>NC_069382.1:31065000-31748750 GCF_027475565.1 Acinonyx jubatus
AGCACAGACCCCGACGCGGGGCTTGAACTCACGAACTGCGAGATCATGACCTGAGCTGAAGTTGGACACTTAACCGATTGAGCCACCCGGGCACCCTTATTTATTTATTTTTAAAGTTGTATTTATTGAAGTAATCTCTACACCCCATGTGGGGCTTGAACTCACGACCTCGAGGTCAAGAGTCACACACTCCTCCAACTGAGCCAGCCAGGTGCCCCTGAAGTTGATTATTTTTTTAATTTTTCTTTGAGATCAGATACACATAACATAGATTTTGGCCATATGTAAGGGTATAGCTCAGTAGGGCTAAGTACATTCCAATAGTTGTACAGCCAATCGCCACAGCTCTTCTCATCTTGCAAAACTGAAACTCTGTATCCATTAAAAAACAATTTCCCTACATCCCTACCCCCAGCCCCTGGCCACCACCATTCTACTTTCTGATTTTATGAATTTGACTTCCCTAGGTTGCCTCCTGTGAGTGAAATAATACGCTATTTGTCTTTGCGTGACTCCAATGGTTATATCTTTTTTCTTTTTAATGTTCATTTATTTTTGAGACAGAGAGAGACAGAGCATGAATGGGGGAGGGTCAGAGAGAGGGAGACACAGAATCTGAAACAGGCTCCGGGCTCTGAGCTGTCAGCACAGAGCCCGACGCGGGGCTCGAACTCACGGACCATGAGATCATGACCCGAGCTGAAGTCGGAAGCTCAACCGACTGAGCCACCCAGGCGCCCTCCAATGGTTACATCTTATATGGGGATAGTACAATATGAAAATGAGGAACTTGATTTTGGTACAATGGGTTTATATCATTGTGGGCCATTTTATTACATGTGTTGATTCCTATAAACACTCTCAGAATCAAGATCTAGAACGTTTCCACCACCACCATAAAGGAATAACATGGAAACCACGTTATCTCCCTTTCTGCTCCTTGGTAGTCACTCCCTCCTTACCATCCCTAACCTTTGGCAACCAGCAACGTCTTCTATCTATACAATTTTGTCATGTTGAGGATGTCATATACAGTAGCATATGCAGAGGTTTTTTGTTTGTTTGTTTGTCTCACACTGTAATTATAATATCCAAGCTAATGTTCTGGCTTGTGGAGCACGTTCAGGTTGTTTTAAAGTTTATTTATTTATTCTGAGAGAGACAGAGAGAGAGAGAGCACAGGAGAGGCAGAGAGAGGGAGAGAGAAACCCAAGCAGGCTCTGCACTGTCAGTGCAGAGCCTGACTTGGGGCTCGAACTCACTGTGAGATCATGACCTGAGCTGAAACCAAGAGTGAGTTGCTTAACCTGCTGAGCCACCCAGGCACCCCTCACCCCCACCCCCACCGCCCTGCTACCTTTTTTTTTTTTTAACAAGTTCAGTTGTTTTTAAGGCTGCTTCTGGTTCATAGTAATATACCCACGCCATTAACAGAGCAGAAGTCTGCCTCTTATATTCCATATGATATGCCCGCAGCCATACACCCAATTCATCTCTCTGGCGTTGCCTTGCTCTTTAAATGTAAACTTAAAAACACCAAAGAGGTTCAACAGAGTCCCGTTACCAACCCTGCTGGTCTTTAAAAAAAAGAGTCTTGTCTGCTCTGATGTTCACAGGTGCGAGGCTTTGGACAAGTCTCCGGAGCTAGAGCCTGACAAAGACTCTCTCCTTGACCAAACCTTAGCCAGACTCTTCTGAGCCCTTTTCTCCTCCAGGCCTCAACCCCGGCCCTGGACCTGAACAAACACTAATGTAGTTTTTAACAGCTCAAGGCCACACCTTTAGGATGACCCTAGCCTCCTTTAAAATCTGAGAAAAATTAAAGCGTGAGAAAACTCAAGACTGTCCCCCCCCCCATTTACTGTTCCAGTCGATACCTGAAGATAGGGCCCCAATTCCCAGCATCTGTGGGAGGGGCTAAGTGCCAGTTAGCAAACCCAGGTACCGACCTCCTTCCTGCTTTTTGTAACTTTTTATTTCCCTGGCTCTACCGAGCCCCTCCCTACCCCCTTCTCGATCCCCTCATTCTCCCTTTAAAACACCTAGTCACCTCGGTGCAAATAAAGATTCACTTAAGCTCTGTTCCTGCTGCAATTTTTTCCCTACTGCAGTCATATCATTTTACTGATGAAAATCTGTCCTTACGTCTTCCGTCTAGCTTTGTTTATCCTGACAGTATAGAGATTGCTCAGCTTGCCCACCTCTTTCCAAGCATCGTTTCTTTAAGCAAGAATCAGTGAGGGCAGCACAAAGTGTCAGGCAGAACTTGGTCCCCTGTCCGTCATATGATATGTTGCAAAAATGATCCGCAGTAGGAGTCGTCTCTAAAACCTGCCTAAATCCCCTCACAAGGATTTATGAGAAACTATTCAATCAGAAGAGAGGCTGGTGTGGGTTTTAAAAAACATGACATTCCCTCCCCCAAATAATTCAGCCATAATTTTGGCTGCCATTTAAAAAAAATTTTTTTTAATGTTTATTTCTTTTTGAGGTGGGGGGGGCAGGCGCGAGAAAGGGAGACACAGAATCGGAAGCAGGCTTCAGGCTCTGAGCTGTCAGCATAGAACCTGACTGGGGGCTCCAAGTCCCAGACGGCGAGATCATGACCTGAACCGAAGTTGGATGCTGCAACCGACTGAGCTGCCCAGGCGCCCCTTGGCTGCCATTTTGAAAATGGGGTCAGCTGTAGTATTAGTCAGTCCTGGGAGATTTCTATATCTTGGGAGGTAACAAGGGTATAGAATTTAGGCAAGATAGGGCTAAACGTTTCTGGAGGGAACAAGCGTGATCCTGACCCTTTCTGCCATAGGTGACTACAGTGGTTCTAAAACGGGGCATCAGATTCATCTTGGGGGGGTTGGTTAGAAACTCTTGGGTTCTTCAGATTCTGATTCCGTAGGGCTGGTGAGGCCTGACTGCTTGCCTATAGTTAACGGTCTGATGGCCATCTCCCTTCTTTCCAAGATGATCTTTTTGGGAAAAAAGTTTTGGGCCTCGCCACAGGTGCTCTGTGGGCAGCTCTCAGCTAAACTGTGGGAAGCTCTGCGTTGCTTCTGATCACCCTCCCTCACCTCCTGGCTGGCAGTGGAGGGTGGACGTGGGCAGGACGCTCTTGGCTGTCAGGCCTCTAAATCTGCAGAGTTTTTTTTTTTTTTTACTGCAAGGAAATAGAGGTTTACTCCTAGAACACAAACAGCTGTGCCTTGAATGTTAGACATCTCTGTGTATTCTTTGGCCCACTGACACGGTCTGAGTTGTGTCCCTCCAAAAACGATATGCTGGAATCCTCGCCTTTTTAGAATGTGGAGTAATCGGTTAAAGTAGGTCATTAGGGTGGACCCTTAATCTAATATGACTGGTATAAGAAGAGGACATTTGGAACCAGGTACGCACGGGGAGAACGCCCTGGGAGCATGAAGACGGCCATCTCCAAGCCGAGAGAGGGGCCTGGAACAGATTCTCCCTCGTGGCTCTCAGAAGGAACCAGCCTTGCCGACACTCTGATCTTATACCTCTAGCCTCCAGAACTGTGAGAAATACCCTTCTTTGGTTTAAATCACCCAGCGTCATGGCAGCCCCAGCAGAGGAACATCCTCTTAGCACTAGGGCTCTCCTTCGGGTGCCTTCTTTCTCAGGCTCCACCTTCCTCCCCTGTCATCCAGCCGTCCGCCCTCCCCTCCCTCCTCTTTTATTCACTTGTGTCCCCCGGTTCTGTCTATTTCTTACGCACAGCAGTTAGCTACTGCTTCCCTCCCAGTCTTCTTTTCAAATATATACATATTTTTAACTTTATTTATTTATTTTGAGAGAGAGCGCACAAGTGGGGGAGGGACAGAGAGAGAGGGAAAGAGAGAGAGAGAGAATCCCAAGCAGGCTCCATACTGTTAGGGTAGAGTCAGACACGGGGCTTGAACTCTCGAACTGCCAGGTCATGACCTGAGCCGAAATCAACAGTCAGTAGCTTAACCGACTGAGCCACCGAGGTGCCCCTGTCCCCAGTCTTTTAATCTGGGCCCTCAGAGGCTGTCCCCCGCTCACCCTTTGTATGGCAACATGTTTTCCACACAAAGAGACAGAGATGTCTCTCCCCTAACAGGAACTCTGGTGACAGTCATCAAGACAGTGGATTTTTTTTTTCCCCTGCTTCAAATCATTGTTCTTAAAGCTCTCGAGGTGATTCTGGGACAGCCAGGGCTGAGCACCACTGCTCTGAAATAGACTGTGTCACTGTTGCTACCTGGGAGGACCCTGGGCTCAGACACTATCCAGAATCTGTCATATGAGCAAAAATTCATGGGATCGACCCACGTTTGTCAACTAAAGTCTGTGTTCCTGTACTCCTTTTGCAGAAAATGTACCTTTTGCAGGAAAACCATAAAATCTTCATTTGATACTGGCTTCGATGACTATTATGGTTGGAATTGTGTCGCCCTCTGAATTCATATGTGGAAACCCTGACCCCCAGTGTGACTGTGTTTAGAGAGGGCCTTTTAAGAGGTGGGCAAGTCGAAATGAGGTCACCAGGGTGGCCCTAATCCAATATGACTGACTTACGTCCTTACAAGAAGAAGAGATTAAGACACAGACATAAACTCACACAGAGGAAAGACCATGTGAGGACAGCGAGAAAATGGCTGTCCATGAGCCAAGGAGAGAGGCCTCAGGAGAAACCAGTTCTGCTGGCCTCCTAGACCACCAGCCTCCAGAACTGTGAGAAAGAATAAATGTCTGCTGTTTAAACGACCCAGTCTGTGGGATTTTGTGATGGCGGCCCGAGAAAACTAATTCAACAGCTTAGTCCAAAGCCGAGGTATAATATCTGATATACTGTAATATAAGGTGTAAGGCATAATGTAATATGAGGTATAATATAAGGTACAAGGTATAATTCTGCTGAGGTATATAATTTTTTTTCAGAATGAAAATGTTTAGAAAGAATTTTCATTTAGCAAAGGTAACAGGAATAATGTTTGGAAATACTAAACTGACATGTTTTTCATACCCCTGTAAATCATGTAGCCCCACGGCCTTCTGCCATGAATGCGAAGTCATAAGCTGCAGGGAAGGCGAGGGGGGGTAGTGGCAAGAATAAAAAGGCCATTGAAGAGCTTTAATTTTCAAAAGCTGACTTTGTTGACGCCATATTGAAATTATAGTTTTGAAAGCCGGGCTTTATGGAGGGAAAAAAATGTTTGTTTTCTGAATTTTAAAAGCTCTCTTTATATACGGAAAGTTAAAGCTGGCCGTGAGACATATAAGCCTTAGGTAGTGAGAGCTCAGGTTATTTCATAAGGGAGGTGCTAACCAGACAACAGGAGTAAGAGAGGAGGTAAAGTAATCAGACACCGTGTCCTGGCTCCTTCCCGGGAAGGAAGGCTGTGGTAGAAACATCGAGGTAGCTTGGGGGATTCCCAGAGCAGTGGCTTGCCTTGTTTTTCCAGCCATAGGCTGAGGAAATGTCAAGTCCCAGAGACTAGCTACATCCAACATGGTGCCATGGTCAGTTAGAAAGGGCTAAATGAAGGATTTAGACAGACAAAGGACAGGGGTAGTCCCACCCTGCCAGTGTTTCTAGGCTTCTATGTGGCACAGAAAGGGTCCCGATGGTCTTGTGTGCTCCTGGTGGAGAATGTAAAAGGTAGCTGAATTGAGAGCCAGGAGACTTGCTATGGGGCCATCCAGGGTAGGTGGGACCCTATAGCAGAGGCCATGGGTGGACAGCCAGGCCAGGGAGGGAAGGAGGATGCTTGTCAAGATTCAGAGCATTTGCAACACCAGTGAGGGCCAGATAGAACCAAGATGGCAGAGGGGCGCCTGGGTGGCTCAGTCAGTTAAGCGTCCGACTTCGGCTCAGGTCACGATCTCACAGTTCGTGAGTTCGAGCCCCGCGTCGGGCTCTGTGCTGACAGCTCAGAGCCTGGAGCCTGCTTCACATTCTGTGTCTCCCTCTCTCTCTGCCCCTCCCCTGCTCACGCTGTGTCTCTCTCTGTCCCCAAAATAAACAAACATTAAAAAAAAAATTAAAAAAAAAAAAAAAAAGAACCAAGATGGCAGAGTTGGGAGGAAAGGCGTGAGTAGGGCGCCCATGACCAGGTGGGATGAGAAGCTTCGACTCTTGCATAAGGATCCACACGTTGGTCTGAGATTCTCCTCCTGTGGCTAAGCTCAAGTAAACGTTTCCCTGCAACAGCTGAAGGACAGATGGTGGGGTGGGGAGCAGAAATCTTGTGAGATGATTTTACCTGGGAGAGATCAAAGAAACCCAAACAGGACTGAGGTATATTTACATGCTTCCTCACCAGCTTCCAGCCTCTTCTCCAAGGACAAGTGGAGTGACAGTTACAGAGAGCAAAGATGTAGACTTTTCTGGCATCTCGAAATACACTGGGCAGAGTTTTCAACCCCTATGTGCATGATTTCTTCCGATTTCTCTAAGGTTTTCACTGACCAACTTTTGCTGGACGTCTCTGAGCTTCTTTGTAGGTAAATAACATCAGGAGAGAGGGTGATTATTCCTTGGATTGTTTCGTTAAGATGGTTTACACGCTGGGGTATGCAGTGCTTTGCTCACTAATAATGTAACGTATCCTAATAATATGCAAGTAAATATTTTGACTTTTTTCTTTATTTTTTAGTTAATTTCTTAATGTTTATTTTTGAGAGAGAGAGAGAGACAGAGAGACAGAGTGTGAGCAGGGGAGGGGCAGAGAGAGAGGGAGACACGGAATCCAAGCTGTCTGCACGGAGCCCGATGCGCGGCTCGAACCCACAAACCGCGAGATCATGACCTGAGCGGAAACCAGGAATCGGATGCTTAACTGACTGAGCCACCCTGGTGCCCCATTTTCTTTGTTTATTTTAATGGGCTAACATAGGAGGTGGCATTTTTTCCCCCCTAAGGACCAGATAGGAAATATTTTCAGCTTTATGAACCACTTGATTCCTGTTAAAACGCTTCCGTTTTGCTGTTGTTGCAAAAGCAGCCACAGACAGTACGGAAACGCCCGGGCATGACTGAGTCCCCATTAATAATATGGACGCCGACATTTGAATTTTGTATAATTTAGAAATGTCATGAAGTGTTCTTCTTTTCATCTCCCCCCCCCCCCCGCCCCCGCAACAATTTAAAAACGTAAAAACTACTTTTGGTTTGCAGGTTATACAGAAACAGTGGGCCGGATTTGGCCCACAGGCTATAGTTTGCCATTCCCTGGGTTGACAAATGATGTCACATGTTTTATACATAAACAAATCACTTTTCTATATCCATAATTTTTCAAAAATAAGATGGCAGAAGTTTTTTTTAGGGGCGTTGGAAAGGGGACGCAAAAATAATATATTTGGTGTAAGCATGGATATTTGACGGAAAAAATAAATCAGATGTCAGATGAGCCCAATTTCTTTTTTTTTTTTTTTTTTTTTTTGAGAAGTCAGTTTCTGCCAATGGTGATGTGAGAAAATCCTATTTTGATGAGGGAATAATGAGATCATTTCAGTTATCACTGACACATGATGGCCGTGAGAGCAACCTTTACCAGCTGCCAGGCCGGGAGGATTTCGAGAGAGGGAAGATCGATTCGTTTCTTTAATGCTATTTAATTCCTTGTGCTGTTTGTAGCATGAAAATCACACGCACACGTGTGTGTGTGTGTGTGTGTGAGAGAGAGAGAGAGAGAGAATTGGGCCACATCCATCTGCAATGTTCTGGAAGGAAGAAGGGAGAAGAAAGAAAGAGCAGCTCGAGAAGGGAGGGAAAATGCCAGTGGCCAGGAGCACTTGACAGAGGTCCCACCTCCCGCTGAAATATGGCCACTCCTTGATATCTAAATCTAATTCTTGAGAATGTGCTGAATAACAATTTTTTAGAGAGTGGGAGCCTAATTTTTTTTGTTTTAGGGAAAAATAATGGTGCTTCCCTAGTCATCCAAAACCTCCACTGTCTTTTTTTCTAAAAAAACAAAACAAAACAACAAAAAACCAAAGAACAAAAAAGCCTTCACTAAGATACTCTTAAACACCTATACAAAACCCTGTTAAGAATTTATAAATAACATAAAGTGCTTTGAAGCCTCAATTGCATAATAGCTAATGAACTCAGGGGTACGTATGTAACATTACTGAGCTAATTATGTTTTCCCTCTACACCACGCAATGACCATGTACTGTGGTGTAAGTCAATAATGAAATAATATGTCCAAAGCATTAAAGTTTCTGTCTTCAGTGGACCCAGGTTGTTAGTGCCCCCAGGTGCCCTGGGGAATTTAACATGGAAACCATGAAGGATCCCTCCCTAGGAGGGGGTGAGGAGGGAGGGAGCTCATTATATCCTGTCATCCGGGCTCAGGGCTCCTTAATGTCCTCACTGGTTCAGGTGTGCAAATTTCTTTTTTTTGTTTTTTTAATTTTTAAAATGTTTTTATTTATTTTTGAAGGAGAGAGAGAGAGACAGACAGAGCATGAGCGGAGGAAGAGCAGAGAGAGAGGGAGACACAGAATCTGAAGCAGGCTCCTGGCTCCGAGCTGTCAGCACAGAGCCCCACGCAGGGCTCGAACTCACGAACCGCAAGATCATGACCTGAGCCGAAATCGGACGTTCAACTGACTGAGCCACCCAGGCACCCCTGTGCAAACTTCTTATAGATTTTAAATTTGGAAAGTGGGTTTGGGGTTCAATTTTTTTTTTGCGAAGGGCAGCATGCTTTCTGAATAGTGCAAGTTCAGATAAAGATATCTATATCTATGTGGACGCAGAAAAAGGCCCAAACTTGCTAATCATAAACTAGTACTGTCAACCAGACTAATGCCTGAATTTGGAATGGGGTGTCTACGCAGAACAAGGCCAAGGGAATCACATTGAAAGTCAATGAATGAACCACACATGCTCAGTCCGCTGCCCACACGAAAAAAGGATGTTTGCCTCTTCGTCCTTATTCTGGACCAAAACCTCCAGGCTTGGGATGGGGGTGGGTGGGTGAGATAGGTGATGGGGATTGAGGAGGGCACTTGTGATGAGCACCGGGTGATGCGTGGAACGTGTTGAATCACTGCATCGGACACCCGAAACTAGGATAGCACTGTAGGCTAACTATACTGGAATTCAAATTAAAACAACGACCACAACAACAACAACAACAAGCCCTCAAGAGTTAAACCAAACCAAAGAATGGTGAAGCCATCTCTCTAAGGCTGCTCTTTGAGCCAGCCACGATACATTGCCATTCTACTCTCTCAATCCTTGCCTCATATTACTACAGTTCAGAGCACATCTATACAATGAGGGTAGCTCTCAAAGATGGACAGGAAGTGTGTGTGTGTGAGAGAGAGAGAGAGAAAGAGAGAGAGAATGAGTTGACGCTGGGGAGAACCACATTGCATCCTGCTGCATCCTGGGAAGAACAATCAAGTTCCCTCAAGGAAATACCACAGGCCATAGTCAAAGTCAGGAAGGCCTGGGGGGCAGGTCTCCAGGATTATATCTTTTTCTGTATTTCGACTGAGAATTAAATCCGAGAAATAGGCAGTGGATGTGGGCGAGGATTTCGTTTGAGATCAGCAGAGACGGAGTGGATGATAATGCAGATCGAGTTAGTAGCTATGTAACATAGTCCTAATATCCTTGTTATGTGAAAGAATAGATTTTCTTACTGCGTAAGTTGAATGGAGTCAGAATTTTTGGTCAATTGCCGTTGATGACAGCTGAAGATCAGGAAGGTCATCAGAGCATTATTAAAACCACACGAAGCAGCAAAGGTTGGAGCCGACCTAGCGGATGAGCTAAATCAACGATGTGGGAAACAAATCGGAAAAGTTCCTGAGAAGCAAAAAAAAAAAAAAGACTTTTGTGAGGGCTAATTAAAATAATAGATGTGGACGACAGAGTTGGGAGATCCAACCCAAAGTTCATGGTGGCTCCTTAAGAAAGAGAACGATTCAAAAGCAAGAATCAAAGATGAACTTGAGGAAAGCTTTTTTTTGGGGGGGGGGAGGAAGAGCATTAAGGATGTAAATAAGAAAGAATCTTGTGTTTCAAAGTGAAGTTTTGAAAAGAGCATCTCACTTCCAGGAAAAGGTTTTGAATGATAAGCATTGTGAAAAAATAGCTCATGTATTAATTTGGACTTGAAAACTGATATCCTAAAAGGGAACAGAAGTCGACTGGCTACAGACTTCTCTTTTGCAGTCGACTGGCTACAGACTTCTCTTTTGCAGAATTGAAATGTCAGAAGAAACAAAGTATCAGCAGCTGTGGCCTTCTGAGAATTCTTTATGTTGTTGAGTTTGCCTCTGGTGAGATGCAAAGATACTCTTTGGTATGTAAAGCACACAAAATAGACTAACCATGTTGTCTGGAGAAAAAAATTCTTAATGCTTTCAACTTAAAGATCAATCAGAATTAAGAATTCAAGCATGGGTAAAGTTATCCTACTAGAAGAACCTCCAGGTGAAGAACTTTCTTGGTTTAGGCTCGAACTCAGGAATCCATATGGGGGTGCATGGGTGGCTCAGTCAGTTAAGCATCCAGCTCTTGGTTTCAGCTCGGGTCACGGTCTCACAGTTTCATGAGTTTGAGCCCCATGTCGGGCTCTGTGCCGGCAGTGTGGAGCCTGCTTAGGATTCTCTCTCTCTCCCTCTCTCTGCACCTCCCCCTACTTGCACTGTCTCTTTCTCAAAATAAATAAATAAACTTAAAAAGCAACAACAACTCACTCAAAATAAATAAATAAACTTAAAAAGCAACAACAACAACTCAGGAATCCGTAAGGACTGCATGCCTCCAGCTGACTCCAGGCTGGGGATGAAACTCAGCCAGTGGGTTCTTTCCTAAACCATTCTCCTTCTGCTTCAACTCCTCCCCAGGGTCAGGAAATGGGTTTCTTGCTTCCTGTCCTTCTACCCCCGATTAGCATGTTTTGTCTTGTTCCTATTGTTATGACCACTAGAAGTAATAACCTAAACTGATATAGTCTATCTAAAAATGGCTTTATTTTGCACGTTGGAACTCTGGGCTAAGGTAATTGGGGGGAAAAGCACTCCCCTACCCGATTTCCTCTGAGCAGAGTTGCACAGACCAAGATAATAATTTTCTGCATAAAAACCTCATCTTCCAGAAGTTATTTATTTGTATTTTCATTAATTTGATTTTTTATTTTTAAAGACTTTTAGTGTAAGGCTTAGTTTTTAAAAAAATTTTTTTAATGTTTATTTTTGAGACAGAGAGAGACAGAGCATGAATGGGGGAGGGGCAGAGAGAGAGAGAGAGAGAGAGAGAGAGACACACACACACACACACACACACACACACAGAATGTGAAGCAGGCTCCAGGCTCTGAGCTGTCAGCACAGAGCCCGACGTGGGGCTCGAACTCATGGACCATGAGATCATGACCTGAGCTGAAGTCAGATGCTCGACCGACGGAGCCACCCAGGCACCCCAAGACTTAGTTTTCTTAGAGTTAGCTTCACAGAATTGAGAGGCAGACCTAGAGATTTCTCATTGGCCCCTGCCCCTATACATGCACAGCCTCCTGCATTATCAACATCCTCCACCAGAGTGGTACATTTGTTAACAATTAAAAAAATTTTTTTTAACATTTATTCATTAAAAGAATTTTTTTTAATGTTTATTTATCTTTGAAGGAGAGAGAGACAAAGCACGAACAGGGGAAGAGCAGAGAGAGAGGGAGACACAGAATCCGAAGCAGGTTCCAGGCTCTGAGCTGTCAGCACAGAGCCCGATGTGGGGCTCGAACTCACAAACTGTGAGATCATGACCTGAGCTGAAGCTGGACACTTAATCGACTGAGCCACTCAGGCACCCCGCTATTTATTCATTTTTGACAGACAGAGAGAGACAGAGCGTGAGTTGGGGAGGGGCAGAGAGAGAGGGAGACAGAATCCGAAGCAGGCTCCAGGCTCTGAGCTGTCAGCACAGAGCCCGATGAGAGGTTCGAACCCATGAACAGCTAGGTTATGACCTGTGCCAAAGTCGGATGCTTAAGTGACTGAGCTGCCCAGGCGCCCCTTGTTAACAATTTTTGAACCTACACGGGCACATCATAATCACCCCAAATGCATAGTTTACCTTAGGATTCACTCCTGGTGTTGTACATTCTATGGGTCTGGATGGATGTGTGACACGTATCCACCATCACAGTATCCTACAGCGGACTCTCACTGCCCTAAAATTCCTTTTTGCTCTGCCTGTTCGTCCCTCCCCTCCTTCAACCCCTGGAAACTGCTGCTATGTCTACTGTCTCTGTGGTTCTGTCTTTTCCAGAACGTTATATAGTTGGGATCACAGACAGGTTTAGGAATATGCATTCAAGGTTCGTTCCTTCATGTTTTTTCATGGCTTGACCACTCATTTCCTTTTAGCGTTGACTGACATTCCATTGTTGGATGTACTGTGGTCTATCTATTCACCTACTGAGGGACATCTTAGTTGCTTCCAAGTTTAGTCAATTATGAATAAAGCTGCTATACACATCCGTGTGCAGGTTTTCGTGTGGACACAAGCTTTCACCTCTTTTGGGTAAGTACTAAGGAGCCCAACTGCTGGATTGTATGGTAAGAGAAGGTGTAGTTTTGTAAGCAACAGCCAAACGGTCTTCCTAAGTGGCCACGACATCTTGCATTCTGCCCAGCAACGAACGAGCGTTTCTATGGCCTCGCCTCCTCACCAGCTCTCGGTGTTCCTGGTGTTTTGGATCTCGGCCATTCTATGGGACCTTTAGTGGCATCTCACTGCTGCTTTAATTTGCATTTCCCTAATGACATAGGATGTGCAGCATCTTTCTGTCTGCATATTGGCCCTCTGTGTATCTTCTATGGTGAGGTGGCTGCCAAGGTTTTTGGCCCATTTTCTCATCGAGTTGTTTCCTTATTGTTGAATTTTAAGAGTCCTCTGTATATTTTGGGTAACAGTCCTTTATCAATATTTTCTCCCAGTCAGTGGCATGTATTTTCATTCTTTTGTCATTGTTTTTCACAGAACACATTTTAATTTAACATTTAAAAAATTATTTATTTATTTAATGTTTATTTTGTTTTTGAGGGAGAGAGAGAATGGGGGAGGGGCAGAGAGAGAGAGAGACAGAGACACAGAATCCGAAGCAGGGTTCAGGCTCCCAGCTGTCAGCACAGAGCCTGACGTGGGGCTCGAACCCACAAACTGTGAGATCATGACTTGAGCTGAGGTCGGAGGCCTAACCGACTGAGCCACCCAGGTGCCCTCACATTTTTAAAAAAATGTTTATTCAGAGAGAGGGAGCAAGCAGGGGAGGGGCAGAGAGAGAGAGGGAGAGAGAGAATCCCAAGCAGGCTCTGAGCTGTTAGCACAGAGCCTGACATGGGACTCGATCCCATGAACTGTGAGACCATGATGTGAGTCAAAATCAAGAGTCAAGCACTCAACCGACTGAGCCACCCAGGTGCCCCTTGAACATTTTAACTTTTTTTTTTTAATTTTTTTTCAACGTTTTTTATTTATTTTTGGGACAGAGAGAGACAGAGCATGAACGGGGGAGGGGCAGAGAGAGAGGGAGACACAGAATCGGAAACAGGCTCCAGGCTCCAAGCCATCAGCCCAGAGCCTGAAGTGGGGCTCGAACTCACGGACCGCGAGATCGTGACCTGGATGAAGTCGGACGCTTAACCGACTGCGCCACCCAGGCGCCCCTGAACATTTTAACTTTAATGAAGTCAAGCTCATCAAGTTTTTCTTTCATGATCATGCCTTTGGTGTCCTATCTAAAAAGTCATTCATTGCCAAATGCAGGGTCATTGAGATTTTCTCCTATGTCATCTTCTAGGAGATTTATAGTTTTGTGCCTGTGCTCATTGCCTTGTCTTGGCTCCTTTGCCAAAGATCAGTTGATGATACTGATCTTCGGGTCTATTTCCGGGATCTCTCTTCTGTTCCATTGATCCGTCTATTCTTTTGCCAATATAATTTATTTGTATTTGTATTAGTTTTGACAAACTAATGTGCCACCTGGTGGTCACCACGATCCTCTTTTTCTTAATATTGTGGACCAATTTAGTGACCATACTATTCCTTTATTGCAGACTGCTGGAGCCCAGAGCTAGAAAACACTGATTTACTTATCCCATCGTCACCCACTAACCCCTGTAGAGCTCGTTCCTCCTAGGCATCTAAACGCTTACTCTCCCTCGGTGCCCTCCTTCTGTGCCCTCTGTTCTCTCATGCCATGGCCTTGTTGATCCCTCTCCTGTCCTCTCAGCATCCGAGCCCCTTCCTGGGGTTGGGTGTGGAGGCAGCATCAGACCCTAACGTCCACTGTGTCCCTGGAGGGACATCAAGCCCTTCCGATCCTTTGGAGTGACCCATCCCTGAGACAATGGACTTTTTGTGGCAGTACCCACCTCCCTTTTCTGCAGACCTTAGACATGTTGAGGCTGCCAGCATCTTTGTCAAAGACTGGCTTCCAGAAAAGAGTTAGAAGAGGGAAAAAGAAGCGTTTCAGCGGTGGGGTAAACCAAGAGAAGAAAACCTCGAAACACACCTGTGAATCGCGATTATCTGGGACTTAAATAATTTGTGTTTTTCCCCCTTATTATTAAATTAGTGTTCATTGTGGAAGATTTGGAAACTCGACAAGTGAAAAGAGGAAAGAACCACTTCCAAATCCTACCAGCAGGAGACAACCACTCTTTAGATCTTAGTTTAGAGACTTAAATGCACATGTCCTACACGATTAACCCCTATTTCTATTATTGCCCATCCTAGGACTTGGGAATCTTCCTTATTAACCACGTAAAAACGAGTGTATGTGATACGATTAACGTAGATTTTAAGGGTGGGCGTGGGAGAAATGAGTGAAAGAGATCAAAAGGTGAAAAGAAAAAACAAACATGAAACATACTGGTGGTCGCATATACAAATATTTAGGAGATGTGAGACAGCAATATTTGCAACAGGCAGAAAAAATAGACCTTAAGGGAGAACACAAGTGATTGCTACTCTCCTTTTTGCATTTTAAAAGCTTTTCAAACTTTTTAGAGTAAATACGTATTATTTCTATAGTTAAAATAACGGTGTTTAAAGTTTAAAATGTATAATTTTGTACACTGCAGAATCTTAATTGAATAAAACAACGCACCCAGAGAAAGAAGGGAAAAACAAGGGCCTACTGAGAAATTATTTCCTTTTGGTGAGATGATGGACGCTTTTTTTCTTTCTTTCTGCCCTTTTGTATCTCTTTGGTGTTTACAATCAAACAAAAATTAAGAAAGAAACGTAATGAAGGAGTTCAGGTATCCGTAGAAGAAAGTCTTTATAAAGATGGACAAGGGTTTCTAGCATAATCCAAGCTGATTTCACCAGATTCTGCCTAAGGAAAGTCTGGGGCCCCTGGGAATATAAGCTTCCCCCTCAAACTTGGGTCCTAATGGCAGCTGTAGAGTTTCCACCAATGGCTGTGGCTTGTGACCTTGACCCATAGGAGAGGAGCCGACCCTCTAATTGCGGCCACAACTTGCCAAGGGAAGCAGACCCCCAGATGACGCGCCTGGCCTTCGCCTCTGACGCCGCGCCCCTACTTCCAAAAGTGGTCTGCAAAGAGCGACCTCCAGCCCACTCTGTTGTCTGGCAGCATTTGAGAGGAAAGTCCCTGTTCGGCTCCTGCTCCGGGCAGGGGCTATGTTCCTGTCTCTGCCCCCACCAGGTGATGGGGACGAGGGGTAACTTCCAGACATGAGAGCAAGAGGCAGGCGTGGTTTGACAAATGGAAGCATAAAGAATAACTGGTGTATACACACAATGGGGTATCATTCAGCCTTATAAAGGAAGGAGTGCTGTTGCCTACCGCAACACGGACGGACCCAGAAGACAGGATGCTAAGGGACGTAAGCCGGTCATAGAAAGACAAGTACTCCAGTTTCCGCTTATACAAAGCAGCTAAGATAGCCACACGGGTAGCAGTAAAGGTCAGAACGGTGGATGGTGGCTGCTGAGGCACGGGCGGGGGTGGGGGGCATAGGGAGTCGTTGTTTAACGGGTACAAAGTTACAGTTCTACAAGACGAGCGAGTTCCAGCAATCTGCTCTACAACACGGTGGTTGATAGGTAACAGTAAGGCAGTGCGTGCACTTCAGCATCTGTGAAGAGGGTAAATTTCACGTGAAGTGCTCTTAGCCCAAAGCCGAAGGAAAACAAAGCAAAACCCACAGCGACAGCAAAGGGGCATGAGGAAACCTCTGGAGGCGACGGATACGTTTTTTACCCTGATTGTGACGTGAGCGCATATTTATGTTCAAACTCACCAAATTGTGCATACTGATTACAGGCAGGGTTTTTTTCTTTTTTTTTGTATACCAGCTACACCTCCACGAAGTTGGGGAAAGGAAGCGTCCTCAGGGGCGCCGGTGGGTTGGGTTGGTTAAGCATCCGACTCTTGGCTTCGGCTCAGGTCATGATCTCACAGTTTGTGGGAACGAGCCCCGCGTCGGGCTCCGTGCTGAGCGCGGAGCCTGTTTGGGATTCTCTCTCTCCACCCTTCTCCTGCTCGTACACACACACACTCTTTGGAAAGAAAGGAAAGAAAGAAAGAAAGAAAGAAAGAAAGAAAGAAAGAAAGAAAGAAAGAAAGAAAGGGAAAGAAAGAAAGAGAGAAAGAAAGAAAGAAAGAAAGAAAGAAAGAAAGAAAGAAAGAAAGAAAGAAAGAGGCATGCTCAGATCAGGAACTGGGAGAGGCATCAGTGAAGGGCTTGGGGACTGCAAAACTGGTGCAGAATTGAGGGTACGGATTTCCCAGTTGAGACGGATCTTATCATCTGGATGTAAGCCCTCTTCCAGGACCTCACACGGTAAGGAGGTAGAGGCAGGGCAGAGCAGCACTCGGGAGGAAATAATCTAGATGAGGAGACCAGGCACATAACTCAAAATAGGCAGTATCAGTGTATCCTCACTGCACCCCAGGCCAGACTGCTTCCTGCCTCTGCCCGCCCCAGAGACGCTCATAATGTCACCCAGACAGAGGGAATGGCAGGTGTATGACAAACTCTGGGTTCCAAGAGAAGGAAACCGAGGCAGACACGGGGCAAGGGCAGGGGATGGTTGAGAGCCCCCCAGCCGTGGGCTGGCTGTAGAGGTGAGAAGTCAGAGCCTGAGACGCTCGCCTCGATGTTCTCTATTCACACGTTCGTGCCTCTGTTGACATCAAACAGTGGGCATTGTTGGTGAAAGGGCAGCTCGAGTCCAACAGGGACCAGTGAGAAAGGACAAGCTTCATTATTCACCCATTCTGAGTTCACCATAATCATTGCCACCTCGAAGGACAAAGGACTCTACAGAAAAAACTCCAGTGCGCTTTCAGAGGGAAGCACGATAGCAATTCAAATTCCAGTCCTTGGGGCGCCTGAGTGGCTCAGCCGGTAAAGCATCTGCCTCTTGGTTTCAGCTCAGGCCATGCTCTCACAGGTCGTGAGTTCAAGCCCCGCATCAGGCTCTGAACCGTCAGCCTCAGGTTCTCTCCCTCTTTCTCTCTGCTCCTCCCTTGGCTCCTGTGCTCAATCACAAAATCAATCAATCAATCAATCAATGACAAATTCCAGTCCTTATCTCTCCCTGCCACAGCTGCTCCCCAAAATGGCACCAAGTCCCCAAGTTAGAAGACCTGGCAGATTTTCCTTATTTCCCTGGTTTTCTCCTCAATACAATGCCTGCCCCAGCCTTGCAGGAACAGAGCATTGCCTGTGGTGCCCCACGAGGAGGTGCCCGGCTTGGGGCTGACGTCCTGGGCAGATCACTGGCCTCACAGGCTGGGCCCGGCCCAGATCTGGAAATGCGGGACCGCAATGACCAGGAGGGGCAGGAGAAAGCTCTGGGTCTTCCCCTCACTGATCTCAGAAGGGAAAAGGGAGGGAGAGAGAGGAGTTGAAGGCACACGTGTCTGGCCAAATGTGCCCTGGAGTTTTTGTGAAGTGACTTTCCCCAGTCAGGTCCACTCATTTGGCGTATGCTCGTTAGAATTATTCACCAACCATTTATTGAGCGCCTGCTATGTGCTAAATACCATGCTATGTGTCAGAGATACAAAAAAATGAAAAGCCGCAGCCCCCGGTCTCTATGAACTCACCTCTGATCCTAGTGGGAAATTTCTTTATTTTTATTTTCTTTATTTAAAAAAATTTTTTTTAAACGTTTATTTTTGACAGAGGGAGAGAGACAGAGCATGAGCGGGGGAGGGGCAGACAGAGAGGGAGACACAGAATTGGAAGCAGGCTCCAGGCTCTGAGCCATCAGTACAGAGCCCAACGCGGGGCTCGAGCTCACAGACCTCGAGATCATGACCTGAGCCGAAGTCGGACACCCAACCTACTGAGCCACCCAGGCGCCCCCCTAGTGGGAAATTTCTGTTCTTAGTAGCTCTTGACCTCCTTCTCTCCTACCACCTCTTCCCACTCGTATTCAAACCAACTCTGAAAGTTCCCGAGGAGATGGCTTGCCCAGTATCAGCTAATATTTATCAAGCTCTTATGATGTGCGAGGCATGGCATTATTCCAATTATTTGCGGGCATTATTTCAGTTCTCACAGAGATAGGTAGATGCTATAATCGCTACCCCCATTTCACAGATGAGGAAACTGAGGCACAGAGATGAAGAAACTAGTCCAATGACATACAGATAGGTTCTGGTAGAATGCTAAAACTCTCAACACTGTTGTCTTCTTTTATCCGTGTTGTAAAGTCGGGAGCTACTAGGTCAACAGGCCGTGGATTTTGTGGGTGGGGGTTGGGGGGCTCAGACGTGTGACTAAAACAGAGCTACTGCAGTTCATGTAGGGACAGACCTAATGGAGCAGGCCCAGTCGATGGTAATGGAAGGAAGTCCCTGCCCAGTTCCAGAGTTAGGTGGCCTGTGACAGACTGGGAAGGGGGCCACCCAGTTTGAGAAATCCAACCAGACATGATATGGGCAGCCTTGAGGACAGGTGGCTGTCGAATGGCAATGGAAAAGTCTAGAAACAGGAAATATGTGAAAGTCCAGCTACATATCCAGTTGATGACGGACGGAGGAGTCTGGGGCAGATAATTCCTGGGCGCACGAGCGAGCAAAGCAAGGGTCCTGACTCCCGGGCAGATTATTGATGGAGGATCTTAGGTGTACTTAGGATCCCAGTAAATAGGGCCCTTTTCTCCACCCTTTGACAATTAAAAGATAGGAATCGGGCGACAGAAGGCAAAACGTCACCTTATTGATTGACGCTGATATTGAAGAATGGCTCATATCCGTAAGGGGAGGGAGCGTCCGAATGCTGAATCCTGGAATAAGGCAGACCTACTCCCAGGTCACAGGAACACTTGGCCACTTCTGGTGGCGCCGGGTGCCCTGGGCCTCTTCTACAGGGGACAGGACGATTTCCTCACATGGAAGAGAGCAGAGCAGGACTCCTGCAGGAGCTGAGCTTCGCATGCTCGACATGTTTATTTCCCAATGAGTTACCCTCTTCCCCAGGGGCACACCAGGGGGGCTTCTTCTACACGCAAGGACCCACAGAAGGAGGGTGGAGAGTCCCCTCCTTCCCGCTTCGGTTAACACGGGCCACTGGGGAGCAAGAGAGAGGCACCACTGGCAGAACCACTTGTCCTGCAAGGACAAGTTACAGAAATAAGGCAGAGGTCCAGTTGCTCAACCTGGAACAAAGGTCGGGAAGTCGGCAACAGTGTTGCAAGGTAAATTTCTAGGCGCAGGGCCAAATTCCCAACCAGGAAAAAATCACCAGTTGCAGCAGCTTCCTAACTGGCCGTTCTCTGTCCACCGTTGCCCCACTACTGCCCATTTGCCACCTGGCAGCCAGATAGAACTTTTGTAATTCAGGCCATAGCACTTATCTGCTAAGATCTTTTCAGTGTCCACCCACCGGATGGCCGCTGGCACCATGCTGTCTGTCCCCGCTCAATGTTTGCTTTCACGCCCTCTGCTACTCTCCTCTCTCCTTTTTTTTTTTAATGTTTTAAATGTTTTAATTTATTTTTGAGACAGAGACAGAGCATGAGCGGGGGAGGGGCAGAGAGAGAGGGAGACCCAGAATCCGAAGCAGGCTCCAGGCTCCGAGCTGTCAGCATAGAGCCCGACGCGGGGCTCGAACTCACGAACCGTGAGATCATGCCCCGAGCCGAAGTCGGACGCTCAACGGACTGAGCCACCCCGGCGCCCCTCTCCTCCATCCTTGTTTTGGCTTCAACCATACTGGCCTTATTTGGGTCCCTTGAACACTGCAAAAGTTGTTCCTGCCTCAGAATGTTGGCATCTGTCATCCCCTTGGACTGCGTTCCTGTTATTTGTTGCTGTGTAACAGATTACCCTGCAAATTAGCAGTTTACAACGACCACTGTTTTATTATTTAACATGATTTTGTGGGTCAGAAATTGGGGCAGAGCTCACCTGGGCAGTTCTTCTGTTCCTCATGGTTTTGATGTGAGTCACGTGCTGGTATTCAGCCGGTGGCCGGTCCGGTCTGGCAGGTCTAAGATGAATTTACTCATATGTCAGTCTCTGGGCAGGGATAGCTGGAAGGTTCTGGAAGGTTCCAGAAAGCTGGGCCCTTCTCAGGAGTCTGACTGCTCACTTGGTGGTTTAGAGGTCCCAGAATGAGGGTCCCGAGAGAAAAGAAGTGGAAGCTACTCATCTTTTATAGTCTGGAAATTGGCCCAGCATCAGTCCTGCTCTATTCAATTGGTCCAGGCAGTCACGAAGCCCCGATAGACTGAGGATTCAGCTAGATTTGTAGATCCCAATAGTCAATGGGAAGAGGGGGAAAGAATGTGTGGCCCTCCATCCTTTGCCCCAGTGTGAGATGCTCTTCCCCCAGGTGTTTACTTGCCCAGCTTTTTAGTGACACAGGCCTCAGCTCAGATGTCACTACCCCCTGGCCAATGTATATGATTGCTGTGCCACACTGCCCATCCCCGCCCCTCATGCTATCACATGGCCTATCCTTTGTCCTCTTTGACTATCTTCATAGCTGTCATTTGAAATTGATGTGCTTACTTTCTGCCCTGAGTGGCATGCAAACTGGAACGTCGTCTGGTTCAGTTTTCCTGAAGGGCTTAGAACAGTGTCTGGCACATAGTAGCACTTAAAAATATCTATTCAATGAATGAACGGTCATAGAACTGACCAATCAGAGAGTACCAGCTTTTGCCTTTCAGCCTAATTCCATCTCTTTCTTTCTTTTCTTTCTTTCTTTCCTTATTTCTTTTTTTCTTTTCTTTCTTTCTCTTTCTTTTCTTTCTCTTTCCTTCTTTCTTTTCTTTCTTTCTCTTTCTCTTTCTTTCTTTCTTCTTTCTTTGTCTTTCTTTTCCTTCTTTCTCTTTCTCTCTTTCTCTTTCCTTCTTTCTCTTTCTTTTCTTTTTCTTTCTCTCTTTCTTTCTTTCTTCTTTCTTTCTCTTTCTTTTCTTTCTTTCTCTTTCTCTCTTTCTTTCTTTCTTTCTTCTTTCTTTCTCTTTCTTTTCTTTCTTTTTCTTTCTTTCTCTTTCTCTCTTTCTCTTTCTTTCTTTCTCTTTCTCTCTTTCTTTCTGTCTTCTTTCTTTTCCTTCTTTCTCTTTCTTTCTTTCTTTCTCTTTCTTTTCTTTCTTTCTCTTTCTCTTTCTCTCTCTTTCTTTCCTTCTTTCTTTCTTTTCTTTTTCTCTTTCTCTTTCTTTTCTTTCTTTCTCTCTTTCTTTCTTTCTTTCTCTTTCTCTTTTTCTCTCTTTCTTTCTTTCTTTCTTTCTTCTTTCTTTGTCTTTCTTTTCCTTCTCTTTCTTTCTTCCTTTCTTTCCTTCTTTCTCTTTCTCTCTTTCTCTTTCTTTCTTTCTTTCTCTCTTTCTTTCTTTCTCTTTCTTCCTTCCTTTCTTTCTTAAGTAGGCTTCACGCCCAGCACAGAGTCCAGCATGGATCTTGAACTCATGACCCTGAGATCAAGACCTGAGCTGAGATCCAGATCAAGAGTCAGATGCTTAACCGACCGAACCACCGAGGCGCCTCTCATCACAATTTCTTTAAAGAGACATATGCAGGTGTCCTCTAGCCTTTCTTCCTCAGTTATTTACAGCAGTGATTCCCAACCTCGGCTGTCATTAGAATCATTACAAAAGCTTTCAAAAATTCCAATGCCTACCCACCAGTGTATGCAAGAAATAATTCAAAATGGATCAAAGACCTAAATGTAAAAACAAAATGATAAAACTCCAAGGAGAAAACATAGGGGTAAATTGTCATGACCTCAGATTTGGCAGTGGATTTTTAGGTATGACACCAAAAGCAAAATCAATGAAAGAAAAAAAATAGATAAATCAGCCTTCATCAAAATTAAAAAAAAAATTGTGCATCAAAAGACACTATCAAGACAATGAAAAGGCCCCTTACAGAATGAGAGAAAATATTTGTGCCTCATATATCTGGTAAGGGTCTGATATCCAGAATATATGCAGAACTCTTACAGCTCAACAGGACAACAAAAAGACAAGCTGCCCAATTTAAAAATGATCCTAGGACTAGCATGGACATTTCTCCAAAAAAGATATACAAATGGCCAACAAAAACATGAAAACATGTTCACCAACATTAATCATGAGGGAAATACAAATCAAAAGCACAAGGAAAACCAATTTATACCCACTAGAACGCTATAATAAAAAAAAAAGAGGGGTTGGAAATACAACTTTTGGTAAGGATGTGAAGTAATTAAATGTTGGAAGGATTCTAATATGATATAGCTGTTATAGAAAGAATTTGTACATGGGGGTGCCTGGGTGGCTCAGTTGGTTAAGTGTCAGGCTCTTGATTTCAGCTCAGGTCATGATCTCGTGGTTCATGAGATTGAGCCCCACACTGGGCTCTGCGCTGACAGCCTGGAGCCTGCTTGGGATTCTGTCTCTCTCTGTCCCTCCCCCGCTCGCTCTCTCACTTTCTCTCTCCCTCAGAACAAATAAATAAACTTAAAAAAAAAGGATTTGTATATGAATGTTCATAGCAACGTTATTTACAATAGCCAAAAAGCGGAAACAACTCGAATGTCCATCAACGGGTGAATGGACAAACAAACAAACAAATCCACAAACAAAATGTGGTATATCCATATACTGGAGTATTCTTCAGCTATAACAAGGATTGAAGGTACTGCTACCTGCTCCATGGATCAACCACAAAAACAGTCTGCTACGTGAAAGGTGACAGGCATAAGAGGTGACATAATGTATATGATTCCATTTATATGGAATATCCGAAATAGGTGGATCCAGAGACTGAAATCAGAAAAGTGGTTGCCAGGAGTGAGTTACCTGTTACTCAACCTGCTCAGGTATTGAATTGTTTTCTATCATCAAGTATGCTGATTGCACAGAGCCATTACATACGACTCACATGGGGTTACTAGCTTCCCAAGCATTCAAATACATTTGAATGCACATAATTTCATTGCCCTTTAATGATTCAGAAGACTGGTGGCCTCTTACGGTGTCTTAAATCATCTCTTCAAGCCTGTTAAGAGACCATGTGCGTTAGAATCACTTAGTGTGCTTGTAAAAAAAAAAAAATGCAAATTCCGGGCCCCAATCCAGACCAGTGAATCTGAGTTGGAATTCGAGCCCAGGAATTTAAAAATACATTCTCATGTTTAAAAAGGGGCTCTTACGTGCACTACTGGAGAACAACTTCTTTGGTTCATCCCTATGAGCATGAATATTTGCTGTATGGAAGCCATAGAATGTAGGAGACTGAGTCTAGATTGTTTTGATTCCCTGACATATATGGGATCCAATTTCCTTCAGTAAAGAACTATTATTAGTTTCTAACTTGTTATTTGCACATCTGCCTAAAAATAGGGAGTATGAAGTTCAATAATATATCTTAAAAAAGTACTTGAGCGTCTACCTGAAAACATATTCATATATTCTTTCCAAAAAGGTGCCAAGATAGTTTCACCCAAATGATTTTCTATCTTCAAGAGATTCACCTTACTTTCTGTTTTTAGCAGGTTAATTTGTCCTCGTGAGATTCCAAACATTTCTAAGATCAGTAAAAGGTATCATTCTGTCCTCCATTTTTTTTTCCTGGTCCTCCATTTTTTTTTCCTGCACCTCTATGATACACAGCTTATTTCCCCCTAGGAGGCACTCTTTTGCCAACACCCTGGGCTGAAATGACATTGAGTGCCACCCATCAGAAAAAATAGCTCACAGCTCTATCAGTTGCATTTGTTCATTATTCTGAAAACATTCTTTATCCTCAGAAGTGACTACAAAATTGGGAACAATCAGGACTTCTCAACTGTCTTAAACAAGACCATTTATTTAAGTGAAATCCTGTGTTAACCTGATTTGAATGAGACCCAGAACAAAGCGTGCTGGAAGGAGGCAAGACGGCAGGGGTGGGGGTGAGCTGTTTTGATGGCACTCCATTTCCTCAGCTATAGGTTACCATTTGGGTAGGAGCACCGGCCCATTTATGGAGGCCATTCCACCAAATCTGGACATGCAGTATAAGTCGTAGTGTTCCAGATGCATGGCAAGCTTAGGCTTCATTCTAAGCATCAAAACTTGGACGTCCGGTCCAGTGACGGTGTTTGACAGCTAGAGATTCCAGGTATCAGGTCACCATGTGGCTTCAGCTACAAGAATACATGTACCCTCGTGACATTACCCTCCAGAAGCTGGGGAAGGCAGGAAATAAGCAGTGAGCTTTGACACTCAGAGGAATGATGAGAGCAGACAGAGGCACTGGGAACACAGCCAGGCAGGCTAGGTTCAGTGCAGGACACGGGCCTTGGGGGTAAATGAGGTGAAAGGCGTGGGAACTGGGAATTTAGGCCCAAACCCAGGCAAATGGGACAAGCAGATGTCATGTTTCAGGATCCTGGTAGGCCACTGCATCTCCTGTCATACTTAGCTTGACCAGAATTCCTCATCAGAAACCTGGGAAATGCATTGCACTCAATGGCTTGGAGATACTCCTTGCAAGTAGTAATCATACACGCTTTAGAAAGGGATTGCTGTGAAAAGGAAGGAACATCAACCAATCAAAACCCTGCCGTATTTCAAAACGCCATGTTGAATTGTGGGCAAACCGATTATGGCTTCAGACGAGGGAGATTTTTAGAGCTGAAGAGAACTCTTGGTCTCTTTTGATGTCTATCCTCCATTTTTTTTTTTTTTTCTCTCTCTCTCTTTCCTATCCTCCTGCTAAAATTACTGGGATCATTCTCCTGCCAGATTCCTCTTTTGGGTCCCTTGTGACTTCATTACTCACTCTTCTAGGACTCGACACTCACCGGGGAAGTTTTCTTCTCACGGATATTTCCAGTTCCCCTTTATGCTGTATCTCCTTCCAGAATTACATTTTTCTTCCTCTTGAGGCCTAGTCTTAAGCTCATCGTTGGCACATTTACCCAAATGATAAATGGTGTCATTCCCTACCTCAGTCCCCTGGGCTTTATCTTTCCCGGCTCCTGGCTACTAGGTCCACTGCTGATCTCCACTCTTAGATCTGGGCCCAACTCAGGAATGGTATCCACCCCCTCACCCCCGGCATCCAACCCACCGTGTGAGGAGCAAGCCCAGGGCGCCAGACCAAGCTCCATCGCACAGGGCTCCATTCTCCCAGCGTTGACCTAATCCGTACTATTGGGATCCTGTCTTAGGTCATTCTCCAGAGTTTTCCCAATTTCTCTGCCTATGGCTCCCAGCTCCCTGAAGAAGAAGGGTCTTGGTATGAAGCAAAAGTACTTGGCCCCCGGTCCCGGTTTCTTGTCTAGCTCTTGCTAGTTCCCTCCTCTGTGGTAGGTGGACGAAGAGCCTTAGTCACTAGCTGGTCTTGCGGTGCTTCTGGGATCATCTCCCGGAACAACCACTCTGTTCTGACTGTGGCTCTGTTATTCCCACCAAACTCTTGTCGCCGTGTTCCACCCTCCTAACGTTAATGCTTCACCTGGTCACACCTGAGCTTGCCGTGTTGTTGTTTTGTTGTTTTTTTAATCTTCCTGCCAGCTTTTAGGCATTTCCCCCCTGCCATTTCTATTAAATTCTATTAAATTAATTAATTATTTTTAAGCTAGGTCCATGTAAATGTCCCAGTTGTCCGGTTTTGCCCAAACAAAAAGTTTTATAGGAACACAACTATGCCCATTCATTTATATATTGTCAATGCTGCCGTTGCACGACTGAGCTGAGATTGTGACAGACAAAGCCTAAAATATTTACTACCTGGTTCTTTACAGAAAAAGTTTAGTGACTTCTACTCTAGTCTATTCCTCTGCTTTTTAAATTTTAGTTTTGTTTATTTATTGTTGTGTTATCAAAACAGCATATGCTTCTTGTAGAAGATTTTGAAAGAAAACGAAAGCATGAAAACCACCCGATATCATATCATCCAAAGAATCGTATAGCTCCTTCCAGTCTTTTTTTCTATGGTGCTTTCTTTCGGTTTTTCTGATAGACTTTATTTTTTATTTCATCCAAAAATATTCAGGAGGTATCTCTAAAAGTACTCTTTTTTTCTTTTATTTATCTTGAGAGAGAGAGAGAGAGAGAGAGAGGGAGAGTGAGGGACAGACAGAGAGAGAGGGAGAGAATCCCAAGCAAGCTCCAAGCTGTCAGCGCAGATCCTGAGGTGGGGCTTGATCCCATGAACTGCGAGACCACGACCTAAGCCAAAATCAAGAGTCAGATGTTTAACCAACTGAGCCACCCAGGCGCCCCCAAAGATAAGTACTCTTTAAAAAATATATAAATACATTACCATTATCACATCTATAAAAAACAAGAATTCCATTGTATTATCATATATCAGTTAGTGTCCAGATTTCCAATTACTTCAACAATGACAACATGGATCCACGTAAATGACAATTTAATGACAATCTGGATCCATGTAAAGTTTAGACATGATACGAGATTGGTATGCCTTTTTAAAAAAATTGAGATAAAATTTACACTTACACAAAAATTTACAATTGCACATAATATTTACACATGGTTAAAGCTGCTATAAAATATTTTACACAAGTCTTTTTATGGACACGTTTTTCCATTTTCCTTGGGCAAATATCTAATAATGGGAAATTTTACACTTTCATAGGGAACCTGTATGTTTAAGCTTATATAAACTCTTACACTGTTTTCAACGTGGTTTTTCCATTTTGCACATCCACCAAAATTGTTTTGCGGCTGTCCCAGGGAGTCAATCACCCCAAATAGGTCTGAATGTAAAGACTGAGGATGCCATATACACCAAGAGGGTATGAAAAGATTTATGACTTTCTTTACGGGACTTTCTGGGGCAAACAGGGTAGACACATGCCGGTCCTGATTGTCTTGAGGGAAGGAGGAGGGCGATTGGCATGTGGATTGGGTTTTTTTGTGGTTAGAGGGAAGGCCAGAGTGGGGGGCTTATGTGGTTTCGCTTCTAGCAGTGCCAAGGAGGGGACCTGCGGGCTTTCTTATAGACTTGCCTACATGTGGGACAAAAGAAAGAAGGTGGGGCTTGTAATCTTTCAGCAGTCAGCCATCAAAAATAGCATCCTCATTATCATATGACCTATCTCTGTGTTTATACGTGAACGCTTTTATCTTGCTGACAGTTTGTATTTGGTGTGATTTTAAAATCCAGTCCGACAACATCTGTTTTTTAATGGAACTATTTAATCCGTTTACATTTAATGGTGTTATTGACATGGTATGGGTTGAAGTCTACCAAATCACTATTTGTTTTTTATTTGCTGAATCTATTATCTATTTTGTTCCTCTGTCTCTCCTTTCCAGCCTGCTTTTGAATAAATCCAAATTTTGTGTAGTATTCCATTTTAATTTCTTTGCTAGGATTTTTACTTACACGTTTTGGTGTATTCAAATTGTTTTAGTGGTTACTCCAGAGATCACAATATACATCATTCACCTGTCGACTACTTAGAGTTAATATCACATTATTTCACATTAAATATAAATATCTTACAACAGCATAATTCCATTAGCTGTGATTGTTCTAGTTATTACATCTGCCTGACAAATGACCCCCGAATTTAGTGGCATAAACAAACATCTATTGTGCTTGTGGATTCTGTGGGTCAGGAATTTGGACGGGCACTGTCGGGATGAATTGTCTCTGTTCTTTCATGTCCAGAAACGCAGCTAGAGGACTTGAATCCTGGGGACTGGAATTATCCAGAGGCTCATTTATTTGTATATCTGGCAGTTGCTTCTGGCTGTCTGGGTCTCTCAGCTGGAACAACACATGGCCTCTCTATGTGGCTTTGTGACCGTATGAGGGCTGAATTACAGGATGAACATCTGAAAGAAAGTCAGGTGGAAGCTTAGCTACCATTATATGACCTAGCTTTGGAAGTCACTCCGTGTATCTTTTGCACATTCTTCCTCTCAAGGCGGCTGCTTCAAAGCCCAGGCCATATTCAAGGGGAAGGGAATTGGACTCTACCCTTTTATGGAAAAAGCATCAAGGTAGAACTATGGGACCAGAAGGATTTGTCGGCCTTTTGGAGACTTCACTCCAGTCTGCCCTCTGGCCACAGTTCATCCCTCTCACATGTAAAATATATTCACTCTTTCCCTATGGCTTCCCAAAGTCTCATCCTTTGATGGCACTGGGCTCAGTCTCAATGTCTAGGATGTCACCACCTGCATCAGATACAGCCGTGGATGGGGCGCCTTGAGTGGACGCCTCCTGTCCAGCCAGTCATATCTTCATCTGAAGGTCTGTGAACTAAAGGGACAGGTTATTTGCCTCCCCAACACCAAACAAATGGTGGTGGAACAGACCTGATAAGTACTACACACACTGATATTTAGAAGAGAAGACGCAGGAGACGCACGAGAGTACCTGGTCCGTGGCAATTCTGAAATCCAGCCAGGTACGTGTTTCCAGCTTCCTGATCAGGTCTTGGGCCTTCCGTCTGGGAAATGGTTCTCCGTGGCTCTTTGCTCTACCCTCCACCTCTTTGTTCTGCCCTCTACGTCATCCATTCTTTTTCAGAAGAAATGCCCAGCGTTTGCAGCTGTAGTGTTTTTAGCTGCTTCCTGTTGGGAGTAGTTTGGAGGCCCATGGGCTTTGTCTCATGTCGTATTGTCTCTGTCTCTTTTTTTTTTTTTTTTTAACGTTTATTTATTTTTGAGACAGAGAGAGACAGAGCATGAACAGGGGAGGGGCAGAGAGAGAGGGAGACACAGAATCTGAAACAGGCTCTAGGCTCTGAGCCGTCAGCACAGAGCCCGACGCGGGGCTTGAACCCACGGACCATGAGATCATGACCTGAGCCGAAGTCGGACGCTTAACCGACCGAGCCACCCAGGCGCCCCTGTCTCTGTCTCTTTTGATTCAGACTGGTAGTGTTTTCATTACTGCAATTGTCTTTAAAACTTTGTGACCTTTCTATGAATTTAGAAGAGGTCACATTAGACAAAAGTCATACCCTGAAATTTCATCGAGATAAAGTCTTCTCTATTTTGAGATTTTTTGTAAGGCTGCAGAGGGTCAACATCCTTAAAATTCTTAGAAACTTTACTGTCACAGGCAAATATTTGTAGTATGCTCCTAGGATCCTCAGAGAGCTTTTGGTCTCACTGAATAGTCCCTGGAGGTGACTAGGTCTTCCTAGGGTCTTAACAGATAATCCTATAATCCCACACTGGATTTGGTCCTTTTTTCTGATGCCCTTTGCAAATTTGAGAACTTTGAAAATGTGGGGAATGAGAAATAGATTTTTAACCTAGTAAATTCTGAATCCTTCACATTTTCTACAAATTTCACTTAAAAATGAAATTATACATTTTTCGGCCCATCTCTCTCCTCCCTCATTTTACTACAGGGAGCTAGAAGAATCCAGGAAGCACTTCCAAATCCCTACCTGGAATTCTCCTTAAATAGAGCATCCAGATTATTAGGTATACTTTATATTTTACACATTCCTCTAGGCAACATTGGTGCAACAATTTCCACCAATACATAGCAAAGTCCTTTATCTTCAATTTCCAATAATATTTCCTTCATGTCTCTGGAAGCTTACTGATGAGGTTTTCAAGAGGCATTGGACTTCTGTTCACAGTGTTTCCAAGGCCCTTGGCACTTTCATTGACACTCGCCTGAAGGTCCCTCCCAGCTGGGACCCACTGCCTGGCCCCAGAGCCACTCCCACGTGCTTTGCTTTAATTTGTTTGTTTATTTTGCATATTACAAAGTATGCCACTCTCTGTTGTGGTTAATTTGGTTGCATAAGCATAAGCAATGCCTATTATGCTCATGAATTCTGCGGGTCAGGAACTTGGACAGGACACAGTGGGGATGGTTGGTCTTTGCTTCTCAATGTTGGGAGCTCAGCCAGAGGGCTTGAAAGCTGGGGCCTGGAAACATCTAAAAGATCATTCATTCATCTGCCTGGCAGTCCTTGCTGGTTCTTGCCTGGGGCATTAACTGGGGCTATTAGCTGAAGCACTTCGGGCTGGCTCTCCAGGTGGCCTGGGCTTTTTTACAACATGATTCCCAGGGTCTCAAGAGTGAGCATCCCAGGGGAGAAAAAAACCAGGTGCCCTTTATGACTTAGCATTGGAGGTTTTGCGGCATATCTGGATCAGTGATTGTATCCACAGGATTTTAATTTACGGAGGTGACTGAGCAATGGCACGGAGAGATCAATGCCATTGAAAACAGTTCATTCCTGACAGTTTCTGAGAGAAGGAAGTGAGCCACGCCATGCAGGGTGACATGGGGAAGCACCAGGTTTGGCCAAGAGGCAGAAGCAAGAGCGAGGGGGAAGCATGGCTGAGGGCTTTTATTGTGTTTTCTGCAGGGAAGGCAAGGTAGGCCAGGGACAACAGCTTAGGATGGGAGAGTTTGCATAATATCAGCAGTGATCTCCCCTTGACCAGAACCTGGCGCTGGGGTCATCTAGGGCAAGGTGAGAGAGTTAGGTAAAGGTGTTTGGGGATACGGCCTCAGGAGCAGTCGGTCTCCATATGAAGGGCATGTTTCTGAGTGAGTGCTGTATGACCTTGGGAATTAGCTAGCCCTAGGGGGAGGAGTATCTCCCCAGCCAGCCAGGCCTCCAAGATGTCAAAACATCATACAATAAAAAACATGACTAACATAACATTTTTTTTTTTTTGCCACATTCTAGTTATTGAAGAAGTCATAGACTCCAGCGCATGTTAAAGGAGAAGGTCATTAGACTCCCAACTTTTTTGTTTGTTTATTTGTTTATTTAGAGAGAGACAGAGAGAGCGCAAGCCAGGGAGGGGCAGAGAAAGAGGGAGAGAGAGAATTCCAAACAGGCTCCGCACGGCCAGCACAGAGCCTGACATGGGGCTCGAGCTCACCAAACTGTGAGATCATCACCTGAGCTGAAATCAAGAGTCAGACGCTCAACCAACCCAGCCACCCAGGCGCCCCTAGACTCCAACTTTTGAAAGAAGCATCGAAAGTCTGGAGGAAAATGTGATACTAATTGTGGACATCAAAAAACAATGCAATCTGCGACACTTGTCCTTACTGTTACTATGGTCAAGTATCTTGATTTCTGCACATACTATAAACCTTACAAAGCTATGCTACGAGTGTTGCTTTAAAGAGTTGCCTTTTAAAGAAATTAAGAGAAGGGAAAGAAGATAACATTTTACAGTCAGGCCCTTATTTACCATTTTGAGTGTTCTTCATTCCTTCCTGTATATCCCTGCTCTGGAATCAGCTCCTTGAAGCATAAAGAACTTTATTTGGCATTTATTGTAGACGGTGTCTAATTTCTTTATGTCTTCATTTTTTCAAAAAAATTTTTTTTATGTTTTATTTATTTTTGAGAGACAGAGAGAGAAAGAGAGAGAGAGAGAGCACGGGAGGGACAGAGAGAAAGAGGGAGACACAGAATCCGAAGACAGGCTCCAGGCTCGGAACTAGCTGTCAGCACAGACCCCAACGTGGGGCTCCAACCCACTGCGGGACTCAAACCCATGAACCGCGAGATCATGGCCTGAGAGGAAGTCAGCTGCTTAACTGACGGAGCCACCCAGACGCCCGGACCGTGGTGTCTAATTTAAAGAATTATTTTAGCTTTCATTTCTCTGAATATATTGGTCAGTGGAAAGCTTTATAGTTGTTTATTCTAGGAAGGCCATCCTCCTTACTCTCTCTTTGTCCAAAGTGCAAGTCTTTGGTTTATGCGCCCCTAGGACTATTGTAATCTGGAAGATCTCCTCCCTTCTTTTATCCCCCCCCCCTGAAATTTATTTATTGAAGGAACCGTTTTTTTGGTTTTTTTTGTTTTTTTGAATCCTGGCATCTGCTCTTTTCACCTCCATCGTGTCATTTACGGTGGCTTCTGATTCCCTGCCAGTTGGTAGCTGAGTTTAGAAGCGTGATGAGAGTCAGTTTTGACATTTTTGGCAAGACTGCTTAGTGCATCGGGAGTCAGACAGTAGCTGGCGCACTCTCTTTTTGTGATAACATCAACTGTGGTGTTAAATGTCTATATTCGTTGGCTCGTTAGGGATGCACCCTTGCTTTTCTTAGTTTGGAAAGTTGAGATCCTAACATGCATAGGAATTTGGTGTCCTGGTTTTCATACTCAACGTATGCACTATACAGAATAAGACTTCCACTCGGTGTTTTGGGGTCTAAACTACACGCGCTTCCTCTCTGAGCAAGACCATTTACAAAAGCATTTTGATTTAAATAACACGGAAGCTCCTGGGCGCCGGGAGGCTTGACCTTTATTCCTATTATTTTCCATGCCAGATATGACCTCCGCTTCTGGCCCTTCGTCCGTGAGTGGTAGTCTACCCTCATTCAAATCGTGTCAGAGCCCCATTTGTTTTGCGCCTGGGGCAGAGTGAAAGGTTTCACACCAAACCTTCATCTCTGCTTTCGCAAGCATGACGGGGAAACATCAGGAAATATTTTATAATTGCACTTACGGCAAAAATTAGAAGCTTATTAATTAACCTAATTATAACTTTTTATCTTATTTGAAGTGCTGATAGAAAAACTTTTTTCTAATATCTTATTATATATATATAACTGTATGCATATATCTTGTCATATTTGATTATCTATCTGTGTCTGTCTGTCTACATATCTATCTACCCACTGTTTATTTTCATTGATCTGTCTTTCTATCCAGAAAGGGCCCTGGGTCTTGTATCGTCTGGTTTAGGAACAAGCAATTAGGAGAGCCTGGGTGGCTCAGGTGGTTGAGTCTTCAACTCTTGATTTCAGCTCAGGTCATGATGTCAGGGTCCTGGGATCGAGCCCCGTGTTGGGCTCTGCGCTGAGCACAGAGCGTGCTTGGGATCTTCTCTCTCTCCTCTGCCCCTCTCCTCAGCTGGCGTGCTCTCTCTCTCTCTCTCTCTCTCTCTCTCTCAAACAATAATAATAAAAGAATAAGGAATTAAAATTTAGACTGTTGTTGGTTCACCGCCTTCCCTCCCCCTCCAAGGGTTTGAGCCTCAAAGCCTCAGTCCTAAAACCCTAGAGGGACGGATCTGGTTTTCCTATTCTTTTCCATCCACGTCACATCAGTGGCAGCAAGTGTATTTCCCCCATCACTGATTACAAGGTGAGTAGGATTCTTGACAATGAATACCCCTTTAAGTAAAGAAGGAGAAACAATAAAGAGAAGTACAGAGAACAAAAGGCAATATTCACAGTCTTGTTAATGTCAGTTTTGTTTGATTCTCAAGGGAAGGTCAGATGATTTTGTTTTGGACTTAGGGTGGGGGAAAGGTCATGTCCACGGAGATAATTTTCCTGGGGAATCTCCCTAGTCTCAGGTTATTAAAAACGTTTTAAAACATCATTTGAAATGACTATGTAATAACCTCTATAGATGCACTAGAGTTTGCTTAATGTTCCCGTTAATTGTGAGCATTTAGGTGGCCTGCATATTTTTTCACATATATATTCCCACACATATTGCTGAGATGAACACCTTCCGTCAGGGAGTCGGGGCAATGCAGTTTGTCGTCTCCGGGTGCAGGATGGGCTCGTGAGGTGACAGCTGTACTGGCGGAGTGAAGCCTCAGTGTCTGCCCTACTGGGCATTCCCTTTGCCTGATTGTCTATTCTATTCGCAGTATGCTTTGAGTTTTTTGATTCATATCACTCAGCCTTTGCCATATTTGTTGTGAATTTGCTTCCCAGTTTGCTACTTGCCTTTTAGGGTTTTTGAAAAGTCCAAAGTTTAATTTTTATTGGCATTTTTAAACTTGTTTTTATGCTTAGAAAGTCCCTGCCCCACCCAGAAATCAGATGTTCAAATATGTACACCTTTGTTCTTCCCTCCCTCCCTTCTCCCTCCCTCTTCTCCTTCCTTCCTTCAATCTGTCCTCCCCTCCCTCCCCTTCTTTCCTTCAATCTGTCCTTCCCTCCCTCCCTTCCTTTCCTTCTTTCCCTTCCTTCCTTCCTTCCTTTCCTTTCCTTCCCTCCCTTCCTTTCCTTCCTTTCCTTCTTCCTTCCTTCCTTCCCTCCTTTCCTTCCTTCCTTCCTTCCTTCCTTCTTCCCTCCATCCTTTCCTTTCCTTCCTTTCTTTCTTTCCTTCCTCTCTTCCCTCCCTCCCTCCTTTCCTTTCCTTCCTTTCCTTTCTCCTTCCTTCCTTCCCTCCCTCCCTTCCTTTCCTTCCTTCCCTTCCTTTCCTCCTTCCTTCCTTCTTTCCTTCCTTCCTTCCTTCCTTCCTCCTTCCCTCCCTTCCTTTCCTTCCTTCCCTTCCTTTCCTTCCTCCTTCCTTCCTTCCTCCCTTCTTCCTTCCCTCCCTCCCTTCCTTCCTCCCTTCCTTCCTTCCTTCCTCCCTCTCTCCCTCCCTCCTCCTTCCTCCCTTCCTTCCTTCCTCCCTTCCTTCCTTCCTCCCTCTCTCCCTCCCTCCCTCCCTTCCTCCCTCCATCCTTTCATCCTTCTGACCTTCCTTCCTCACCCCCTCCTCTTTCTTTCTCCTCCTCTTTCTTTCCTTTTAAAACATTTAACTCTTTAACCTCCTAGAATTGGTTTTGAATTCTGTTATGAAAGAAGGACTCATATGCATTTTTTCTTTTGTTAACCAAACACCTCAGTGACTTTTACTGAATAACTAAAATTCTTAAAAGGCAAAGAGCTTCTTCAAAGCAGAGCTTCAGTTTTAATTCACACCTCTTGGCAACCTGCTTGAACAGTATTCAGAGATTACTTGCAATATTTCAAAGGCCTATCAGAAATCAGTTTATCCTTTGGAAAAATAAAAGATTTTATCCATTGTAAAACTTAAAGTATTGTGGGGTTTTCCCACTTTTAATTAGAATTTTATCAACTCAAGCCAATATAACAAAGCAAACGCTTATCGTCCACCTGCTATGTACCAGATTTCTATGTGCGTCTCTGGATTCTTCATGGCAGTAACATGCTTATTTCAGGGAAGGACAAATGGAGAATAATCAATAATTGGAGTTTTGTAAATAAATTCTTTCAAAACTGAGTTCTACGGAGGAAAAGTTACAAACTCAGATATTTCTTGAAGTCACCACAATGTTACAGATTCCCTTTCTCTAGTGATAGAGTCGCTCAGCCCCTTTGGGAAGCAGTGAATCCAAATGTTGCATATTTGAGCATATTTTTGTATAGAGAAGATACGTAATTTTTATCGAACTCAGATTCTAGAACTGCCTCTCCCAATTAAGAAACATTGTCGTTACTAAAATATACTCCTGAGAATAAGATTTCTCAAAGAAAACCTTATTTTATTCACTTAATCGCTCCTTAAGACCTAGATTTCAGGAAGGCAGTGGGGATATTTTAAAACAAATATTGGGGCACCCGGGGGCTCCCTCCGTTAAGTGTCCGACTTCGGCTCAGGTCATGATCTCACAGTCTTATGAGTTCGATCCCTGCGTCATCAGGCTCTGGGCTGACAGCTCAGAACCCGGAGCCTGCTTCAGATTCCGCATCTCCATCTCTCTCTGCCCCTCCCCCACTCACACTCTGTCTCTGTCTCAAAAATAAAATAAAAACATAAAAAAAAAATTTTTTTTTAAAGCAGAAGTCTCACTTGATTCCTTCAAGGAACTTGAAAAAGTTCTCTCTCCTTTCCCAAGTGCTTCCAAGAGCAGGGGTACAAAAAGGACCCCAGATGGAGGATCAGTGCTAATAAAATTCGCCAGATTGATCGATCGGTTCGAAACACCACCCCTTCCGGTGTGTTCCGAGTGACTTAGCAGTATGCCGCCTTAACTGCCGTGGGGGGAGGCCTCCCTCGGCGGGCACACACCTCTACGACAGCAGTCCCCGCGGTGACCCAGCCCTGGCAGGGGCTGCCCGAGCCTCTGGAAAAGATCAAGTCAGGTACGCGTCAGGCCCGGTTTGAGAGAACTGAGCACATCTCTCTGCCTTAACAGCCTTGCAGCCCACACGCTCTGTGTGCAATGACTGCCGTCCTGGGTGGTCCCGTTGGCACACGCCATTCCAGGCACCGTAACCTCCCAGTAACGCTGCGCGCACCGCCCCCTGTCGCCCCCTGCCTCCCCCCCCCCCCCCCACCCCGCACCTGCTTGGAGACCGGGGGTCGGGAACAACGGGGACTCATAAAAAACAAGCAAACAAAAACAAACCCCAGGAATTAGGACGCATACATAAAGTGTTGAGGAAGGCCGTGCCAAGTGGTCTAGGATAGGCAGACGCTTCTTCCAAAAGCAAAGAAATACCAAAATAGGCGTCTCCGATTAAAATCAAGGTTCTACCCCAAAGGCGCTTCCTGGAGCAAATTCGAGAGACCAAGCAGGCCACCTTGCGTTCAGTGTGGGGCGACGCTCGGCCCGCCAGCTCCCGACACGGCGGGGACATGCCCACTAGATGGCGCCCCAGTCCAGGCAAATAGTCCCCGGTCTTGGCAAAGAGACAGATTTTGGTATTCATGCCAAAGTCCTGGAGGCAAATGAACACAAGCCCTATTGATTCTTCACCTAGATAGTTCAGTTTCTACTAGAAGAATTCCTTCTCTCTGCCACTCCATACTCATTTTTTTTTTAAAACAGGCAGCAAAGAAGAAATACCGATGTTCCCTCATGTATTTAACCATGTTCCTGAAAAGATGTGTGTAAACTCCTTGATCATGTTACACACTTAAGGAAATGGTTTTCAGATTATCGGCAATGACTCCTACCGCTTCAGCTGTGTAGTAGAAAGCGTCCTGGATTGGAGTTGGAAAAGGCAGGTTGGGGACCTGGCTCTTCCCGAGGCGTGACGTTGGCCAGGTCTCGGGGTCTCAGTTTCCTCACCGAGGGTGACAATAATACTCACCTGACTAGCCACAAAAACACAAACGACAATGCAAAACTCTCCTTGATTCGCTGGTGAGGCAGACCAAAACCGGATGGTGACTTCATGAACCGGAAGTGGAATTCATTTAAAAATATTCCAGGGGGGGAAATGGGAATAAATAAGAGGAGGCTAGCAAGGCTTTGAGAATGAGGGAGGGCTTGTGTGCTGGGGCACCTACTTGTTTTTTTGTTTTTTTTTTTAAATGTTTATTTATTTTTGAGAGAGAGAGGAAGACAGAGCATGAGCAGGGGAGGGGCAGAGAGAGAGGGAGACATAATCCAAAGCAGGCTCCAGGCTCTGAGCTGTCAGCACGGAGCCGGACGCAGGGCTCGAACTCACAGACCGTGAGATCCTGACCGGAGCCGAAGTCGGTTGCTTAGCCAACCGAGCCACCCGGGTGCCCCATAGTGCACCCACTTTTAGGTCTGCTTAAAATGTTCCACAATAAAAGGTTAGAACACTTTCTTCTACTACAAGGCTGATGTAAAGACGGAGGCAGATGTTCTAAGTGCTAAACACTTGTGAATTACTGTTTATCTTTCCTGGGCCGCCATCATCTATGAAGTGGGGGATTTGGACCAGCTTAATGGTGTGATCTTCTCACCCCGCCTAATTTTTATGAATGTCTAATGCCAGCCTGTCTTGTACGTGGTGCACATGTGGGAACAGATGTCTATTCAGTCAGGCCTCAGCTCTCCTAGGAGAAGCCTTCCTTGGCCATACTATCTAAACTCGTCGTCTTAGATTTATTTTCTTCATTGTATTTGTCACTACCAATATTATAGACCTAATGTGCCCCCCCCCCCCCATTTATATGTTGAAGCTCTGATCTCCAACATGACTGTATTTGGAGATAGAGTCTCTAATTAAGGTGAAATGAGACTATCAGGGTGAGGCTCTAATCCAACAGGACTGAAGAGGGAGAGACAGCGGGGACAGTCATCTTCCTTGTTTATTTCTGTTTCTCAGCTGACTCCCCATCCAGAATGTAAACGCTGTGGGACAGTGCCTGAGCACAGCACCAATAAACCCCCGCCCCGTGCATCTATGATTGAGTTTTGAAACGCATTGGAGGCGCTCATCCTACACTTATTTATATCGTAGCTCAAAATCCCTTGGTCAGTTAGACTTGCCTCCCTGAGCTATGAATTTCACAAATGTAGAATAGAGGGTTGTATTTTTTTTAAAGTTTATTTATTTACTTTGAGGGATGGGGTAGGAGTAGAGAAAGAGGGAGAGAGAGAATCTCAAGCAGGCGCTGCCCTGTCAGTGCAGATCATGATCTGAGGCGAAGTTGGACGCATGACCGATGGAGCCACCCAGGCGCCTCTAGAACGGAGAGTTTTAAATCAGAAGGCACACGAGGTGGGGCGCCTGGGTGGCTCCGTAGGTTACACGTCTGACTTCCGCTCAGGTCATGATCTCACCATTTGTGGGTTCGAGTCCCGCGTCGGGCTCTGTGCTGACAGCTCAGAGCCTGGAGCCTGTTTTGGATTCTGTGTCTCCCTCTCTCTCTGCCCCTTCCCAACTTGCACGTGCTCTCTCTCTCTCTCTCTGTCAAATAAATAACCATTGGGGGTGTTGGTGTCCCGTTGTATCACACTTTGTAGCCACAACTCAGCCCCTTGTGCTGTTTGTTCTCACCTACTATATAATCTCACCAAGGATTTATATCATCAGCAGAAGTACAAAACAGACTCAGAAACAGGACAGTCCCTGTTCACACTCCACTGCCCGGTGGGGTTGGGGGGGGGGTGTTCTCCTGGATTCCAGAAGGGTGCCCTCTAATGTCAAAGACCATTAATCACAAACATGGGCCATTGTCACAACTGAAAATAGTACTTACTGTCGCATGTTATTTATTTGTGTCTTCTTCTACATCTTGTTTTCAAAATAAAGTTTTTATTTTGGATTAGTTTTAGATTTACAGAAGAGTTGCTAAGATAGTAGAGAGATACCCTTCCTCCAGCTTCTCCTAAGGTGAACCTCCATTGACATGGTACTTTTTTTTTTTTAGTTTTATTTATTTATTTTGGGAGAGAGAAAGGGCGGGGAGGGGAAGGGCAGAGAGTGCGGAGCCTGATGCGGGCTTGAACTCATTAACGATGAGATCATGACTTGAGCCAAAGTCGGACTCTTAGCCAATTGAGCCACCCAGGCGCCCTTCCTCAGTCCATTTTTCAAACCAAACTCCAGACTTCCTTTGGATTTCACCAGTTTTTCCATTTGTACTCTGTCCAGGGCACCACACTGCATTTGGTTGTCACAACTGCCTCATCTCCTGTGGGCTGGGACAGCATCTCGGTCTTTCCTTGTTTTTCATGACGGAGACATTCTTCAGAAGAGCTGGTCAGGCAGTTTTTAGAATGTTCCCCGATTGGGGTTTGTCTGACATTTTCCTCCTGGTCAGGTGGAGCCATGGGAACATCACTGAGATGACGTGCCATTCTCATTACAGCATGTCTGGGGTGTGTGATGACCGTGTGACATCATGGGTCGTGTTAACCTGACCACTTATTTGCCAGGTTTCTTCACTGTGAAGTTATTATTTTTCCCTTTCTCTAATCTAATCTCCGGAAGCAATCACTAACTGCAGCCTAACCCAGCTCTATCTCCTAGAGTGGGTGCTATCAACATGTTATTTAGACTTCTTCTGTAAGCAAGATGTGTCCCTTGTCCCCATCTTTGTGTTTAGGCACTCGTTCGTTTCTGTTAGTGCAGAGTCATGCAAAGACTGACGATCATATACACTGGCGCAGTTCTGTCCACATGTAAACAGGTGTTGATCCGCTAAGTTGTTCAACACTCAACATTAATTGAGGGGCCCCTGGGTGGCTGAGTTGGTTAAGAGTCTGACTTCGGCTCAGGTCACGATCTCACAGTTCATGAGTTCAAGCCCCGCATCAGGCTCTGTGCTCTCTGCCCCTCCCCTAGTTGCTCTCTCTCTCTCTCAAAATAAATAAAGAAACTTAAAGAAAAAAAAAAGGTACCATGGCAATGGAGGTTCACATTAGGGGAAGCTGGGGGTAGGGTATCTCTCTCTCCTATCTCGGCAACTTTTCTGTAAATCTCTTGATTTCGGCTCAGGTCCTGATCTCACGGTTCGTGAGTTTGAGCCGGGCATTGGGCTCATCCGCGCTGACAGCACGAGCCTGCTTGGGATTCTTTTCCTCTCTCTGTCTCTGCTCCTCCCTTACTCATGCTCTCTATCCCTCAAAATAAATAAATAACACTTAAAAAAAAAAAAAACCCTGCACATTAATCAGGGTGCTTTTCCGGGTGGGAACACATCAGCTCACCTGCCCCGAGTGGGCTCAGGCTTCAGCAGGGCTATCCTCACTCAGCTCGAAGCTCTCCTTGAGCCCAGTGAGGGCCGGGCTCTCACCTTCCCTTCTTGGCTGGTCCTGGCCCAGGAGATTGATGTGGGGCTCGAGTGCAGCCCTGCCCTCCTTTGGGGTCCCTGATTTGCTCTCCCTCTTGCTTCTAAATATATTTTTTTTAGGGGCTTCCTTTTATATTTACAGAAGCAAACATAGGAGAGTTCCTGTACCCTCCTCCCCACCCCCCAGTCTCAGCTTCCCTCCCCCATTGCTATCATTTTACGTTGTCACGGCCAGTGCGTCAAAGCTAACGTGAGGGATATGGGCAGCGTTTCCCCATTGACCTGAGTCATTTAGGGGATAAACCTGCCCGTTTTCTGTCCCTCCATCCCAGAGGTCCCCTGCCCAGTCTAGAGTCTGGTGCTGTTTACCCAGAGGAGGGCCAGACGTGTGTGCCCCTTGAAATCTCAAGTTCAGATAGAAGCCGCTCCCAAGACACCTAGGGCAAAGGGTTAACTAACGTGCCCCTTATCCCCTTTAGGTTTTAGGGAGTGCCTCCAAATGTGTTTTCATGAACAGATACATTCATTTAACTGGTTGTTGCCCTTTTTGGTTTTATAGCCTATAGTCACACAGTCATTAGCTTTCGCCTTTCAGAAGACAGCCACTACAGGTAGCTCCTTTCCAGTCAGTTCTGTAAGCGTTCATGAATTACCACGCCCCCTCTGCCCTTCACATCAGGTCAGGCGTTGTGGGGGCCAAAAAAGGCATCCACCTGAATGCAAGAAAGTTCAAACCAAATGGTGGGAGAAGGAAGACCCATAAACACAAGCATAACAAAGGCAGAACGCCAGAGAGATGTTGCGAAACTGATAAACTGATGATGCCCCTTTTCTCTAACGTCCTGTGGGGGCCTCCAATTACCTTCCAGGTGAAAACAGTATTTTTTTTTTAAGTTGTCTATTTATTTTGAGAGAGGGAGAAAGAGAGAGAGAGAGAGAGAGAAAACGAACAGGGGAGGGGCAGAGGGAAGCCGGCGCTGGGCTTGAACTCACGAACTGCGAGATCATGACCTGAACCGAGATCGAGAGTCAGACACGTAATCGACTGAGCCACGCTGGTGCCCCGAAAACAGTATTCTGAACCTGCTTTCCCAAGTCCTCTAAAATCTCTTACGATTTCCCTGCTCATCTTCTGAATACCAGTGATGGAGAAGTCCTTTCAGATCCTTGCATGGCTGCCTTATCTCTGGGCTTTGCTCCTGTGGTTCTGCCCCCCAACCCAGCAACACCCTCTCTCCTTTCTGGGTAGCTGCTGTACTTGTGGCCTCGGGGGCTCAGTGAAGCTAACCTCTTCAGAGACGTACCTGGACCCAGTTAGTTCCTCCTGCCGTGCCCTCCCAGAGCATCCCGAAATCTCCGTTTTGAACACATCACATTTTTATGGTGACCAATTTTTAACGCCTGCCTTTCCTGGGTGGGGGGTGGGGAAGACATGTTTCTTCCAGGGAGGGGCTCCATACCTTGTCCCCAGTGCCCAGCAGAGTCTGGGTCGGGGTGTCAGTTCTAGAAATGTCACAGAATGAATGCATGAATGAGGAGAATGAGAAATGAGCAGATAAGAAGCATAAACAAAGTGTCTTTGTGGTTTCAGGAGGGGAGAAAGGGCACTTAGCTGGTAAGAAGTTACTGGGGGGGGCTGGCATCTGCCCCATCTTGAGGGACGGAAATGCTGAGCTGAGGCACCAGATGTTTCTGACAAGAATCAGCATAAGCAAGAGTGTGGAGCAGGAGAGGGGGACGAGTTAGGGCCAAGTGAGTGGTCCAATTTGGCTAACACGTAGGACAGATGAGAGAGAGAAGAGGGAAACACGAGCATGTTATGCCAAGGGACTCTACCTTATAGGACCAATGGGTAGATGAACTCAACAACTACTTAATAACCATTTAAAACCAGAGCAAGGCATCGCACGAAATAGGGACCTTGCCACCACTGCCAATATTTAAGCAAAGACCAGATGATCATCTGTCCAAAAATACAATGCCGTGACCAAGGGGGTGACATGATTCGACTCAGCTTGAGGAAGAGACAGCTTTCTCAGGGTTGTTGCTCCAGAAGGAGCTGGTCTGCGGGTGTGGGGCTCAGGAGGGAGGTCAGGCAAGAGAGGTGGGTGGGGGCCCATCTCGTTGGGGAGAAGAGGTGGCCAGAACTACAGGTGGAGGGAGATATTTGGGGGGGATTGCATGGGAGGAGAAGGGAAGAAGGCAGGGCGTGGAGACAGGAGGTGCTCCTGGGAAGGCAGGGAGGTGACGTGGGCACAGGATACCACGGGGTCGTGGCAGAGCAGCAGGAGAAGCTTCTCACAAGAGAGATGCTATTCGGCAGGCTCAGGGCCATCAAGAACCGGGAGGGGGGGGGTTGCTAAGAAGGTCATTGCTCACCTTTGAGGAAGCAGTTTTGGGACAAGAGTGGGCGAGAGGCCAGCTCGAGGAGAACGTGGGGCAATAAGGAAGAGGGGATGGCGGAGGCGATGTGGTTTCTGGAGGCTGAGTGGTGAACAGCAGAGAAGACGGCAGAAGCTTGCGGAGGGAGGGGTGCAGGGAAAGGGCTTGGGGTTTCATTTCAGTGAGAACAAACACCGCCCTGTGTAGACATGCGGGAGGAGCGGACTTTGGAGGGGGAGAAGCCAAAGGGGGAGAGCAGAGTCGACAGCCCGAGGATCCAGAGGGGGCCGGGAGCTCCAGGGGACAGGGGGAGACAGAGACTGGCTCTGGCAACGAGAGCAGCCACGATCTTCGGCAGGGTCTGCAACGTGGACATGAAGGAGGGAGGTGAGGATTCGGAGACACTGGGAGGTTGGGGCAGATGAAGTTATTTCTCAGCGGGGCCAGGCGTCTCTGGAGGAGCACGCACGAGCTGGAAGAGTTTAACAGGCGGCAGGAAATGAATGGAAGAATCAATCGCCCAGCGTCAGGGGGAACAAGCACAGGCAGCAGAGGTTTGTGGCTTTTCTTCACTGCGCTCAGCCGATGAAATGGGTCCGCGGAGGCCTTGCTGGTTTGGGAATCATCAAAGAGGAAGGCGGAAGGGAATTCGTGACTCGCGATGGGATGAGAAGCCACGAGAAGGAAGACAGCGCATCGTCAAGGTCAGAGCACTTCCGTCAAGGTCAGAGGGCGGGGAAGGCATGACTGCCGCGCGCGGTGGCCCGCAGCGCGTGTATCCGGGGCTTGGGGGGCGGGGCAGCGGCCCAGGGACATTGGACGCCAACGGGCCTGATGCCTGGCTATGGGGCGGTGGCAGGGACGGCGTGGAGTAAGTCGGGGTAAGGTTGGGGAAGATGGGAGAGGAGGACGGCAGGTGCCGGGGGTTGAGCCGGGAGGATGGCCCACCGAGTGCCGGTGAGCACTTTGGGGGGGATCTCAGAGCGATCCGGGTGGTCTCTGAGATGGGCTGGAATCCCCAGTAAGGTGGAAGCCGGAGACGATAGTCTTTTAAGATTCCTGTTGCCGCTGTTTTTACCGCCACGCTGGTGTGGCCCGAAGAAGGCAGAAGATGGTAATCACCTCGTAGCACTGCGTGCCTTAAACGTGGCAATACAGGTAGGGCCTTCCCGTGGGGTCTGGTGTCCCCTTCCTTTGCCCAAGCCTCAGCACCGTGCCAGGTCTTGGCAGAGGAGCGAAAGAAAGAACCACGGGCTCTGCTTGCAGGGAGCTTGCCTCGCAGGGAGCTTGCGTTCTAGTTGGGAAGAGAAAACGGTACGAGTGTCACCCACGGGGCAGGAAAGACCGGGTAGTGTTTCTGCACAGCTGCATGAACAGTCCCGGTTGACGCAGTGCCATCACAGTCACGTGCCAAACTGGGTGGGACTGAGGGTACAAGGAGATACAACAAGGACTCCTGGGGCGGTGGGGGGGGGGGGGGGTGGCGGAGACCTTCGTAGGAGAGGCCTGGCAGATTCTCATGGGCTCCCGGAAGAGGTCCCATTGGAGGCGGGCCTTGAACGAGGGAGGGAGATTTAGGAAAGCAGATGAGGGTGTGTGTTCAGGGCCGGAGGGGCCGATGACGTCAGCGATGACCACCAGAGACACGTCCCACGTGTTCCAGGGCATCTGGCACCGTGCTAGGTAATCTCCGGGCTTAGCAACCCTAGAAGGCAAAGCGTTGGGGTTCTTCTGGCTGCACATCACAGAAACCGGACTCGAAGTCAGCCGAAAAGCAAGGCCTTTTCCTGGCCTGTCTGTCTGGGTATGTGGGAGGAGGACGGGCTGCCGGCAGGGTTTCCCCCCCACTCTGTTTTCAGCAGACAAGGAACTTGCTAGAAAGCCTATCGGGCGGCTCGGAGAAGCATAGCGAGGGCTAGGGAACCTGCTAGAAAGCCCATCGGGCAGCTCGGAGGGCTAGCGAGGGCTTCTCATTCCTCCGTGCACCTTCCTGCCCGCTCCATGCACCAGCTGCCTCCTCCCTCCGTGTTTCCTCTACGTTCCCTGGGAAGAGGGGGGCCGGCGGCCGGCGGCTTGCACCGAAGAGCCCAGAGGCTTGTTTTCTCGAAACAAGGCCTCAAAACTCTTGAGGCCACAGTAACCTTTTCCTTGAGTCCTGTCGGCTTCCGCCCCGGCTGCCCTGGAACCAGCGTCTCGCGGTGGGGGTGCAGCCTGCATTGGCCTGGCGTGGCTGGCGGTCCTCAAACAGGCTACGTCAGGACCCCACGGACAGCTTGTCGGAGCCGACTTCTAGACTCTACCCCCCGCACGTCTGAGGCCACAGGTCTGGGATGGCCCTCCATTTGGCATCTCTGACAAGTTTCTAGAACTTGCTTCCTGTGACTACACCTGAGACTTGCTGGTTCGGACACATGTACGGGGACAGCACGGATGTTGAGAGGTTGAGCTAAACGCCTTCTGTGGACCGCCGTCATCTCCGTTCTACACACGGGGAAACTGAGGCCGAGAAAGTTTAAGTAGCCAAGTTCACACAGCCAGGAGGCAGCAGGCCTGCAGTCTGATGTGAAAGGCTGCGTGCCCACCACTGAGCAGGGGGCCGTTCTAATGCAGAAGATGTCAGCAGTAGGCCATGGGATGGGCCAGAGAGGCTATCAATATATGATGGAGGTTCTTAAAACCCAGATGAGGGAGCTTGCACTTGAAACCCTGGGCAATAGGGAGTCATCATAAGTTCTTGAGTGGGAGTGTTTTGCGGTTTGGAGGCGAAACTTCCACTTGCTTTTTTACTTTTTATTTATTTTTTATTTTTTTAGAATTAAAAAAAATTTTTTTAACATTTATTTATTTTTGAGACAGAGAGAGAGACAGAGCATGAACGGGGGAGGGGCAGAGAGAGAGAGGGAGACACAGAACCGGAAGCAGGCTCCAGGCTCTGAGCCGTCAGCCCAGAGCCCGACGCAAGGCTCGAACTCACGGACCTCGAGATCGTGACCTGAGCTGAAGTCGGACGCTCAACTGACTGAGCCACCCAGGCGCCCCTCCACTTGTTTTTTTACGCAGTTCAATTAATTGTCATATTGACGGCCTGTTTTGTTCCTGAACTGTAAGAGAAATGGACTTTATGCTCTATTTTATTTAAAGTCAGATAGAGGTGTGCCTCTAAAGTGAAAAGTTTCCCCTTGTGTATTAGAATCCTCAGTTGCAAGCAACAGAATCTGGCTGTAGCTGTTTTCAGCAGACAAGGAACTTGCTAGAAAGCCTATCGGGCAGCTCAGACAAGCATAGCGAGGGCTAGGGAACCAGATTTTGAGGCCAAGCAGCCAAGGACATGCCCCAAACCATGCCGCGGAGACCGGAAACTTCTGTGGCCAAGCTGAGTACCAGACACAGCTGTGTGCTCGATGCTGTCCTGTGTGCCAGGAGCACAGATTTACGGAAATGGCCTGCCCTGCCAGCCACACCCCCTCTCCTGTGCCAGGAACAGGGTCAGGCCGCTCCTGCCATGCTGCCAAGCCGGCCCCGGTGCCTGCCTCACGTGCTCCAGACCCCACGTTCGGAGCGCGAGCATTCAAGGCAGTGCCCAGCCCCACACCCGGCCCGGCGCAAAGGAAGCTGGCACAGGGCGGATGGAAATCAGACTCTGTCTCCTGTTCAGGCTCCCACGGAGGTGTCGTGGGTTGAATTGGGTCCTCCTCGTATTCCCATGTTGAAGCCCTAACCCCCAGCACCTCAGTGACCATATTTGGAGAGAGACCACATGAAAGGGAAGGGTGGGGGGCGCCTGGGTGGTTCAGTAGGTTAAGCGGCAGACTCTTGGTTTCAGCTCAGGTCCCCATGTCACGGTTTGTGGGTTCGAGCCCCACGTCGGAGTCTGTGCTGACGGCAGGGGGCCTGCTTGGGATTCTCTCTCTTCCTCTCTCTCTCTGCCCCTCCCCTGCTCGCACTTGTTCTCTCAACATAAATAAATAAACTTTAAAGAGTGATTGTTTTAAAAAAAAACGTGAGGGGGTTAGGGTAGTTTCTTTTTTTTAATTTTTAAAAATGTTTATTTACTTTTGAGAGAGAGAGAGAGAGAGAGAGAGAGAGAGAGAGAGGCATGAGCAGGGGAGGGGCAGAGAGAGAAGGAGACACAGAATCTGAAGCTGGCTCCAGGCTCTGAGCTGTCAGCACAGAGCCCGATGTGGGGCCCGAACCCACAGTCCATGAGATCATGACCCGAGCCGAAGTCAGGTGCTTAACCGACTGAGCCACCCAGGCGCCCCATGGTTCTGATTCAATCTGACTGGTATCCTTGTAAGAGGAGAGAGTTTGGACACACCAAGGAGGCCAAGCCTGTGTGCACACAGAAGAAAGACCGTGTGAAGACGCAGCGAGAAGGCAGCCGTCTGCAAGCCAAGGAGAGAGGCCTCAGGAGGAACCAATGCTGTAGACGCCTCGATTTCAGACCTCCAGACTGTGAGACAGCACATGCCTGGTGATTCAGCCGCCCAATCTGTGGTACTTTGTGCTGGTGGCCCCGTGGACTAAGACAGAAGAGAGCGCCAAGCCAGGCAACGGGGTCGAATGTTGAAGAGCCAATGAAGAGACAAAATGGATGACGAATGTGCCTGTGCCCTCCCCACCCCCAACTTGTCTGGTGTCGCTGGCCAGAGTGGGCAGGGATTTGCTAAAAGGGAGAACTTCAGGAAGGAAGACTCGGAGGAGGAGGGAGGGTGGCGTTTGAAGTAGGAAGACACGGAGGGCTCCCTACGGACGACCTTCTGGTGTGCTCCGTTAATCCGCGTGGAGAAGCCTAGGAGGCCCGGGTCGGTGTGTTCTTGGGAAGCTCCGAAGCTGGCAGGGCCACGCTGGCTTTGGCAAACGCGTGTGCCTCTGGCAGCCGAAATTCACAAGCTCGGTGGCACGCACCACGGGTCTGGGCTCCTTCCCAGGACGCACCCGTGACCAGCGCTCACAGACCGCCTTGCCTGTTGTAAAGCTCCCTGGGAGAGCCAGGCATAAACACATGCTTTGGCCGCGGGGACCTGCTTTCTGAACTGAGGTTTGTGGCCTTGGGTGTTTGTGTTTTTCCGGCTTGCCCGCCTGGCATCTTCGCCTTGCCTTCTTCTTCCGTTTCCTTTTCACAAGTGGGTACCGGCCTCTTGTTTGTATCCAGCCACATGTTAAGTGCCGGGGGACCGAGGGAGGAACGTGGGACAGACAACGCGACGTCCCCCGCCCCGAGCTGTGAGGGGCCAGCGATTCAACTGGGGAGGAAAAATCAAGACGCTGGAATCCAGTTTCTTTCTGCTCTGCCTTTGGACTCCGGCTCATGACCCCAAAGGTCCGACAGCTACTGAAGTTCTTTGCAAGCCACAGCCTCGCTGTGTTTGGGCCGTTGGAGCACTTCACCCAGCTGGTGGAAAATCCGGCAGAGGGGAGCTGGTGGAGGGAGGGGCGGGCAGAACAGTGGGTTTAAAGGCAGGGACGGTTTGGGTGCTGCCCCCTTATCATCCCTGGCCTTCTGGAGTCTGAGCTCCAGGACCCCTAGAGTCCTGCCTCACAAATCCTGGGGGCTTGACCCAACAGACAGCCTGGGGCTAATGGTCCAATCTCTGCCCAGCACAGGCTGTGTGACCTTGAGTGAAGCATCTGACCTCTCAGGGTCTGTTTCCCTTTCTGTAAAACGGGGTTAATAGCGCTGACCTGTCCCCGAGAGTTAGCACAGGAGGCATCGCTAATACAACTTGTCATAAAAGTCTTTGTGCCCAGGTTCGAGCCCCACGTAGGGCTCTGTGTGGATTCTCTCTCTCTCCCTTTCTCTCTGCCCCTCCCTGCCTTTCTCTCTCTCTCTCTCTCTCTCTCTCTCAAAATAAATAAATAAAATAAATAAAAAGGCTTTGTTCTTCTAAGGCTCAGGAGTCCTGAAAAGAGAGGGTCTGGAGGCTGTGGACACAGCCCAGGGAGTGCACAGCCCTGCTCGTAGAGTGGAAGCTGGCTCTGTGAGCAACACGACAGAGAAGTGAGTCCTTCCAGCCTTGGCAGGCCATGCCAGGGCCCTCACAGGGGCCCCGTGTGAAGGGGCAAGGCAGCTTCGGCCTCTGGGGTCTGTTCCTTGCCATCAACCCGCTCAGGACACCCGCAGCAACTCATGGAAATGACATCGGCTTCTCAGCTTTCCGTCTGTCGGGTCCAAGAGCCTTTCCGACGGCCCTCAGAGGGACGTTGCATGCAAATCCCGAAAGAAAGCCCAGACTTGGTCGAGAGCTTGTTTTTGCACAGCGACCAATGGGCAGAGAGAGGGTGCTACGTTCTGCAGTGTTTAGACTGAGCTGACCGCAGCTCCCCACGGAGGGCCGGAGCTGTGTGTGTCTGCGTGTGCATGTGTCTTGTGTCTGCGTGTATGTGCATATGTGTGCACGTGTTGTAATACGCGGACACATGCACGCGCAAACACGTCTGCATGCATATGTGCGTGTGCATGCCGGCATGCGTGTATGTCTGTGTGCCCGTGTACATGTGTGCATATGTGTGCACGCAGAAATGTGCAGGCTTGCACAGCGTACGTAGATGTGTGTCTGTACATATAAATGTGCGTGTGTGTGCGTGTATGCGTGGGCACGGATGCATTGATTTGCACATGCACACGTGGGGAAGGTTCTGGAGCACACGAATGTCCACGCACCCTGCCTCAGGCCTTCACAGAGTTGTGTCCTAGTCAAACAAGCCACCACACTCTTGCCTAGCAGATGTCACAAAAGCTGAGGGCTGGCGTGGGGGACAGCGTGTGAACGCTGGGACGGATGTGAAAAGGGGCTGCACGGGGTGGGGCAGAGCCCTGAGCTCACTTCCCTGGGAGGTTGTGGGGCCAGCCTTTCCATTCTTATGAGCCCCAAATTGTCCAAATCAGTCAGTTTTTTATGCTTAAGAGTCTTGGAGATGCCACGAGTGTGTCAGAACGCGTTTTAGTTTGTTATTTTGTACGTATGACCATTAGAAAAATCTTTTGAGTTTCATCTTATCAGGGTGATTTTTTTTTTTAAATACATTTTTCAGAGTAGCTGCCCTGAATCTTTTTTTCACATTGTTTTTCTTGCTACCTTTTCTAGTATTAATTATGGAGACTCCGCGGATGAGGCCCAGGACTGAAAGCAGACAAACTGAGGAAGTCAGTCTCTGAGTCCATCTGTCCAAGCGTGTGTGAATTTAGGGGCTCGCTAGAGCCTTTTGGCCTTTGGGATGTTACTTGGCCATTCTACATCTTAATCGTCTCATCTCTGAAATGGGAACAGTAATGGTAACAGCCTCATGAAGTGGCTCTAAGGATTCAATGAGGTATTGCCAAGGCTCCCAACCCGTGCGCCAACGTGCAAGTTGCTGGGAGTTCGTGAACCTTGTGGCTGAGGTCTCCCACCAGGCCCCGGCTGCCAGCCTTAGGTCATGAGCCTAAGGTGCAGAGGGCTGGCAGCATGATGCTGGGTGCCAGTGTGGGAAAAAAAGGCAGGGTCTCCTGGGAAGGAACTGTTGAGACTCTCAGGATGGTGACAGAGAACGCGAAATCAAGTGTGGGGTCTTTCTCATCACGTGGCCCTGGATGGTTGCACGGGCTAAGTGTCCACGAAGCTGGCTCTGCCTGCAGGTATCGAGCACGATGAGGGACATCAGCACCTGCTGGTCACGTGGTCTGAAGCCCCCAAATCGAAATCGACATTGGCAGTGAGGCACCGAATGTTCCTCTGCCCGCCACTGTCGAGGGGGCCCATGGGAAACGGCAGCGTTCATGTGCCAAGGGCCCAGCGGGCCGGTGGGGAGGTGGCCTGGGTAGGGGACGCAGGTGCTCCTGGTGTGCCTAGCTTCGGGGGAGGGTCACACTCTTGGCCGTTCCTCGCTTCTGTTCGGCGGCTAACGAACCCTTTCTCAATGTCGTCTGAGCTAGCTGTAGTGACACGGTCTCACAATACATGTGTATTCTACAAATTACAGTGTCATCATGATCGTGAAATATTTGCCATGAAGAAAGTTTGGGTGCAAAACACTGACCCTGTCACAGGACATGATGCTATATTTGTCAACGAAAGGCCTTGCAGATTCTTTAAATAAATATAATTTCAACTGTTGTACATTTTTGGATGGTTGTAAAAATGGCTTAAAATTTTTGTGACCTATTTGTATTGGCGAAATTTCTCTTCCGTGGTGGACATCGAGAACTCAAGAGGTCACCTTTAAAAAAATGTTTGGTCATGGGGTGCCTGGATAGCTCAGGCGGTCAAGGGGCCAACTCTCAGTTTTGGCTCAAAATCTCACTGTTTGTGAGTTTGAGCCTGGCATCAGGCTCTGCTTACTTGTGACTCTCTCTTTCTCTCTCTCCCTGCCCCTTCAGTGCTCTCTCACTTTCTCTCAAAATAAATAAATAAGCTTAAAAAAATTAGAAAAAAGTTTTGGTCAGGAATTGTGTATACTTCGTTCATAAAACTTGATATTTAGGGGCACCTGAGTGGCTCAGTTGGTTGAGCGTCTGACTTCGGCTCAGGTCATGATCTCACGGTTCGTGAGTTCGAGCCCCGCGTCGGGCTCTGTGCTGACCGCTCCGAGCCTGGAGCCTGCTTCGGATTCTGTGTCTCCTCCTCTCTCTGCCCCTCCCCTGCTCATGCTCTGTCTCTCTCTGTCTCTCAATAATAAATAAACGTTAAAAAAATTGTTTTTTAAAAACTTGATATTTAAACGATATATATGGTCAGAGAGGGAAGCTTGGATTTCTCATGAAACATTTGGAAGTTTTATATAAAATCGACATCGAGTATCTACCCTTTTGCTTTGCATTTTATTTTCGGAGGGGTGTAGTTTATCCCAGTTCACCCCTCCCCCACGTGCTATACCTGCAGTGTCACTTTCCTTGAGGGCCACTGTTGTGCAACTGTTGGCAAGTACCTAGCTACACGTGTCAAGAGCTCCCTGGCACATAGCGAGCCGTTCATAATACTGGCTATGTCGCTCATGTATTATTGTCACCATTATTATACAGACATTGAGGCTAACGCTCTGACCCAGTTGTCAGAAATTGTGAGCTGGAGGCATGCTTCCGTTACAAACTACCTAATGACTCCAAGTGAGTCTGTGTGTCTTTTTTATGGTTGTTTAAAATGCAGATGACATGACGTTCTTCTTCCTGCCCAACAGGGCAACATTACGAGACTCCAATGAGAAGCTTGACATCAAAGATCACTGAGAAACAGGACCCATGATTTTGCAGGTTCTGTTCTTTCTCTGCCTCTAACTCAGTGCTGTCCCCACCACAGGTGGCTATTGAAATTCAAATTCATTAAAATGAGGTATAATTGAAAGGGCAGTTTCCCAGTGGCACCAGCCACACTTCCAGCGCTGAAAGCTACATGTGGCTGACGGCTGCCATATTGGACAGCACAGCTTAACTCTTTGTTACCCCTTAATACAACATGTTCACTCTCTCTCTTCTGCTTCCTGTCCCGCTTGTGGATGAGGTAGGGAAGATTTAAGTTTTTTATAGAGTCTTAATCCATAATAGGTATAAACTGTGAGAAATGTTGAGCTGTGCTGTCCTTCGTATGGGAAGATGTCACTGCTAGTGGGATATGGACCTTGATACGTTTGCTTTGGCCTCCCTGTAGCTTCTTGTCCAGACGCTGGGCATTTCAGATGGGGTGGGTGCTACAAGCAGTAATGAAGGAAAAGAAAGCAGGACCTGGCTGCATGAGCATGACATTCTTACCGTCCTGACTGCCATCCTTTTTTCCGTCTTTAAGGTTTTATGTTTAAGTGATCTCTACATCCAATGTCAGGCTTGAACTCACAACCCCAAATTAAGAGTTGCATGCTCTTCCAACTGAGCCAGCCAGGCGTCCCCTGACTACCCTCTTGATCTTTATTATTAGTATTAGTAGTCGTATTTGAAGTTTATTTATTTATTTTGAGAGAAAGGGCATGCAAGCAGGGGAGGGATAGAGAGAGTGGATAAAAGGGAGAACCCCAAGTAGGCTCCTCAGTGACAAAACGGAGGGGGACAGGGAGCTGCTGGAACCCACAAACCGTGAGATCATGACATGAGCCAAAATCAAGAGTCGGATGCTCAACCAACTGAGCCACCCAGACAACCCGATCTTTATTATTATCCAATAGCATCATCAAGCTTTTTTATTTCAGTCACTCCCATGGACCTTCTGCATCTCTCATACTTGTTAAATAAATCCGAGGGGAGGCAGTCTGAAACTATTACCATAGCCATCCCTTTACCACACCCATCATTGGGTGTCTGTTACTTAACCCACAGATGCAATTTTCCTGAACGTTCTGAATGCCATGTGGCTGGCTGGTGAACTCCAGGAGTCAAGCCGGAGTCTATCAGGACACCCTGCTGAAGACATCCAAGACGAGGGCTGTGCGTTATCAGAATCGTGCGGAAACGATGCCACTTCCCACTTCCCATGCCATGCCACTTCCCAACTTCATCCAGGACATAAAATCGTGGGCCAGGGTTTATTTGCCTGGCTGTGGTGAGGGGAATCCTTCCCTCTGATCCATCCTGGAACAAAGTAGTATTTCTTTTGGCTGTTGGTTATTTTCTAGTCGAATCAGCGGGGGCAGTTTGAGGAAACGTTGACTCTCTCCATTACCTTTGGAAAAGACTCAAAATAGATTTGCACACTCCGTGAACTCCCAAGGACCACCACGCTTTTCTTTTATTTACAGAGGGCAGTTGCAAGAACAAAACGGATACAGTGGCATTCCCTACGTAAAATCATGATGCTAGCCATACTTGTTACAGGCAAAATTTTTACACATAAGGCTTTGGAAGGCTTATAAATGTTTGGAAATAAAAACTGATGGGTGTATCTTTTAAACACCAAACACCAAACACACCTTAGTGAGTAATAAACAGGTTTAGAAAATTCACTAATTGTCCTCTTACCGTCCTTTCTGACGTCCACTAGGAAACCACAAACATCCTAACAAATCCCGGCAGCCATTACTATCTACCTCTTTAACTTCTTTATGACCCAGTGTTTCATTTGCTCAATGGGAATAACTCTCCTTTCTGCAACTTACAGAAATGTGGTAAAAAAATATGGCATAACAGATGAGAAAGTGCTCTGAAAACAGAATGTGCAACAGAAATACAGCTTAAGTTTCCAATTTTCTTAAAAAAAATTTTTTTAATGTTTATTTATTTTTGAAAGAGCGGAAGAGAGACAGAGCATGAGTGGGGGAGGGGCAGAGAGAAAGAGAGAGAGGGAGACACAGAATCCGAAACAGGCTCTAGGCTCTGAGCTGTCAGCACAGAGCCCAACATGGGGCTCGAACCCACAGACTGTGAGATCACGACTTGAGCGGAAGCCTGACTGACTGAGCCACCCAGGCGCCCCTAAGTTTCCAATTTTCTGTGCCCTGTATTGTCACTCATTCTTCTGGGTTACTTAACAAATAGAAATCTGAGAGGTGGTTCTTTCTGCTACTTGAACAGGGCTTCCTTGTTCGTTAAGATGCAGAGCTCACATTGGCTCTCAACTTGGTCGATGCATTGCCCACAAACATCACTTGCTCAGTGAGTTCCTGCAGGGAGAGCGGGGGAATGTGGCTTGTGTCCAAACTCCACCCTATAGGGCTGTCTGAGGACCTGGTTCCCCAAGGGACAGATGTCTTGGCAAGAAGGAATTGGACACATGAGTATGAAGGTTTGTCTTCTCTTTCTTTCCCTGCCTCCCTCTTTTCCTTCCTTCCTTCCTTCCTTCTTTCCTTCCTTCCATCTCTGCCTCTCTCTTTTTGGCATAAATCCTTGCATCCCTGGGAGGGGTGTTCTGTTTCTCAGAAGGACTACCTGAGTGTCCCAGAGTGATCCTTCAGGAGCTCACTAGGGCCAGACCACTTTATCAAACACACTCTGGGCACAGCAAAGAGAACTTTGCTCTGTAAAGTTGAACTTTACAGAAAATGAACTTGCGGGTGTCATAGTGTTTCCCTAGGGTCGCCAATTCTGACCAGGCCCCTTGCTGGGGGGAGGGGACACCAAATCTGCTAACCTCCTTACTCTCTACACTGACTTTGTTTACTTTCTGCAAACTTGCTGTATTTGTTTGCTGGGGTTGCAGAAACAAAGTACCATAAAGTGATTTGCTTAGGCAACGGAAATGTGCGGTCTCCCAGTTCTGGAGGCTGGAAGTCTGAGAGCAAGGTGGCCACAGGGTTGGCACCTTCTGAGGGCCACGAAGAAGAATCTGCTCCCTGCCTCTCCCCTGGTTTCTGGTGGTTTGTTGGCCGTCTTTGGCTTTCCTTGACTTGTAGAAACATTACTTCGATCTCTGCCTTCACCTTTACTCGGCATTCTCTCTGTGTGTCTTCTTTTTTTTTAATTTTTTTTAACGTTTATTTATTTTTGAGACAGAGAGAGACAGAGCATGAACGGGGGAGGGTCAGAGAGAGGGAGACACAGAATCCGAAACAGGCTCCAGGCTCCGAGCTGTCAGCACAGAGCCCGACGCGGGGCTCGAACTCACGGACCGCGAGATCGTGACCTGAGCCGAAGTTGGCCGCTCAACCGACTGAGCCACCCAGACGCCCCTCTCTGTGTGTCTTTGTACCAAATTTCTTTCTTCTTTTTCTTTTTAAAAAATGTTTATTTATCTGTTTATTTATTTTGAGAGAGAGAGAGAGAGAGAGAGAGAGAGAGAGAGAGCAGGGGAGGGACACAGGGAGAGAGGGAGAGAATCCCAAGCAGGCTCCAGGGTACAACAGCCATACTCAGGGCTCGATCTCACCACCATGAGATCATGACCTGAGCCAAAATCAAGAGTCAGAAGACGCTTAACTGACGGAGCCACCCAGGTGCCCCTCTTTCTCCTTTTTCTAAGGACATCGGTCATATTGGATTAGAGACCACCCTAATGACCTCATCATAACCAATATCTGCAAAGACCCTATTTCCAAATAAGGCCACGTTCTGAAGTCCTGAGGGGTTAGGACTTCAACATATGGGGGGACATAATTCAAACTTACCTTCAAGCAAGTAGTACCAGGAAAGAGAGTGTGAGGGGCTAAGAAAAAGGGAAAAGCTGAGGAGTATAAGAGAGACAGAATTTGCATTTTTCTTCTTAGGAAACCTTTTTAAAAACAATTTCCTTTAATGCTTATTTGTTTTTGGAGAGAGAGAGTGTGACAGAGCGCGAGCTGAGGAGGGGCAGAGAGAGAGGGAGACACAGAATCTGAGGCAAGCTCCGGGCTCTGAGCTGGGGGCACAGAGCCTGATGCAGGGCTCGAACTCAGGAACCGGGCGATCATGAGCTGAGCTGAAGTCAGACGCTTACCTGCCTGATCCACCCAGGCCTCCCCACCTTAAGAAAGCCTGTGATTCAGGCTGCAGCGGGCACTGTGGTGTGGTGTCCTTCAGCACCGAGATGCTCGGTCCCCCAGTTGCTTGGAGGGGTGGCCGCGGCCAGCTCACAGCTGGATCCTTCTCTGTGAATCCTTCTTGGCCAAAGGAAGCCATCTCACGCAAGGTGGGTCCCCCTGCCGGCACCACCCCGCCTCAGCCCTGCGTCCCGCGACTAGCTGACCAGTCCCTCGTTTGGATTCAGGATGTCTCTGAGGGGCCGTCCCAGCTTCAGGGCTCCTTGAAGCAGATCAGCCGTCTTCCACTGCCTGCTTCTAATTCCCTTGCTTCTTCACGAGTTTGGATTTTGAGAGCACTGCCCAATACGAGTCCTACTCACCAATCTAAGAGGCAAAGAATCTGTTTCTTTGGGAACTCCACCCATAACGGCTGGTATTGGGAGTGACCCTAGGAAGCAGCCGCTAAAAATGGGAGAGCTTACCTGCTGGCAGACTAGGGTGAGGGCCACAACACTGGTGGCAGGCGAGTATGGAGAGGCCCTGTCATGCTACTGTGGTGCCCTTCTGCTGGTAGTGACTATGTCAGAAAGTGGGGGAGGACATGTTAGTGGTGACGGAAATAACTCAGGCCTTTGAGATGAACCTGTTCCTTAGTCTACTCGGGCTGCTGTAACAAAATACCACAGACGTGGGGGCTTAAGCAACACACATTTATTTCTCCCAGCTCTAGAGGCTGGAAAGTCCAAGGTCAAGGTGCTGGCGGATTCGGTTCTCAGTGAGGGTTGAAGTCATGCTTGGTGGTTTGCAGACGGCCACCTTGTTACTTGTTTTCATAGTTCGGAGAGAGCTCTCTGGTCTCTTCTTACAAGGCCACCGATCCCAACACAGGGTCCCACCTTCATGATCCCGTCTAAACCTAATTACCTCCAAAGGCTCTACCTCCAGGTACCATCACACGAGGGGTTAGGGCTTCAACATGTGAATTTCGGGGAAGGGGCACAGACGTTCAGTTCAATAACAACCAGGGCAGTAGGAATTATAAGCTGTGTGAAACTGGGTCACTGTTGCTGAGCGTAGTTGACGCCTTGGAGAAGCCAATGAAGGACTGAAGGAGATTCATCACTAGCTAAGGTCTCAGATGTCAAGAGTTCCGATCAAGAAGAATGGGACCCTGAGGGATTGGACGATGACGTCTATATTCACACACCTTGAATTCCCAGAGGCCCTTGAATATCCTGGACCTGAAATAGTGGTCACTGCGCCATTTGTTTGAAGACAATGCATAGCCCTCAACGCTTGAAGACAATGCACACCCCTCTCAGGGCCTAACCCCATCTCCGATCCTGGCCATTGGGCCGAGGTCCCAACGTAACAGGGCCGGGAAAGTGCTGATCCTGCTAACAGAGGAATAGGCATCCAAACAGCTGCAGGACCTATATCCTGTGTACCAGCAAGATCCGGGAGAGTTTGTGTGAAGATAGATTTGGAGGCCACTGGGTCAAGGTGGGCAGACCATAAAGTTGGGGAAAGGTGAGTGTGGGGATATGGGGGCACACTGCAGTATAAATACTTGTCAAGGACCTGGGGTCCTGGGACTCTGGGATCTTTGGAGACATTGCTGGCATACTTTGAATGGTTTAAGGAAGCCTGGATAAGACAATAGAAGAAGGGGCCAAGAGTTTCACTGAAGAGTGCATGTCACATAAAGGCTAGACGATTTACCAGAGAACCATGTCCCCTGGGAGAACCTGGAGGTTATTCTGTTCACCAAAGCAATAAAAAATGACTTGGTAAGAGGGGCACCAGCAACTCTGAGAAATTCATGGTATGAAGGGAGGGGAGGAGGCTGTCCTCTGTTGGCCTGGGCAGGTGGCAGGAGATACTGTTAGGTGACTGGGCTTCCATAGGAAGGGGGATAGGATCTCTAAATAGCAGAGGCCAAGTAGAAGCACATGGCCTTGAGACCAACAAAGGTGGAGGCAATGATCATAATTAACAAAATCAGAATGGAAGGCCTGACTCAGGAAGAGGGACAGAGATGGTTACATGAACATTGCTATATAAATGAGCCAAAGGCAGCCCCTGGGTATTGCCTGTAAGTTGTTTACTTCTTCATAGCAGACTGAGATCATTAGCGCAAAAACCCGCCACAGTCAAACTCAAAATTTTAAATTTAAGCCATCCGACTGCTTTAAATGTAGCACAAATAGATTTTTAGCCATGTAGGGCCTGCTTGCTTGCATTACCTTCCAGAACATCTGTACCCAACATCTGCTGGCCATTGACAAGACAAACCCAGGGTCTACAAGACACGGCACACCACTGCTGCCCTTTGGAACTTTTCCAAACCAGAGACTGCTCTCTGTGTTGCTGAGGGACATCTCCCAGACACCTATGCCCCCCCTCATTCCCCTCTTTCCTTGGAGTTTTCTGGATAGTGGCCCCTCCTGTCTTGGGAAAGTCTCCTGTCCTCAGGGATTTCCCCTTGCGAGCAATCCTATCAAAGCACTGCCTGAAGTAAGCTTATTGTGTGCCACTGCCCCCTTGTGGTTACATCTTTGTCCTTGACCAGTCCTGAAATCCCTGAACTCAACTAGAGTTTATCCCAAGGGACAAAACAGGTGAGCAGCCAGCAAAGGCGTTACTCAATGCATAGGATAAACAGAAATCAACGGAGGGCAGCCATCCAGATAAAAGCCATGAAATCTTGTCCAGTTTCCAGAGCTGAGCAGTTTTCAGACCTGGGACCTACTGAAGAGGAAGGACTGGGGACCTACTCTTCCAAGGAAGAGTCCTCGGAAGAACGGGCTCCACAACACGTGGCAAGTCTATAGTCATTGCCGAAGTCCTTCTGTAAGGGGATCGATGGCCATTTATTTGAGTAATTGTTCCCTGGGGAAAGGTGCCCATTCAGACATTTGGAGGACTGTTGGCTACAGCTTCCAAGTTGCCATTGATACCTGGGCAGCTGAAGTGTCATCATGGCCCCTGGGTCAGAGAGGGGGCATATGAGGGCTTGGTAATGCATACAGTTCTGTTCTGAGTCTGGCTCGCAGTGGGCCCACTGTGCCCATCATGATCTCATGCCATTTCCCTAGTCTCTGAAAGCACTATCAGAATGGACACATTTCGTAGTTGGAAGAACTGTCACCTTGGTTCCTTGGCCCACGGATGAGAAGTATCGTCGTGGGGAAGAGCAAGTAGCATCTCTAAAATTTGATCCTGTTCCCCAACCAAGACAGGAAATTAAGAACAATGTTGTGTCCTGATGGGGGTGGTGGTGGGGATTCAGGCCATTCCTAAGGACCCAAAGGATAAAGGGACAGTGGTCCCCATTATATCTTCATGTAATCACATCATCCCAGCTCCTACAAGAACCAGACCGGTCTCTCAGGATGACAATAGACAGTCACAAACTAAAACAAGTGGCAGCTCCGATTTCGGCTGATGTGCTGGTTACAGTGTCTTTGCTAGAGTGACTTAAGATGGTCTTAGCCATTGTATGCACTCATTCATCTAGCAGATGCTTTCTTTTCCATTGCCGGTTAGAAAAGAAGATTAGACACAATTCACATTCATATGGGCCAGGCAAGTATATACATTTATCATATTGCCCCAGGATATGTTTCCCATCCTTAGTCTTGTAATATCACAGTGGCCCATTCTATTGACATCTGGGTTTTTTAAAAATTTTTTAATGTTTATTTATATTTGAAAGAGAGAGCCAGAGTGCAAGCAGGGAAGGGGCAGAGTAAGAAGGAGACACAGAATTGGAACCAGGCTCCAGGCTCTGAGCTGTCAGCACAGAGCCTGATTTGGGGCTCGAACTCACGAACCAGGAGAGCATGACCTGAGCCCAAGTCAGATGCTTACCTGACCGAGCCACCCAGGTTCCCATTGACATCTGTTAATCAGACCAGATGAACAAGGGGAGGCAAGTGTGTTGAAAGCCTTGTAAGACACATGTGCTTCAGAGCATGAGAGATAAACCCAGTGAAGATTCAGTGCCTGCCACAGCGGGAAAGTTTCCAAGGGTGTGTTGGTCCGGAACATCACGGGACATTTTCTTCAAAGTAAAGGACAAATTACTACATCTTGTACCGCTCACCACCAGGAAGGAAGCACAATGCCCAGCGGGCCTCAGGTTCTGGAAATCACATACTTCACATCTAGGAATACTACTTTCCCATTGGCTGCCAAATCTGGTGGTACCCAGAGCAGGAAAGAGCTCAGGTCCAAGGCTGAGGTTCTAGCAATGTGATACTCAAGCCTTATGGTCCAATAAACCCCATGGAAGGAGAGGTATCTGTGGCGTCCAAAGGCATCCGGTAGAGTTTATGGAAAAACCCCAACAGCGCAATCACAATACAGATCCTTGGAGTTCTGGAGCAAGCAGGCCATCTCAGCAGAGAGCTATATGTTTGCAGAACAATTCCCGGAAGGCTTCTGGACTCTGGCAGAGAGGGGACAACTGACTATGAGACATCAAGTGATCATGCAGCCAGAACTAACTGCCTGTTGTGAGCTGGGCTCTGTCAGCCCTTCAAAGTCCTAAGTCTGGAGGTCTGTGGTGAGACGGAAGTGGTCCATCTGGGGTGGGGCATGTTCGAGGCCAGAGAACGTTAGAAAGCTATAGATCAATAAGCCCAACCTCCAAAGCTTCGCTGAACCCACCACTATCTTTGTAGCGGTGTCTCTCCCTCAGTTCATACCTCTGGCTGGCCTGGAGTTGGGTGGTTCCCTACGGCCAGATGATGGAGGTAGGAAAAGGCCAAGTGTGGCTTACAGATGGATAGGCACGGTATGTGGAGCAAGTCCAAAATGGACCACAGCTGACTTACAGCCCCACTCTGGGGTGACCCTGAACGACTGTGGCAGGGAGAATCCTCTCAATGGGAAGTGTGCGAAAAATGAGTTTCTAAAAGAAGAATACACATAGACTGGTGGGCAGTGGCAGATCAGTGGTTTGTTAGGGCTTTAGAAGGAGAAAGATTTGGAAAGAAAGAAGACAGGGGAAGAGGCACATGGTCGGACCCGTTGGGGTGGATATAAAGGGTGAAGGTATCTACGTCGCATGTTGACGTGCGTGTTACCACACACTAGACAGCATCTACCAGGAAAGAGGTGCTTAACAACTAAGCAGACAATGACTCAGCCTGTCTCTGTATCTGACCGCCACAGTGCTGACACAAGGAGCACGTTGACAGCACGGCCAAGGTAGCAGAGACTCACGAGCCAACAGCGTGAGCAGCCACACACAAAGATTGGCCACTCTGCTGCCATATGCCCAACCTGCCGGCAATGGACTAATGCTGGTCCTCTTGACAGCAGCTTCCCTGGAGTAGGATGAACTGCCACTTGGTGGAGAGTGGCCAGTTATTCACCTTGACTGGAGTGAACACAGAACTGGGATGTGAATTTGCTTTTCTTGCCTGTGGCACCCACGCCAGCACAACTTTCATTCTTTGTACGACAGTGATCCATCCACGTGGGATCCTGCAAAACGTCCCATCAAACCAGAGGACCCACTTTCCACCAAAGGAGGCATGGCAGTGGGTGCGCAAGCAGGGGACCCATTGGCTCTATTTTGTTCTATCACCCAGAAACCGCTGGCCTGATAGAATGTTGGAGGTGCCTGTTTTGAGATGATATCCTATGAGTAGCCTCCCTTCATTTCTGCCATCATGTGGCACTGCACTCCTGATAGGCTGAAGAACACACTATGGAAGCAGGAAAAGCCCCATTTCTTCACTTCCTGTGACCCACTTAGGGAACTTAGGCTTCTTTTCCCTGAAACTCTAGGTGGGCCTAGAGGTCTTAGTTTCCAGAAGGAAACTTTCAACACGGGACATGGCAAGAACTTTAAACTTTAAGCGATGGCCCTTGCTTGGCTCTTTGGGGCTTCTTGTACTAAGAAACCAGCAACTGAAGAAAGGAGCCACTCTCCTGGCTCGGGTGATTGGCCCAGATCACCGGAAGAAGAGGGTGATGCTGTTATATAAGGGGAGCAGCGAGGGATGTGCTTGGCTGACCAATGATCCAGTGGGGGGAAGCTCTTGGTACCCTACCCCATTGTGATGGCAAATGGAAAAATCCAGCAGCCATAGCCTGAGAGAGGTATGGTCACCAGACACTGAAACTTCTCATGGATGGTGCTCTAAGTCAACTTGACCAGCTAAAATGCCTTTTGAGAATGAAGGGAATCTAGAATAGGTTGCAGAGAAAGATGATGAGTATTCATTGTGACCTTGGGTCCAGCTGCAGTGCAGGAACTATAGTTTGCCCCATTGAATCCTTTAGGAACTTCCCCAGATGAGGGTAAACATCGTCCATGAAGGAGGTAACTGAGTAGCGTGATGGGCCAATGGGAGTAGAACCTGATCGTCCTTCTGGCCCTAGGCATGCCCTAGTGCTGGGTGTGTCTTCTGGTGAGACCCCATAGCTGCACACCCTGGGAGAGTTGACCTCCACAGAAGGGAGCGGCCTCACCAAAGGTCATACCACATCCCATGAACAGTTGATGCTGGAGTACAAAGGCGCAGGCTCCTTGCCTTGATTTGTGTCATCTCTGAAGGGCCGTCTCAGTTTCAGAGTTCCCTGTGACCCATGGAAGTGAACTTCTCCCTCTGCCCAATCTTCCTTCTCCCACACCCCCTCCATGACTGTCGACAAGAACATTCCTCAATCAACTTCCCTGCAGCCCAGGCTTTATCTCAGAGTTACTTTCCCAGGGATCCAAGGACATTATGTTCTCTCTCATTCTTTTGCCTCACATTTTCCCTCTTTCTTTCTCCTTTTTTTCCCTCACTTTCCTTATGGATAGGGTGATCATATATCCTGGTTTGTTGGGGACAGTACTATTTTACTACTGCTAATCTGATGATTCATCTAGCAAATATCCCCTTTAATTCTCAAAAGGATCCTGATTTAGACTTTGAATTATGTGCTCATAATTCACTGAATTCATCTCTTCTTCATCACGCACACATTCTTTACACGTATTACATTTTACTAGGTGCTGGGGATATAGAACTGAGTAAGAGATTCCAGTCCTCTGAGCCCATGCTTCAAATTCCTATTGAAATTGCCAAAAGAATATTATAATAAAAAGGCATATTATTGCTGGAAACTAGAGAGATTTGCCATTCTTATACTATAAACTTCAAGGAATTTCTCCAAGATATATGGCAGGTGAGACTGGATTGAGGGAAGGGTCTGCCTAAACAGGTGTTTCCTTTGTAGTCATTTTATGCATTTTCTTCAACTGAAAAACCGCTAGGGCCAGTGGAAGTCACCCCACCAGCATGCCCTAACTCAAAGCAGCTGGGATTGGAGATGATCAGGGAGAATTTTGTTCTATCTGTGCCACAGAGCCATCCACTGGGCACAGCGAGAGTCTCGGGGCGAGCGGATGGCTCCAGCACTCTGAACAGACATCTCTTTAGGGCTGTATTCTAAACACAGCCTGGGCACTGCAGAGGCTGGCCATAGTAAGGGCAGCGGGCGTCCCCAAACAAAAGGTCACTGCCCCAGGGAACACTGACCCGGTTTAACATAATAAACACGAAAACAAAGCTCTCAGACACAAGGGTGGCGCTCTTGAGTACAACTGCCTCTAGCAGTAGCTTTCTTTTTCATTCTCCATAGAATGAAAAGCCTAAATCTAGAAAAGTAAAAGGTACAGCAATTCAAAGTATTTCTCTTCTTTCCTTGAGTCTTGGAGCAGCTCGACAAAATCCATACAAGACTCCATCTCAACTCCCATCGCCTGAAAACGTTAGCAAGAGAGCTGAAATGTGGCATTATCCCATTTTATAGACGAAACAGAAGCATGGAAATGTGGAGGACCAACCTAGGAAACTCAAACGGACGTGCTTGCCCCTCCCCCCACCCTAGGACGAGCGATCACTGGGTATGTGAAGTCTTTAGACATTTTATTTTATTTATTTTTTTTAAAGTTTTATCTGAATACTGTTTTTTTAAATTTAAAACCTAGTTAACGCATAGTGTAATAATGATCTCAGGAATAGAATTTAATGATTTATCACTTGCATGTAACACCCAGTGTTCATCCCAACAAATGCCCTCCTTAATGCCCATCACCCATTTAGCCCATCCCCCTACCCAACACCCCTCTGGCAGCCCTCGGTTTGTTCTCTGTATTTAAGAATCTCTTATGGCTTGCCTCCCCCTCTATTGTTATCTTATTTTATTTTTCCTTCTCTTCTCCTATGTTCATCTGTTTCATTTCTTAAAGTTCACATCTGAGTGAAATCATATATTTGTCTTTCTATGACTGACTTATTTTACTTAGCATAATACACTCTAGTTCCATCCATGTTGTTGCAAATGGCAAGATTTCATTCTTTTTGATTGCTGAGTAATATTCCATTATGTATATATATTAAAAAAAGATGTCATATATATATATATATATATCACATCTTTTTTTATGTGGAAAAGTTTATTTCATATTTTATCTATTTTTAATTTTTTTACTTTCTATAATTTATTTATTTTTCATAATTTACATCCACGTTAGTTAGCACATGGTGCAACAATGATTTCAGGAGTAGATTCCTTAAGCCCCTTACCCATTTAGCCCATCCCCCGTCTCACACCCCCTCAAGCAACCCTCTGTTTGTTCTCTATACTTAAGAGTCTCTTATGTTTTGTCCCCATCCCTGTTTTTATATTATAAATTATATTATGTTATATTATATATATTTTATATTATATATTATAATATATAATATAAATCATTATATACTTAAAATATATATTATTTAAATTATTAAATAATTTATTAAATAATTTATTTATTATTATATAATTTATTAAATAGTTATATTATTAAATAATTATTAATTTAGAATATATTATATTATATTTTATATTATTTTTGCTTCCCTTCCCTTATGTTCATCTGTTTTGTATCTTAAAGTCCTCATATGAGTGAAGTCATATGATATTTGTCTTTCTCTGACTAATTTCGTAGAATATATTATATTATATTTTATATTATTTTTGCTTCCCTTCCCTTATGTTCATCTGTTTTGTATCTTAAAGTCCTCATATGAGTGAAGTCATATGATATTTGTCTTTCTCTGACTAATTTCGCTAATACCCTCTAGTTCCATCCACATAAATGCAAATGGCAAGATTTCATTCTTTTTGATTGCTGAGTAAAACTCCATTGTATATATATACCACATCTTCTTTATCCATTCATCCATCGATGGACATTTGGGCTCTTTCTATACTTTGGCTGTTGTTGATAGTGCTGCTATAAACATGGGGGTGCAGGTGTCCCTTCGAAACAGCACAGCCGTATCCTTCAGATAAATACCTAGTAGTGCAATTGCTGGGTCGTAAGGTAGTTCTATTTTAAATTTTTTGAAGAACCTCTATACTGTTTTCCAGAGTGGCTGCACCAGTTTGCATTCCCACCAGCCGTGCAAAAGGGTTCCTCCTTCCCATCCTTGCCAAATCTGTTGTTGCCTGTGTTGTTAATTTTAGCCATTCTGACAGGTGTGAGGTAATATCTCATTGTGATTTTGATTTGTATTTCCCTGATGATGACTGATATTGAGTATCTTTTCATGTGTCTGTTAGCCATCTATATGTCTTCTTTGGAAAAGTGTCTATTCATGTCTTTTGCCCATTTCTTCACTGGATTGTTTGATTTTAGGGTGTTGAGTTTGATAAGTTCTCTACAGATTTTGGATACTAACCCTTTACCTGTGATGTCATTTGCAAATATCTTCTCCCGTTCTGTCAGTTGCCTTTTAGTTTTGCTGATTGTTTCCTTTGCTGTGCAGAAGCTTTTTATCTTGACGAAGTCCTAATTGTTCATTTTTGCTTTTGTTTCCCTTGCCTCCAGAGACGTATCAACTAAGAAGCTGCTGTGGCTGAGGTCAAAGAGGTTGTCTTCTGTTTTCTCCTCTAGAATTTTGATGGCTTCCTGTCTTGTGTTTAGATCTTTCATCCATTTTGAGTTTATTTTTGCGTATGGTGTAAGTGGTCCAGGTTCATTCTTCTGCATGTCGCCGTCCAGTTTTCCCAACATTTGCTGAAGAGACTGTCTTTTTCCATTGGATATTTTTTCCTCCTTTGTCAAAGATTAGTTGGCCATACATTTGTGGGTCCATTTCTGGGTTCTCTACTCGTTCCATTGATCTGTGTGTCTGTTTTTGTGACAGTGCCATACTGTCTTGATGATTACAGCTTTGTAATACAGCTTGAAGTCTGGAATTGTGATGCTTATAGCTTTGGCTTTCTTTTTTAGGATTGTTTTGGCTTTTTGAGGCCTTTTCTGGTTCTATACAAACTTTAGAATTGTTTGTTCTAGCTCCATGAGGAATGCTGGTGTTATTTTGATTGAGATTGTGTGAAATCTTTAGGCATTTAAAGAGAGTTTGTATTTAAAAGAGAGAGAGAGAGATCAGTTTGCTGAAGCAATGTAGAATCACTGGAAAAATAACAGTTTTAAGAATTTATTGTTTACACAATTGTCACCACAATGAGAGTAAAGAATTCACTGAGAGCTAACACTTACTGTCAACATTCTATGAAGGGATTCTAAATAATTCTTGGGGATTATTATCAAACAGAACTGTGATGAAGGTAGTGATATTGCTGGAAAAAAGGATAATATCCACATATCATTTCTGAAAAATTACTCCAAGAGGCACTTTGGTGAACTGAGAAATGTGTCTATAAACTAAGAGCATATAAACAATCGTGAAAACAACTTTTCTGGTGAAATGATTATAAGCCTTGGTCAAAGCTTTATTTCAAAGTTGCCATGAAGGAAGAGTGTCCTGAACCAGTAATTTCAAAGACTATTCTCTTGGAAAATAAATTCACAGAAAAAGATGCTACAATAAAAAGGGTGCCAATTAATATCAGATTCTTCTCAAGACCCACAACTCAGAAGGTGCTTTTAATCTCAGTAAAGTCTACCAAAAAATTGCTTAGGAATGCTAATCATTGCCCAGGAGGAATTGTATATTACATAACATAGACAAGGAAATTCTGTCCTAAACCAGATTTGGGACAATTTTCTTTCTTACCATGTTACAATTTAGCCATCCATTTTTGTGGCTCAGTCAATGGGGAAAACAAAATCTGGACCATTATCGTAGACTATGTTACAAGTTAAACTCAAGAGAGATTTAGCACATGAATACGAAAGAGAAAAGTACAATAAAAGTATAGGGATATTTCTTTGTGACCTTGAAGACAGAAAGACTTCTTAAATAAGACTGCAAAGCACAAAAATGAATGGAACTGACAATATAAACATGAAGCGTTTCTAGTAAAAAAAAAAAAAAAGACATACTGACAGTTATGGATAAATGATAAATTAAGAGATAATAGTTGTAACATCTAAAGCTAACAATGGATTAACATCTCAACACACAAGACGCATCATCCACATCAACAACAGCAGCAGCAGCGGCAAAAGGCATTTGGAATAACAGTCTCCAAGGCTGAAAATCCAATGAGAACATGAACAATGCTGTGAAGAAGCGGTTAACTCGAGGGGGGCCCAACGGGCTACAAATGATCTGAAGAGCTGTTCAACCACACTGGCAATCCAAGAAATGCTCATTAAAACAACAGTGAGGTATAACTTTAGATCTATCAGATGGACCAAAATTAGAAACTGGAATAGTCTCGAGTAATTAAAACAAGACAGTAGCTCAACATTCAAATATGCAACAATGGAAATGAGAAAAATTATTTCAGATATAGAAAATGTAAATTACAGCAGAAAACAAGGTATATGTCTATAATTGCACACTTTAAAATAGTTTTCTGTGAGAATAGAAGTTACCCAAATATAATCACCAAGAGATAGAAAACTTGAATAAATCAATAGCTATCAAATAAATTGGGTAACTTATCAAATAAATTAGATAAATTAGACAGATAAGATGCCTATGGGAAAATACTGTCAATTTATTTTAAAAAGCATAGGCCATATGCTATTTAAACTAATCCTGAATGTAAGAAAAGATAGACTATTTTTTGCAGTATTTGTATAACCTGGATACCAAAACCTGATGTGCTAGCTAGAGTTTGGCACAAAAAATATACATTCCTTTAAACATCATAAGCAGAAAGGAATTTGATAAAAGAAATATGGTACTTACAAAATTATTGGAATAATTGGAGGGGCAGACTCTAAGCAGGGACTTAGCAATGACCCACAGAGCATATTTGAATGTTGTGTTCTGTTTTGTTTTAATTACTCAAGACTATTCCACTTCACATTCCCATCAACAGTGTACCAAAAACTTGACTTTCTAATTTTGGTCCATCTGATAGATCTAAAGTTATACCTCACTGTTGTTTTAATGAGCATTTCTTGGATTGCCAGTGTGGTTGAACAGCTCTTCAGATCATTTGTAGCCCGTTGGGTCCCCCTAGAGTTAACCGCTTCTTCATAGCATTAAACTCCAGGACAAGAAGGCACAGCAGAAGGGAATGAATGCTGAGTGTCAGGGGATCAAATACATCACAGACTTGCAAAGATAGAATTAACAAGAGAAAACTGTAAATCAATTTCCATCTTTCCCATTGGAATATAAATTCCATCCACAAGGGCACAGACTGGGCATTGGTGGGCACGGTGCCTCCAGCAAGGTGAGGTTTTGATAAATTTGTGATGAATGAATAAATGATTGACCCTGTTCAGTTTGTTATAGAAATGCAAGGATAGGGTAACATTAGTAAATATGTTAATAATTAATCACAATAATAGAAAGAGGAGAAAAATTCTATACTTATCCTCATAAGTGCTAAAAATGTATTCGATACAGTTCAACATATATTTGTGCTCAGAATTCTTAGAAACCTAAGAATTAACATACTTATTTGATAATATCTGACATAATAGTTAAATTAATAATGGCATATTACAAAAATATCCATAATATTCAGACATAAGACAAAGTTTATCTTCAACACTTCTACTATTTGACATGGTATTAGAGGTCCTAGCCAATGCAATAAAACAAGTAAAATAAATCAGGTATATTTACTGGAAAGAAAGAAACCAAGTTATCATTAAGTAGGTAATATATTTGTCTATTTGGGATGTCTAACTGAATCAGTTAAAAAACCTACAGCAACTAATGGGAGGTTAGTAAGATGACTGATTCCACAATGAACAAACAACTTCCTTATTTTTCAACAATAATCAGTTAGTAACTATAATAGAAAAAGGTGTGTTCACAAACTACCTAGCAATAACTTAAACAAAAATTTGCTAGATCTATATAAGGAATACGACAAAGGTTTACTGTAGGGCATAAAATAAAATGAACAAACTGAATAGCACGTGGCTTTTCTAGTTTCTAAATATATCACAAATCTCCAATTCCAATGTAAAAATCTCAGCATTTGTTTTATATATATATATATAGTAACATTTCACATTTTGGGGGAAATTGTGGATTATTTAATAAATGCTATTTATTACAACTATTTGGTGACAGAAGTTTGATTTCTATTTCATAACATAAACCACAATAAATTCCAGATGGCGTATAGTTGATATATAGACTCTTTAAAAAAAATTTTTTTTAAACGTTTATTTATTTTTGAGACAGAGAGAGACACAGCATGAACAGGGGAGGGTCAGAGAGAGAGGGAGACACAGAATCTGAAACAGGCTCCAGGCTCTGAGCTGTCAGCACAGAGCTCAACGTGGGGCTCAAACTCACGAACCCGTGAGATCACGACCTGTGATCATGAAGGGCATATAGTTGATATATAAACATAAAATATGTTTTGAATGAAAGAACAAATTAATTAAATATTTAGATACATTTATAATTAATCTTCTATTAAAATCAGGCTTTCAAAATGTTGGCGCTTATTGATGAAAGTGAAACCAAGACCACAGAAACAAATTTGTTTATTGACGGGATAATTTTTCATAGAAAAGACATCATAAGTTTTAGGTCAATACTGAAATTACTTTAGAATGGGGGCAGATTACCTGAGAATAACATAAAAGGAGGATATTAGAAAGATGAATAGATTTAGTCACATGCAATTGAAGACACATTTTTTGTGGAGGGCTTGTTCGTCTAATCCAAATGTGATTCTCAACCCCCATCTCTGAGGCCTATCACACAACTACAGAAAAGCGGGGACTTGCTTTCTCAGTTACCCATCTGAGTATGGATAAGAATATGCGACTTAGTTGTAGCCAAGGAGACATAAGGGCTGTTTCTAGAAAAGCTTTTACTTTGCTGTACAAAGGTACAGAATCTTCTGGTACCTCTTTCCTCTTGCTTCCTGCATTGAGTGTATGCTATGGTGTCTGCTCCTCCATCAACCATCTCAACACCATGAGACAGTGAAATTGAGATTAAAAACTCAACATGCAAACGATGATGGGGTGAAGAAAAAAATGAATAAAAAATAATTTCCTCTTACTGGAAATTCATGAAAGAGACATAACGTGGAAATAAAAACACCAACAGATATCCAATTGGCAAATTTTTAAAATAAGAAAATAACTTCAAGGATTCAGGAAGGTTGGGGTGGGGAGAGAAGAGAGTGTGCATTTAGTCTTTCAAAGAGGACCATTTTTCAATCTGCATCAAAGCTTCGAAACATGCATAGTCTTGATTTTGCAATTTTATGTCAAGGACTTTATCTCAAGGAATGAATTCTAGTTATGTGAAAAGCCACAAAGATGTTCCTCACAGTGTTGTTTATAATGGTGAAGGATTAGAAACAAATGGTCAACAACAGCAGACTGATGAAACAACTCACGGTAGATCTTTTCTGGATAATGAAATACTAAGCCAATATTAAATGCTACTGTAGGAAAATATTTAATGGTATGGAAAAATATGCTTATAAGTCAGTCAAAAGACGACAAATTAGAAAACACAAATATGCATTGAAGAAAGACTGGGAGGAAACCCACCCAAATATTAGCATTTGTTTATGTTGATGCGGTTAGGGATGGTCCTGAATTTATTCTGTTGCTGTTTATGTGTATTTGTATACTTTCTTCCTGCAGGAACATGCACTGCCTTGGCATTCAAGGTGCAATAAAAAAGGGGATTCTGGGAGGCGTTAGTCTTGTGGAAAACACAGTTTTGGAGCCCCTCTCTTCCTTCTGTCCTCCCCCTTTTCTGCCAACTCCGGTCTCTGCGTCTGGGTTCTTAAGCCTCCTTGCTTCCCTGCCTCCCGGTTCCTTTAACGTGGTCTCGGGAAAGCGTGGCTCCCGAGCTCTGCTTTGCGCCGACCTCGGAGCCGCGTCTCCCGGTAGGGCGCAGGGCAGGGAGAGGCTCCCGGCTCTCCCCAACCACCAATCGACTGGTGCTCGTCACAGGAACCCAAGGACCTTTCCTAAACTCTGAGATTTTCTTCAATTCCCTGGTGATCTTCTCTGCGATCCCAGCGCTCCTGCTGTCGCGGTCCTCCCAGCGAACCGCATGGCAGGTCCTGGTTGCGCCCAGTCAACTGCGGCGGAAAATGGCACCGCTGAGCCCCGAAAGCAGACCCCTAGGAAGTCGCCATTCCCTCCCCCGGGAGCCCCCCACTTGGCAGCGTTCCGTGCCCTCTGACACCTGCGAGCACCAAACAGGCTCCAAAGCGCCTTCCTAGGTACAGTTCCACGGTTAACCAAAACGACGCAGCGCCCACTGCGGGAACCAGCAGGTCGAGGAGCTGTAAAGACAAGCAAGTCAGAATTGCGGTCTCGAGGAGCGCCGAGGCCAGGTAGGAAGGAATGCCACCCCCACAGGAGACTCACAGGACCTAGTGAGGTGCCACAAGCAAACACTAGCATGCGCACGTTACAGATGCAGGTGGTGAAGGCACACTCGCGTTTACTGAACACTTACTACGTGCCTGATGCTCACTCTCATGAGCTAACCCACTTTCTCGCCGTAGGGCAAGGGAAGCTCTAGGGGGAATAAACATAAGAAAAACAGGTTCGGAGGAATAACGCCCCGCATTTTTACCGGTTAGGAAGCTGAGGCTCAGGGGGGGTCAGATCAGATGCCCCAAACCTCACCAGTGAATGCGCGGCTCTAACCCGGATCTGCGGACACCACAGCTGCAAGAGTTTCTCCTTCGTCACGCTGCCCGCCCTGTAGGAGCAACTGAAGCGCCCCAACTTGTCCTGGGTCAGAGCCGCGGAAAGTGCGGAGCTGCGACGGCTTTGCAGCCTTGAGTCCAGCGCCCCCTACTAGGCGCGGCCGGCATTGCTCAAAAATGCTGCTCTAGGAGCGGCTGGCCCCCGGGACTGCTCCCACGCGGGTGACCGCCAAGCCCTTGATCCCCTTCTGCTCTCCTTCGGGAAACCGGAGTAAGTGGAAGTAAGCAGCCCCTTTGAGGGTGGGACGGAGCTGCCCAGCCGGGCCAGCTAGCTCTGTTTTCCCAGCTGGTTCTGAGGTTTCATGCAGGCCCGCACTCCCTGCATCCACAGGCCACGAAATGCCTGTTTAGCTCCAGAGGGTGCGGGCGTGGGGGGGGGGGTCCCCATGATCCAGAGATGGAATTTCTAGCCCTTGGGGACCATTTGTGAAGATTCCACAGTTAGAAATCCACTTTATACCTTTAAAGACAAGTTGAAAGCATGCATTTTACTCAAGTGCCTTTTTCTCGATTTTCTCGGAGGTGTGTGGTGCGGGTGGAGGTGACAGTGGTGTGGGTGGGTTGGAGGACGAGTTCGCCTAGTGCCAAACGGAAATTCCAGCTGGTGTCATATTTGTAGTTGTTTCCGACACCCCCGACCCCCTCCCGGAGCTGGGAAGACAAGTGTATTATGGAGAAGCAAGCTGGATCTGGAGGCCAAGGGTGATTCTGGGGGCCAGGGGGAACAGGCGACCTGGGGAGGGCGGGTGGGACCCTTTGGCCACCCTTCCCCCTCTCCGAGGAGGGCGGCGCCGGATGGGGGCCGCGATCCCCCGCGTACCGGGCGCGGAGCGAGCGCCCGGCCCGAGTGAGGGCGTGTGCATATGTGTACGTGAGTGTACGTGTGAAATGCGGCGTCGCCGGCCGCGGCGGAGTGTACGCTCGGCAAAAATATGAATAATCAACACATCGCTCACACCTCCGCCGCGAGCCGGGAGGGAGCTGGGAGGGAGCTGGGAGGTCCCGAGGGCTTTCCCCTGCCGGCTGGCTGGGGGAGGGGACCACCAGGAAAAGAGCGGGGGCATCTCAGAGTATCTCTTCAGTTATCTTTCCCCTCAACCGAGCTGAGACACCGGAAGAAGGCGACAGGGGGGGAAAAGTCACATTAAACTTTTTCTGGTTGAAAGGCCTTATCTTGCTTGCCACCGTGGTGTATTCGAAGACTGGCGTGGGTCTTTGTTCCCAGTTCTCCAAGTTATCGGACGAAAGGCCGTCTCCCATTCTCATTTTGTACATCTGCATCCCGGGAGCCAGCAAATCCCTCTGAAAGTGTCGCTGTCGAGGTTAAGGGTAAGACAGAGTGTGGCTAGTGCTGGGTGAACGTCCTGCCTCGGACGGGTCCTTTGTATCTTCCCCTCAACCTCCTCTTGAGTGAGGACCTGCTCTCCGGGGTCGCTTAATTTGGGTCAGTTTGCCCCTCGGTCGCTGAGCCTTCAGCGGAGATGCCAACGTCGTCGTGCACGGGTACCTGGAAGGGCCTGCGACCGGCCGCTTTACCCCCGCGCAGCGCCGATGGGGGGGGGGGGGCTTGACGCGCGTGCCACCCCACCCACCCAGGAAGCCAGCCCCCCGGGTTCGCTTGGAGGCTGCAGACCACCTGCCACCCAACACACACACCTCCCTGGGCAGTCACTCCTGCGCGGCCGCGGGCCCAGGGCCGACGCCAGCTCTCCAAACCCCCAACCGCGGCCGCGGCTTCGAAAATCTGTTCTCTTGACCTTGCTGCTTCCCTGCCTCGGCTCCGGCTCCCTCGCTCTCTGCGCCCGGAATAGGAGAACGGGAAGGAAGGGTGTTTCAGAGGCGGGGTACCGAGGGGAGAGGGAGCAAGCCAGAGAGGAGGAAGAAAAAGAGGAGAGAAGGGGGAGGAAGTGCTTTCTGGAGTTTTTAAGTGTTAGGGTAGAGGCAACTCTGGGTCCCACAGCCCATTTCGGGTAAACTCTTTGCAGCGTCCCGACTGGCCTGGGTGTGAGCAATAGCGTGTGTCTGTAAAACGTCGTTCCGTGTTCCGTGCCCCCGCATTCTGGCCGCGGTGCCTGCTCCCGTCCCCCTTACTTAGTAAAAGCAAATCAGGAGGCGAATCTAACTTCACACCAAATTGTCCCGGAAGAGAAGTGTTCGGTATGGATGGTGAAGTCCTCCTGAAATATTTGTCGTGCGTTTGTGAGTACAGTAGTATCTTTCCCCCCTCCTTCTCTAGGGAATTTTTATTTATGGAGCATACAAGCCCAGTTTTCGTAAGAAAAATGCCAACGTTGAAATTTGGAGTGGGGGTTAGTGGAGTTGGATATTTGGAAAAAATATTCCACGAAGGATTGTGATTTACATATTCGGCAGGATTCGGAGATGGCGAGCAAATCCCTTTATTGCCATTACAAAAAAAAAAAAAAGCAAAGGTTCCAACTAAAACAAACAAACTGGAAAAACCACGAAGAGAGGCTTACTTATTCCATTTACGAAACCCAGACTGACTGTCCCTAAGGATCGAATTCCCCGGGTACTAACCAGCCTCTGTTCTTCGGGTTGCGCAGACCCAGGCCCCAAACGGAGTGTCTGGGAGGGTGGGGGTGAAGGTCAGGTTGTAAGGCCGGGGCGGGGGGGGGGGTGTTCTCACACCTCTGATTTCACCCCAGGGTCCTGCCCGACGAGAACGAGGCTTGGTGAGCAATTTTCGAAGAAAAATTTCCGAACCTCTGACCCGAAGGAGAGATGCGGCGCCCAGAAGACTGGACCGAACGATATTGGGGAACCGGGCTTTCAAACCGATCCGGAGGAAATTGAACACACCGCACTGAGGTGCGGATGTGAAACGTGAACGGAAAGAAACCCGGGAGTTCCTTGGGGAGAGCGAACAAAGGAGGGGACGGGGTAAAAGACGGAACACCACCCCCCACCTCAATTTTGTGTCAATCGAATGTCGTTTAGAATTGGAATAAAGGTCATTTAAGATTTTTCTCGACCCTGGCAAGGGGCGGAACGAAGCTCGCGGGCCGGAGCCGGGGATGCGCGCGCGGGCTTGGCACCCCCGCGGGGCCGGGCTTCCCTTGGCCGCAGCTGCGCCAGCCGGGCCCCCGCGCGGCTCGGGGCGGGATTTGTGTGGCGTGCTCTAAAAGGAGGTTTGTTGGGGGTTGCCAGAGGCTACAGAGACGGGAGTGACCCTCCAGGAGCAGCGGCTCACTTCACCACTAACCAACGCTCCTTCTGCGAGGGTGGCCAACTCCGCGTCCGCCCTCCCCCAAATCTGCACAAACAGAATTAAACCCAACCCGGTGGGCAGAAACGCTCCCTGCTCCCCAAAGGTCTAGCGCCGCCTTGCTGGGCCCAAGGCTGCTACCCCCACTCCCTGTCCCCTCAGCTGTCCTTCCCTTGCTGGCCCCGGAACTTCGTCCCCGCCCAGAGGGAACTTGGACGCCGGCGGCTCGCAGCCCAAAGGCCCCCAGCCGTGCGGCGGGTGTTTGCCCAAGCTCCCTAACCGGCGCAGGGAGGGCGCCCCTAGCGCAGGCGGCTGGGAGGCGTGCGGTGCAGCTCCCATCCCCTCCCCGGTCAAAGTTCCGGGGTCTCGACTCTTCAAACTACCTCCTGGCAGGGCACAACGGCCCCTGAACTTGTCTCTGGGAGGTGAGGTGGGGGCGCCCGCATTGCGCGGCCCTCCGGTTTGGGGAGGGCAGCGGGGAGCCCGGAGAAAGGACCAGTTCATTCACATCCAGAGGGGCATAATTTGGGTAGCAGCTGTTGGGGGAGAGAAGAGCCAGCGTCCTCGACCCGGGTTCTGCTCTTTAACCCCAGCCACCCCAGGCCTGAGGGGCAGGCGGTCCGGCCGGGCTTGGCCCCACTGCTGCCTCACAGTCCCTCGCACTGCGCTGGGTACCTCTCTTGGGCAGCATCGAGGTGCAGCAGAGGAGAGGCCCCTTGAAAAAAATCGCCGGGCTCATCAACACCTCTTGAGGGACTCGAGGGCTGTTCCACACTCCAAGGAAGCCGAGGCATAGGCTCCGCTGGGCACACATCTCTGATGAGAATGGGGCTGGGTGATTTAAGTTCAGAGAGATTTACAAGGACAGCGGGTCGGGGTAGAAGGCTCCGAGGGCTTAGTTTTTGCAGGAACCGAAATTATCCATAGAGAATTGCTGGTTTGAAACAGGGTAGAAGTTTCAATCCTGTACATTTCTCTCCTACCCTCCTTTTTTCTATGGACAACTTCTATCTTGGCTTCTATGACATCCCGTTCCATATTCTGGCGCCCGATCTTCCTTCATTTCTCCCTTTTGTCCAAGCCAGAGCTCTGGGGTCCCAGTGCCACAGTCAGCACAACCCAGAGGCTGGGGTTTCACGTTCTCCACCCCCTAAATCAACTATTCCAATCCCTGCACCCTGGGTTTGTGCCTAAAGGGTTTGCTCGCCTTCCCCTCCTCCTCATCAGTTTTCAAGTGAATCTCAGCAGTAGGGACCTGCGCATCCTGGGGCGCGGTCTGCTGGAGCAGTCTAGGGTCGCAGTTTGCCCCTGGGGTAGAGTGGAGGCGCAGACCTGTCCCTCTCTCAAGAGAGCGGCATTTTCTGAAAGTGTGAGCTTCCAGTCCGCCCAGGCCAATGAGTAGCAAGGCGCTGAGTCCTCTAGCGGCAAACTCTCGCAGTTCATTTCTGAGCGCTCACTTACACCTATGGGATCTGGTCGAGAGTCAATTCACGCTCAAATTTGAGTCCTAAGTGAGGGGAAAGTCTCCTGAATGTAATCCAGGCTTTCGCCAAGGCCCTCCTGGTAATGAAGCCGGGAGGCTCGGGCGCAGTCGCTCGAACTGTGGAACAGCTGATTTGTCTCCTCCATGGCAGATGGTCTTTGAGCACAGATTTGCATTCATTGTCTTCAAATCTGTTTTCGCGCTGGTGTTCTAGATTTCAGCAGCAGATCTATGCGCAGATCAGAATACAAAAGGAGAAGCAAGAAAATAACACCCAGCCAGGAGGATTTTTAATAGGCACCGGGAGCTGCTCGGCGTAGTTAAAAAGCCGTCTAGGGTTTCAGCTGTTTGGCTGAGCCGCCGCCGCCTCGCAGCCACCAGCCTGCGGCCAGCAACGCGGCGACCGCGCGCCCTGGGCAAAGTTTCCGCGACTTCCCTGCTGGCTCCCCCCCCCCCCCCGCCCCCGGCTTCGCGAATTGGAATGGGGTGGGCTCTGGCGGGGGGGGGGGGACGGGAGGGGGCCTCTGGGACGACACCGGGAAGCTCTCGCTCTCAGCCTACCACGATCTGTCAGCAAGCTCTCATCCGCACGGGTGCGACTCCCGCTAGTGTCTGCCCGGGGGTATTTTCCTTAGCTCCTTGACCGTTTCCCCGGACACTGTATTTATTTGACTAGCATTGGAGCCTTGCTCTTCCCCCACCGTGCCGCTTTCATTCATATATCCTCCTCTCTCAACAACTTGTAAACCGCACACAAAATCTGAGTGTCACCATGAAACAGGAGACTTGGGAGAGCCATTCAGGGAACTGGGTTGCTTTGGGGAACGTTTGCACAAAACATAAGTGCATGTGGTCACACTCTCCGCTTCTTCACAAATACGCACGCAGATTCAAGCCCCGAGAATGAATATGCCTCCGGCAGGCTGCAAAAATCTGCATCTAGAGGCGGGATCCACGAAGGCTTCGCGCTCCCGCGGCCGGACTGAGCGGGCGCATCCCAACCTGCAGGGTCGGATCACTAGCCTTCAGTGCAGGATTTGGGGCCCCCAGCCGACGCACGCACACGGAGTTTGGACAAGGACGCAGCGTCCACAGCTTTCTGTCCCCTTTCACCTCCCGGACTCCCGGCAACGCCGAGCGTGGCGCGCGCCGCCGGAGGACGTCGGCCCGGCCTGCCCAGCGCCGGCCAATCCCGAGCGTCCATGCAAATGAGCCTCCTTATCGGGCCGCGGCTCCGCCTCCCGCGACCGCGGCCGTAGTAACCCATTCATGGGGCCCGCGCGCGGCTGCAGCCCGGCTCCGCGGTGCTCGCAGCCACCGCCTCCTCTCGGCTCCGGGTCTTCCCCTTCCTTTTACAACTGATCCTGTTGGGGATTTTTTTTTTTTCTAAATTCGAGCGGTGGGGAGGAGCGGGGGGGGGGGACCAGGAGGAAGGGGAGAGATTAGGCAGCCATCAATCTCCCGTTTCTCCCAGAACAGGTGATGCTTCTAAATTGTGATCACTTTCTGGAGGCAGCGCTGCCGCTGGAAGGATGCGAGCGACCTAGGACGGAGGGCCTCAGGCGGCGGATCTGAACTTGCGGAGGATAAAACCCAAACTTTAACTACATCAGTCCGCACCTCACGCGCGAAGCAAAGGACGGGTTATCTCCCCCCACCCCTCCCCTCCAGAGAGACTCAAACTTCGGCTCTTGATCCCTTTTCTTGGATTGCTTTTGGAGGAGACCGTTTGGTGACAGCGTTGGGAACAGCAGGGACAGTGTTGTAACTCGTATTTTTAAAGCGACAGTAGACCAGACTTTTTAAATGTTTGGGATTCAAGATACTTTAGGAAGAGGACCAGCTCTGAAAGACAAATCGCTGGGTGCCGAGATGGATTCCGTCAGGTCCTGGGTCCGGAATGTCGGCGTGGTGGACGCCAATGTCGCGGCGCAGAGGTAATGATATGGCCTCACAGTTATTACGTTCTTAAGTCTTTCCCTCCTTCGCTTTCTCTCTCTCACCGTCTCTCTGTGTGTCCCCTCCCTCTTCCCCCATCTGTCGCACTCGCCCCACGCGCTGGGGCTCGACCCAGGGCAGGCAGGTCGCTGCAGTCAGGGGGACACTTACCCCCTAGCCAACACTCAAGTTTCCGAACTGCCTGGGTCGTTTGTGTTTCTCCCCCATTCCTTCCCCACACACCACTCGTTGGGAGGAAAAATAGCAAAGTGGCATCCAACGCCTTGCAGCTCTGCCCCTAGTCCTGCGATGCCAGCCCGGAGCGGAGCGTGAGGACGCGAGCTGGCAGCCGCGGCCGCCGGAGGAGAGCCGGCTTCCCGGCGACTCCCGGGCTGCGCCACTCCGCGTGCAAGCGCCTCTCCTCCCGCAACTTGCCGGGTGATTCCTGGAGGCCGGAAGCCCCGCGGCCAGATGGCGGCGGCGGCGACGCGAGGAGTGGGAGAGGCCGGAGCCGCTGCTGGGAAGGCAAAGCGGCTGGGAGCTCCGGGAGGAGGGGGTGCAGGCTGGAGGTCCAGGCGCAGAGATAAAAACAGTGGACTAGACGCACGGAGGCGGGGGTGAGGGGAGAGAAGAGATTAAAAAGAAAAGACGAAGGAGTAGCAGTGGAAAGAGCCGCAGAAGAAAGGCGAGGAGATGGGCCGCAAACGCAGGGATCACCAGCCTTTAGTTTTGCTAGTTGCTGAAGTTGACTTTGTTTCTAAGCGTCCGCCTGCTGAGATGGTAAACGCCTTGTCTAGGATGACACTCCACGGAGACATCCTGGTCCCCTTCCCTCATCACCACTACTGAGCTGGGATTTGTGGTCTGCGCGTCCTTGTCTTGGAGAGACAGCCTCCTTCCCCCAACCCCAAAGTGCTCTCGAACTTCTTCCCACGACTTCAGCCTTCCTATCCGTTCTCCTGGCCATCTCCCTCTAAGTCCTAACATCACGCAGAGAAATAACTCCTTTCCCAGGCCAGCCATGTCTCCAGGTGTCCCGGGTAGAGCGAACCAGCCTCCACCCTTGGAGGAGAGGAGACCGGGGCTGGCGGCGGCTGCCTCCCTTCTGCCCGAGCCCCAGGCACGCCAGTATCCCCAAGGCAGACAGCATAAGGCGGCGACGGCTTTCCGCAGCCGTCTGGGTACTCTCTGGGCTCAACCGGGAGAAATTAGGCAGCTTCGCAGAGAAGGCTCCGAGGCGCATTTCCTTAGCCAAGCACCTTAAAGACACCTTCCCTACTTTCCTCCTTTCCCCCGATCAAATAATTGTGAAACTTGGAATAGGCACCCCGAGTGGCGGGTTCTAGCCAAAATTTTACACCATTCAAAAGAGTGAAAGTGCTCGCGCCCCAGGGTAGAAGGCCCAGCGATACCGGCGCCGCGGGGCAGCACTGGCCATCTGCGCGCTCGCCTGGGCCCTGAGACTTCTGTTAAATGCGATCTGGCGGCTAGTTTGTCCCCGGCCGCGACGGGTCTGCAGGGAGGTGTGTGCGCACACTCAAAACGCTCGAGGGCGCCTCCCGGGTCCTCCAACATGGGTTTCGCGGTCAGCGGGTTTGGCTGGCGCCGCCGGGAGATGCAGCTTAAGCGGGGATCCCTCTGGCCCCAGGCGAGGACGCTCTCTGCCTCTTAATAACATTTTGGCTGCTTCAAGCGCAGCAGTTCTGGGGGCGGGGTCCCCAGTATCACGTTGTCGGCAGTGGCCCTCGATCCCAGGTCCCAGGGATTCCGCTCTGCCACTGTCCGGGGCGCAAGTTTTCGGAAGAGCGAGGGAAGCCGGAGGTGAGGCCTCTCCCTGTAGGGCCAAGGCTTGGGCTCTGGGTTTCCCGCCCGCCCCCAAGGCGTTCCCAGCCACCAACTTTTGGAGAGAGCAAGGAGGGCGTAGCGGGCAGTAGCTCTAGGACAGGACAGAGTCACTTCTTCAAAAGTAAGGAGGCATTTATTGCTCTAACCCGGGGTCCTAGCTCCAAATCCTGATCCAGCCGGCGGCGCCACCTGAGGGTGAAGATAGGGGCGGCCCTGCGGGATAGGACTGGGCCGCCTCCTTAGGGGACCGCTTTGAGCCTAGGCCCACACCCGAGATCCTTTGGGCTCCACTAAAGGCCTGACCGTGAGCTGCCAGGCGCTGGGACTCCCGGAGGCTGGAACAGCGGGCGTGGCAGTGGACAGGGCGTCGGCTCCGCCAACCGACCCCTGTGGCCACGGCGACTACTCTAAGGAGTCCGTTCTTCTTAAACCGAACTGAAAAAAGATCTGAAGGGCCCAGAGCTCTGGACCCGGGACCGGAACCCTGGACCCTCCTCCGCGGTGCTTGTGTGGGACGTTGGTAACATTGTGTCTTTCTCTTCTTCCCTCTGTCTGGTGGCCCCCTCGGTGTCTCTTCCTGCGCAGCGGAGTCGCCCTGTCCCGGGCCCACTTTGAGAAGCAGCCTCCCTCCAACTTGAGGAAATCCAACTTCTTTCACTTCGTTCTGGCGCTTTATGACAGGCAGGGGCAGCCGGTGGAGATCGAGCGCACAGCCTTCGTAGATTTTGTGGAGAACGACAAAGTAAGCGGAGGTCCCCCCTCTTCTCACGGCCTAATAACTACCACCTTGCAGAGCACTAAAGATTCCATCTGTCACTCGCGACACTTTTCCACTCACATCATCAGGGATGATAAATCGAGGCTTCTGGCCCAAGCCTCTAAATCAGTCGATTTCCCGGCGCCTCCTCCAGACTCCGCTCCCGCACCACACGCTGCGGGGGGCGCTGGCGGCTCTGCGCACCTAGCCTCCGGGTCAGTTGTAGAGCCTGGTCCTGGACTGGCCACGGAGTAAACGCCCTTCAGACTAGAGCATGCCCTTCTCCGGATTATTTATTATTTTGCACCTGCCAGCGCCGGCAGATGGGGAGCTACTAGGTGCAAACCCAGAGCCCAGTCTTGGCCCGCTTTCCCCAATGAACCTTCTCTCCCACTCTCCCTCCTGAGCGCAGTGCCTGCTCCCGACCCAGGCTCGGTGGTCGGGATTTGATCCCAGATGAAACAGACGTGTGAGGAAAGGAAAGTCTCTTGCCCTCTCTGGGCCTCAGTCTCCTCAGCTCTACAATGCGAGCTTTAGGGAAGGGGCTTCCGGTGGGCCCTCTCGAACCTGGCCCTGGGTCCCTGAGCTTGTGGCCCCAGAAGCTCCAGTCTTGGCGGGATGGAGCCGGGATGCTGCCGTTCCAAATGACAGACCTGTATCTTTCGGCCGAGAGAAGCCTTGGGGCTTCTTAAGGACCGAGAGATCCGGAGGGGCTGCCTGTTTGAGGCAGCTTTGGCCGCAGAGTCAGATGGTGGCGGCTCCGGAGGCAAACTTCTGAGGACATTTTTGAGGGGGAGGGACAGAGGGGTTGGAGAGCATCAAGTGGTCCGAGCTGTAGTAAGTTTCAAGGTTTGGCGGCTGCAGAAGCTCCTGCCCTTTGACCTGGGGCTGGGCAGGGGGTTGTTCAAAGCTGCAGGGCGAGTGCGAGAAAGGCGGCGGGAGGCGGTGTGGGGCACGCTCTCCAGTCTCTCCTTTGGGTGGGGGGTGCTGGAAGGCAAAGGGGCTCCAACGCTGCCTGTCTTTTCAGGAACAAGGCAACGAGAAGACCAACAACGGCACCCACTACAAGTTACAGCTCCTCTACAGCAATGGTGAGCGCCCAGCGCCGGCGGCTGCGCCCGCACGTGTAACCGGCGAGGAGGGCAGCTGAGCTTGCGGCCGTCGCTGGGCGGCGGCCTCCAGGCCTGGGGTGGGCAGGGCTGCGGGAGGCTCGGTCAGGGGCAGGGGACGGGCGGGGGGTCTTTGCCCCCTGGACGGCTCAGCCCGCCGGCTAGCCAGCAGCCCGGAGCCTGGAGTGGCTGCCTGGGCCTCTGCCCCCACCGCGGGGACGGGTTTGGGGGTGCGGGGGAGGGGCTCCCCGGCCCTGACTTCGTGCCCGCCCCCTCCCCCCGCAGGCGTCCGCACCGAGCAGGACCTGTACGTCAGGCTCATCGACTCGGTCACCAAGCAGGTAAGTCGGAGGTCCACCCGGCTCCTCTTCTTCCCGCGCCCCCTCCCCCCCTCGTCTGTCCCTGACCTCTGCTCACCCCCCGCGGTTTCCTGGGTCAGACTTCACTTGCCTCTCCACGTCGAATAGCAAGAACCTGTCCAACCTGGAGAACAATTTTTTTTTTTCTTCTCTCTCCCCCTTGTCCTGTTTCTTTCTGGCCGGGGGGTGGGGGGGGGTGGGGGCAGGGGAGCAAAAAAGCGAAGAGAGAATTGTTGCGAGATCGCGTCCCCCCCCCCCCCTTTGCAGAAAATATGTTTTCACTAGGGCCAACTTCGCTACTCTATTATCATTGTCGCCTGAATTAACCGGGCCACAGCTCAGGTTCTGTGCTAACTCCTAATGAAGCAGTGGGCAGAGAGGGGACAAAAACCCACCCCACGATTCTGTGCTTGCTCTGAAGTCTCCTTTCCTTTGTCTCTCCGTTGCCCTCCCATCTTCCCTCCCTGCCCCCGACTCCTCTGCAGCCCATAGCTTACGAGGGACAAAATAAGAATCCGGAAATGTGCCGAGTTCTCCTGACGCACGAAGTGATGTGCAGGTAAGTGTCGCTTTTTCCTGCGGGCTTTGCTGGAAAGCGGGGCAGGTGAGCTTCGCTGGCCGCGCTCCCGTGAGCCCCCGGTATCGCCTTTCAGCAATGATGGCTGGGAGGGAGGGAGGCCTTACTCCGGGGGCCGATCCGCTAGAACTTCCCCTTAAAGGTCAGATTCTTAGAGCATATCCGTTAAGACGCTAAAAGGAAACCCACAACCACTCAGGATTTCACCGCCCTGGCATCTCGGGAGTCTCCTCCGTTACGTGGAAAGTCTCTGTAGCCCAGCGGTCGGTGGCAGCGCGGGGAGGGGGCGGGCAGCCCCCGGCCGAATTTGGGGTCGTGAACTTTGCCTGAACCGGTCTCCACCCGAGGTCCGCACCGCTAGGTTCCCGCCTGTCGGGCCCGCTCTGGGTAGATTTCCAGGAGGGGCCACTTGTGGCGGACCGAGTCAAAGCACTGGAAAACCTTGCAGTCTCGGAGAGGGACCACCCGAGGGTGGAGACCCCCATCCCCAACCGCCGAGGCACCTGTCTGTGATGCGGAAGGGTTTCCTTCCTCCGGGGATGTGGCTTCTCCGAAGATTTCACGTGTCAGGGGAGTTTCTGAGGTCAGGAGAAACTACTGGGTAGAAAGTGCAGTCCGTTCTTAATTCTTCATCCTTACAAACAACCGTTTGGGTAGTGGGGAACTCAGAGCACGCGAGAGAGGGTATAAGAAGGAAACTCTTGAAAGAGGTGGTTATTTTATGTAAAAATGTAAGCGTTGATTCCATACGTGTTTTTCTTTCTCCAAAATCCCTGACGGGGGAGAAAGCCTCAGTTCTTCCTTACTCTGACTGCTCCTGCTCCGGCCAATGTCTACCAGCTCCAGACTTGCTAGTTTTGGGTAATTGCAGGCCATCTGATTTAGCTTGGACTGTTTTATGGGCAGCTCCTAGCAGCCCCGGCTCCCTCCCAACCCAGTCAGAAAGAAACCATAACAATCAGCCATGTTTGTTTTGGTTTTGACCAAGTATTAGGAAAAACAAACTTTGCCAAATGCAAAGTTCAATTCTGCCAGGGGCCTCAGCCGAGGGGAATAGAGCTTCCCTGTCTGAGTAGCCGGGTGAGGTGATGGGTGATGGAGTAAGCGGATAGCCACGTCATGATCCCAGGGCCCCTGATAGATTCGTTCAGAAAGAAAATACAATTCCAAGACGAACTTGCGTGTAATACCTAGATTAAATAGTCAGAACACTTTGATTTAGTTGGCTAATTGAAGGGCGTTTTTTTTTTAATCCCTCTTTATACTTTTAAATGTCTTTGTTTGGAGAGATTATCTTCTTAAAAGAAAAGAAAACAAACCCCCAAACTGGCCCATTGTCTGACGAATTACACCTATCACTTTAAATAACACTCGCACGCCCCACCTAGCAGTAGTTAAGGCTGACATTTTTATTTTTAAGCCCAATCAAATCCTCCTCATTTTATGCTGTCTAAGTAGCAGCATCAATTTTTAAAGCCTCTAGTTTAGTCTGCATTAGTAACACAATATAAAAATTTAATGTACTGTAACTTCTCCGCATTTGAGACCAGGGAAGACGCTCTGCTATTTTCTTCCCCAAACTAGAATTTAAAACACATATTAATTATGGGTAAATAAATGATCCATTGGATGGGCACTGTGCATGGAGTGTGCATGTGTGTGTGCATGCGTGTGTGTTTTGGGAGATCACTGGGATGATGGCAAATGTTGGATGTATCCAGAGGGGAAGATCTCAATTTGTCAGTCAGAGCTGGTTGATTCTCCAGGAAGGGAAAAAAGTTCTTTCTCCCACATTTTCAAGGCAAGTGCTAGCAGTCAGTGATAGAGGGATGTTCTCAGAGATTCCTGCTCATGCTTAGTTCCATTTGCATGGTGTTCTTGGGCATACCTGGGAATTGCCCTGAATGGTTTCTGTAATCCTTAGGAAAAAAAAAAAAAAAAAAAAAAGAGCTCATAAATTGATGTTTAGCTTTTGGAGGGGAACGAAATAAATCTCTTTAGGAATAACTTTTTCTCTCTTCCCCAATTGTCTCTGCTCCCCTCTTCCCTGCTTTAGTTCATTTTGCCAATTATTAGCAAGGAGAAATCTAGTTGTTATGTCGCTGCCAGCCACCCCTGTGCCCTCAATGCTCAGAGGGTTAAAAGATATTATAATTTGAACAGAAGTCGTCTCAAGGCCTACAGCTGGCTAATAACAGAGTTGTATTGAGCGCGAGCAAACCCCACAGCTGTGACTTTTCGCCACAAGGCGCAGGCTAGACAGGGCCCTAATCAGATGGGCCAGCCGGGCAGTGGGGCCAGTGTCTTTATCGGCCAGATGGTGTGAATTTAGACACTTTTGTTATGCAATCGCAGGGAGGAGTTGGGGAGAAGAAAACAAAACAAAAGCCACCATGCTGTGCGCTTATTTGAGTTTGAAATTAGAGACAGATTTTTGAAAGTTGAGGGTTGAATTTTAAAAACGATTTTGGAGGGGAAAGGGCACATTCGCTGGTCTCGAGCAGGAGTTTGACTGACTGGACACCCTGTGTCCGTGGCTGGGGCTTTTTTTTTTTTTTTTTTTCTTCTCCAGCCATCCCTCATCCCCCTTCTTTCTTCCTTTCTGAAAAATGCAGGTAAGATTCAGGATTGGGATGCAATTTTCCATATTCCCCCAGCCTCGTCCCCATGTTTTTGTTTTTGTTTTTTTTTTTCGTCTCTTTCCCTCTCTAAAGACTCGGTGAGGAGATGCGGAAGGGCAGAGTCCTGTAGGCAAATTGAGAGGATTTCAGGTAAAAGGTTCTCTGAATCAGAAGTAGAATAAAATAAACCAAACCCAGCCAAAGTGAGGAGGGGAGGACCAACCTTCATTTTCATTCATTAGGGAAAAAGCACTTCGGAGCCTCTCCATGGTAGTTAGGGACACAGTCAACGTGATGCCAAGTTCAGTTTCCTCTTCTTTGTTTATTTTTCCCCTTCCTTTCCTGTTTCACAGTCTTGTTCAGTTTTTAGAAACACCAGGAACTTCAGACCTAGAGACTTGCTTATTAGAAAATAACCCTATAAAGCCTTTTAACTAAAGTAGCTGAACCTGAAGTTGGTTGCACAGGCTTTGTCTATACAGCAAAGGGAGGGGAGAATGGAGTTTGTTATCTGAGTAATTCAGGGTCCCAGTCCTCCACATCCACCATCCACATATCTGATCTCAGAGCAGTTGTTTGGAGACCGACTGTGGGTTCACGAATGTCTCCCACTTCCCACTTCCCTTTGCTTATGTTGATATTATTGGCATGAGGACGGAATGTCATTTAAGAAACCAGATTTGAAAAAAAAAAAAAATAGTGAGGACATCTTGATGAGACATTTTCTTAAAAAAAAAAAAAGGAAGAAAGAAAGAAAGACTTAGTTTTGCCCAACCCGGAGAAATGTTAAGAAGGGCTCAAATGGGGCAAACACAATTAATTAATTAATTTCAAAAAAAATTTATTTTTTATTTAAAAAAAAATTTTTTTTAACCTTTATTTATTTTTGAGACAGAGAGAGACAGGGCACGAATGGGGGAGGGGCAGAGAGAGAGGGAGACACAGAATCGGAAGCAGGCTCCAGGCTCTGAGCTGTCAGCCCAGAGCCTGACGCGGGGCTCGAACTCACGGACCGGGAGATCGTGACCTGAGCTGAAGTCGGACGCTTAACCGACTGAGCCACCCAGGCGCCCCCCCAAAAATTATTTTTTAATGTTTATTTTTGAGAGAGAGAGAGAGAGCACGCGCAAGTATGAGTGGGGGAGGGGCAGAGAGCGAGGGAGACACAGAATCTGAAACAGGCTCCAGGCTCCGAGCTGCCAGCACAGACCCCGACACGGGGCTCGAACCCACGAACCATGAGATCATGACCTGAGCCGAAGTCGGTCACCCAATTGACTGAGCCACCCATGCGCCCCAACTCCTATTATTTTTATACCTTTACTATTTCAGTCCAGCTGCCAAGTGAGTGTCTTCTCCATCTTTTTGTGCCCTGTGAACATTAGAGATTATGCTTAAAGACGTTATTGTTGGAAAATGGAAGATTGGGTCCTAAAGTTCCTCTGCATTTTTCTTCAAGCATTGGCTCCTTCCCTGATGAGGTTCCCCACATTGTGTCACACTGGCCCCAGGCTTGCATTTTTACCTGTTTTTCTTTTCCTTCAGAGAAAATCCCCACGGAAAGCAGCTGAATTCGGCCGAGCACTCTTGCAAACTTACTCGGCCTCTTCAGAATCATTCCTTCTCAAACTAGACACAGTGGCACATCCCAACAGTGTGTGCTTTTGTAATTAAATTGTACCCAGCACCGTACACATAATTTGGGTCACGTTGACATGCTGGTGATGTCAAAGGGGAGTCTAGCTGGAAGGTCTTTAGGTAACAAGCATATATGGGCTTTTGAAATTGTGTTGCTGAGGAGGAAAAGGTTTGCCTGAACTGCAAAGGTATTCTGCTGACATGAGCAATGGAAACAGAAGAGGATGGAGACGGAAATGGGTGGTGATAGGGAGTTGGGAGGAGAGACAAGGGCTTTGGGACCTAGGAAAGCAGCTGGCCGGCATTTTTATTGGTGTTAATCTTGCAATGGATTGAAATCTTAAAAGTTAAGACCTAATATAATTTCAAAGGCAAAATATTATTTCAGAAAGCCCCCAGTGGCAAACTCTGGTATTTAGGGAAGTGGAGACCATTTCTCTTTTACTTCCTGCTAATTTGATTAAGTTTCTTAAAAGCTCCTAGCGCTCATTTGGTGGAACTTGTTTAGCATCTCTCAAGTATATTTTGCTTTCTGAGAATGCTGGAGTTGGTTCGCCGCGTCATCCACACACACATCCCTGCAAGGAGGGAAGAGGAACTTTAAAAGTGTTAAAAATTCTCCTTTATTTGTTTGTTTGTACTTCTGTGGCGGACCAGCGAGGGCAAATGGACGGAGAAGAGGCAGAAAGCAAATCTGTGTCTGGGCCGGTATAAGGCTTTGGTATCGCTGCCACATGGCTTCCCTCTTACTCTGTCGTCACCTCCAAAGGGTACTTGGGGATCTCGCTGCCTCACAGGCTTTGTAAACCTAGAAGGGACTCTGGAGATAATCAGTCCAATATTAAAAAAAAAAAATTTTTTTTACCATTTATTCATTTTTGAGAGACAGAGAGAGACAGAGCATGGGTGGAGAGGGACAGAGAGAGAGAGAGAGAGAGAGAGAGAGAGAGAGAGAGAATCAGAAGCAGGCTCCAGGCTCTGAGCAGTCAGCACACAGCCCCACATAGGGCTTGAACTCATGGACCACAAGAGCATGACCTGAGCTGAAGTTGGATGCTTAACTGACCGAGCCACCCAGGCACCCCAATCTAGTCCAATATTTTAATTTTATATATAAGGTTGGCAAAGCCCAGGGGGGTTAAACAGATTTGACTAAACTCATGCAGCTGCTTAGTGACAGCATTGGGTCGGATGCCAGAGCCCTGATTCTCACTTGGGCAATCTTCCTATGGTGTTGCTTCACTCTTCAACAGATCGGGGGAAGGCAGTGCTTACATATACTTTGCTAATGTTTATGAGGCATATTCTCGCACCAGTGTGGATGGTAATTTTTTTTTTCTATGCCCTGCAAGCCTACATCCATAAGCAACTACCATTGATGGTAGACCATGTGCTTGGATGAGCCAAGAGGTATTCAGAAGTCTGCAGCGGCAGCCATGTGGGGAGGTGATTTTTTCAGTGCTTCCCCACCACCCAGCTTCCTTTGCTCTTGTCACATCTGTCTAGGTCTTTCGCGCGGACACCTTTGGAAGGGAGCATTTTGTTCTCTGCTCAGGTTTGACGGGGTCCCGCTTATCTGTCGTAATTGCCGTCGGGCCTCATCTTTCTCTCTCCCTCCCAGCTAATTCCACAAGTGGTTTTTGAGCCCCTACCAGGTACTCTGCTAGGAGGAAGCCCTGGGAGGTGGAGTTTTCAAGATGGCACTTCACGCATCAAGTCCCGTTTCTGTTCTGGACTTGGCGAAAATCATTGGAGATATCATTTCATAGCTCCCTGCCTCATTTTCTCCCCTATTTCACAACGTATACCATGGTTCTGGTCTTCTCCCGTCATCTTTAGAAAATGATAGAAATGAATAAATAAACAAAATAAATGTTTATAAAGTACACAGAGTTTTCTGGAAAGATTACACAAATAAGGTTGATAAGTCCAGGCAGCTACTTGGGGGTCTATTTTGTCCGTGCTCCTGCCCCTTCTTTCTTCAAATATTTATTGAGACACAAAGATCTAAAATACACAATCATAAAGTCATTCAACATGGGTCTATAAGATGTGACCTTATAGATTTAAAAGTCCAATGCCTGTGGCTCAGAATACAAATATGGTTCCTGAGAAAGTTGTGATTTGCTGAGAATTACCCAGTCATAAGCCACAGAGTATTTGAAGGAGTATCTTTGGGCTTCAGGTCCAGCGTTGTTTTGAAACATGGCCATAAACTCTGTGCTCGAGCCTCTGAACGCTAAGAGGCTACCTAGGATGTTTGTATTTTTGTGAATGTTTCTATGCTGTATGCTCATTGTATCTTCCTGATTTTAACAATTTTCTTTTACTCTTTTGGTTCCTTCCCAATCTACAGTCGATGTTGCGAGAAGAAAAGTTGTGGAAACCGAAATGAGACTCCTTCAGACCCTGTCATCATCGACAGGTAGGGGGCAAAAGTGATTAAAACGATCATTTCTGGTTTCTCTCCTTTATGAACCTCGACGCTGAGTATCGATCACTTGGGATTTGCCATAAGGTTGGTTTCATGTTATCTTCAAGGCAGAGCTAGTCCAACATGTGTTCTCTTGTTCTGGTTGGCCTTTCTTGGAAGAAGTCAGAACCTTCCTTTTTGAACATGTGTCTCTAAATCTATGCTGGGATTCTTTTTCAGGTGCACTGATGTCGACCTAATAAGGAGTGTGTGGATATTGATGGTAAAGGAGGCCAGCTCTCCTACTTTGCAGAGCTGGGTCTCACTAAGTTTCTTGGAAGAGGCAGTGTACCCCGAGTTAAGCGTCATCCCCTTTGTCATTCTCCGCGATGGCTGTTGGGTTGAAGACTATCAGTTTAGATTACAGTTTAGGGGATTATGACAAACTCTCTCTTGCATCGAGGGAGATTCCTTTCTACCACAGAGCATTGCATTCTGGGTCTTCTGTTCTATTCAGAGTGGGAAAGATTCTCTGGGACAAGATGCTAATTCATTGAAATGTGATTTAGGCATCCTCGGCTGTCTGTTTTTGTGATTGGAAACAGAACTTACAAACCAACGAAGAAATACCAAATTAACTTCCAGCAATCATGTAATTTTTAAGAAATCCCATATTCCCACCCCTAATTTTTTCTCTTTCGTTAAAAAACGGAATAATTCCCTATTGCTTTTTTCTTTGGGTTTTCGTGTTTCTAGCCAGGTCCTGAAATGGATTGGAGAGACCACAGTCTCCAAAGTTGTTATTCCAATATCCCAATGAATTCTCAGTTGGGAGAATGGAACCTCTGGCATTCTTCCCAGAAAGCCAGCTTGGTTTCTTTGTGGAAAGTATAGCATAGCCCTAGGAACAGGGAGGCTGGAATCCTGATCCTGTCCTCGCCTCTGACCTTGGACAAAGCACTCAGCAGCTCTGTTCTTCCATGGTACGATCGGAGGGTACTGGCTGCCGCTGTAGGTTTCAGGAGGCTCCTGAAATGTCCGTGGCGGTTCTGCAGACTTCTCTGAGGTGCTTGGAAGAGGATGAGAACCAAATGTAAAAATGTCTGTTGGATGTGCAGGGTGCTTTTGCCGTCCTAGGAGTCTCACGGGGGACCAATTTTAGAGAGCTGTTTGGAATTCCGGTTTTTTTTTTTTTTTTTTTTTTCTGAAAGTGCATAGAAGCTTACAATGCAGGGGTTGTAAGAACTCTCTGGGGTCAGCCATCTCCCTCATCTGATAGACGGAAGGCTGACCCGGGAATGGTGACGTGACTTGCCCACGATTGCACGGCTGGGTGGAGCAGAGCTGGCTCTAGAACACAGTTGTCTGTCCCTCTCGGCTCGTGCTCCTCTCACTGCCACAGCCTGCCTCTCCCAAGCACTGTCTGTCCTGACTTCTGTGAGTTGGATGTGTTGATCGCACGTGGCCCCATTTCCCAACTTCCCAGGATGCCCTCAGGATCCTCTGGGGGAATTCGAAGCATATGAGAACAGCTAGATGCAGACCCAGTCCTTTCCAGGATGCACGCTGACCTCACTAATCTTCAACTCTCCTCCCCACACTTTTGCTCCCCTTTGAAGAAGGTCTTCCGACCTCATGACTATGGCATCTTTTCTTGGAATAAGGTCCCCACAAATCAGCTTTAAAGATGGTTGCCAACCCATAAATCCTAATCTGCACCTTCCATCTCATAAGCACACATCTTAATGACTCTGCACTTAGCAGTTCTTACTTTAAGAACCCGCATACGACTTGCACCCGCGGATAAAGCCTGACATATCTACGTTTTAATCCTATGTAATACGCATGGTACCCGTACAAAAGAAAGTCTTTTAGCATCTACAGAGGGAGAAGATTTTCAAATTAGGTGCTTTCGTTGTTTGTGCTAGAATGCCTTAAATTCGTCTTCGAAGGTGGAAATTGTATCTTGGCTGCATATTATAGAGCTTTATGGGACTATGGCATTTACTTTTTACTATCCTGTGCACAATAAAACAGCCCAGTGATATCTCTGCATCACTTGAAATATGTGTTACTTTTGAAATGTTGTGCATCTACACACGGAGACATACCAAAGGGTGCTGTAAATTGGCCATCATCAGGTTTTTAGAGCACCCGTTTTATTGTAAACAGATGCATTTATTCTGCTTACTCATTGTAGGGCTTTTGTTTGGAGATATCGCCCTTGTCTTATTACTTCTGAATGTCTTTTGGGCTTACCCTTGCCTCCTTCCCTTCCCTGTGGATGTAAAAGGAGGTGAAGTCAGGTTTCCATTTGTGGGAGGTGGGATGGGTGGTTTGTGTCATTCAGGGGTTTGGTTGAGTTCTGCATCCCGTCCCTGTGTTCAACGTCTGCCAACTTGGAAATGTTGAGATCCCCCACGAGCAGCAAACGGGTGCAAAGTAGTCTATTTTGGATTTCCTCTGAGTAAATATAGAACTCTCTTCTCTGCCCTTGTTCCTATAATGCCAACTAATTATCTCCTCCCCCTGCTCGCTCATCTAACCAGATGCAGTTAATTTACACTGTCTCTCTTTGAGTTTTCTCACACAACAGGCACGCTCCACTTTGGCTCTAGGGAGCCTGCTTATTCCCTTGGAATTGTGCATGTTCGGGGGAGGGGATGGGGAGCCTCAAGGGTGGTTCCCAAACTTTTCACCACAAAAGACCCCTTCGATCATTTTCCTTGGCCGGCCCAGCGTTTTGTCAGATTTTGCCCACTGGACTGCAATCGACAAGTAACCAACCATTCAGCTGTAAACTCCATTTTTATTAATCAAAGACATACAATGGAATGGGAAGGAAGAATCTCATTCCAGAAATGCCCTTGATCTCATCAGTGGCCAGTCAGAGTTTTGGATGGGGACAAGACAAGCAGTGTTATGACACTGACTTGATAGGCTTCCAGCTCAAACGCCAAACAACTTGACTTTTCATTTAGCCTCTGTGACCACATCTTGGGCAGATATTCAGTTTCCAATAGGCTGCTTAAAAGATGAAAGATAGCTTTTACTACCATGTGGCCCCTTCATTGAAAATCATCGGATTTTATAATAGGGTGCCTGCCCGCCCGCCCCCCATCAGAGATGTAGTTCTCTAGGTCCTCAGACTTAGCCCCAGATTAGGATTTTTTTTTTCCTACTAAATTGCTCTCTGCCTTGATTTCTCTAGAAACATAAATTTAATTTTTATTTTCAGCTGTCTTTTCAGCATGCTTTTGTGAATTCTTGGGCAGCCCCACCTCTCTCCAAAAAGCCAGGCCAATGCACAGCCCAGCAGGACTTGCTGCTGAATCACAGGCCTCCAGTAGAGCCTTCCTTCTGTGTACAAATGTGTGCATGTCTAGAGTGGCAGTAAAGCTGATTAATTTTTAGTGTAAAAATCCAAAGTTCCTGTATGAAAGAAGAAAAAAAAAAAACCCACCAAAACCGGAACAGACCAAACCAAGAATGAAACCATAATCCTTCCTTTGGTCGGCCTAAATCTTGTCTATAAAGATGTGTGTGTGGTAAATAAAAATAAAAAGTCTCAAGCCGATTTACATTTTGTGGTTTCAGAGCTAATTCAGAGCTTGTTTTTTCTGGGCTGTATTCTTCTCAGACTCTCTTCTCCGTCTGGAAACTTCTTCTGAGTATCTGCTGAATCTCTGGGGCTCAGGGATAATCTGGTGGTCCGTGGGAAGATCTCTTTAGGGACAGTTGCACTGATGTAGGAGAGTGACAAAAGGGTCCTTAAAGTACCAGTTCTTGTAGCCCATAAAAAGTCAGATGGGTAGAGAGGGCTAACGTTCTTTTTGCATCTTTGTAGGCTGTCTGTGCCCATGTGCACACTGGTACGGTATTTTCTATTAGAAGGGCAGATCAGCCTATGTCTCATACGCTAAATATCCCAAGATCTTCTGTCTTGGGACATTGGTTTCCATGTTTCTGAGCTGTTTCCTGGAGGGCCATTTTAAATGTTGATGTAGTTTTGTTAACTTTCTTTTTCAAGAAGCCCGACAAACAACAGAATGAACCTTATTCAAAAGGTTTACTTAAAAGTATCTCATGGGTGGGTTTTCCTGATGGTATCTTCCCTGTGTTTTAAATAAATTTTTAATTGTGGAAAAATGCACACAACATGAACTTGACCGTCGTAACCATTTTTAAGTGTCAACCAGTTTTAAGTTCAGTGGTTTAGGTCGTTCACATTACTGAGCGGTGAGAGCCACTGCAGAGATCTTTTCACCTTGCAAAACTGTGACCGTCCGTTCTCCCCCACCCGCAGCCGCCGCCATGCTACTTTTGGTCTCTATGAGTTTAACTACTTCTAGGGACCTCACATGAGCAGAATCATTACTGTATTTGTCCTTTTGTGACTGGCTCATTTCACCGAGCATAATGTCCTCCAAGGTCCTTCATGTTGTAGAGTGCCAGAACTGCCTTCCTTCCGAAAGCTGAACAATATCCCAGTTTGGATATATCACATTCGTTTATCCACTCATCTGTCGACAGACACTTGGGCTGCTTCAGTCTTTCAGCTCTTTGTGAACAATGCTGCTGTGAACAGGGGTGTACAAATATCTCTTTGACTGTCTGCTTTCCATTCTTTTGGGTATAGACCTAGAAGTGGAATATGGAACTCTCTTCTCTGCCCTTGTTCTTACCAAATAGTAATTTGAGTCATGGCCACACCATTTCCGTTGCAGCCACTTACGTTCCCACCCACAATGCACGAAGGTCCCAATTTCTCCAGATCCCCACATTACTTATCTTCTTTCTTCCTTCCTTCCTTCCTTCCTTCCTTCCTTCCTTCCTTCCTTTTTCTTTCTTTTCTTTCTTTCTTTCTTTCTTTCTTTCTTTCTTTCTTTCTTTCTTTCTTTCTTTCCTTCCCCCCTCCCTTCTTCTTCCTCTTCCTCTTCCTCTCCTCTTTCTTTCTTTCTTTCTTTCTTTTCTTTCTTCCTTTCTCTCCTTCCCTTCCTCCCTCCCTTCCTCTTTCTCTCCTCTTTCTCTCCTCTTTCTTTCTTTCTTTCTTTCTTTCTTTCTTTCTTTTCTTTCTTTCTTTCTTTCCTTCCCCCCTCCCTTCTTCTTCCTCTTCCTCTCTTCTTTCTTTCTTTCTTTCTCTCCTTCCCTTCCTCCCTCCCTTCCTCTTCCTCTTCCTCTTTCTCTCCTCTTTCTTCTTCTTTCTTTCTTTCTTTCTCTCCTTCCCTTCCTCCCTCCCTTCCTCTTCCTCTTCCTCTTTCTCTCCTCTTTCTCTCCTCTTTCTTTCTTTCTTTCTTTCTTTCTTTCCTTCCCCCCTCCCTTCTTCTTCCTCTTCCTCTCCCCTTTCTTTCTTTCTTTCTTTCTTTCTTTCTTTCTTTCTATTCTTTCTTTCTTTCTCTTCTTCCCTTCCTCCCTCCCTTCCTCTTCCTCTTTCTCTCTTCTTTCTTTCTTTCTTTCTTTCTTTCTTTCTTTCTTTCTCTCCTTCCCTTCCTCCCTCCCTTCCTCTTCCTCTTCCTCTTTCTCTCCTCTTTCTTTCTTTCTTTCTTTCTTTCTTTCTTTCTTTCTTTCAGTAATTGTAATCCCAAGTTTTGCTCCTCTTTTCATCTTGGTAAGCATCTTCACTTGCTGCTTTCCCCTCCTGTCCAGGCTTCTTGTTTGCCCCTTTCCTGCCGTTTGGCACATCCTTTTCCCACCTTTTTCTGCCTCATCGACCACCTTGTTCCATTGGAGTGCGTGTTTGGATCCTCTCTCCTCTGGCCCATGCTTGTTATCCCTCTCTCCAGTGTATCACTTAACTCCAGGAAAGTATTATTTGTGGGATGGGAATTTCCAGAGAATAACTGTGGGGAGTAAAGCTCTTACCGACCTTCCAGGCATGCTAGAGGGTATTGCATTAAACCTGAACACTAGAGTTTTTGTTAATTTACCAAACGGACTCCATATTAATTTCTTCTTGATTTGTAATGTCGATTCAGCTTTTAACCCCACTGTTCCTTTCAGCACAGAAACAGTATTTGGATAGTAGTTGGAGTTGAGCTCTTGCTGAGATTTATGTCCACAAAGCCTAGTAGATTCCTGCCGTCTTAGGCCACTCACACTGGTTTTCAATCTGTGACAACTCCCTCCCTTTCCCTGGAAATGGACAAGCCAGATATGTCAGTAGAGGCACGTCCCAAACAAGGATTTCTGTCCCTGGAAAGGGTGGATACGACCGATACTCAACCTTTAATTGACGCTTACTATGTGCTGGGCATTCGGCTATGTAATTTGCGTTAATTATCTTCTTAATTCATCTTTGGTGGTTAAGAAAAGTTCAATTTTATGGGGAAGAATATGAATCTTAAGGAGCTGGAGAACTTAGCCAAGGTCACATAGCCAGTTTCAGTGGTGAAATTGGAGTGTAGTTAATGGGTAGAAGTTCCAGAGAAAAAGATTTTGGTAAAGAAGGAAAACCTTTCTGGAATTTAGAGCTGTGTAAGAATGGAAAGGCCTGGTGAGTATGGTCTGGAAGCACTGTTGGCTCCCGAAGTGCCATTTAACTCTGAGGTTGTACAAGTCACATTCATGTGTGTGACGGGCATGATGGAATATCAGTCCCCAGTCCCTGTGACTGAGAGGCTGCATTTGGTAGCAGATATGGCCTTTGACCAGGATCAGGATGCCTGCTCTTGGCCCCGGATCATGCACTGGCTAGCTGTCTCATGTTACAGAGGTCATGAGCTGCCTCTCTGGGCCTTAGTTTCCCTATCTGTAAAAGGAAGTGCGTTGGATTAATGGATGACCTTTGCATTACCTTCCAGCTCTGAATTCTGATTCTAGCGGAGGGCCCAGGCTTGGGTGTCAGGCATGCTAATTCATCATCCTTGCTCATCAATAATTTACGGGAGCTATTAATATGTGCCTTCCATGCCCAGATTCCCCATCTCCAGTGTAGGGAGCCCAGTGCTGTGAAGAGTCTACAAAAGCCTGGCCCCAGGCTATTTTTTTTTTTTTTTTGTACTGAAAATTCTATTCTTTCAGAGAGGGTGTAGATTTTCTCACCAAACAACACAAATTATCTACCCGAAGTGAGTGCATCATTCTTTCATTTTCTTTGTCCTTTATTTTCCAGTAAAATCTTTGCTAGTTTCTTGGCCATTTTAGACACAGATAGGAGAAGGGACTCTTCTATGTGCTGGTATAGAAAATACATCCTTTTGGGTTGAAACACTTCACCAGATGACAGCCTGGACCACGTGGTAAATAAATGATATTTCGCCTGAGAAAATCACTCTTCCCCTGCTGATCAAAGAGGTGGTATGGAAGAGTTTTGATGTTTACTTCTGTAGTTGGGCTAGTGTTTAAGAATTACACTTGTTCTACTCGGCTCACCGGTCTTCCTAGACTCACAGAGCTTTAAGATTTGACTCACACTGGCTCAATCATCTGTACGTTGGTTCACTCCATCGTTTATTCATTTAGGATTTTGTTGCTGTTGTTATTCAGTTATTAAACAAATATTTGTGAACTCGTGGCACTAAGAGACCATTGGGGAGCATAACAGCCATGGTTCCTCCTTTTATGGAGCGGACAGCTTAAATGATCACGCGGAGAAATATTTATTTACAAACTGTGGAAAGTACATGAAAACTAGGTGAGTGGATTGTAGATGGGTTCCAACTTTCTAGTTCAGTCATGTCTTTCCCCATGAATCAAAATGTTTGTTTCATCAAGCAGACCTTGAAAATGTCTTCCTCTCTCCCTTTGCATGTACCAGCTCTGCCTGGAGCACCCACCCCAAACTCTGCCGATATAAATCCTATCAGTTTTTCAAGACCTGCTTCAGATTCTGCCCCTTCAAAGATATCAATTCTTATAGCCCAAGTCTTCTCACTTGACATTTGCCCCCTGTGCCTGCTCTTGCTAGGATGTTTGGATGTTGTTATCTTCTTTACCTATTGGGTTTGCCTTACATTTCCAAGTACACTGTAATTCTTGGATGTCGGGCATCATATGTGGCTTAAGTCTTTGATATTTCTTGGTTTTGTGATGGTGCTAATAATACTTCTTTCTCAATGAGTTGTATTAAGGATATTATTGAAAGATATGGGTTTAGAGTCATTGTGTTATCTGTAGGTTTCACGCTTGTAGTGAAGAAGTTACAGAGAGGGAGGGAGGCAAACCATAAGAGACTCTTAAATATTGAGAACAAACTGAGGGTTGATGAGGGGGGTGGGGGAGAGGGGAAAGTGGATGATGCACATTGAGGAGGGCACCTGTTGGGTTGAGCACTGGGTGTTGTATGGAAACCAATTTGATAAAAATTATGTTTAATATAAAAAAAAGAAACCTCTATTGGAAATTAAAAAAAAAAGAATATTAGTGTAAGGTGCCCACCATAGCGTATGACTGAATAGATGCTTTAAAAAAGTCATAGCAATTATTATGTTGTCTGTAACATCTGTCCAGTGGCTTGGATACTACAGTCACTCAGTAAATATTAGTTGGCAGATTAGTCTGTGACTGCCAAGCGTTGAAGGGTTTGGATGACTGAGTCCTTTGCCAGTTTATATAGGACCTTTCCTGTAACTACTTGTATTTGACTGCTGCTTAGCAGTCTTACCCCCAGGGACAGGTAGGAACAAAACAATGCCAAGAACAGATATCTAGGGTTGTGAGGCAGAATGAATCATTCAGTAAATGTTTATCAAGGGTCTATTATGTTAAGGACTTTGCAAGGTGCTGTTAGGAATAATAAAATTGAATTGACACAAAGCTTTCCCATCAGGAGCTTATAGTTCAGATGGAAAAATGAAAAGTGTGCAGAAAAAACTGCCATAAGAGAGGCAGAGATTAAAGCTCTGAAGACCTGTAGTGGGGAGATTATTTTCATCTAGGTAGAGGTGCGAGAGGTGACGACTATAACTTGGACATTCATAGTTGAGATCAAAGGGCATTCTAGGAGGAAAGTGGGTAGGAGAAGACATGGAAAGGAAAAAATTTCCTAAATCTGCTCATAGTTTTAGAAGTGCATGGATGTATGTGAAGGGGAGCAGTAGGAGAAGCTAGAAAGATTATTTGGGTCCAGATTTTGTAAGACTTTATATGCCTGGACAAAAGTATTTTGACATCTTTCGTTGGTGACGGAAAGACATTAGAGGATTTTAAGTAGTGCAATTTTATGGTCAGGTCAATATTTTGGAGGGATGATTTTGAGGATGAATTGGAAAATGGAGAACGGAAGTAGGGGAAACTTGTAGGAAGGCGTTAAAATAGTTCACGGATGCTTTGCTTCCTGTGACTTTTTTGGGAATGTATCAGTTTGCCTGCCAAAACTTGGGCATTATTTCTATCACCCTGCACCGCCAGGAATTGGGAAAATGGGCACAGGCTTCAAATTTGGTGACTTCCTATAAAAATATCCTAGTTTTTTTTTTTTTTATGTTTATTTATTTTTGACACAGAGAGAGAGACAGAGACAGAGCATGAGCAGGGGAAGGGGCAGAGAGAGAGGGAGACACAGAATCTGAGACAGGCTCCAGGCTCTGAGCTGTCAGCACAGAGCCTGACGCGGGGCTCAAACTCACAGACCGTGAGATCACGACCTGAGCCGAAGTCGGAAGTTCAACCGACTGAGCCACCCAGGCGCCCCAAAATATCCTAGTTTCTGATTTAATTTCTTTCATCTTCTTCTGGATATGCTCCCTCCTACCATCAGCAGTGGCTGGGAGTTGGGTTTTCCCTGCCAGATACCAGTCACTGGAGGTAAAAGGCCCATTTTCTCACCTCTCCACATTTCACTTCCCCTCCCCCAATACACCCACCACTCCAAAGCTTTTGCTGATGTTGCCACTTGTCCCCATGAGTACGCGTCCTTTGTTCACTGGAAAGCTCAGATCCTTTGCAAAGAACTGCTGTTGTACCATCTGGCAATCTGTGAATTTTTTAGTAGCCTGGATGTTTGTGAGAGAGCAGGAACTCGGAAGCCGGAATCCAAACTGTTTGCAAGTAATTCTTTAGAAAAAAGGGGAAAAACCCAAACCAGTTCGCTTTTACTAGCATTCTCTCATTCGAAGTGCTCGCGTTAGGTCCCCTGGATCAATTCCCAGGGAAAATCGGAGGACCAAGTGGATGTATGCGGTTATGCGGAGCAAAATAATGGTATGCTTCAACTTCCGGTTTCTCCCGTATAAAATTGTATGATGTGATTAAGTTGCAGGTTTGCCAGAAAGGGGATGAGTCAGGAGAAGTAGAACAGCACTGTGACGTTGTTCAATGCTGGAAATAAGAAATCGATGTTTGTTTCTAGGAAAGGTATTTCTTCCCAGAGTTGTCTAGCTGGCTTTAGGGGGAACAAAGGACCCAGAACTTGGGAAAGATTGCTAAGACCACATGTTCATCCTGAGAGAACTTTCTAGAACTCCCAGTTATTTCTTTCTATTTGAGCAAATGGGGCTAGAGGAGTTCTTCTGGGTCTATTTATGACCAGCCAAGAGGCTAACAGGCCAAACGGTTGGGAAATATGACATATCCTAAGGAGATAGGAAGGAAGTTATCCACAGATGATTTATAAAACTCAGGGCTCTACCTGTTAGGACTTGATTAGATTATATGCTGATTGAAATCTTATAGGAAATGTTCTTTGTTGCCCTGTTCTTCATGTTGACCTAGAGTTGCGTTTGGAGGGGGCATTTGATCGAAAGGAAAGTGGTCGAGTGACAAGAGGCTCAAAGCACGTCAGGCAGCTTAGACCCAAGTCTATAAGGAGTCAGCATTTCGTCAGTCTCTACTGGGTAATTAATTAAGTGATTGTCCTCCAGGAAGGTTTTGTTCTAAACTCAAACTCTCCCAGCCCCCTCAAGACCACCAAGGAGCCAGAACTGGTGAGAAATGCTGCAGCTGCTCACATATAACAGGAGCTTTTGAAAAGGAAATAGGGAGAAATTCCTAATCCCACTGATACCATGGCAGGAATGGAAGAATTTGCAGGGATGGAACCATCTGGATTCCGGCCAGCACTTTGGGGTTAACACCGGCATTTTTTAAGGCACATAGGATGCCAGGACTTTTAGAAAAGAGAGCTCACGAAATGGTCATGCAGTCTGGGCCATCGTAGCTCTGTATGCTGTCCTTCACACATAGGTCCTCCAATCAAGCCCTGAGGTGGTTCTCTATGGAGAGAAAGGGCAAGCCTTTTGGTTGGTTGACTTTGGTCCAGATTTGCACAGTTGCACAGGACATTTTCCTGATTGACTGAAAGCTTTGCCCATGACTCAGGTATACACTGGGACCGTCACCCACATTTCAGATGAGAAAACTCCGTGGAAGAGCAACTCCTTCAGTGGCCATGTAGCAGGCAGGTCAAAGACTCAACTGGGATTAGAGACAAGATCTCTCACTCCCAGGACACAGCTGTGATGGTCTGTGTAAGGAGAGGACAGGAGGAACAATGACATTCCCAATGAATAGGGTGTCGCTGAATCGCAAAGCTTCTAACTGGACCGGAGCTTTGGAGGATTCATCACCTTTCAAGCACCATGCCATGGGTCAAACTGATGACATTTTGCTTCCCTATAATCAGTAATTTTGTATGTAGCCAGTTTGTTCTGCAAAAAAAGGCCTTTTCTTTCTTCAGAAGAAGTAAGGTTGTGCACGTAACACAGACTTATGACATGTGGGTTGCATACTTGAAGTGGTTGTTATTCCTGGAGTGTGATAACTGGCAAAATCTGGCTTCAGATCTGGGTTTGACCACTCCACTATACCATTCATGCCTTTACCCATTCATTCATTTCCTCCCTCTCATTGAATCCGGAGTTGCCGGATTTAGCAAATAAAAATATAGGATGTCCAGTCACCTTTCAATATCACGTAAACATGAATGATTTTTTTTTGGGTGCAAGTATGCCCTAATTTGATTTGTAGTTCAGATAAAAACAAATGCAATTTCATTATAGGCCTTTCCCACGTGATATTTGGGATATACTTATACTGAAAAATTATTCATTGTCGTCTGAAATTTAAAATTAACTGGGCATCCTATATTTTATCTGGCAACCCTACCTGAATCCCAGTTTGTATCTGAAAAATAGGGGAGTGAGGACTGTCGCACAGTTCTGGGATGGGGAGATGATGCATGAGAGAGCCCTGTACCATGATGGGCTCATGCTGGCTTAGTTCCTTCCTTTGTGTGTGTGTGTGTGTGTGTGTGTGTGTGTGTGTTCTGCCTTCGTGTAGGGCTCATAATGATCTTCTTGTCCACGTGGAAGTTGATTCACACTTAGGGGGTTCAGTTAGGAAGCTGATAGGTGAACAGAAAACATTATTGGGAACCGTCAGCAGTCCCTGCCGGCCCTCCCCCTCCCCCCCCCACCAGTCTTTGTCAGTTTCGCCACCCAGGCCCCCTCTTCGGCGCTCTGTCTCTTGTCTCTTTTTGTCACCTCTCGGTGCCTTGCTCTCATGCTCTGTCTAGACCCTGTTTTATGGACTTGTCGCCTCCCCTGCATTGGTTTTGTTTAGTGCCCACTGTCTACCTACTGTTCACTTTTATACTGACTTCCCTGAAAGCCTTTGTTCAGCGTTCCCCAAGTCTCCTTCAGCGCTTCAGACATGTGGGACTGTTTAGGCTCGAGTGATAAATTGCACGGAGTTGAAGGTAAAGGGGAAGCTCCTCTCTCCCCACTTGGTCTTGGCTGACGTTTGAACAAGAGCCAGACTCGACTTCGATTTAATGCTAGCAGTCCACTTGATGCTTGCCCAAGTAAATGTAGAGTGGCTAATGCATTTTATCATCCAGATGTTGAGTCACAAGATGAAGGATCACCACCATTTAGACATATATCTGGGTAATTTAGTGAGCTGAAAAAAAAAATCTAACTTTGAAAATTTGGTGTCGTTTTTGAGTCAACCTGTGTCGAAACACCGGACGGCGATTTTCAAATTCTGCATTTGCTTCCCTCACTCCTGTCGCGCCCCACTCTGACCCCGTCTCCCTCTTTTTCCTTTGCTGACCTTTCTTTTTTTTTACTTCCTGCCTTTGGCTTTAGGGACTCCTTAGCTTCCCCCCACCTTGCCTTGCGTTTTTAGTGAGGTGTCTAACCTTGAGTCAGACACAGGCTGTCAGAAACATTTCCGGGAGCAACTGGTACCCGAGTGCCTTTCTCCTCAATCCCCTCTTTCTTCTTTTCATTCCCTGATGAAGAATGAAACGCTGGCTTCACTGTAGGTGTTCTGTTTATAACTCCGGCTTGGCGGTTTTCACTTCGAGTGGAGTCCATTGAGCTTGTAAATTGTATTGGATCAGTGAGCCCATAATGAGACCTCCAAACCCAAACAGTAGAAGTCTGCTGGGATTTTATTGTTCATAAAGCTTCTTCCCTGGGGAGGGATAGAGTCATTAGGTGTGCACTGTGTTTAATATTTGGTCATGACAGGAAGCAATAATTTTCTATTTTTATGGTGGCTTCTGAGTTTTTAAAGCAATTGCCTAATTCCCATCACTGAGACTGGAAGCAAATTAACCAGACAGCGAGGTAAGCCGGTATGTGGTTTTGGTCAGGGCGTATCTTGTTTAGCGTCTTTCTCCATCCCGTGCCTGACCCCCGCCACTCTGATGGCTGGAACCTGCCTACATGGGGGTGTAACTTATCATTTGGAGTCCCATGGACTCTTACTGCCAGGTAGAAACGTGCCCTCTCCAAAGAGGTGGAGCGGTGGGCTCCTCTTTGGGAGGCCCTCCCCTGTCCTTTCAGAACTTCCCCTCCTTAGATGAGAGAAGTATGTCACGTTTTTCAAAATTGGCATCGGCCTGAAACAGGCCGCCTCCCTCATTCTTAACCCCTGGGCAGGCAGCTGGATTTGAGTGGGACACCTATGCTAAAGTCCAGCACCAAGAAGCCCCAAGTCAAGGTGTTAGGTCTTCTTGCTTCATGAAGACGGGGGGTGGGGGGGGGATGCTTTGGCTTGGAGCCTCTGGGAACAGAGCCCAAACCTAAGCATCTGCAGATGAGGGCAGGGAGATCAGTTTGATGAGTTGGCATGATTTCTATTGGTCGGGCCAGGCTAACCTGTGATACTGAAATAGGAAGGATGTGGGAATTTCCAAGGGCAGGGGCTCAGCTGTTCCCCACTCACATCTGTAAAGGGGCATAACCACTAGTAGATTACGGCACAGGTCATGGGGTCAGTGGTCCACTGGCTGCGGGATGCTAGTCTACCCTGACAGCAGGATTTGAAGTTCCGTGGAAATGGGATTCTGTGATGTAATTCTGAGGACAAGGAAGGTTGGAAAGAAGGCTAGTTTTTTTTTTTTTAAGTTTATTTACTTATTTTGAGAGGGAGAGAGAGGGAGCACTCATGTGCATGGGAAAGGACAGAGAGAGGGAGAGAAAGAGAATCCGAAGGGGTTCTGCACCCACAGCACAGAGCCGGATGCGGGGTTTGAACTCATGAACTGTGAGATCATGACATGAGCTGCAGTTGGATGCTGAACGGACTGAGCCACCCAGGCGCCCCAGAAGGCTGGTTGTTTTGAGACCCATTGTGTCTGTAGATTAATCTCGGTCCCTTCGGCATTTTTTTTTCCCTAGTAGAAAACTAAAAATGAGGCGTCAGTGACATGCTTCTTTGGGAAGTCACAGCCTACCTTCTTCTTCTTCTTCTTCTTCTTCTTCTTCTTTTTTTTTTTTTTTTTTTGAGTTTTACAGACCTTAGCAGGAACCAGCTGGGCAAAATTGTGTCCGAAAAGATTGTCATGCTTGACCTGACCTGCAGAGCTGTGGAACTGACTCTCAGCTGTTAATCAGATGTGATGACCTTGAGAAAACTTCCTGAAAGCTCCCTGGCATGGGAAGCCTAGACTTGTTGCACGTTAGAGGGTTCTGGGGAAGGTCAGGGAGCCAGGGCTTGAAGGCAGAAAACCAGACCCAGGGAGTAAATGAAAGGACCTTTTTTTCAAACCCAAGTCATACATATCTATCCTCTGAAATACTATGTCTATGGAGAGAGAGGTTGCCTGATACCATCCCAAGATTTTGGTGTTCTCATCTCCCCCACCACATCCCTTCCTTTTTCATCATGGATACCGTCGATGGTCCAGGAAAGCCTGTGGATCTCTGATCCCATTGGGGCTTGTCTACATTTAAAATGGAAAGAGATGCTTAGATGCTAAATTTCAATTAGGGGGCAGTGAAAATAAAGATCTGATTTGTTTACCTTTCCAAGTTCATGGATCTCTTCCATCCCCAAACACATCGAAAGTTCCACCAGTGATGTACTGTGCCCTTTCTTTTCTCTTATCCCGTCTCCACTCCTTTGTTCTCTTTCTTGCCTCTTTACTCCTATTCTGTTCTTGTTCTTGCCTCCTTTTCTTTTTCCTTTCCTCTCACTCTGCGCCTTTTCTTCCTGTCTCTCTTTCCCCTTGCCGCCTGCCTTCCCCTCCCTAAGTTATCGCGGACTTGTGCAGGAGCCGACAGCCAGTGTGTTTGTCGGGAACTTGGTCTCAGCCGTTCTGTTGCTCTCAATGGCCCATTTGTTTGCTCTTGTGCAGGAAAAAAAAAAAAAAAGAAACTTTTCCAACCTACGAGTTCCGTTGTCTCCCTAGGGATCCTTGTTTGAATCTTTGCTGTAAGATTTTTTTTTTCCTATGAAGTACCAAAGAAATAATTGCCTTATCGTTAACAAACAGAACCTGGCTCTTATCACCCCATACCCCAGAGCCTTGGTGCAAAAGTTGGGCCGTGCCAAGTGCATGCATTAACCTGATACGCGAAACCCCTTTTCAAAGCTGGTCCTCAGAGGACACTCATTGAGGGCGTTTTTGTCGAGAGGTGGCACAGTGAAAGCACTTCTTACGGCACTGGGTGCCAAAAGAGATTGGCTGGCGTTTACACCCCTGTTACAACAAAAAAAGAGTGTATTTTTCTGGGAGGAACATTTTCAGATTGTTCTAATTGTCACTGGCAACGAACAGTACTTGGAACCGGAGTCTTGCGGTGGCCTCACTGGAGTTTTAAAGCATCCCTTGGCACAAGAGACTTTTTGGTTCCGTGGGTGAGCTGTGGCCTGAAAAAGCAAACGGATCATAAAAAGCACCAGGCCTGACGGCCCACTATTGCCCTGCGAAAGGATGTGACATAACTTGGAACGCGGGCTGCACTGTCAGTGTGGATTCCGAGTTTGTTTTTGGAGCCACAGAGGTCTCCTGTGAGAGTTCATTTGCATCTCGTAACAGTCTCTTGGCCTCCACCTGCTTAAAGCAGAGTTCTTCTTTCGGAAACTGCATGGATCGTGGTATCTTCTCACTTAAATTGATGGTATCATTTTCAGAAAGGCCGAGCATGAGGTTGGCCCCTCTATGCCAACCTACCATTGGATCAACATCGCTTCTGCCGTCTTTTGGATCTTTCGACAAGGCCGATGCACAAGGGATCTGGGGAAATGCTTGCTTTGGGGTCAACTTGAATTGCCATCCCTTTAAAAAAGTTTGCCCTGTTGTGTCTTCTTTGTTAAAATAAAATAAATAAATAAGAAAACCCCACAGCAAAACACAAAAAAAGATATATGGTGTTGCATCAGATACTGACAGCGCATCTCAAAAGATCCTTGGGGAAGCTTTTGTTTGGGGTGGGAGAAATCTTCCTCTTAAGCATTTCCCAGCATTCCTTCAAGACATCTGGTTCTCTCATTTTCTCTCTGACTTCTGTGCTTTTTTTTTTTTTTTAAATAACTCCACTACTGTCATTATTTTTATTATTTTTAACCATTTAACGAAATGTGCTGAATGGCGATCCCACATGGCATCTTGTCTAAAACTCGTTTGACCTTCGGAAGTGATGACCTTAACCAATTTTTACTGGCAAGTGTCTTGACTTTATTACTCAGGAGACAGTTTATTTATTTATTTTTTTCCTTAAAGAGAAGAGTGAACAAGAGAGAGTGAGCTTCTCTTAAGATCAAAGAAAAGGAAAGAGCAAGGAGGTTCTACCCCCACCCCATCTCCATGCTGGAGCAAAAATTTTTCTCTTTCCCATCCTGTTTTGTTATTATTCTCAGTGTCCTTATAAAAGCATAAATAAACACGGTGAAATCTCACCCATGCCTCCTGTACCCACATTTCTCTCTTAAAGCATTTGGGAGCTCCTCTGTTTGCACTTTGAAATTGGGCTGCTGAGTTGATGCATTGTCTCATGTCACCATCGTATTATTTTCTTTTGCCCACTGTCAGTGGAGGCCAAATCTATTAAGTGCAAAGAAAAAAAAAATAAATAAAAGGAAGCAAACTGGGTTGCTGCACTTTCTGCTCTAACTCTAGGAGACGTAGGTCTGAGTTAGAAGGATTAACTTTGCCGCTTTGTGCGCCCTGCCGTCCCTGGGCTCTATCACCAAAAGCAAATACAGGTAAGCAGAACGGTGTGCGGTTGGCAGCCACTGGGTGAAGAGGCCCCCCCCCCCCCCCCCCGGTGGAACGAGCACTGTAAATGAATTGCTGTTCTACCCCGGGGCAGGGCAGCGTGAGAAACACCAGTAGAACAGGGCAGAACTGTGCTGCCTCCCTCTCCCTGCACTGAAGAGCTAGTTTAGGTGTCCAGCATCATACATCTCAAAGCCCTGCAAACTACGGGGAGAAAAGAACCCTTAAGCTGCAGCATCCTTCCTTGGAAAGGGAGTCATTTCCTTCTGGGTTGTTTGTGGTTGTATGTCGAGAAAAGGGGTAGGAACTTCACGTAGAGGATTTCTTCGAGGGGGGTGCTGAAGCAAAGGGCCTCTTTAGGAGGTGGGAGCATGGACGGTGTCATGGTGTTGGGAAGGGATCCTATCGACTTGGAGCTTGGGAGCTGTATCTCTGTCACCCAGCACCCACATGCAGCGGCTGCCCTCAGGGTTTCGTCTCTGGATGGCGTCAGCATGCAGGCGCTCTTGGTCCAGGCTTCTCCAAATGTCAGGAGATGAATGACGATTGGCCGAGAGCTTGACCAAGGTACCAGGCATTTGGGAGGAAGCATTCTTCATTGGCATGCGGGGCTAAGGAGAAAATTGCCTTTACAGACACAGTTTACGGTTTGGATGGCTAGAGCATCAAGAGATGCTCTTTGCAATAAGAATGAGCAGTTTATAGCAGTTGGAACCGCCGATATATTCTCTGTCATGTCGTCTTACTCCAATGCCATGGCTCGTATACGGCTTCACCTTATTCAAGGCAAGCGATGCTATGGATTCAGTTAATTAATCAAGCACTCCGTCCCTCCCCAAGTGTGTTGTGAGTCCCTCGTAGCACTTAGCACTGTGTAGTGCTGTACTTGGGGGCGGGATAGGAGCACTTCTGGTCCAAGGTGGAAGGGGAAAGGTGAGCATTTCTGCATTCTTGATTCTAGCGAGGCTTATTTCTGTATCTGAGAACTCTTAAAACACATTGCATGTCTCTGGGGCTCAAACCAAGCAGTCAGTTCTAGAAGTCATGTTGGTATTATTGCTAGGTTGTTGTTTTTTTTTCTTCTGTGGTCACTATTATTTTCTTGGTCCACCCATCACAGAACAGAGGTCACAGCACCATGACCTTTTCCTGGTGGAATGGACTGCTGAAGAAGTCACATGGCCAAGTTTGTATCGGGGGTCCACATTTGTTTCCTCCACTCTTTTAATCAGAATGCTCATTTAATTCTATTCCAGCACCTGTTCAGCAATTAACACCCTACGATTTGCATCTTACCCTGACATTTGCTATCTTTCCAATTAGTTTTTATATCAGTATAATTAGGTAGGGTTATTACAGTGCATCAAGCAGGGTCATGGTTATTCCCAAGCCTTTAAGCGCTTTCCCAGATTTGTTTAGGGAAGCCACTAAGGGCAAATGGTTGATTAGGATCACTGTTTTTCTTCTTCATTCAGATCAGGAGAAAACTGTTTCCCCATGTGGCTCATGAAAGATCAGGGAAATATGTCAACCTATAAGAATTAGTATTATGTAGTTCATGACTTTTGGGTGAATTTACAGAGGATTATAAATAAGCTACATAAGGTGAAAGTACCGTGGGTGTTTTCTGTGCAGGGGCCAAGGCAAGATCCTCACTTCACTTGCTTTGGGTTATCCGTGGCGGGGACAAAGGGAAGAAAGCGAAATCGAAAGCTTCAGAGTCAACTTTTGTGCGTGTGCATATGTGCGTGAGGATGCAGGAAGGAGGAGAGGGGGAAGCGTTTTTATCCTAATGGCATCAGGGGATAAAGAGAAGGTGATTTGAATGCTCACCTGATATCTGCACTGAAGTTTAAGCTTGGTTTTGTGATTTTCACCCACATCGGGAGTATCTGACGAGACAAAACCCAAAACTCTCTCCCTACTGGAAAAAAAAGTAAATTCAGAAGGCAGATGCTTTGCTGGGCCCATCCGTGTGTCTACCTGTTATATCCTGTATACTTGGAGCATTGCCTGGATGCTTCCGATAACGTGATCCGTAATATGGGCTGGGGGGAATCATTGCCTGTCGTTAAATGGCATGCCCAGAATAGGAACTGATCTTGGTAAGATTTAGAGTACATGCCATCCAATAATGCACCGTCAGATATTATTCTATGATAATGTGTATAGAGTATTTCTTTTATATGCCAAGGTCAGATCCATGATTTCCTCATAAATGTACATGTGTAGGTCATACACATATATTTAGGTCAAATTCCATTACACTCAACGGCAAAGTCCCGGAATTTGGACATAGTTGTTGGAAACAAGTGAGGACTCTGAAATCTCTAGGCAGAGGTTAGATTTTGGTGGGACCGAATTGTTTGTAATGGTATCTGGAGTCTTTGCTGAATTGGTAGGATGACAGCAATATCTGGATGTTGCATCTGATACAGTTGTTGGAGAGACAATACCATGATTGATGGGGGATGTAATAATGCCAGATTCCTCTGGGAGAGAATTTTACACTGTCTGATTTCATATCGACAAGGTTTTCTTTTACCTGTGATACACAATTGCATGGAGTCATTTTGTTGTGGCTTGACTTGCTTTTTTTAATAGTGAGTAGACATGTGATTTTAGGAGGGGTGTATCTGAAAACCAGGGAGTCTGAATTGCCGTAACTGGAGCACATCTATTTACCATGTAGGAACTGGCACCTGAAACTAAAACTCCCAGGTACTGATTTGGGATCTTGGAATGTTTCTGCCTTAAGTAGGAAGGGGAGCAGGTATGATGGAGCTGGGGGGAGAGACAGAGGAGGGAAGACTTCATAGATGTTGCTTTTACACCATTTTGATATTTCCTCCTCAAATGTTGACACAGAGTAGACACCCAGCAAATATTACTTAAAGGAATGACAGAACCTACTGTTAGGACAGCAGGAACCAAATGGTGCAAGTTCAGTGGGAAAGAAGCAGCAAAGGGTGCGGGAAAGCACAATCTGGTCTCTGGAGGGAAAATGGGGAGAAATTCAGCTGTTTTACCATTGGCTGTGATTGGCATGATAAAAACCAATGGAAAAATCCTTGTCGTTAGTTAGTTCATATCTACTTTTTAATTGGGACTGTATGTTTCTTTTGTTTGTCTGTCTATCTATCTATCTATCTATCTATCTATCTATCTATCTACCTATCTATCATTTATTTTGAGAGACAGAGAGAGAGGGAGTGAGGGAGAGAGAGAAAATCCCAAGCAGTTTCCACACTGTCAGCGCAGAGCCCGATGTGAGATCATGACCTGAGCTGAAACCAGGAGTCAGACGCTTAACTGACTGAGCCACCTGGGCGCCCCAGGACTGTATGTTTCAATGTGAAGCTTTTGCTCCAGTGTCCTTGGGGTCTTAAATGTTACCCCGGTGAAGATCCTCCTCCTCGATCCTGCAGTTCCTAACCCCCTTCCGTGCTCGATTTTTCTCATCACGCTTTTCACTAATTAACGTGCTCTGTATTTTTCTCATTTGTTGCTTGTGTATATTGCCTTCGCTGACTCCCACTACAAAGGGGCAGAGAGTTTTGTTTTTCTGTTTAGCAGTTCATCCCCAACATCGAGAATAATGCCTAACACATAGTAGGTACCAATGAACGTTTATTTAATGAATGAATAAAAGAAGACCTACATTGTGGAAGTCTTTGTTTCATGTTCTAGTGGTCAGGGGTCTCAGGGACACTTTGAGTATACATAATGCACACTGGGCAAGGGGACAGGGACATGTCCTTTTACCTTGGGTGCCTCACTGGTAGCACCTGTTTGAAATCTAGCAACCAGCACCAATGGGGAAGTATTTCAAAGGTAGAACATATTATGTAAATCCAGAATAAAAACTGTAACCGTGTCCACTGATGGAAGAATTGAGAACCCTCTCTGCCCATCTTGGCTCGCACTTCATCCTTGCCTCAATAGATTTCATCTGGAATGCAAACCCATTTATAGAATGAAAGGGCCTGTTTAATATATGAAATACCGACTCCAGGAAGAGAGCAAGGGAGTAAGAGTGAGAGGGACAACTTAGTGTGCATCAGGAATCACTTAGATGGTTTTCAACTTGGGGTTAAGGCAAATTTCTCTATTTCAAGCAACTTATTTTTGGTTGCATTTTTCTTTGTATAGGATTCCTATAAACTATTTGCATCTAAGTGAAAATATACTTTTCCGCACGTTCCCTATACTAGTAAGTGTGTTGTGAACTTTACGTTCATATCTACATATATGTATATATGAATGTGTATGTATGTATGAATATATATGTATATGTAAGTATATATGAACGTATATGTCTGTATATTTATATATGAATGTGTATGTATGTATGAATCTATATGTATATATGAATCTATATGTATATACACATGCAAAGGAACCTTCCATACAAAGTTCCTCCGTCACATCATACCTGTGGCTTCCCTTCCTCTTTCCTCCACACCACTACCCTACACACACACCCCTTTTGACTTCAGGGACAAAAATACAGTCTTATCCCTTTAACCAAAACCTACGACACAAGAATTCTAGGAAAATGATATGCTTGCAAAGAAGTGGGAGAAGTAGAAAAATAAACAGGGCATAATTTTTTCTCTTCTGTCTTGGAATGGGAGCAGACGGATTTGGCTTCCTAAGGTGATGAGGTTTCTTTCCCCACTTTGGTTTTCTAACGCTCTGGTTCTTTCAAGGCTCCCTTTGTAAAGTTACCACAGTGAGGTGGGGAAAGCTTTACCACTCTGGAGGAGGAGCTCTGGGAGGGGCACTTGCCTAGGCATCAGTTTCTTATTCATACTGTGCCCCTTTTTTTTTTTTTGGCTCTGCAAGTGCCCCCGAGATTTGATAACATGTTGGCCTAAAAAAAAAAAAGCCAAGGGGCGCCTGGGTGCCTCAGTTACTTAATCATCCGACTCTGGCTCAGGTCATTATCTCGCGGTTCGTGGGTTCAAGCCCCGCGTCGGGCTCTGGGCTGACCGCTCAGAGCCTGGAGCCTGCCTCGGATTCTGTGTCTCACTTTCTGTCTCTGACCCTCCCCGCTCATGCTCTGTCTCTCTCCGTCCCTCAAAAATATATAAACATTAAAAAAAAAGTCCAAATAAATATTATTTCCCGCTAAGAATGCTGGCAGGCTAGCAAATAGCACAGGGGAGGGGGTGCGACAGGGTAGTCGCAACAAATGTAGACTTGGTTCTGTGAAGATGCATTTTGGGGTCTCGGGCAGGGTCCTTTCGGTCCATGTGCCATCGCGTTTCACTCTTGTGTCCCTTGCTTTAAAGACCTTCTGGGACGCAGATCGTTGTTTGACCCAATGTGTCCTGCCTTTGGCATCGTGCATGGTTCCAGCACCGGACTGAGGGAGCATCTGGTCATTGTTATTTATCGATTGGCAAACTTTAAGAGTTGAGGTGGGGAGAAAGAGAAGCGAGCTGAAGGGATACGTTTACTGGGAATACACTAGGCGAGGACAGCTTTCAGAGCCATTGCAAATGGAATTAAAAACGAGAGACCCAGGGGCTTACTTCCAGCACAGAAAATACGAAAGAAAAATGTTTCTTCTGGTCCTCCTCCTGCCTTCTCCTTGTTTTCTTTCTCTTTTTTTTTTTCTCTCCTCCTTTTGCCAGAACAAGTCGGTAGTTTCATAAACACACCAACTAAGTATGAGAAAGCATGGCATACGTGAGGGAGAGTGAGATTAGCAAACTAATCAATATAAACAATATTGCCGACTGTGTGCAGTTTCCTTAGGAACGACCCCCAGCGACCAGGATGTGGTAGCAATCGCTTCCATAAATGTAGTTCACTTTTATCCCTAAATAGCTCAGCCCATCAACTGTTGACTACTTGTTTAAAATTTGCAGCAGTGGGGAGAGAGTAACTTTCGCTACAAATCTGAAGGTGAAGGCTGCCTTAGAGACATATGTGTATGTGTGTATGTATATTTTGCATGTACACACAGGTATATATGCACACACGGTACACGCAGAAATACACACATATATGTATCTATCTATATACGTATAGAACAAAGCTAGTGTGCTTATTTTCTGCAGGTGACACCACGGTTCAGACTTGCTTAGTGGGGGCGGGTGACTGTCTTACACATCAGCACCCACTTTGGTCCCCGCCTTTTAGCCACACGTTCAGGGGAGGCGCGTTGGCGAGGGACAGCAAGAGCCGCCACCCTCTGGGTCTGAAGCTCCGCCGGAGGCCTCAGGGAATATTCTCGGCAGCTCTGTGCCCTTAAATCGAGGGAAGGCATTCCAAGATGTCATAAATAAATAAATAACATTTGCCGTTGTTTATAAATCAATTAATTTGTAAGTTGAAAGGTCACGCAAAATATTTAGCGATTTCCGAGGCAGCTCTCAAGCTGCAGCGGCCGCCGAGCAGCTGTCAGGATGGTGCTCCCGCTCGGCGCTCAGCTGCTCGGCACCCGGAATTTTCTGCCGGGGGACGGGTGACCGCTTGATTAGTCGCTACTGGGTTTTGTTCAAGGGAGAGCTCTGCATGGTTGCATTTTAACACCTTCTCCACTAAGCAGGAGGCCAGCACAGGGTGCTAAATTCCTGTCTGTGGCTGTCTGTGAAATAAATCTGTGTGCTGTGCCGTTCCAAGCTGTCAGCAGTGGCTCGCCCTGATGGGCCCCTGAAAGGAGTTTCCTTTCGGTCTGTGGAACAGTGAGCAGCCACTAGGGAGCTGTCTTTAGCTCAGATTTCAGAGTTCGCTCATTAGACCAATAACAGCAGACACTCTCTTAAACATATTCACAAAGTTATATTATGAGAAGGGAAAAAATGGCCAGGGCCAGACAATGCTAATATTCGGTTTCCCCTCGCCGTGCGCACCAGCCGCGATGGGAGACAGGAGGGCTCCATTACCTCAGGCCCCCTGTCCTTCCAGGTTTCCCCCCTACTTTCCTTTTTTGATGTGTGGCCTATCTCCGTGACAAGTTTATTTATAAAAGCAGAGTTTCTTCCCTTCCCGGCGAGGGAGCACCGCTCATCCATTTTCTCCGGCCCTTCTTACCGGGAGCCCCAGCCAACGGTGTCTGAAGGGGAGGGCGTCCAGCGAAACGATCATCCCGCGATCTGGCTCCTCTTGCTCGTTCTTTTCAATGCATGTTTTCCCTCTTGGCTCTAGGAAGCCGGCAATGTCCTCAGATATTTATGTGAGATTCGGGAAATGAGGCCAGGAACTGAATTTCTGAGTGGGGTGTTTCCCTGCAAAAACAGTCTTGGCCTCTGCCCTCTACTTAACTTGTTCAACTCTTTTACTTTAAACGTTCCAGAATCTCCGCGCCTCCCTGCCCCGCCTGTCACGGGCACCCGAGCCACCGTTAGGCTCTGCCATCTACCACGTGGATGCCGTGCGCAGAGCATCTCGGAAACCTTGAATCTGGGGGCGGTGTTTCTCCGAGGCGCGGCGGGAAGGCGCAAAAGCCGGTCTACGCCCGGTCGCCAGGGTTTTTGCGGGGTTCGCGTCTCCGTCCACGATCTCCACCGCGGAGGTGATTATTTCCACGTTAAATGCTGTACAGTAACTTTAAAAGTCGAATTCTTATTTTGGATGCTGGATGCCAAGTGCACGCTTGCTTTCCTATTCTGGTAGTTATTTGTCATTATGACGTGCGATCCGACTTGTGCCTGGTAGTGCTAGTTTTACGGTTACACGTAGATCTGCCTTAAGAATTCCCTGGTGCGCACTTGTATAGAAAGAACATGCTGAATATGTTCATACTTGGCTGCGGCACAAAGGTGATTCTCCTCTTTCTGAAAAAAATGAAAAAAAAAAAAAAAACTTGGGTAAAGTATGTTCAGCCATTGTCAAGTAACTCAAAGACAGGCAAAGAACAAAATAACTTTTTTCTTCTTTTTTATGACAAATTCAAACTCCCACTCCATGTGCTGGGTTTTTTTTTTTTTTTTCCTCCTTTTTTTCCCCTTTCACTCATGGATAACTTAAAAATGGCTCAACTTGAAATTTTCCATGTGTCCAGGAAAGCTCCTGGGATTTCTGAGGATATGTAGGCAGGAAACACTTCAGAATATATAAGCAATCAAAAATTTGTTTTCAGTTTGTGAGCCTGCTGTATAAAACATCACAAACTCTGTGGCTTAACTAGCTTTGCCTACAATTTTGCACACACATGGTGTGTTGTTGTTTTTATTGTAGTTTTAGGTTTTTGTTTTTGAGTGGTGCATAAATAAGGCCAAGAGTAGTTTGTTTATCTTGGGGATGGAGAGTTAGTTAACTGTGTATTTCTATATAGAGTCAGTTTTTTCCCTCTGTTTAGTTTCTAAGGGAACAAATGCCTGGGATATGAAAAGCAAATCATGATCAAATGCCGCTAACTTAATATTGGCATTAGGATTTCAGGCAAAAGGGGAAAATAAAATGTAATGTCATAACTTTTGTTCTAACTGAATTTACTGTACTTTTGTAAAGAGCACCCCCTCCCCCGCCTTAATTGCAGTTATCGCAGTGAGTATCTTGATGGTTACCGGAGTAGGTTGAGGCACTGACTAGCTCAGGCAGCACCCCAGTCTGTCTCTGGGGCCCCCCAAAGGCTGACATTTTGCTCTTGAACACTAGCTTAAACATCGGGTTAGTGGGCATGACTCATGACCTGACCGGGTCCTTGTCGAACGAGGCTTCTCGAAGTGACAAAGGCAGAACGCGTTTTGCAGTTGCGTGGTGAAATGCAGACTAGGAAAGGTGTGAAGGGGACTGCAGTAAAAGAAGGTGGAAAAAAAAGCATAAATGCAGCTGACACACGTGTTGTGATTTTCCGTATCCTTCCTGAGGACCGGGCGTTAGAAGACTTCCCTGTCTCTTGCCATGTGCTGTAAATACTGCTTGGTGAAAGCAGGCCCACACCCACGTATCACTGAAGTCTGTCTTGTACACAATTTGTGAAAACTCGTATTGACCTCAAAGATATCCCAGGCCCTGCTGGTCATGATGATTGCATCGGAATTGGGGACACAGTCTCCCAAGTGGATTCAAATATTAGCCTCTGTGAACGGCCCAAATGTAGGACATTTAAAACGATTTCACTTGGAAACTATGCAGTGATATCTTCCTTTTTTTTCAGGGAAAAATGCTGAGATATCTGGTAAAATTATGTTTTCAGGGAAACCTGTGTGTCTTACTTTTCCAATAGGATCAGGCTGGGCTTAGGTGTGACCTTGGGAACCGCTTTCTCTGTGGTGTGTGCATGTTGTGTGGGTGGCGTGCAAAAAGTCACGAGCAGATGAGAAAGTGATGGTCCTTAAGGCGGGGGGCAGGGGGTGTCAAGATCTGAGTCTGATCTCAGAATCCAGGATGACCCCAATCTTACAGCCCAGCCTCTACTCCTTGGTTTAGAGGCCCAGTGTGATCTGGGACCTCTATAGAAGGGTGTCGAAGTTTTAGTGTCTTTTACACTTCTGAATACTCGTAGTCTCACCCTTCCTAGCTTCCTCCACGGGTTCTTTTGTTTTCTCCATAAGGCTGTTCTAGTCTTAGCCTGGATTAGGTGATTTGCAAAGCACAACTCAAGTGGAGTAGAGGAGAACAAATTGTAAATGACAATATCGGCAGGCAAACACGATGAAGCCAACTGCATCTCTAGTTCCCCAAAGGGAGCTGATACCAAAATGATTCATATCTTGTGAGTAGAGAATGTCGGAGGCCACAGGGAGTGCTCAGGGACTTGGTCAAGGCCGTGGAGTGAGTCAGTGCGGAAGGCAGGACACAAAGCCTGGTGTCCTGACAGCTCACCAAAAGGCCAGCCTCTCTCCCTGTTGGCCTAGTCACTTAAAACATGGTGATGTGAAATGATCAGGCCACAGGAGCAACCTTCGCTGGAGAATCTTGGCCCGGAGGAGCAAGGATCAACAGTAGGTCTCATTAGGTTATACTTCCTTTCTCATTGAGAATATTTCTTTTTTTCTTTTAGTTTATTTATTTTTGAGACAGAGAGAGAGAGAAAGAAAACGTGTGGGGGAGGAACAGAGAGAGGGAGACAGAGAATCCCAAGCAAGCTCTACACCGTCAGTGCAGAGCCCAATGGGGGGCTCAAACTCATGAACTGTGGAATCATGACCTGAGCTGAAATCAAGAGTCGGACGCTTAACCAACTGAGCCATCCAGGCGCCCCCCCACATGGAGAATATTTCTTAAGGCTTCTATTAACTCAGTTTTTTTTTTTTTTTTTTTTGCTACTATGGCTTGAGGAAAGGTCACTTCTTCAGTAACAGATAAATTTATTTGTCTCATCTGGTGAGGAAGACTTCACAGTCATCTTGGGCCACACAAAAGTAACAATGTCAAGATGGCCAGAGGAGCGCTTCCCTGATGGTAATGGCCCTGGATTGTGGCCTGAAAAGTATGTGCTAAGTGGGTGCTGCTGTGTTCATATTGCCGAGTCCCACGACCTCTAAGGGGAAAAGGAATTACTCTGGTTCTGAAGAGACACAAGTCAGCAGTGAAAATACTCTTTCCGGTCTCAGAAACAGAGAGATGAGGTCTTGGCAGGATGCCATGTCTCAGTAAAGCCAACATCAGCCTTGCGAGTGGGCTTCTCATTTTTGCTTCAAAAGCACCCCTGCAGAGCACTGGCAAGGAGAGGGTGTCCAGAAAAGGTGATTAACCAGACGATGTAGTTTTCCCACCAGGAAGTACATAAGAGGTTGTTTATTTAAAAATAGACTCATAGTGGATCACGTAAGGGAAAAAAGCCCCTCCCTCCATGAAGATGTTCATTACCTTGTTTATTATCTGGAATAGTAAAGACCTGAACAACCTTTTTTTTTTTAATATGAAATTTATTGTCAAATTGGTTTCCATACCACACTCAGTGCTCATCCCAACTCAGTGCTCAGATCTCAATGCCCATCACCCACTTTCCCCTCCCTCCCACCCCCCATCAACCCTCAGTTTATTCTCAGTTTTTTTTTTTTTTAACATTTATTTATGTTTGAGAAACAGAGTGAGACAAAGCATGAGCGGGGGAGGGGCAGAGAGAGAAGGAGACACAGAATCTGAAGCAGGCTCCAGGCTCTGAGCCAGCGGTCAGCACAGAGCCCGATGCGGGGCTCGAACCCACAAACCGTGAGATCGTGACTTGAGCCGAAGTCGGTTGCTCAACCGACTGAGCCACCCGGGTGCCCCGTTTATTCTCAGTTTTTAAGAGTCTCTTATGGTTTGCCTCCCTCCCTCTCTAACTTAAGACCTGAACAACCCAAAGCATATCCTGTAGAGGAAAGAGAACGAGTAGGCACATGATAGCACAGCAATTGGATGCACCCGTAAACAGCCATTGAGGAGGATTATGGGGGCTGGCTAGCAAATGTGGGAAGATGTTTAGCGGAAAATGGAATGTATATCGTGGATTCACAGATTGCTGCTCTGTAAAGTATGCCCCCAGGAAGCAGAGAAAGTCAAAACAGTGGTTAAGGTGGTGCAGTTATGGCTGGGGATCTGTTTTTTATTTCCTACTTTTATTCTCCTGCCTTCATGTAAATTACAACCAATGTTCCCAAGAAGGATCACTCGGACCGGCTTTTCGATATCTTGACCCAGAGTATGTTTTAACTTTCTATTCCCACTCTGGGTTCCTCATGTTCCACGATGTTTAGCCATTTGTAAAAAAAGGAATCTTTATCCTGCAGGAAGGGATTTTTTTTTTTTCTCGTGCTAAGGAGGAACCAAGATGCCAGTGAAGACGTGCTACATGGAGGCCCTGACCATTTGAAAATGGAAATTAAATTGTGGCTACTTTTGGGAAGACTCATGCTTTGACGTCATCACTTATCAAATGGGTCCAGCTTCTAGTATCATTTTAAACTCTTCCCATTAAACACACACACACACACACACACACACACACACACACACACAGGATACTCTGTCTCATAATAGAGTCGTTGCTGTGTACATCAGTGCAGAAAACATCTCTTAGAAAAAAATAGCCCAGCTGCTCTCCAACATACAAGTAACTCCTTAGCAATGTTCCACAGGCTTTTTGTGACCTGGTAGAGAAAGAAAAGGAAATCCTGCACTTTAATTTGATTTTTTGCTGTTAAATTTGTGTTTGTGGACAGGTGGTTCTTCGTCTATGTGCCTCAATTATCTTCTCCATGTCTCCTGTGTGCCTCAAAGGAATATCAGCAGCCCCACGGGACTGTTGTGTATGATTCCATTGTTCTGGATGAATGAAGAAATCAAAGATAATTCTGTTATCTATATTGTGGGGTGAGGTGGGGCTCAATTTGAGCTATGATACCCATCTCTCAGCCCTGGTTATGGAATGTCGAGGGGCTTAGGTGTCTCTTAGGGGATTGTCGTGCTTAAAAAATTATGTTTTTAATTTTGGTGGAGTGTTTTTTATAGGTAACTTTATATAAGGGACCACTTTGATTTTAGTCCTCTCTCAGAAGTTGAAGTAATTTGCACTTGGAGTGCAATGTGAAAGTTGAGTATCAATAAAAATCAGGAAAAAAAATTCTGCCTTGTTAATTTTTCTTGGAATAAATTTTATCAAATGGATGCTGGCTTAGAGACACTGGGGTTAAAATTGCGTTCTAGGAAAAGCCAGTGTGTGAAGGAATTATAGATATTGAAGCCAATAGTAACAACAAATGATATGTTGATTTTGAGTGATTTTAATACCCCCCTTTTTTTTCACCATGGTCACTTATTGTCCTAAGGCCTTTGGACATGGGGAAAATACTAAGTCAACAATTCAATGACACCTAGAAGCAAAAGTCTGTTTGCACGGTGGAAAGAAAAATGCATCTCCTAATGAGATGGAAAACAAAGACGAAGGAGTTTCAGAGACAAAGAGCTTTGGTACAAACTGCCCCTGGTCCCCTGAGAGTCCAAACTCTTGCTGGCAAGAGGCAGCACTTCGGTGAATCCCTAGCTGTTGTCTTGGTGCTTCGCCAGAGAGGTGTTTTTTTCAGGAGAAAACTGAGTTCAGATGAAAGAAATTGAGAATGAGGTAGTGGGAAGGGCCATCAACGTTTGCCCTCTCAGGACACGGCTGGAAGCGAATCTGACCGTCACCAGCTCCTAGGGGTCAGTTTTGAGCAGAAGCAGGGGCATTGCTCGCTCACCTGTCCTGATGGCCCAGTGTTCTAAGACCTGCTCGGTTGTTGCCCCACAGGCTCTCCACGGTGAGAGCTGCCTCCAAACACCTCCCGGAGGTATTGCTTCTTACAGTGTTTCAGATTTCAACCTGAACTTGCCAGTGACCAGGAGGAGGTTCCTTCCTGCACCGCTTGCACTCACCATAGAAACAACTCCATCCTCCTGAGGCTGCAGGCTCTATCTTCCCGAGGCTGGATTTGATTCCAGAAGTTCAAGTGCAGGACATCGATCTACCTGCTGCTTTCACTGCGTAGAAGTAACTGTAAATGACTTCCATTGCCCTCTTTTGGAGAGGGGATCGGGAGTAGCGGGAAAAGACAGAGCTATCGGAGGAATTCTGAAAATGCTCACTCACAGAAAACAATTTCGCAGCAGTCGTTGAATAGGGGTAGGGGTGAAGAGGCAGGGGGACACTCAGTGCCTTCTCAAAGGGCCTGGAAGTTTCTAACCACTTTCTAGCAGGGCTTCCCACGGGCTCAGTGCCCACGGATGAGCTATACCACTTACGTATCCATCACAAAGGGTACTCAAACCCCTTCCAGTGTGCCGTTTTTATTCAAAGTTCCAAGGCTCTCCCACTCTGGCTTCAGAAGGAGTGACTCCAAATAGTCTCTTGGAACGCAAGCTAGGATCATATTCCTTCCCCCAAACAATCAGGGAGTTTCTTTGTTTTCTGGGCCCCTTGTCTGCAAAAGGAGGCCGGGAACAGGGAGGACATGAAGGCATCTGGGAACTGTCCCAGAGCCCCGCTTCTTCTGGCCACCTGCTCTCATGACCAAGACTGCCTGTCCATTGGCTTCAAGATCGAATCCATAACCACAAACAGCCACACCGACTTTAGAAGACGCTCGACGCCCAGGGGGGGAAGAGGCACAGCCGAGAAGAACCGGGCCCATTATTACCCTCATTATTTATTACTCACCCAGCACTCCAAAGTCTGCAAGGGAGCAGGTATAATTCCCTCCGCATTTCAATCCTGCAATATTTACTCCGAGCCAGAGCCTCTGCCTGTTAACGTTCTCTCCGAGGAGCGCCACTTGCTTTGAGGCGAGCGCCGTGGGGAAATAGAACACAGAAGGGAGAAGGAGGCAGAAGAGGGCTCAGAGCGGGCCCTCGCCGAAGAACTCGGGCTGTCATAATTTACACACCTTGCCTAATGCACAGCACATGTCTCGGCTACAAAAGGCGTTGGGTAGACTGGCGCTGTCTGCCTCGCAGTGGGCCTGCTGTGAGCGTGTCAGCAATACTCTTAACGATGACAAAGTAGTTCATCAATAATTTTTTCCTAACACCCTTCTCCAGGAACTGAACAACAAATAGAATCCATCTCCTATCAAGCCCATCCCTGGGCACCGTCTCCCTCACTTCACCCCACCCGGGCAGACTTCGCAGTGGAGTCGCAGACAAGGAGGTCACAGGCTCGGATGTGGGCTCCCGGTGCTGGTTGGGACCTTGAGTGCAGCTTTCGGGCCAGAGGCCCCGAATCCCTGTTTTCCTTTTTCTGAACACTTCACTCACCTCATCCATGCTAGCTAACGGTCAGGGAGCGCTGGGGTTCTTCTGGCTACCAAGCCTCATAAAAGGAAACTCTCTTTCTTTTTCTTTTCTTTTTAACTTGGGGGGGAGGGGCAGAGGGGGAGAGAGAAAGAGAGGATCTTAAGCAGGCTTCATGCCCAGCTCGGAGCGCAGTGCAGGGCTTGATCCCACGACCCTGGGATGGTGACCGAAGCCGAAATCAAGAGTTGGACGCTCAACCGACTGAGACACCCAGGCGCCCCCTGTCTTGTTTTTCATAACCATCTTGCTGAGTTCAGTTTATTTCAGGTCACTTTTGTCCGTCATCCTTCCTATTTCTGGTGCCCCCATGTGAACAGCGTCATTAGGATCCGGCGGCTGCTTGGGGAGCAGGCGGGGGAGGGAAAACAGAGCTGTTTTAAAAATATATTAAGTAAGCTTACTTTCTTTTCTACACCTTCTGTATTTAATGGAGAATGATGATTTGAAATTACAGACGTCGTAAGGAAAAAAATAAGCCTATGAGCTAGGATTAACCACTAGTAACGTTTGGTTAATATCTTTCCAGATATATAGTTAATCTAGTTAGATCTGTACCATCCTCTTTCCTTCTTCCCTTTCTTCCATCCTCTTTTCCTGTCAATGCAGTTGACGCTTGAACAATGTGGGGGCTCAGGGGCACCCACTACCCCCTTCCAGTCAAAAATCCATGTATAACCTTTGACTTGCCCCAAACTTAACAACTAATAGCCCACTGTTGACTGGAAGCCTTACCAATAACATAAAATGGTCAACGAACACGTTTGGTTTGTTGTATGTATTATATCCTGTATTCTTCCAATGAAATAAGCTAGAGAAAAGAAAATGTTACGAAAATAATACAAAAAGAAAATACACCTAGAGTCCTGTATCTTATTGGAAAAAATCAGCATATAGGCGGACTCACACAGTTCAAATCCGTGTTGTTCAAGGGTCAAGCATTTTTCAGGTGGGGGAGCCACTTTTAGAAAATGCTGACTCATGGTTACCTTTCCTTCCCCTTCCCGTCTTAGACGAATGGCTTGGCAGGATTTGGCCTTTTGAGGGCCGAGCGAGCCAATGCCAGGCACGGTGCCTGGCTCTCTGTATGCACTCAGCACTCACTGAGTTAGGCTTTACTGCAATTTTTTTTTTAGGTACCCCATGTGGCATATGGTTGCTTTGCAGGCTAGAAATCATATGCTAAAGAAAGCGTTAAATCTGAAATTTATGTTAGCAGTCAGAGCCCCTCCCTGAGGTAGGTCCGACTTTGACTCTGACCTCCCCATTCTTGTTTGAATTCACTGCTCACTTTCGACGGCGTGACCATTGGTGGCCTATCCATAATACAAGGAGTTTTCTTTATTTATTGGATTAGCTCCTCGGCTGGCATTTTTACGGTTGTGTTGTGCCTGTTGATTGTTGTTGGCTAAAGAACAAACGCCTGGCTAATGTCCACAGGGAAGAACAATTTGCACATTTATTTTATCCTTTTGTTGATATTTCAGTTCCAAAAGCGCAAGGTTAGTTTGCTTAACTAATGCGTTATCCCTTGATCCCAGGTGTTCCCGTATGACAGTGTTGTCTGGGCTTTGACTCCCTGGTGTGACTGGTAGAATGTACACATCCTTATGAAATACGAACAATTCCATTTATCGGGGCTACAGAACTAAGGCACAGCCAGTTGATTAAAGGAACAAATGAATAGCGCGTTCCTTTATGTGTCAACAGAGGCTACTTACTGAATTTGACTATCTGATTTTCCTCATACAGTGTGGCCTCAGCACTGGTGATCATTGCTGGCAGTACCTGTGTCCAGGCCATAAGCACTTTGACAACAGGGACCGTGTCTCGTCCCCCTCTGTCTTCCACAAGGCTTGGCACCAGATGCAAGATACGTTGGTGCTTCATAAACGCTCCTCGACGATGTCGATGAGGGGGGTGTTTGCTCGTATTTGCGTTGCTTTGCCAGTTGGGCAAGCCGAACACGTGATGTCTGGTGGCAAGCCCTTGTTTCTTTCAGTATAAAGCCAGACAGAAAGCTGGGCCTGCTTCAAATCCCCAGTGGTAGCTTGATTTGGGAGTAAGGACTCAAAATGCCAGATTCTTACTGGACTGTACTTTGCGGGGGGGGGGGGGGGGGCTTCTCCCCCCAACCATACCAGACAATGACACTGTGATTTCTCCAGTTGTCATGACCTGAGTTTTCTGGCTGCTGGGGTGTTTTCAGCCATGGCGGACAGACCTGTTGTTTTCGAGTTGCTGGTCCCGTCAGTTCTGAGGTCAAAGCAAAGTGGGGGAACACCCATTCCCGAGACCTCGGTTAGATGTCATGGTCCGAATGGAGCAGGGTTTGAGCACCTTGGACTGGAGAAGTTTGGTGGGAAGTGGGAAGTGAAGAAAAGGGTGCAGGAGTCGAGAATTGCTGAAGAATGGCATAGTAGAAATAACAGACAAAGAAGAACTGGGTGGGAAGACTGAATGTAACAGGTAGGAAGCGGGACGCCCACGGAAGAGAAAATGTGAGCGCATGGGGGTAGGTTGGGGCAATGAGAGACAACGGGGGCAAAAAGGGAAAGAAGGGATGTAGAGTGAGAGTCTGGAAGAAAGCGAAAGATGCGAAGGGAAACGAAAGAGGAAATTACAAACCCTGATGGAGAGAGACCCGGACTGCAGAGGGAAGAAAAGGCAAGAGATGCAAAGTGAATATGGAAAAAAAAAGGTGGATGTTCTCTTTGAGGGAGATAAATAGAACGTGAGTGAGATGAGACTTTCTATGAGACAGGCTGCATTTGTTAGCTTACCCCAGAAAGAGGGAGCTGAGAAATACAAATATATTTTTAATCTGATGGGTTTTAAAAAATATTATCTATTTATATTTTCATTGGCATGGAAACGCATGGAATGCACACCAGATCATCATAGAAAGGTGTTTGGGGGAGAAGAAAAGAGACAAAAATGATTATTGCAATGGATTGTTTTTCATTTTCCATTTCAGAGACAATTTAATAACAATTTGGCTTTGATGCTTTTATTTATTTTGCTTCCTCTTCTCAAGGGCCGATTGGCCCCATGTCTGTTTTGCTTGCCCCTGAGCGTCGTTTGTTTACAACCAAGAGGGAACCCGATCTTTTACTTGAGTAGCATCAACCTCATTTCGCTAGGAGGCCAAGCTTCTTTCTTTCGTCTCCAGCTCTTCTCCAAGAAATTGGCTGTATGTCAGTCTTTCGTTTGCTGGAAAATTGTTTTCTTCCCCTACTGGTTACTCAGTGGCGCTGATAAGTGGGACCTGCTATTCGTTTATTCAAAGAGGGATGGTGGTGACGAGTGTACTTCCTGTATTGTGAAATCGGAACTCATCTGCACTCTGGTAACGAGATATCAATCTTTTGTGTAATGCCAGGTACTGCGCTTAATTGCCCTCTTGTAATGTGTTATCCCTGAGATGATAATTTGAGTTATTTCTTTGTTAACCTTTACACAGCCAATAACAAATTAAACATCATTATCTGAGTTTAAAATAGGCTGTAAATCTCTAAGCCCTGGTAATACTCAGACACTTACAACCAGGGAGTCATAAAATGACATTAAATGACACTCTGAAACACAACCCAGAAAGTACTACAAATAAATGGGAAGAAAGCAGAACATTACCAGGAGGAGTTTATGTGGGATGATCCCTCTCAGTTACAAGGCAGAGATCATTCAAATTAGGGCAATTTGGCGCTGAAATAACCACTGAAAATGCGCTTTCTTAACCTCTCTTCATGTTGCCTGTGACCCCTTCAAGACTGGACAGTCCTTCCTTGTGTATTGCTTGAAATATTGCGAGGAAGTTCAAGTTTGGCTTCTGCCGTGGAGTCAGCCTGCGCTCACTCCCCTTTGCGCCAAGATCCTTGTCTGTCTGTTTTCACAACTATTGCCTAAACCGCCCGTTTGGTTACTTAATTCTCTTCTCTTGTCCGTCACTGCTTGATGTTGTCAGTTTTATCCCCTCCATGACATTGGGAGCCTCTCACAAGTAGGGTTATGTCTTACCTTATTTTGCATCGTAGGGGTCCAGTGATCTTCCAGATGGAAGTTTCTAGGTTCTCTCCAGTCTTTTCAGTAATGCGATGGAGGGTGAGGAGGGTGAGGGGGTCGGGGAAGAAGGTATAAAATATGTGTGCACAGGGAACTGCTTTTTGGGACCAACAATGCTGTTTTTCCTCTCAGGTTTTGTTTGAGAACTAACTCTGTGGATCACACGTTCAAAGTGAACCTTATGCGCCAGCTCAGGGCCAAGAGAGAGAAACTGCCTTCTCCAAGAGGGTGTACAAACCGTTGTTAGTGGTAGCACAGGACAAGGTTTCAGGCTTCTGGGCCCCAGCTTGAAAGCTTTTCCTGTTATTCCCCATGTCCCATGGAGATGGTTAGAATTGGTCTGTAAGATTAAAAAAAAAAAATTAAGATTGCATAAACAGTGGTGATAATCTGAGGAAATGTAGCTGTGGGACCTACTGATCTCAGTGGAATGAAACATGCCAGGACATAGAATGTGTTTTAGCACGGGATGGGCAGGAGGGAGTGGGTTACCCAACACAACCTATGAGGTCCATTCTAGCTGTGCAAGTCTCCAGGATTTCATGCTGACCCCTCCTCTCCTCCACCTCCCATCTGTTCCTGACCACTTGTGATACAAAATCTTGGCCCAACGGATGCCTTCTGACTTATTTCTCTTAGCATAATACCCTCTAGGTCCACCCATGTTGTCGTGAATGGCAAGATCTTGTTCTTCTTTATGGCTGAGTAATATTCCGTTGCATATATTCACCAGTTACAAACAAGCAAAACAAGCAAACAAACAGAAAAACAGAAACAGATTTAAATATAGAGAAACTGCTGATTGCCAGGAAGGGATGGGTTGAGGTGAAAGGGATTAAGAGGTGTCAGCTTCTGGCGATGAGATAAATAAGTCTCCGGGAATGTGATGTACAGCCTGGGAATGTAGTCAGTAATATGGTAACTACACTTAACACAGTGAACACTGCATAATGTATAGAATTGTCCAATCACTATGTTATTCACTTGAAACTAATGCAATGTTATATGCCATCTATCCTTCAATAAGAAAAAAATTTTAAAGGATGACTTTTGAAAATGTTTCCAGTTTCAGAATGATTTTGGATCAGTTTACGTTTTCTCCTGGAAGACGTTTTATTCTCAAATTCAGTCTTATCCCCAAAGTAGCAGACTTAAGTCAACATTTTCACACTTATTAGCATGTAATTGTATATAGTGTTCCCCTACAGATTTATTATTTTTTAAGTTTTTTTTGTTTATTTTGAGAGAGACAAAGACAGCTTAAGTAGGGGCGGGGCAGAGACTGAGGAAGAGAGAAAATCCCAAGCAGGCTCCACGCTGCTGGTGCTGAGCCTGATGCAGGGCTTGAACTCACAAAACTGTGAGGCCAACAGTCTGCCACTTAACTGGCTGAGCCACCCAGGGGCCCTAACGCAGTTGTTCCCCTACAGTTTTAAAGATCTCCAGTTAAGCGAGGGTAAATTCCCCAGGTCCTTCATTCTTGAGGAGTTAGACCCATTTGTGTTCTTGTTCTCTTTCACTTTCTTACCCTCTCTTTCTCTTATCATCCTTGGTGGTTTTTCAAATTTACATTTAAATTATTTATTTAAAATTCTTTGTCAATTCTAGTTAATTATGGTCTGCTTTCGTCTCTGCCAAATCCATCTTCTTCCTTTCTGTGGGACTGTTTCACTTTCAAGTTTCCTTGATTGAATTTTTAGTTTATTTATTTTTTAGTTGTTCTGTCTTTTCTTTTTTTTTTTTACTCAAAGAAGGCATTTGGGGCCATGCAAAAAGAAAAATTTGGGGCCTCTGTGTGCCTCATGTTTTGTGGCCAAGAAAAATTTGTGGCCTCATGTTTTGGCCATGAGTTTTTGTGAGTTTTAATACATTTTTCTTTCTAATTGTTATTTATTTATAAGTACTCATATTGCAGTTTCAATTTCTAAGTGATTGAATGGTTTTTGTTTTGGTTTTTGTTTTGTTTTGTTTTATGTTTTTGAATTATTGCATTTTGGTTAGAAAATGTGGTTTGGACCATTTCTATTTTGGGTGATTCTAAAAAAACCCCACAACTTTATTAATGTTATTCACATCATCTCCAACCTTGTTTTTTTTTTAGTCTATTTTATTTTCCAAGGAGCAAGAGGGCTCTGTTAATCTCTAGCTATAATTATCATTCTGCAAATTTATCCTTAGAATTCTAATACTTTTAAGATTCATATATTTTCATGTAGTGCATTTGCATTCAGGATTACTATGCATTATTCTCAATATAAATGTTAGCTCTTTTTATTATTATAACAATAAAGTTTATAAACTTATCTCCTTTATCCAGTTTAGTGTTGTTTGCCTTTAAGTTTACTTTGTCTACCATTAGTTTTGTGACAGCTTTATTTTATTTAAAAAAAATTTTTTTTAATGTTTTTATTTATTTTTGAGACAGAGAGAGACAGAGCATGAACAGGGGAGGGGCAGAGAGAGAGGGAGACACAGAATCCGAAGCAGGCTCCAGGCTCTGAGCTGTCAGCACAGAGCCCGACGCGGGGCTCGAACCCACGAACTGTGAGATCATGACCTGAGCCAAAGTTGGACGCTCAACCGACTGAGCCACCCACGCGCCTTGTGACAGCTTTATTTTTGTTTACCTTTGCCTCAGAATCACTTGCACATCCTTTTATTTCTAATCTCTGACTTGAGCATTATTTTTATTTAAAACAGTTTTATTGAGGTAGGGTTGACATAAATAAAATCCTCCCATTTTAAGTGTATATATATATGTATATATATATTTAATTTTTTTAATGTTTATTTTTGAGAGACAGAGACAGAGAGACAGAGTGTAAGCAGGGGAGGAGCAGAGAGAGGGAGACAGAATCTGAAGCAGGCTCCAGGCTCTGAGCTGTCAGCACAGTGCCCGATGTGGGGCTCAAACCCATGGACCATGAGAACATGACCTGAGCTGAAGTTGAACACTTAACCAATTGAGCCACCCAGGCACCCCTTAAGTATATATTTTTGATTTTTAATAAATTGAGTTATGGGACATCTGTGTATTCTTTTAAATAATATGTATTTTTGATTCGATGTGAATATCTCATTCAATATCCTTTTAATATGAAAGTTTAACTTATTTACATTTATTGTTGTAGCTGATATTTTTTGGCCAAACACCTGTCATCTTGTTCTACTTCATTTCCTTTGCCTGTTCTCTTTCTGTATATTGATCTTGTTTTCTTTGTTTTTAATTTCAAATATCTTTGAATGTATATGTCTTCTTTTACTTTTACTATTGGTCAAAATTTTTTCAAAAATAATTCCTAAGCTGTATTTCTGTTACTGTCAGCCAGAAGCGAAATGCATCTCTCTCTCTCTCTCTCTCTCTCTGTGTTTGATACAAATAATTTAGCACAATTTTGCATTTATATAATCACCTTTTCCCCCTTTTCTTCTTATGTCATTTCTTAGTCTTTTAAAATAATAAATTTGGCCTTTATAACCAGATTAATGTGATTACATCAGACTTTTTCATTATATATCCTCCTCTGAATATCTATTTTTTGGCATTTATATTTAAATTTGTAGTGATATTTGTATTGTTAGGCGTGTCTCTATTTTAATTGGTTTCAGCATCCTCAACTACTTCCTTCATATTATAATACCCACATTTTTGAGCTTCTAATTTTGTTTTGTTTTTCAGGAGTTGGATTACATCTTTGATAAATTTGTTGGGAAGGGTGTATAGGTGCTATATTTTCTGACACTTGTATACTTAAGAGTCTTTTTCTGAGGTCTTCACTTATAAGATATTGGCTATAAAACTCTTGGGTCATTCTCCTTTGCACTTAAAACTACTTAGACATAGCCCAGTGTATTCTAGTATTTAATGTTGAGATGTGAAAGTCTGGTAATACTTTGCTTTTATTGATTATTCCTGGAACATAAGGAACTCTTAAAATCTGCATACATTTCTTCAAGTTAGAAAAATATTTCTTTATCATGTTTTTTGTGTTTCTTCCTTATTATTTTGCCCTTTCCTTATGTTTTCTAGGACAGCATTTCAAGCTTGTGGTCCACATAGTGGTTGTAGTTTTCTCCCTGGATGCTGTGTGGAAAATGGACTGGAAGGTAGTTTGGGATGGAGGCAATGAGGAGAGCAGTTATGGTAGCTCTTATAGGCACAGACCAGGGTGGTGGCAGTACAGAAGGAAAGAAACAAATGAACTTGAGATACATTTAATAAGTAATTTTCCATGTTGCTGTGAACTCTCCTACCCCTTCTCCTCCTCCTCTTTCTTCCTCTCCTTGTTCTCCTTCCCCTTTCCTTTCCCCTTCCCTTTCCCCTTCCCCTCCTCTTTCTCCCCTCCCCCTCTTCCTCTTCTCCTTCTTCTTCTTCTTCTTCTTCTTCTTCTTCTTCTTCTTCTTCTGTCTTTCTGGATCTTGATATTAACAAGGTAGCAGAAACAGGATAGGGAGCTGTTAGCTGGAGGCCATTTTGAACCAGAAGCTGGCTCACAGATTCTTGTGGCAAGTTTGTAGGAAAGAAGAGTCTTAATAGTTGGACATTTGCAAAGTGCTTTAAAACTTATATAGTAATGCCTTAATTGAGCCTTTTACCCAGAGTGGTTGACAGTGCAGCTAGACATAATAAAACTAAGATACTGGGTGGTTCAATGATTTGCTTGAAGTCACAGCTAGTGGCGGAATCATGACCTCATCTTCCATTTTTTAGCACAGTGGACTTTCTACTGAGTGTATTCAGAACCTTGGGCTTCTGCAGAAACTCTGGAATGGTCACTGAGGGTGGGGTGGGGGCAGGGAGAGGTGGCAGGTCAACTCTACCCATAGGGCCTAGCCCCTGTGACCTCCATGTTGGCCAGAGCATTTCCCCCTTTGCCTGTTATATTCTTATAATCTATACATATAAAATTTTATTGAAAGAGAGTCTATTGATGAATGATACATTTTGACAACCATTTCAGGATCCCACGTTGCCTCCAGTCTTGGGCTTGATGAGTCAAGTGGCTTTAATATAAAACACGTTTGAATCCTCTCCACCCTCTTAATCCAGATTCTGACCAAGTGCACCACCAGATGCACGTGGCACGGCAGCTGCAAGATGGGCCGCACGAGTCACAGTCCAGCTGCCCTGAGCTGGGTGGTTTGGACAAGACCTAGGCTACACGTCTCGTCAGTCTGTATGCCGCCTTTCTCCTTTATGTCCCATTCCGTCCATGTCATCTGCCTTTAGTTTGCCCCTTTCTTATCACATATCCTGCCCCCTCTTATTTTGTCTTTCCTTTCTTTATATTTTCCTTCCCGATCTCTGTTTGTGTTTTCTGGCCTCCGCCCACTTGACTTCCTTCTGCTTCTCCTTTCCTAGACCTCTCTTGAATGTTTTACTTCCCTGTCCTCTTTTCCTGTCCTTTCCCTCATATTCTGTCTTCTCTCCCAATCCTCCTGCTCTTTCCCAACACTTTATGATGAAGATGTTCAAGTATACAGCGGTGAAAAAATTTTACAGTGATACCAGTATACTTACACTCAGATTCCATTGTTAACATCTTATGAAATGTACATATCTGTTAATTACATATCTGTTTATCTCTGTATCCACCCAGAAATCTATAATTTTCTTTTATCTTAAAATAAGTTTTGGGTATCGGTGACCAGTACACTCCCTATAAGTACTTTAGTATGTGTATCATTAGCTAGAATTCAATATTTGCTTAAAGTTCCCCCCCCCTTTTTTTAAAGGAGGGAACTCATTTTTTTTTTAGGTTTATTTTTGAGAGAGAGCGAGCGAGCGAGAGCTTGTGTGCGCAAGAGAGCACACAGGAGAGGGGGGGGGGACAGAGCGGGAAGGCAAGAGAGAATCTCAAGCAGGCTTCGTGCTGTCAGCACAAAGTGTGACACAGGGCTTGATCCCACAACCGTGAGATCATGCCCTGAGCCGAAATCAAGAGTCAGACACTTAACTGACTGAGCTACCCAGTTCCCACTTTTTTTTTTTTAATGTTTATTTATTTCTGAGACAGAGAGAGACAGAGCATGAGTGGGGGAGGGACAGAGAGCGAGGGGGACCCAGAATCCGAAGCAGGCTCCAGGCTCTGAGCTGTCAGCACAGAGCCTGACGCAGGGCTCGAACTCACAAACCGTGAGATCATGACCTGAGCTGAAGTCGGCTACTCAACCGACTGAGCCACCCAGGCGCCCCCACCCAGCTCCCACTTTTAAGCTACAATTTACAGACAATAAACTTCGCAGGTCTTAAGTGTGCCGTTGGATGAGTTGGGACAGATGAATACACCTGGGTAACGCAGACCCCTGTCAAGACAGATAACCTTCCAATCACCTCAGAAAGTTCCTTCATGCCCCTTCACAACCAATCCCTGTCCCCCCTTTCTCCCTCCAGAGACCCCCACTGTTCTGATAATTTACCACTCTGGATTTGTTTTGCCCGTTTTAGAATGTCATAAAAATGGAAACAAACAGAATGTACTCCTTTCTGGAAGGCTTCTTTCACTCAGAAAGAAGTTTTTAAGGGACGCCCAGGTGGCTCAGTCGGTTAAGCGTCCGACTCTAGATTTTGGCTCAGGTGATAATCTTGCAGTTTGTGGGTTCAAGCCCTATGTCAGGCTTCAGATTCTCTCTCTCCCTCTCTCCCTGTCCCTAGCCCCCACTTGCTCTCTCTCTCTCTCTCTCTCTCTCTCTCTCAAAACAAAAAAGACCGATGTTTTTAAGATTTGTCCAACCCCCAATAGTTGTTCCTTTTTGGTTGCCCAAGTGATACTTCATGGTGTGGCTATAATTCCTATCTCACAGGGTTGTGTGGTGAAGAAAGTGAGGTAATGTATGAAAGGCTCCCAAGTAAGTCCCTAGTATACAGTAGGTGCTCAATAAGTGGTAGTTGTGATTGTACAGAGAAGGCACAGAGGCTTCTAGTTGGAAGATATTTTATGATTGGATTTCTGCATTATTTTCTAGCTCTGTGGCTTTTGCCAAGTTATGTCACACCTATTTGCCTTCATTTATTCCCCTAAAACCTTTCTTTTTCCTCGCGAGTTGTATAAGGATAAAAATATAAACCTTCCCAGTATTATTGGAAAGGAATGATGAAGAAAAATGATGGCATCTCCTTTTTTTTTCACACTGCTCGGGTTTTGCAAGAAATTGCTTCGAGATTCTTGGATGAGAAAATCTTACTCAAAAGCCAAGAGCTACAGTGTGAGGGATATCCTTTTCCCAGACCCATTAGCTGCCATTCAGCTAGGACTTAGCAGTTTCCACTGGAGCATAAAGAAGTTTATTTTACCATTTTAATTTGGTGCTGCTTTATTTACCCTGTTTGTGCTAACCCAAATTTGGCACCCACTCTGTACTCCAAGTGCTAATTTAAGTGACATATTTCCGTTCTGCCTGGGAAGAATACACAGAAGAGCTGAAAGACGTGTGTTTATAATTATAAGGTACCGAGTTGGCTCAAACAACATCTCATAGCATATGGGAACTATGTGGGCTAGTTAGCAAAAGTTTATGCTGAAGCCTGATGCTGTTTGGCTGAGTTTTGTAAACTCAGAGTTGTTAAGCTGTGTCTAATAAAACATGGGTTGAGTCAATTTAATATTTCCAGGCTATTCTGTTGTTGTGGTAAGGACAGCCCCTTTCCCTTTTCTTGGCCTAAAAATGCAGAGGATTTGAATTCAGCTCTGGAGATGGTGGCTTTTGTTGGGATAAGGAGGACAGGCAATTTTTTTTCTTTTTCTGCCGCACCGTCTTTAAGAACCTGGACACGAGTGCTTGGCCCCCAGGAAGACTGGAGCTAGCTTTTTATTTTTCATTACGGATTGGCCTCAAGGAGGGTTCTCAGATGATTTCAACGTTGTGCATTTCAAGCTTTCTGCTTAAAACAGGACTGTACATGATCTCATAAAGTTTCTATTTATAGACCTTTAAAATTATTATTTAATACAGCAATGCACATATACATAGAATATTTTAAGCTCAGAGGGAAGATGCACTATTGTACAAATGGGTATGTTGATTACGTGTAGTGTGTGCGTGTGCGTGTGTGTGTGTGTGTACATCCGGAGCAGTGTATTCTATGCATGCGTGTGCACAAGGACACCATTACGTAGGATGACTGGTTGTGTAAAACTGCGGTTTCAGTAAGATGTTATTGCACACCTACTATGTGCAGACGACCATACCTCTTGTTCCTGACCTTGGGCTTCCTTTCCTATCTGCGAATTTCGAGGCTGGGCGGAGGAGTCACCAGGAGCTGAATACTCCTGCTAATCCTAATGCAGCTTTATGCTCTAGAAGTTGACCCTGATGCCAAGTGAACTGGCAGAGAGGAAAACCATTAACCCTCAATGGAGGGCTTCCTGGCAGGTTCTCCTCCTGCATCACATTTATTTACTGGTAAGTAGAGGAACAGGGCGACCCACTGGCCCTTTTATCCAGAAAGGCAACTTGACTGAGCTTGTGGAAAGGGAAGCTCTCTTGCCCTTTTTCCTATTATTATATGGAACACATTGCGTCTTTCTGTGGCAGGAATGCTAAGAAGAGACTGCAGCAAAAATGGAGACTACTTGTAAATGTGGGCGAGTTCTCTGCAAATATCTGGATTGTCATATATCCGAACCGTTTTTATTCCCAGGGGCCTCGGGTATATGAGACCGCACGATGTAATGCCTGTACTCTCCCAACCCCCTGGTTACATGGATATTTGTTTAAAGAACCAGAGTTTCACATGGCACCCAACGTGCTTTGCACATTGTATATTTTTCATCTTCGGAGGTGGATCAGATGAGGTCTTGCTCACACGTTCACTACAACGTAGATCTTTATAGCCCAGATTTGAATGCGCCGCAAGCCAAAACCTGGCCCTCCATGCCACACGCGAGATGGCGAAACTGCTCTAACCTGCCATTGGCTCATGCGATGAGTGTTTCATCTGTCTCCATGCCCAGCAGAGGGGAGCGCCCTTCCTACTGTGCTCCCCCACCCCGCCCCTAACGAGTCATGTTCAGTCGTTCCTTTCCTGCCTGTAAAGCATCTTCACGTACATTATGGCCTTTATGCCTTACGACGGCTCTCCGGGGTAGCTGCTGCTATTCCCGCTTTACAGAAAACTGAGGCTCAGAGAGACTGAGGGATTTCTGTGAAGTCATAGATTTTTACCAACCAGGGACAGAGTCCGAGCTGTCTGACTCTAAGTCCCGTGTCGGTTCTTCTGCATCTCAGCTGCCCCTCATGGTCGTGTCTCACACAATTAGTTTAATATAATTGGATGATACGATGCTGGCTGTTTAGTTTTCACATGTGAGTCTTGCTTGGCAGTGTGGTTTCTGTGAAAGAACTTGGGATTTGGAGTTTGAAGAACTGAGCGGAAATTCTCGCTCTTCGACCCTTTAGTTGTGCAATTTTGAGAAAATCCATTCTGATTTGTGATAGATGTCTTGTAAAGCGGGGGTGGGGGACGGTGTTTGGGAGAGCATCGTATAGAACATAAACTATTATGCAAAATGTAAAAGGTTATTATAATTCTCTCATGAACTAGACTGTATATTTCTTGCTGGACCACGTCACGTTCCTTTTCTATTTCTGTAGCTTAATGTAGTGCTACCTACATAAAAGCTATGCAATACATATAAGCTGATTGACTTATTGATTGATGGAAAGCTGAGATCATGCCTTCCCATTCCTTTGTGTTTTTCCCCCCTGTGCATAATACGTTTCCATTCAAATGGTGACATCCCAGTGATGACTTTTGGCAGATTGAAAAATGTTTCTTAATACACATATGTATCAACATTCATAGGGATGTACACGGCTGTGTAATATTTATTTAAACATGTGCGTGAGTGACCATGTGGAATATTTTTGCATGTGTGTGGGGAGTTCACTATTAGTTGTGGGGGGGGGTCACTGATGGCTGATGTGCAGGGACCAATGGTATTTTTGCAAGATCAAAGCTGTTCTACTTGTCTGTGCCTGTGGCAGCTCTGTGGGCAGCCCTCAGATGTGTCCAGGGCCCCAGAGCTGTGGTAAGGGCCCCAGGGTGGGAATGTGTGACCCAACTCTTTGTTTTCCCACCTTTCCACACTCTTCAACCTTCTATCCAATGGCTGGCCAAATGGGCCTCTAGACAAGATGTACCAGGCTGGGAGGAGCAGGTAATTCTAAGAGAGTAGGTTTCTTGCAAAACCCTTGGACAGCACTACGCTGTCCTTGGAGTGTCCCTGTGTCATAAAAGAATTCATTGTATTTTAAGGTTACCTGTAAAACAAAAAAAAAATAAAACCTACCAAATCAGCAAACCTCAAGAGGTTTCTTTAAGTATTTTTGGGGCGTATTACTATAAAATATACTTGAGTGGTTGATGATATGTTTGCAGACACTGAGCCCAAGTTAATGCTTGGAACCACCCGGGAGGAGACGCTTCTAGAGAACACGGTAGAAGCTTCCTGAAGGGGCATTAAATAGGTGTGACGTCCTTGCGAAGTTTGGTTTTAGAGAAGGTTAGTATGGTATAAAGCCACTGGACTCAGAGGCTGGGAGACCTAGGTTTGGCTTTGGCTTCGTTACTCTGAATGGGATTTCACCTTTGTGTGCCTCAGTTTGCTCAGCCGAAGAACTAAGGCAATAATCCTCATACGTGATCGCTGAATGGCTCAGATGGGATACCATGCATAAAAATTCTTAGAAAACTCTGAAGTGTGGAGCAAGTGAAAGGTGGCATGACGGTTTTTGAAGGCTTGAATGATCCGTAGAGCCGGCTGTCGGAGAGTGAGTACGAGAAGGACTCTTGAGACTACCTGGGGTCCACTCCCGGCTCTGCTACTTCCCAGCTCTGTGACTGCAGGCAAGCTTCTGAACCACTCTGTGCCTCAGTTTCCTCTTCTGCAAAATAGGGAGCAATAATAGCGTTCGAACAAAGGCATAGGTCCTGAGACACAGCTAAATTTGGTGCCGTGGGGGACATGACAAAAGAAGGCACGTCCTTGTCTCTGGGGAGGTTATAATCTAGTAGGGTAACAATTTGGGGACACTTACCAGCAGTTCACAAGCAATATGATTTCATATTCAACGGTGCTCCTAGAAGTATGGTAGCCCAGAGGCAAAAGAAGCCAGGGTCGACTGCGTTAATAGTGGAGGAAGGTTTCATCGAGGAGCTGGGGGTTTAAACAGAGGTAGAATTGAAATGGGTAGAGGGCATTGCAGGTGGCGGCTGCAGCATGAGCAAAAGCAGACAGGGTGAACCCCCCGGCACATCTGAGTATCCAGGAGGGTGCCTGATGGCTCAGAGACCGTGGCCATGCTCAACCATAAGCTTCATGAGGGCAAGAACCATGGAGTTTTGCACTCCAGCATATACACATAATCGTTCCTCAACGACTATGTTTTACATAAACGAGTGCACATCTTAGGGCCATGTAATGTCACCATTAAGCTCATAAAACGTTTCCAGCACCTCGCCTCATTTTTCAGTAGCAAGATTCCCATTACCTTCTGTCCTCCTTAATTTCTCTCCTGGCCGGACCAGAGTAGCATTTCAGGGAACGTCGGGGCCTTGAGAAGGACCTTCAGTGTATATCTTTACAGAGGAGGAAACTGAAAGCTGGGGAGGTTAAGTGACTTCCCCAAGGTCACACAGCTAGTTGGTGGCAGCACTATAACATCTTCTTCGTTCCGAAGTCTGGCTTCTCAAGTAAGCGCCTGGCTTTCTCATTACGGCCAAGTTGACTCTGGAAACCTCTCCAGTCCCCTGGATCATTTAGTCATCTTTGCTCTCTGGAGGCCTACCACCTGGTTTACTGACGGAATATGCTGAAATTTTATGTGTATATCATGTGTGAAAAAATCTGCTGTGGCACCATATATTTTATATGTAGCCACTGGGTATTTCAGAGAAGACAGGAGCTAAATTCCCAGCCAGTTTTAAAGGGCTTGTCTTCCATGATGTTGGCAGAGAAAGGGGACTGGCCACATGGAGCCCATGGAGAACATCGAGACCTCATTGGAGGCTTGAATTATACTGGGTAATTCCCACCTTGGTGACACTCCTTTCCCATCACAGCCCGTGCTCCGCTCAGTCCTGTTTGTATCACTTTTCAAATACAAAACAATTCTTTCCCTTAAGAGCGGAGTTTACCGTCCCTGAGATCTGGAGGCAGAAGAAAGAGACCTTTCCCTTTGCCTATTGTAGAAGTGTATTTTTTTTCTTTTTTTTTTGTCTTTTGGCAGAAGATGCGTTTTTTGAAAAGTTTCTCCATTTCAGGGAGTAGGCGGATAAAAATCTTTGAGAACACCCAGGACGGGTAGCTGCAGATCTGAGCTTTGCACATCTCATTCTGTAAAAACCTAACAGCCTCTACCCAAAGAAAGAACCCTGGGCTGCTCCCAAAATTTAGACATCAAGGAACATTGGGCAAATTTCATCGCCCGGAAACGGGGCTTTCTGAGGTGCTCACGGGCTTGATGGACTTCACTGAGTTTTCCCAGGCTCTGTGCCTTGTTTGCTTGTAAATGTTGGTAAACCTGGGCTTGGGGGTCTGTTTACGTATGCATTTAATGATATGGTGAATGCAACTGTGTGTGAATCTGACACTCAAATCGAGTCAGCCAAGATTGTTTCAGCAAAACAGCCCCCCCCCCTTTTTTTTTGCACAGCTCCATGCAATGCTTGAGTTCTTACAGTCTTTGTAAATTTGGAGACCCACCTCCTCCTCGATTTCACATTCCACATGTAACCTTTATGGATTCCAGGTTGCACCCCAGTGTGTACATAAGCCTACACAGGCACACACCTCTTGGCTTACTTTTCATTCTCCTTGACCCTGGTACCATCCGATTGGAGGAGGGATCCCGGCATACGGCCGCCTGACAAATGTTGGGGGAATACATCCACTGGCTAAAAAAATGCTTAGATTTTATTATTTTTTGAGGCAATCATTGAACAGTTATCTTGGGGTACCTTTTACACCACACCCTACTGACGTGGAAGGATATAGATCACAAAGTAAAGTTTCTGATTTTTAAATTGACATTGATACCAAGGAGGGAAATCCTTGGTTATGTCTCCAGCACTGGGGGCTCAGCTGATCCATATGCACGAGTGGGTACACCCAGAGAGCTTTCATAATTCATAAGCCGAGAGGCCCCTGATGAACTGGGGCTACACACAGCTAGAGCCAAGCGTAGTGCCTGGGAAGCTGGGGCTGCGGGGGGCGGGCACTGGAGATTGGAGCTCAGGAGTTCTGGCTCTTCCTTGGACTCCAGTTCGTTGGGTAGTGTTGGGAACCCAAAGCCCAGTTCCCAAATTGGGCGCCAGTAGGTGGCCCCAGGGAGAAGACAGGAGTGTAAAAGATGTCTCCCCACTGGAGGCAGCACTGAGCTTGGATCGAGAGGCTTGTTCAATGATAAAATGAAACAGCAACACAAAAGCAAAGCCTGGAAGAGAATGGGAAAGACATCGCTGTAAGTCTCAGCGCTTTTGTGTGTTCCCTACGGTCTTCTAAATAGGCATATTTTTATGCGTGATAGAGGACCTAGGAGTTTGTATTCTGTTATTTTAACTTCCACACTGAGTGGTGAGCATTTGGCATGCTCTTATATATTCTCCATCCTTTTTTTTTTTTTTAATTTTTTTTCAACGTTTATTTATTTTTGGGACAGAGAGAGACACAGCATGAACAGGGGAGGGGCAGAGAGAGAGGGAGGCACAGAATCGGAAGCAGGCTCCAGGCTCCAAGCCATCCGCCCAGAGCCCGACGCGGGGCTCGAACTCCCGGACCGCGAGATCGCGACCTGAGCTGAAGTCGGACGCTTAACCGACTGCGCCACCCAAGCGCCCCTCCATCCTTTTTTTAACGAATAAATACCATCCCACTGAGTGGACGAATGTGACATAGTTTGCATAACCATTTTGCCATTATTTCTGGTATATAGAAATTCTAATCTTTTTGTTGTTTCTAAAAATGGTGCAATGAACATATTCATTCGAGAAGATGAAGGTGTGTGTCCTTATCCTGCCACATATTAGCTAGGTGATTTGTGGAGAGAATTACTGAGTCTCATTTTTTTCACCATGGAATTGAGATGATTGTATCTATCTTACCTATAAATATGAACCTTATAAATAGAAATATATACACATGTGGGGCGCCTGGGTGGCTCAGTCGGTTGAGCGGCCGACTTCGGCTCAGGTCACGATCTTGCGGTCCGTGACTTCGAGCCCCGCGTGGGGCTCTGGGCTGACGGCTCGGCGCCTGGAGCCTGCTTCCGATTCTGCGTCTCCCTCTCTCTCTGCCCCTCCCCCACTCATGCTCTGTCTCAGAAATAAATAAACATTAAAAAAATTTTTAGAAATATATACACATGTTAGTCATATGGCAATATAATATAGTGATATGTAATTACGCATTTATATACACTATCTGTATTGTATATGTATATTGTAATAACATAATATAAACACAAAAAGGTTGGCCCATATGTCACCCTTGTGTGTTTCTGTTCAATTTAATGACTGGCTCCGTATTCTAAAAACCAAAATAATTTAAACCAACCTTAACTTAAAAAAAAAAAAAAAAAAGGAAAAGCATAGGATACTTTTTCCCCTTGTAGAGGTGAAGGGGAGGAAGGAAAGGTGCTGGTAAAATCTGACAGCGCTAGTGTGTTTCCACTCTTAAAAAAGGTTAGGGGCTGGCGAACAGCCTCTTAATGGTCTTGGAGGGCGGTGTAAACACGGATCAATGAAATCCACACACAATCCCCCAGCTTCCTTTGAGATAGTAGTCCCAGGCTCCTTCCCCATGGAGCCTGGCATTAAACCTCTTCCCCTGGGACTGGTGTGAGGTTCACTTTTTACTTCCCAGGCCCACTGGTTGTGGAGGGTCAGATGCACTGAGGAAGTGACAAGAAGCGAGGAGGAGGAGTGAAGGATGGAGAAGCAGGGCCACGGCTAACGGGGTGGGAAGCTTTCGCTTTGCAGGCGAGCTGGCAGAGGGCTGAGGCTCATTCCCACCGAGCCTGAGTTCTGGGAACAGGGAGAAACAGCAGTTCAGTGTGGGTGTTCTGGGCAGGTTTCTTGCCACTTACCCTTTAGCGAATGTCTGAAGGACTAGCTCACCGAATTGTCAGTAGAGTTCAGAAAGCTAGAGGGTGAGGAACTTCAACCGTTTTTGAAGCATAAATGACAACTTCAGCCCAGGTGTCTGAGAGCAGGAGCTAAAAATGCCCACCCCGATCCAAACTCTAATTGGGTCAACTTTATATATAATATGAGGGGCTTTAGCTACTGAGACCTCCCTCTGGGACAACTGCGGCCAAATGTCTTTTTTTTTTTTTTTTTAAAGCTTAGTCCATGAGCTATATAAGACTACCTGAAAGTGTTCTGGTCCGTAAAAAATGCTATTCCGCCTTGTTCACCAACTTTGAGGCTCCTAATTTGCATTGAAGCTGTGAGAGTGCTTTGGAAATTTCAATCTAGATCGTCCAATGTAAGGAAAGGAGTCCTGGGTACCTCTTCTGTATACTGTTTATCGAGTGAATAACTGCATCACTTTCCTCAACTGGAAAAACGCAGATGCGGGCTGTGTGAACACGTTCGTGTCTGCTTTCTTCCCCACTTTCTCTGCCCTCTAATTTTCACTTTGGAAGCCAGACTCTTCCTTTTCCTGTGCAGCGGTCGATGGACATGGATGACAGAGCATTGACTCAGCGTCTGTGACACAGTGTGTGGGGCAGGAGGGTGGGGGGCGGGGGTGGCAGGGAGCTCCTGCTGTTTGGGAGCTAGAAGTGGGGAGATGGCAAAAAACCCACACATGGAAGGGGGGGGGTGGTGGTGCAAAACAGCAAAGCGTTGAGGCCGCATGCACGGTTGAGCGTAGGTGGGGGGCCGCTGGAAGCGGGGGTTGTTAGTGGGGGGTGAAGATGAGGGCTCTGGGGGCACAGCAGACAGAGAGGGAGAGGGGAGTCTCTGTATGGGCAAATTCTGGGGGTTCAGTGGGAAACCTATGTTCTTGGAGTTTCAGTCAGAAGGTGAAGTGTTCCTGGGCCCGGGAACCAAACGTGGGTGGGAATTCAAGTTCTCCGTTCGTGGACTGTCTACCACTCACCTGGTCGGAGTTTCACAAGGACAGATCACAGGTAGCAGGGGGTCCGGGGACCATCCTCCACGGCAGTGCTGTGGCTGCAGTTTCCCTGTGGCCCCCAACCCCCCCTCTCCCCCCCATGTCTTTCCTCCAAGGCATTTGGCATCTTTTTTTTTTTTTTTTGGTGGTGGCCTCCTAGTGTCATTAAGCAAGTCAAAGGTCATCAGTCTAGAAATTGACACACTTGACCCATTTCCTTTCTGTGCTGGACCTTGAGTCTGGACCCAGCTCCCCCAGGGACCATGTGGAGGGCTTGAAGCCGAGTCTTCAGTCCTTTCTTCCCATGAGGTGTATAATTCGATATTTATTGCCTCTCTCCCCAACAAGGTCTATGGTGCCACTGGGATCCATTCGGTAAAGAATGCTGATCCCCTTTATGAATTTTTGATGGTGGAGGAGGAGCGTTTGAGGCCACTGGGGGACCTTGTGAAATGGAAATGTTTTTTCTTTTTGATCTCTCTCTCTCTTTCTTTTTTTCTTAATTTAAAGACACACATACCGTCGTGGCAATGCCTGGACTTCTCTGAACGTACGTGTGTGGTGTCTGGGAGAGAGTGAGCATTAGAGCTCTTTAAAACGGCAGCCCCAAACATCCCCTGACACATCGATCAAACTGTGTTGGTAGGAACAGTTGGAAACCTTATTCAGGCAAAGGAGCTACGCGGGCCCAGAACCCCCAAATTAAAAATAAAACAAAGCAACAAACAAGATTCACTCTGGAGTGGGAGAGGATAAATACACCCACCCCTCCGCCCCCCCCCTCCCCCCGCAGGCCCCCCGCCCCCGGCCGTTCCGTTTTTGGTGGTCTGGAGGGGTAGGACTCAAGGGACCAGGAGACTCAGGATCTGTATTTCATTGCTGAGAATTTGACAGTTACAGTGCAAAGCAATACAGTCCTGCTTTTTATTAGCCTGTGTGAGTCCAGCTCAGAATGAAGTTTTTTTTTTCTTTTCATTTTTCAGAGGTAGAAGTTTTTGCCAAACTATGAGATGATTTAACCACAATTTCCTTCCTGACTTTTTTTCCAGAGGGGGAGGGGATGGTTGGGTGGGTGTTATTGTTTAATAAGATTTAAACAGGGTCTCTATTTTGTGGCCGGAACAGCCTTTCATGCCCTTTATCTGTACTGGGATTTCAGCTGGGTTTTTATTTTGGTGACATATGGCCCATCGTATAATAAAAAGAGACGAACCATTCAGATTTAATTTGAGCAGCTAAGGACGTCAGAAGGGCTGTGAGGGGAGCCTATACCTGAGCTTTCATTTGTTTAAAAAAAAAAAAATTGTGCAGAGAAGTTGAGAAGGTGACTTTTGGAATTAGTTTGGTTTGGAGGCATTAAGTCCCAGATCAAGAGAGAAGGTCAATTTGAAACTTTGGGATATATGCCAGCTTTGCTCGCTCTTTTATTGGAGAATTGCCTGTGGGGCCTTTCAAAGTATCTGCCCTTCAGGGGTCCTGCTTTCCACCTGCTTCCCCCTGAACAGGGAAATGGGCTTTTAAAAATATTATGCAGCACGCCACAGCCGTCTCCTGATCCAAAGGCTGTGTGGCACGACACAATGTGACTCGAGGGCCGGGGGCGGGGCTTCGGTCTGCAGCTGGCACACGGAGCCTGTCCGGTGCGGGGACCGCTACTTAGCCCAGCACGCGATGCCCATCGAGGACACGGCCACCTGGCCTCCAAACACCCCTGGCAGCCCTCCCAAATCATTTACTCTCGTTTCACCCCCAAACACTGTCGCGGAGGAAATGCCTTCTGCCTCGGTGGGGCATACAGCAAGTTGCCGGCAGTGGTTTTGGGGGGCCACGGGTGTGGCGGGGAGCAGAGATTCGTGTAGCCATGCGGGGACCTCACCCTCCCTTGGCATGTGGAGCCTTCGCGTGGGTGTGCGCTCATCCACACCAAGACGGGTACCGAGGTTCTGAGAACCCTTCCTGCCTCCAGAAGATCAAAGGCGCTGGGAGGTTCGAGCTGCCTGTGTTCCAGCCGGAAGCCACGGCAAGCTGTAGAGAGAAGTCCCCGTATGTCACAGCCATTAGGCGCCCTCAGTGTCCAACACGCGTCTTCGGCACGGTCTTTTAAAAGCTTTCATTACTGGATGAATTGTGTCCACGGTGCGCTGAATCGCCCCTTTGTGTTGCTTCTAATTAACTGTAATGACAGCACTTGATGCCGGTCTGTGTGCCGGAGGAAGGTGCCTTCGTTGTGTTTCCTTGGGCGAAGCATGGCCCTGGCGGGGAGTTCAAGTTCGTAGGTGCCCCTGCTCTGAACCCGCAGCCAGAGGGCGAAGGCTACCTTTCTTCTCTCGCCCATCTGGGCCGTGGGAGGGCTGCCACCCTCTTTTCTTGAGCTGCGGACTATGGTTCAGCTCGGACCACTGCTGCCATGTCCCTCGTCTCTGTGATGAAATGACCAGGATGACCAGCCAGGCCACGGTCCCCGACAGCTGCCAATAGCATTCGTGATTTATTTGCAGCAACTTGGAGATCTGCTAACAGCCATCTTGATGGGAAACAGCACTGTAATTGCTTGGGGAGAAAGGCAGGCATTTAGCAGTCATAAAAGAAAATCTGCCCACCGCCAAACCAAATGCCGCTGCTCTCCTTCCATGTGGCCAGCTCATTCCCCACCCCCCCCCACCCCCGCCGGCATTTCAAGCCCCCCCCCCCCCGTCTCCCCCCAAGGCCGGTCTGGGGATTCCCTGACTTTTTAAATCCTCTCCCTTCCGAATCTGGGGTTTGAGTGATTCTTTTTTGTTCCTCTTGGGGGAGACTGAGCCCATGGGGAGGGGGTTACGGTATTCACTGCATGTTTTCCGGGGCTTCCAGTGTGACGGGAGTCCAGTGACAGGAGCTTCTGACGGGCTCTGGGGCTGCCCAGCAGCCTGTGACCACAGTCGATCAGCTGGGGGTTCTCTCTACCTCTTCAAAGTGACAACGGAGTAGGGCAAAAAGAAAAACAAAACAAAACAGGAAAGCCCAAAGCAAACCACAGGGCCGCCTGGAAGGGAAAATAAAATAATAATGATCCGTAATTTTGTTGCCTTTCGTGGGCCTCACGGAGGAAGCATGCTCCCCACACGCACCCCATTACCTGTAGGCTCTGTCCACAGTCCTCAGTGCACCTTCTAGTTCTCCACCCATGTGTCTGTGACACGTGTCATGGAAGACAGTGTCAGACAACGGCATTTGTGCTTCGGCACTTGGGGTAGAGAAGTAAAAACGGACTCAGAACCAAGTACCCTGTTTCATTCTAGGGGCCGGGAAGGTCCATCACTGCCTTTGCCCGGGAACAAAGGCACGACTGCTTGGTTGACTTAGGTGCTTCCTTCGGGCTCCCGACCGGCTTTACGTTTCTTCCTCCTCCCCTCACCGCTTCTACTTTCCTTCTGCTGTCGCTGTCCGAACAGAGCTGGGGGCAAGAGAGAGAGAATGGAAGGCTTGCGGGTCTGGCAAATCCATCATCTCTCATAATGCACCGATTGTGAGCCCTTCCGCGTGTGGGTGCTGTGCTGGACAAAGTCCCCGGGGGGAGGAAGTCGGTGTTTGGTTGAGGAATTAGCCGAGCTGAGATGTCAACGGCTCTGTCCAGGATTAAATGAGATAGCCTGGGAGGAGCACTTGGCGTATGGGATGTAGTTTGGAAAAGGTGGCTCTGAGCCCCCAGCACCTCTCCCTGGATCGGAGGTGCCTGTTGGTCAGAGATCCGTGCCAGGGAGCAAGGGCAGGCTCTGGCTTTGGAAATGCCTCTTTGCTGTATTCCCTAATCAGATCTCAGTCAGATAACGGCTCAGACCTGGGAACATGAGATTTTAATGCGAAATGAATAAGTACCCTGAGACTGAAGCTTGTCACTGCGGCGCATCTGGAATCACTTACAGCTGGGTAAATTCACTGGGAGCTGCAACTCCAGTGAACATGGGGTTTAAAAGGAGGCGCACAGCGCGTTCCTTTTAATGTCTAAACAATCTGATGTTGACAAGCCTTTCACATTAACCCCAAAGTGGCAAAGTTTAAACCCTTTATTATCCGATTCGGTTTGGCAAATCATTTAGAGGCTTAAGAGTCCATATTTACAGGGAAAAGGCCAACCTTTCCCCGCCCCCACCCCCAAAGCAAGTACCACTAATGTATGCACATTTATGTTTACTTAGAAGGTTTGCAAGACCTTCAGCATCGAGACTCAAGCTAAGAGAAAGTAAGTTGATTCTTTTTTTTTTTTTTTTCCTCCGGGAGCCCCTAATCTCTTTTTAGAACACAAAAGGCATGAACAGTCCAAACCCTGGAAACTATATCAGATTAACAAATAAGTAGAAAAGAAATACAGGAAATCGTTTCCAAATATTATTAGTCTTCAGTTGAAATATATTGTGTCCTGGCAGCTAAGTCTAACGCTGTGTCATTTTCCTAAGGTTTTGCCCAGAACGTTATGAGTGATTCTAAAGACGGCGAATGGCAGCTTGAGTTCTATGGAGGACTACAAAATATTATAGAAGTTAGAAAGCTGAATAGTCAAGCACGGCTTAATAATCATCTATGGGACCTGTTGCCAAATTGGCAAAATTTTAGGGATCTCCGTTATAACATGTGGAAGAACATGGAAAAAAGCTGCGAGTGGTTTTTGAGAACGAGATTCAGTAATAACTTAATAATTTTAACCACATCCTTTAAAAGCAATGAAGACATTTTAATTCATCTTCATAAAAACGCATGATGCAACAGAGTTGAGTTTTTCATTTTCGTCTGAGGAGAGTTTTAATGTCATTGAATTTATTCTTATTTTATTTTCAAGAAGACCCAAACCTCAGAACATGGTGATTCTGACTCATGCTCTAAGAGGAATCTATTTGGAAATTTCTGGCATTGGTTTGAATCCTATCGAAGCAGCTCATAAAGATTAACACTGCGGCATAATTTTGACCACAGCTGTTCATCCTTTTAGATGTAATTTTTAACTTTCCTTTGGCAGCTGTGCAAATTTAGATCTGAAATCACCAGTCACCAGCTCTGCTTAAACACAATTTTTAGATTCTGTGATGATTTTCTGCCTATTAATTCTCCTCAGTAATTCTGCACACAATGCCAATTTTTACAACTTGGGATAAGTTTGAGTTACTGTAGAAATGAAAAGAAAAAAAAATTTAACAGCATGTTGCTTGGAAATATAAAAACTACTTATTTTACGTCATACTGCAGTTTGGGGTTAGGCAAGAAAAAGACGAAAGATTCTTAGAATCTTGCTTATATAAAGATATCTAGCACATGAAAATATGTATCTTGTTTATATAAAAATATACATACAGGCTTAAAACACACAGTGTTAAGAAATGAAAAAGCAGGCTGTGTATTTATGTATTTATGTATTAAATGAATCAAATATTTCATTTAACAAAGCCAATGTATGTGATCATACTGATATCCTACAAAGCGTATTACTCAACTTACGAATGCTTGAATGCTGCTTTAACTGTGTCCCGTTATTTAAGTAATAGTCCCAGTAAAAATGTGCATCTAAATTTTATGATAAAGGAAGGTAGGAAAGGGATCTGATGTTGCTTTCGATGTTTGGCTATGTTACATTATGTGCCTGTGGCGTGTTTTCCTGAGACCTCTTTGATTCTGTACCAACCATGCTTCAAAATGAAACCACTAAGGCCCTTCCCATTTTGCATGATGTAAACTCCTGTAAAATTTGAAACATGGACCATTTCTTTCCTTTTCCCCTGTAGTCCCTGCTCACAGAGTTGAGCAGAAGATGTGATTTGCAGTTCAGTACAGTAGTTCCTGTGCTGACAGAAGCTGAGACCAGGATGTGGTCCTTTCCCTTCCCTTCCCTTCCCTTCCCTTCCCTTCCCTTCCCTTCCCTTCCCTTCCCTTCCCTTCCCTTCCCTTCCCTTCCCTTTGTCCTTCCCTTCCCTTCCCTTCCCTTCCCTTCCCTTCCCTTCCCTTCCCTTCCCTTCTCTTCCCTTTGTCCTTCCCTTCCCTTCCCTTCCCTTCCCTTCCCTTCCCTTCCCTTCCCTCCCCTCCCCTCCCCTTCCCTTCCCTTCCCTTCCCTTCCCTCCCCTCCCCTCCCCTCCCCTCCTCTTCCCTCCCCTCCCCTCCCCTCCTCTTCCCTTCCCTCCCCTCCCCTCCCCTCCTCTTCCCTCCCTTCCCTTCCCTTCCCTTCCCTTCCCTTCCCTCCCCTCCCCTCCCCTCCGCTCCCCTCCCCTCCCCTCCTCTTCCCTCCCCTCCCCTCCTCTTCCCTCCCCTCCCCTCCCCTCCCCTCCCCTCCCCTCCCCTCCCCTTCCCTCCCCTCCCCTCCCCTCCCCTCCCCTCCCCTCCCCTCCCCTTCCCTCCTCTCCCCTCCCCTTCCCTCCTCTTCCCTCCCCTCCCCTCCCCTCCCCTTCCCTTCCCTCCTTCTTTCTTTCTTTTCTTTCTGTTTTCTTTTTAAACTTGGGCACCTGGTGTTTAAAGACTAGGATTTAGAGCAGGGTCTGGAACTGCTACAACTTCTCAGTGTCTCTAATCTTTTTGCTTTGGATCTCTGGTAAACAACGAAAAGGTAATGCTTATTTGGGAAATTGGCATCCGCTAGTAACAAGAGGGGCGGAGCAGCCAGGAGCGTGATTGTTCTGGATGAACTATCAGGGATCTTTTGGGAATACTGGTGCCTTGACCCTGATGACCCTCAAAGTGCTGAGTGTAGAAAATGGGAAGTCTCCCCGGACATCAGAATGTACAAGATGTCAGAAAAATGCAGTTCTTGGAAAACTGTATTTTTTGGCTGGGGTGGGAGTGGAGGGGGTGGGGGTAGAAGGAGAGCAGGGCTCATTATTTTGTAGTTCAAGTCCTACTTACGTCACTGCTAACGTGTTTGTGTATGGTCAGAAAAATATTTTGAAAATATTATAACATCCATTTAAAAATACTTAGTTGAATGGTAAAATTCTCGGTTGCTTGTTTGATTCTCCCAACATTAAAAGTTCAAACTCAGATTATTCAGTTTTCGGCTCTAGCCACTGGCTAGACAGTGGGACATTAGTCCAAACTAGAGATTTGTCCAAATACAGGTATCAGGGTGGAGGTTTTCACTTTAAAAAAAAATTTTTTTAATGTTTACTTATTTTTGAGAGAGAGAGAGAGAGAGAGAAAGTGCTAGTGGGGGAGGGGCAGAGAGAGAGAGAGAGGGAGACACAGAATCTGAAACAGGCTCCAGGCTCTGAGCTCTCAGCACAGAGCCCGACGTGGGGCTTAAACCCACAAACTGAGATCATGACCTGAGCCGAAGCTGAACACCCAACCGACCGAGCCACCCAGGCGCCCCTATTTTCACTTTGATCACCAGGCTATCTGTCAGTGTTCTCAGCTACTAGTAAGTACAAGGGGATGCCGTGGACTTTGATAGATCCTCTTATTTTCTGGTGGCCGTCAGGCCGGTAACATAAAGTCACTGGTTGCTCCAATCATGACCGGGGGGGGGCTAGGAAGTCAGTGAGAGGTTCTGGGAAGAGCACGGAGTGAGGAGTCCAGGCACTAGGGTACTGGCCTCTGGCCTCAGTCCAGCCCACTGCAGCTGGGATCTGTGCCCATTCACCTGGGTATTTCCTGAGCTCATCTGTAAAGTCAGAGTTTGACAGGGGCTGCTGGGTGGCTCAGTCGGTTACGTGTCCGACTCGATTTTGGCTCAGGTTGTGATCTTGCAGTTTATGGGTTCAAGCCCTGTGTCGGGCTCTGCACTGGCAGTGTAGAGCCTGCTTGGGATTCTCTTTCTCTCTCTCTCTCTCTCTCTCTGCCCCTCCTGTGCTCTTTCTCTCTCTCAAAATAAATAAATAAGCTTTGAGAAACAATCACAGTCTGACAGCACAATCTCACCTGCCTCTTCCCTCTCTGAAGTTCTTATCCTTAGCAAGAAGTCAAAACCGCTCAGATAGTTTCCATTTGGAACTCGGAATAGACAGAGATGTGGCACGTGACCTCACGTGCTTTGCAAAGGAACAGAGCCCCGTACAGTCTCCTAATGGAACTGACACACCTCGAGGAGCTTCAAGGGGGGGTCACCCAACCTAACCAAGCAGATTTAAGGATGGAGATGTAGTGATTTGAGAGTTTTGCTGTTTTCAAGTTCTGCTTGAATGGAAATGTAGCTCCCGCTTTTAAAAAATGTTAAACTTGTTGCATCGATGAGTTTACATACCTTTGGAAATTCCCCCTTTTCCTGTATTTTCAAAGGGAAGTCAAGATATCACTTAACAGAAACAGAAATATTGCTGTGCCTTCGAGCCGGTTGAACGTGGCAGGAAACAAGTACCCGTAAATGTGGTCTAGATTAGAACAGCGTCAACAGCACTGAAATTGCATACATAATATTCTGTTGGGGGCGGGGGGGGGGGGCGGAAGTGGAAAGAAAGGTACTTAACCAAAAAGAATGAAATCAGCATTTAAAAATCCTTAAATACAATCTTTTGATGTTTGCCTTTTTTTAAAGTCTGCCCAAGTTCATATTTACCCGTGAGACCGGTTGGCACTGAAGGATGGCCTGAGTCTCACAGGTAAATAACAAATGCTTTTGCAGACCGCCTAATTGTGTTCCAAGCCCTGGAAACTGCAGGCCTCGAGGGTAAACGGTGTGCTTTGGCAACTCCACGGAAAAAGGAGCGTAAAGTTGTGCATCGTTGAGTGAGAGCGCGGGGCGGAGCCCAGAGGAGGGGAGAGAGGAAACCAGGAGATCCCACCTTTGGAGCTGAGGAGGGGGTAGCAGATTTTGAAGTGTAAGAGGAGCTTAAACATGACTTATCAAAAAGGTGATTTCAAAAACACTGCCAGTACTGCATTCGACTGTATATTGTATCTGTTGGTGTGGAAAACGTCATCTCTCAGTCACCATTTAAAACTGGCACATGCTGCGGTTGTGGGTCCTGTGATTTTGCACATCCCTGGCAGACATGGACACCCCCACCCCTCCCCACTCCCCACCATGTATCCTCCCGGTACGGTCACCCAGGAGGTGCACTGCAGAAAACTGGCGCTTGGTGCCAGCTTTGCCTCCTTGTCATGTGACCTTGAGCCCTGAGCAGATCGCTTCGCTTCTGTGGCCTCCTTTTTGTCCATCTGTAAAAAGGTGTGTGTGGGGGGTGGTGGGGGGGGGGGGTGTCCACAGTTTCTTTCTAGCTCTGACATGCAACGAAATAATCCGCGAATTCTGTGTCAGCATTAAAAGTCTGATGCGCCCATGAGGGTGATCTCGTGCTGCTTGCCTGGATTCCAAAGTTCTGTTCCACTCACAACAGTGGCAGGCACTTGACCCTCTCAGAATAACCCCAGATCACCCCCCCACCCCACCGCCCCCGAGGAATGCGCTGTTGTCTGGGGGAAGTCAAGATCGGTCCTCTGAGCTTGTACAGACGGAGAGTAACTGTACCTCCCTCAGCCCCTGGCCTTGGGTAGACCCAGGTGATACTTTTGGCTCTTCTCAGGCCCCAGGAAGGAAAGGCCTCCGAGATCCGTGGGCTTCCTCTCTACGTGTGCAGCCGCGGCCTTGCCTTTGCGTTCTGAGGGGACGGTCGCTGTGTCCTCACTGCTCAGCGTCCTTGCTCCTTGTCGGCTGCGGCCACGCTCTTGCGGAGCACTAACCTTTTGATTTAACTTTATTTGCCACAGCAGGACGGTCACCAAAAAGGGAACAATACGCCCTGGCCATCTGGCCCCCGCCGCCTGAGGCGCCCAGGCCGCTGCGGCACGAGGGTCCTCGGAGGGGCCGCTCTCCCTTCCCACCAGCCTCACTAGACGGGTGCCCTGTTTTTGTTTTTTTGCAAATCAACCTTTTCAAAATCCAGATACAGGCGACAGCTAGTGACTCAGAAAACCGTAAATAATACAGCAAGCTTTGCTTGAGGAAAAAAAAAAAACACCCCAAAGCAAGCCAAAAAGGTGTATTTATCATTATATTTAGCTGGTAACAAGTCTAAGATAAAGTTGTGTGGGTTTTTTTTCCCCCATGACCCTTAAGCAAGTGTGACAGGCATTAACCTATCAATATTAGTGAGTGATTTAAAATACCAACCAACATTTGCCTGCAATAATTTCTGTTGTAAACGACTCCTTCTGGGCCCTCCTACCAATAATTCAGTGCTCATAAATCAGAACCCAGAGTGTGTTGCTTCTCTCTCTCTCTCTTGCCCTGGGCGATTCTCGGAGTCTTTTTTTTTTTTTTTCTAGGGGAGTCTGGAATCCATTCACATTGCATTTCTCTCTTCCTCCCTGCTGCCATCTTCAGAGGGGACAGTAAAAAAAGAACACACATCTGCAAAATGAGACAGAACCCCATGCCCCACACTGCCTTGTTTGGGTCACAGGAGGTATTGGGCTTATTTCTTTGTCGCTCTTTCTGGACACAGGGCCGAGGAGTTACGCTGGCTCCCGGTGGAGAGATTCCGTCTGGGTCCACGTGCATTGGCCTGCGGCTTTGGAAGGCCCACACCGCGGTGGAGATTTTAGTTTAGGTCAGGACGATGAAAGGTGAAGATTTAGGTGAAGATGCTGAATCTGAGGAGAGATGGAGGAAGCGACAGTGGTGGTCAGGGAGCCAGGAGTGAGGGGAGCCGGCAGAGGGAGGCAGTTGGCAAAAGTTCCGGATGAGTCATAATTCAAGTACCAACCGGGCCTGAACCAGTGGGCTGCATCCTCCGGCCTCGTTCTTGGGAGAGAACCCAACCGCAGACCCACATTCTGACCCGCAGAGGCAGCTTGGGTCCACATATGCAACCAAATAAAATACCCACTCCAAGAAAGGTAATTTCTTTAGAGTTAAAAGATTTATTAGGGGAGCCTGAGGAGCGGGGAGGGGGTGTTGGGGAGGGACGGAGACCCATCTGGTTTGTTGTGGGTCTTTTTTTATTAGAAGAGAGAGAAAAAAAAATCGCTCTGTGGGTTCATATGTCTAAGGAGAGCTCAATTAAAGTTATTTGCTGGAGCTTAAAATACGCCCGCACCTGCTTCAGTGCTGGGCTCCGAGACTGACACAGTCTCCCAGAAGGCAGAGCAGATGAGGGCCCCTGTCGAGGCAAATGGAAGAACGGGGCACAGCGTTTCACTTACATTTGGGTACTACCCTAGGATAGGAAAGTCCGCAGCCAACGTGGAGGTAGCTTCCTGGTGTATCCGGAGACCAGGGCCTTTGGCCTGGCCTGTCAGTGGATCCGAAGGCCTCTTCTGAGCGCGGGCCAGAAAGAATGGAACCAGAAGAAGGAGCAGTGCAGACAGGACAGCATTATCCAAGCATGCGTCTCTATATTCGCCAGGCCTTTGCTGTGCATTAGGCCCTGTACGAAGCCTGTTTTACCCATCGCCCCGTTGAATGTTTACCACGATCCTGAGAAATAGGTGACGTTGTCATCCACGTTTTGTAAATGAGACAGCTGGTGCCAGGAGAGATTACGTTCCTTGCCCATGGTTCCTCTGCCACCCAGACTCTTCGGACTGCCGAGCCTGAGCTTTTAACTGCTCCGTCATAAGTGAGACTCACTGAGAAAGAACTTGCAAGTACTCCAGTGGCAACATGCATTTGCTATGTCCTAAGACATGCTCTGGTTAAGCAGACATGCTCTCATTTAGAATTTCCTTTGCCCTTTTACGGTCTCAGTTTAGAAAGTGACTTCTCAGGATGGGGGCCCTACACGCGTCGCTACCGCCTTTCCTGCCGGCCACGAAAGTGCCCCAGGCCCGGTGGAACTCAGAGGGGTCCGTAGGTCTATGGCCCTGCCCTTGGAAGCCTGGGGAGACCAGACCCAAGAGTCTCCATTGCCTTCCATTTTCTGAAACAGGTGATTGATTTCAGAGCCTCCCTTTCTGGCTCGTGCTGCTTGCTGAATTCTTTGATCCCCGATTCCCAGGCTGCCCACCAGAAATGGAGCCAGTTCTGGGCACTGGGGAAGCAATTCACATACGGGATGGGGGAATTTGGCAACTTTCAGTGATGGATTTTGTCGTTAGTCGGACTCGAACCTAAATCTTCTTGGACAGTTCCTTGTTCTCCAGGGTTTGGCTTTGGGGTGTCTTCAGAGGAGGAGTCTTTGATGCTGGGAGGATCCAGAGACTGGGACCGTAATCTCCATTTGAAGAGGACTTTCCGATTATGTGACTCACTGAGATTCTTAAGTAGGTCTCAAGTGCCTCGTCTTTCACTAAATAGCCAGTGAACATAAAAAGTACCACCTGCAGCCCGTATATATTTTTTAAAACAGAGCTCTGCCCGGATTCTTTCAGGCAGGCTGCACGGCGTGCGTGCAGACAGTGCATGCGTGCTGTTGTGAGTCGCCGGTGTGTGCCTGGCACTGTGATAAGGGTTTCATCTGGCTGCTCCATTCCGTCTCCCCGACAACACTCCTGTGTGGCGGGTTGTGTGATTACCCACGTTATACATGTGGATGTCTTAAGGCTTAGAGATATTAAGAAAGTTAGCAGATGGGGGAAGCAGGGTGTGAACCCAGGAGGTCTGGCCCCAGAGCTGTGGTCTCTCGTGGAAAGTGGGTGAGGATCCCAGCCATTCAATGTGTCCACCCGCCCCCAGCACATATCCACAGACATCCCAATTCTCTACGCAAGGGGGTGCTCTATTTTTCTATTTTTTTTTTCTATTTAAAAAAAATTTTTTTTTTCTAACGTTTATTTATTTTTGAGACAGAGAGAGACAGAGCATGAACGGGGGAGGGTCAGAGAGAGGGAGACACAGAATCTGAAACAGGCTCCAGGCTCTGAGCCGTCAGCACAGAGCCCGACGCGGGGCTCGAACCCACGGACAGTGAGATCGTGACCTGAGCCGAAGTCGGACGCTTAGCCGACTGAGCCACCCAGGTGCCCCTCTATTTTTCTGTTTTTGAATCCGGACCCAACTGCAGGTGCGTCAGCTCTCACCTCTTGCCTCCGTTCTTCGCGATGACTTAATACACGTATATAGCGTCTTTTTCTTGTGAGCCTCCACCCAGGGTCAGCCCCCACCAAGCAACATGCTGTGTGTGTGCCATTTATTAGAGGTTTGCTTTCCCAACCAAGACAGACTCATCTTCATTTTTTTTGCGTCATTACTGATGAATTTATTGATTAGCCTCCTCTCCGTTATTGTACCTACGTCGACTGCAGCGTATCCGTTATGATTTCTCCCGTCCCTTGCTGACATTGTCTCAAGAAATTATATGAATACCCAGGCAGGGATGGTATTTGGGCAAGCTGTCTATAGACGGTCCACAGAAAATGATCTCTGGCCAACCTCGTGCCTGGCAGGGCATTAAGGCTTGTAGCGTCGCTGTCTTGGTCTAGAGAATTCCTCCTCGTCTTCTTGTACAGTGAGACTTTCTGACTGCATTCGCGGAGGAGTGGGTGGCCTTGTGCTGTTAATTTTTTCATCGCCCAAATGGCAGGCAGGTTGGAGCATCAGGAGGGAGCAGAGTGGGCTGTCTTTTCTCAAGAATTCAGGGAAGTCAGGGCCCATCTCATCAGGATGTTGGAAAGGAGCTCAGGTTCCTTCAGAAGCCTCCGCCTCCTGCTTTATATGATGGAACACAGCTCCCCCTTCCCCTTCCCCACCCCCCCACCCCCTGTTGTTTACGGCACACCTCTCAGATTGCAGTAACATTCTTGCAACCACTGCTCGTTTTCTTTCTACCAAGATTGATGTTTGGTTGCTGTTGTTTGGTAAGTGTGTGGGTGAGGGCAGAGTCCATGAAATGATTTCCTTTGGGTCTCCTGGGAACAGCTTGGGCTTAGGTGGGAAGTGTGTGCAGGCAAAGAGGTGCCCTACCACCCTGCTATACCTTCCTTTCTCCCTCTGCTTGGGGCGAGGGGCGGGTTTGAATGGCTTACATCAACTAGACCTGTTCTTTAAAAAAAAAAACATTTTTTTTTTTTAATTTGAGTAGAGTTGACATGCAATGCTACATTCGTTTCGGGTATACAACACGGTAATTCTCCCAAGTCTGCATCCTTTGCTGTGCTGCGTGTAGCTGCCCTCCGTCACCACACCGCACTATTACAATACCATGGATGACGTCCCGTAAGCCGTGCCCCTTGTATTCCCGCGACTAGCACATTCCATAACTGGAAGCCTGTACTTCTCACTCCCCTTCGCCCGTTTTGCCCCCCCTCCCCCTCCCCCTTCCCTCTGGCAACCATCAGTTTGGTCCCCGTATTTACGGGTCTGCTTCTGCTTTTTTTGTTTGTGTATTCATTTGTTTTGATTTTTAGACTCCACATGGGAGTGAAATCATAACGGTATTTGTCCTTCTCTGACTTACTTCACTTAGCGTAATACTCTCGCGGTCTATCCATGTTGTCACAAATGGCAAAAGCCCATCCCTTTTGTATGGCTGAGTAATAGTCCAGTGCGTGTGTGTGTGTGTGTGTGTGTGTGTGTGTGTGTTTACACCACATCTTCTTTATCCACTCGTCTATTGATGGGCACTTAAACTGCTTCCCTATCTTGGCTGTTGTAAATAATGCTGCAAAACACACGGGAATGGATACATCTCTTTGAGTTGCTGTTTTCGTTTACTTTAGGTCAATAACTAGTCATGGAATGATTGGATTACATGGTATTTCTATTTTTAACTTTTTGAGGAGCCTCCATGGTGTCTTCCACAGCGGCTGCCTTAATTTACATTCCTCCCGACAGTGCGCTAGGGTTCCCTTTTCTCCAGATCCTTGCCAACACTTCTTATTTCCTGTCTTTTTGATTTTAGCCGTCCTGACAGGTGAAAGGTGAGATCTCATTGTGGTTCTGATTTGCATTTCCCTGACGATTAGTGATGTTGAACATCTTTTCATGTGTCTGTTGGCCATCTGGATGTCTTCTTTGGAGAGACGTCTGTTCAGGTCCTCTGGCCATTTTAAAATCAGATTGTTTGGGCTTTTGGGGTGTTGAGCTGTGAACACTCCTGTCCTTCTAGTGCCAGACTACTCATCAAAATCTCTAGTACCTATATAGCTCCCTCTCTGATGGGAAAGATGTTACCGTCCCCAAGACTTTGGGCCTGGGGCAAAGGCCCTCTTTCCCTTTGAGGAGGGGCCAGCCTGATCCAGGGTGGGGTGGAATAGGTACCCATATCTGGGTTGCTAGAAGTTCCCCATCCTTATTTCCCCTTGGCTTCTCCCACCTTACAGATAGGGATGTGAAGCTCCTTCTCCATATGTAGTTACTCTTTTTTTTTTTTTAATTTTTTTTTTCAACGTTTATTTATTTTTGGGACAGAGAGAGACAGAGCATGAATGGGGGAGGGGCAGAGAGAGAGGGAGACACAGAATCGGAAACAGGCTCCAGGCTCCGAGCCATCAGCCCAGAGCCTGACGCGGGGCTCGAACCCACGGACTGCGAGATCGTGACCTGGCTGAAGTCGGATGCTTAACCGACTGCGCCACCCAGGCGCCCCATAGTTACTCTTGAATGAGTTATGCTGTGTCCACAGAGTGCACTGGCCGATTGCAGCAGTATAGAGCTGAGAGCAGGAGACTCTTTGCTGATGCCCTGTCACGGGAAGTCATGGCTGTGCTGCTCTTGGTCAGATACCGACCTCTGGATTTCTCTCTGCTTCCCCCGATCTGATATTTGCCCTTCTAGTAAATATCCTCCCATCCTCCAGCCAGGGAGACTGAGGCAACCAGCAAAAGGGGTGGCATTAGGGTCCTACAATGAATTTATGGATGGGATGGGGAAGGAGGCGCGTCGCCTTGACCAGGGGGCTCTCGTTCTTCTGGTAACTTTGACAACAGTCGTCTGTCCTTCTGTTTTGAGCTGGAATGGTTAAGAATGAAAGTACCGATGGTTTGAGTTGGTACCGTCTCTGGTGTCTGTCATCTCCTGCCAAAAGTTGACAAATAGGATTTCTCCCTGGGGGCATGCTCAGGTTCGTGGCATTCACTTTTCACTTCATATATTATTTTTGGCGACGGAGGAAAATAACTAGAACTCTCTGCCTCCAAAGGCGTTGTTGGCATTTCCACGTAACTGGAGCTAGCCTCAGCATCAGCCTTGTTGGAGCACTGGATGACGTCAAAAGCCCACAGAATCTGCATGGAAGCAAAGCAACGTAAGACAAGATCTGTCAGGGAGCGCTTTTAACGTTGCTGAACACAATCTGTTACACTAAATCTTTATAGACTGAATAAGTACTCTGAGTTCCAACAAAGTAAACCAAAGTAAACATCGCTCTTATGGGAAATAAAATTCTATGTGGTTAGGGGCAGGGCTGTGATTAACTCAGTGGCAATGAAAAGACCACGAAAATATAGTAAGGTTATTGACTCTGTCGGAGAAACAATTTAGTATCTGCCGTATATATCTATTCCAAATGATGGGTGGTGGGAGAGGAGCTGGTGTTTCTCATCTTTAATTATAAATTAATGTACTGATGCCCTAGGTATCATTTCTCCATCAATTATTAATACTGATCTCACTGCAGAAATCAGTAAGGAAAACAGAGTGATAAAAGGCAGCACTGAAGAGATGAGGGCCAGGTTTCTGTGAAATTCTGTGCGCGCGCGCGCGTGCGTGCGTGTGTGTTTACCTTTACAACCATTATCTCCTGAACTGGAGATTTCTCAGAGCTCTCTTGGACTGCAGCCTTGCCCGAAGTACATGCTTTCATAATGTGTATTTTAACGTTAAATGATTTTTAATATTCTACATATGGTTTCATGGTTTTAAGTCTTCTCTCTGGGAATGAGCAGGGCTGTGGTATTATGATGAATAGTGGACTATGTCCAGGACACCCACTTACTTCCCTATGTATCAAACATGTGGCGCTCCCATTAAACATGTGACGGTCTCTAGAGATTGCAGTTGTCCTATCTAATCCAGTCCTGTTTTGTTCCCTCCGCCCGGATTGAGAAGGATACATTGTTCTCATACATTCTTCTTTTAATTAAATGCAGTAGATATGTCACGTGCATGAAATATTCCAGGTCTGCTTTCGCATCTGTGGACATTTTCTCCTCCTCTCCTTCCATTTGGCTTCTTGGAAAGAAAACCAACCTTAAATGTATACTTGGACTAATTGATTGCTGGTATGCAATTTGCCAGGACAGTTTAGATATGATCTTAATATTTTGTACCTAATTGTAACAAAATGTGCTGTCGCGGCTCTTTGCAGACATTCACCAAAGCCCTCACCATCTATGTCCAACAATCCGTTGGAATGGGTACCGTATTCTCATTCAAATTGGCCCATCCAGGCTTCCTTCTGCCTTCACTGGTGCTGGAGTTTACAAGAGAACTTTTGGGTGAGGACGTGAGCCTGTGTGTGTTTGAAGTTTTAATTGCTGGGGGCGATTTGCTAATTGATCCTATTGATACAAAGTACCGTCAGGAACCTTCTCTGTACATCGTGCTTCACCATCAGCAAGGAAACCTGATATCTCGTAAAATTATCCATTCAATTATAATTTCAAAATACTGGAGTAAACTCCTAGCAATTCACAAGAGGCTAAACTAGAGCCCCATTAGAAGGGTACTACAAGTAAACATTATTAATTATAAAAAATTGCCTAAATTAGATTTTTTTCACACCTGCTTCTTGCTTAATTAGCTCGCAATCCACATATTCCATTCAGTTGAACTCTTACTATTTATTCAAGCATACTTGACATTAACATACTGTTTGATGTTTGATATCCTCAGTTTTAATTTAACCACACGACAACAAATGGTGTTTATGAAATACCAGTGAGCTGGAAAAATATCCTGTGTTGGAGTTGCACATGGGACTGAATAGAGAATTTTTCTTTAGGAAGAGCTTGAAGGCAATAAGGAAACGAGAGTCTCATTTTCTTTAATTTTCCTGTGTTTTCATTCTTATTCTCTGTCATGCCTTTAAGAGAGCTTTGGAAGGTCCTACGAGATGGCACCAAGGCTGGGAGGCAAGAGGTCCTTGATAACATTAATGGTGGAAGAAGTACCTGTCTACCTGGTGACACCTGGGAAGGATCTTACAGAACTACCCTCATATTAGATGGCCACATCCTGGCCATTTTTCAGGGTTCAAAGAGGAGAGCATGGGCATGGCGATCTTTTGGGTAAATGGGGGCTGTTTGGTGTTACAGAGGAGAAAAACGAGGGCATATAGGCCAGAGTCAAAGCCTGGAAGTCTTGAACTTCATCAGCGAGTCATTTTCTCTAAGTCGTGGCTAAGCCAACGTGATGAGGTCGTTCCTTCCAGGGGAGATGGGGAACTAAGCATTTTCCCTAATGTTGTTCTTATACCCGAGAATCCAAAGTCATGACCTTAAAAGGGATAAAACAAGAGGAATGGGCTAGACAAGTTCAAAATGGACCTGCCAACAAAGACCTTGGACTTGTTATTCTCAGTCTCCCATGTCTCATTGGATTTATTCCTTTAACTTTTCCCCTGTTCCTCCAGAAGAGCCACGTGGGCGAGTCCTGGTTGCGATGCCTGTCAGCCGCTTTGTAATCTGAGTGCCTTGCAATCTAGTGATGAAACTCAACTGAGAAAATTCCCTGGGCCAAGAGACAAAAAGAGAAAATTGTCTCCATAATGTATTGATTCTGACTAATGACATCACTTGTTGTAGGGGATTCGGATTGATAGCCACTGGCTTGTCTCCAGTAAGATACAATTTTACATCTGACTCTGATCAAACTGTGTGTAAATCATTTTTAAGTTGAGTCCTGTAGATTTTGTGTTCACACCACGGAACTATGGTTTGGGTTTGACATCATTATTCTTTGTTGGGCTGTCTTTGTTTAAGAGCCACTTAAAATTTTTGGCTGCTGGTGAATAGAGAAGCTTGTTAGCTGAGGAAAACATGTTGATGTCACACACTTGCTGGAATTTTTTGGGGGGGGATGGAGGGGGGAGTCAGGCTGTGTGGATCCAAGAAAATGTGTGGTGTTGCCCGTGATAGATGGATGGGTTTCGGTTCAGAGGCTAGATTCAGTTATGTCTGGATAATAGTTAGAAGCTGATCCGAGGGGGTTGCCGGCCCTTGGGACCCAGGGTATTTACATTGAGGCCAATGCTTCTTGCTTCTGGAGGGGCCTGTTATCCTGGGACTAACTTGTTATCCAAAATAGCCCTCTTGCAACTGGGTTCCAGGGGAAACCAGGTGCATCAGTGAGCTAATACTACCAACACCCTGTGCTCATATCCGGATAGGACTTAGAACCAAAATTTGGGCCACCTTCTTATTTCTTTGTTTTACCTGCCATGTGTAAGCACTTTAACTTACAATATGTGTTTGAATGGAGCAGAAAACAAATAGGATTTGTATTTGGCATTCAGAATGCACGTTCCCAAAAACTTTATTCGTTTTGTTTAAATTTGGCTACTCCAGAGAATTTGCATGCCTTATGCCCAGGTCAGTTCAGCAACGGGTAGAAGGACATTTTAGAATTATGGAAAATATACTTTGGCTCATAAATCTTCTAAGGGTGTTTTGGAGAGGGTGTAATCTACAGAAAGACTCTTTAAAAATGAGGGTTTTTAACTTCATAAGAATAATGGCAAATGCATTTTCCAATACCATTTGGTCCACCTTCCGCCCATTTTCAACTGTAGGCTGCCCTGGTGCATAGACCCTTTCTAAAAAGACTCATTATTACTCTTTTCTGTTCAAAAAGTTGAGAGCCGTTTAGGAAAACCAGTATAATGAGGAAGGGTCTCCATGTTGATTACTTGAACTGTCTCATAATTATCAAGTTAATAAAATTCATTTTATTGACTCCAGGGGAGCAGAATTTTTATCTTCTAAGTTTACATTTTAAACTTTCTCTTATGGAAAAAACTTTTCTCTTATGGAAAACTTCAAGCACATGTACAAGCAAAGAGAATAATATAATGAGAAACTCACATGTGGATAGGTGCATACATATTTATGTTTATATATTTGTGCACATGCCAGTAGTAAGTACCATACCCATAGGTTGAAGAGTCTAAAACTGGGGAACTGAAAGAAGTGGGGAAGATAGATTTTAGTGAGTTTAATTAAGTACATATTCTACTCTGGCTTTCTGAAGAATCTACCCAACCCAACATACCCAGCTCTCTGGAGACTTTTTGATGGTGCTTTAGGGAAAGAATAAAGGCTCTTGAACAGGCAAAGGATTTCCATTCGTTTACTGATTCATCTGCTGTGATAGGCACCCACAGGTATCCCCCAGCAAAGAAGAAAATTTACAGTAAATTGAACCTTTCCAATGGGGCTCCCCTTGGCTGTTGACGTCACAAATGATACCCTCCCGATTTTAATTCCTCGTTCACTTATTACACAGGCGAAATCTGATGAATATTTATCCTGGCCATCTATTTGTTGATTTGTACGTGAAGTTCGTTGTCAGAGACCGTGGTTTCGCTTTGGTTGGGACGACGAATGAGTGGTACTGCATGTGTTACAAGCTAGCTTTAGGAACCTTGTGTTGAGCTCTGTGAAGAGAGCCACAGCTGGCCTGAGGGCATGGAATTGGTTCTTCTGGTTGGAAGCCCACTTCTTTAAAACGAGACGGCCCATCTGATGATAGACTTTCCGTCACTCGGGAACTGAAATGACGCCATGGTATTGAATACTCCTACAGCAAGGGCTGAATCTGCCTGTCATGGCATGGAGACCCCAGCACTGGAGGAACAAAGTAAGGGTGGATGGTCATAATCTCTGAGTCACCAGTCCCTCACTTTCTACCTTAGATGCTTGAGGATCATTGCTTCAGGGTGATAGATGTGTTCAAAGGTAGCTCTATCAGAAACCAGGAATTTGGATCATTTGTGTTTATTCCACCTTGGGTACAACCCTGAACTGTTGGTTTCTTATCTGCAGAATGGAGCATTATTACCTAATTAGTATTCCTGCTCTTGAGAAGGACCAACCACACACACACACAGACATTTATTTATTTATTTATTTATTTATTTATTTATTTATTTATTTATGAGACAGCATGAGCAGGGGAGGGGCAGAGGGAGAGGGAGAGAGAATCTCAAGCAGGTTCCATGCTGAGTGTGGAGCTACGTCAGATGCTGGGCTTGATCCCATGACCTTGAGGTCATGACCTGAGCTGAAATCCAGAGTCGGACGCTTAACTGACTGTGCCACCCAGGTACCCCCGACTCACTTTTTAAAAATCTGAGAAATGCTTTCAAGTCTTTAGCATTATACGAGTGTGAATTATACCATTTGAGAGACTGTTGGCCCGACTTGGGTCAAGAGGATAACCCAACTGTGCTCTACTGGAAAAAGGACTTTGCTCTTAAATGTGAATAAAGTAGATCAACAAAAGGTAATGTTTTACAGGCACATCTGTGTCGTAAAACAGCACCTTCCTTTTGCTCTCTTAAGAAGTAATATTGTTGCTATGCAAGCTGGGGAAAGAGAGAACATGCCTGAAAACATTTCAAACTTTGTGGGATGGAGATTTCCTCCTGATACAGAATGTTCTAACTATAGCTTCAGAGAAGGAATGCCATATAGGAGAATCTTTGTCTCAGGAGGCCAAAGGCGGGGTTGTGGTATGATTTCAGGGAGGCTGGTCTACAATTTAGGGTCTGTAGCAGAGACAGATGGGAGAAGAGATAGTCAGGAGTGTTTGGGTCCCTTAAGCATTTGCAATAACTGATGATTTTCTCTTCTTGCTCCTTGGTGACATTTGCTACGAGTCATCTCCATTCTTGACCTCTCATCCTTCCATTTTGGATGCCATGTTTTAGCTCTGGATGCCATGTTTTCGATGGGGCTATGGAGATGTAGTTTGTAGGCGATGAAAACCAGTGGGAAAGGAATGGCGAACAGAACCTGGGGGTAGAGATGCTTGGGGCGATGGCAAAATGGCTCTGGTGTGACAAACAGAGCTGGCAGATGAGCTCTGTTCATCTGTAGATTTAGGAAGAATCAAATAAAAAACAAAACTGAGTAAACACCAGACCAGGATCAGTCCCACTGTGGGAAGTGAAATATTCATTACCTTCTCAAACCACAATTCATTTGCTTAGAAGAGATTATTAAAAAAAAATTTTTAACGTTTGTTCATCTTCGAGAGACAGAGAGACACAGAGTGTGAGTGGGGGAAGGGGTAGAGAGAGGGGAGACACAGAATCCAAAGCAGGTTCCAGGCTCTGAGCTGTCAGCACAGAGCCCGACACGGGGCTCAAACTCACCAACTGTGAGATCATGACCTGAGCCGAAGTCGGTTGCCCAACCGACTGAGCCACCCAGGCGCCCCTAGAAGAGCTTATTTTAAACAGCAGTTCTATCCCTGGAAGCCAGGAAACCAACCTGAGGGTGCTCCTGGCTTTGCCGAACAATCTTAACGAGTCATCCTTGAGCCTAAGAAATACTGAACGGTGATCCCTCCACATCTCGGTAGAGTTCGGCCTCAGCTTAACCCCGCCCCTGACCCCCAGTACCTTTCCCTCATCTTTTTCCTGAGCCTCCCTTGATGGGGCTCCCAAGGACCCAGTCCTTACAGCAGGTTAGCAGGGGCTAGGGCTGAGCATTCTACTAACGGAACTGTAAACAAAGCTCCCAGACTCGATTTTCTTTCCTTTTTCCTCTCGAAAAAAAGATGGAAAGAGGCTACTTCATAGTCTACTGAAGTAATAATAAAACCAGACCTACTGGGTCACCATATGTGGGGAAAAGTTCTCTTGGGCCTTAGTCTACACACGCAGGGAGTGAAACAAAGGAAGAGAAAGAAGCATTCCTATTGGCAACTGTCGTTAGGTAGTATAAACAATGGCCAGTCACTGGCATGGAGTGCAGGCTCAGATTCCAATAGCACTCGATGGGGAGCCTTCCTTAAAAAATTAGAAGAAGCTGGGCTGGAGCTGGTCCATGCTGGGAATGGCAGAAGAAGCAAAAACAAGAGTAAATGAATGGAAATTAAGCAGCAGGAAATGGGGATTTGGCACAAAGTTGGAATTTGAAACTGCAGAGAGGTGTCAGTGATAAGGTTGTATAGAGTTTCTGGCCAGAAAAAGAGAGAGAAGGAATGCAGATGTGTTCATTGAATAAAGTGCAGATGGAGAAGGGGGCAGGAAGGAAAAAAAAAATGCCGGGGAAATCATAATGAGTGGAGGTGCATTTGTGCAGCAAAGCTTTAAAAATTATTCTCCCCGCGTGTCTGGATGAAATTACAGGTTGGTTCAGATTGTTCCAATCTACGGGAGAGATTAAGGCAGCGTTTATTTACTTTTACCTTTTCCTGCTCTGGGCCTACGGGGCTGTTTCTGTCGGGGAGGCTCTGGGCAGTGCGAGGCAGGCTGAAGCCAGGTGCTGGTCTCTGTTTGGGGTCTGCTCAGGCACCGCGTCGTCTTTAGTTAGAAACGACTGCGCCACCTCTGGAGAGCCCGCATCATCCTGCAGGTTTGTTGTCTGTCTGGGGACCTCGTGGAAGGACGTGCAGCCAGGAGCTCCGACCCTCCCTACCGGTCGTGCTCTCTGTTGGCTCTGGAGAGGAAGCCTGGCCAGTTTGGTTCTGTCCCAGTCGCCACTCCCGCCCCCATCTGGCAAGGATGGCTTGAACTCCTTTTTGGTTGTATCCCACTCTCTTCTATTCCTTGCCCGGCCTTGGGCATAATTCAATAACGCAGGAGACCCGGCCAGATATTAGGGCTTCATAGGCAGGGGGGATGGTAACGGGGTGGCCCGTGGGGGAGTGGAAAAGTCTCTGACTTTGAAATAGGAGGGCGAAGCTGGACAGGGTCACTTTGCCATCCCAGCAGGACTAACAGCGCCTTCCCAGTGACTTTTAGAGATCCACGTTTGTTTGGGGAGACGCCTGTGAAGGAATACGTGTGAAAATGTCTTGCAGGCTATCTTGTATCATCTTGCGCAGTGTGTTACCCTCTTCGTCATCTGTGGGGCGGGAAAGTTTGCTCTTGGAAGCGAGAGGGCAGTTTTAGAGAGAGAGGTGAGGCGCTGCAAGGCAGGAAGGCAGTGTGGACACAGAAGTCCTACTGGTACCCTTCTTTCAAAGAGTGAAAGTGAGGGCTTTTTGACGTGTGCCCTGACCCACCTCCGTCCTGCGCTTTAAGAGCAGTGGAAGATGTGGCCGTCACCGTGGTCCTTGGCAAAATGTCCCGATTTCTCAATATGGATATTGGCAACTGCATGGTGGTGGGTAATATGTCAATCTGGACTTCTTCCTTTCCTCTCCTTGATGGGCAGCAGTGTTTCCTTGGGGATGAAGCCCAGATGTCACGTGTTCTTTATCAGCGCCATGGACATAATAGTCCGGGTTACATTCAGTTCTGATGGTTTGTCATCTTGGGAAAGACTACCATTTACATGTGAGCGTTTGAAACAACCCTTAGGTGAGAACTGGAGGGCAGGTGACCGTGAAAGCTTCCCTGTCACTGCTGTGCCACCCGTCCCCATGTAGGGCTCCACCTTTGCCCTTCTGCTTTCTCTGCTGTTCCTGGGTCAGAAATCATGGCTGTCCTTTTCATCTGCAGACCTTCCAGCACATCCTACTCCTCGGGGTCATGCTTTCCAGGGGAAGGAAAGGTGTATCAGTACCCTAATTCTGTATCAGTAGTCACCAAACACAGAAGGTAGCACTTAAATGTGCCAAAATCATAGCTTTTAAAGGGCTCTGGCTTCAATGGGAATAGTTTAGGTGAACGTGCCCTTGAATGTGGCTTGTGGTTGCAAATATTAAGTGTCTAAGAATTGGCTCTCTGGAGTGCTCTCTTTTTTTCTTCCTTCAGATCCTTTATTTCTTGTCCTTTTAACAACATCAGTGGGCTATCTAAAAATATGGAAAATGTGTTAAAATTACAATGCTTTAAAATATTTTCATAAAAATCCCTTTCCATTCTTATACTTTCCTGGACACGTGAGTGTATGTGTTTTATAGGATGGCAAATATTTATTAAACTTCTATTATGCCCTCAACTTTTTAAGACCCCAGAATGCTTAGAGTCTCACCAAATGTTTCTGGAATTTCATCCCCCTCTCCATTCTCAAGGCCTCCGCTAATTTAGGCCCTTATCTCTTATCATGGCAAATATAATGGGCTGCGGTCGGTTTCCTGTCTCCAGGCTCTTCTTCTGGCTCAGAAATTAACTTTCTAGAGCACAGACTTGAGGGCATCTGCCCTCTGTGTCAGGACCCCACCCCAACTCCTAGCGCCTGTGAGGAAAGCCCCCCCAGCACCCCCCCCCCCCCCCCCCCAGTCCTGGTCCCTGCCTCGGTCAGGCTAAGATAGAGCCGTGGCTCTCTCTGCTGGCAGCGATCGGTCCAGTTTCTCCACTTTGCTGCAGCCTGGAGCCTTTCTCCGGGATGCGCACTGGGCTGTCGTCTGCAAGCCTTCTCTGATCCTCCCGGCCTACGGCAGTTCTCAGTTCTCGGGGCACCTTGTTTACAGCTGTCTCACAGGCTGGCATGCTGTGTCTGCATCCTCAGCACGGAGACCCCAGCTCCCAGAGCCAGCACAGCCGTCACCGTGCTTAACAAATTAGGCACAGCTCCTACCTTCGCAGGGGCTGCAATCCATTCGGGGAAGACCGACATGGTATAATTAAAAGTGCAGTGGGTATTAGTATCATCCAGAACCACAGGGTGCTGCAGCAGCAAATAACCAGGAGACCCAAACTGGGGCAGGGAGCAGGAAAGGCTTCCTGCAGGATGAGCAGGAGTTCCCTGGGGGAGGGGCTGGGGAGGGCTGGAGGTGGGTGGCAGTGAGAGGGGAGATTTGAGTGGGGCCTTGAATGGCAGGTAAAATCTAGATGAGCAGAGAGGAAGACGCGGTGGAAACAGTATATATTTCTTTCCTATTGACTCCCTTGAGGAAGGTGTCAAATGTATGGATTTTTTTCTTTCGCGCTTCAAAGTATGAGGCATTTGAGAGAACCAAGACCCACAGGTTGCCCTTGCCTCTTGGGGATCTTTCTCCTTGGACTTGTGCTATCTGTACACCTGATGGAGAGAGACGGGGGCGGGGGTGGGGGAGCAGGAACACACAGCTCCCCTGGCCTGTGCACTCAGGTAGGGCCGCCGAGCAGCAAGACGCTGCTGAGCTCCAGACCCAGGCGGCTGCATTTAATAGCAGTCTGCAAGCAGTGCCGGCAGCCTTCTGGGGTGCTCTGGGCGCCACGATGGAGGCTTCAGGAAAGCAGTTTGGGTTTCCATGTATCCCAATATCACTCTTCCTCCGCCTGAACTATTTTGAGACTCTCCTGCCATCTTTCTCTCTCCCACACATACCCTTACTATGACTAGAATATAGCTAGTTCGAGCTAACATATGTTCTTATAATTATGTTGCTGGCATGATAGATTATTTATTCTACTCTTTTTTTTTGAGTCCCAGCTCTGTGTACCAAGACTACGGAGATTGTTTAAATAAAGAGATACTAACACACCTTGACAACAGCTTGTACAAAAAAAAAAAAAAAAAAAAAAAAAAAAGAAAGAAAGAAAGAAAAAAAAAAGAAAAGCCCCCACCTTTAAGAGGTCTCAAATCGGCATCCCATCTGTTTAATATGCAACCTAATGTGCTACCGTGAGGCTCACTTTCCCACTGGGAAGCAGCTGAAGGGAGAATCAGAGGTTCTGTCTGCTGAGCTGTCAATCCCTGACTGTGGAGAGCAGGAGCCCTTGTGCATCCAGCCCTGATGGAGTGTTACCCTGCCTGGGAATCATCATTTATTTGCAGGAGTGCTCAGTGAGTAGGCTTCTGGGCCAGGGAGTTCGGGGGCTGGAAGGGGCTTCTATAGTCTTTGGGGCCAGGCTTCCCCTATTTCTGGTGGAGACTCTGAAGTCCAAAGCACAAGGTCTTGCTGCTGGTGGTGCAGAGACTCAGTGGAAGGCAGACCTCAATGTAGTTGCTCTGGCTTTGAAGCCGGTGTCTTTTTCCCTACATGGCATGAGGCTGAAAAGCCAATGGAAACCGGTTCTGCTAGCCAGTGTGGAAGGAGCAGAAGCCAGGAATCAGCTATCTCATCCCAGTCTGCTTCCTATGACTTGTCTCTTCTCTTGTAGGGAAGAGAAGATTCTGTCTCTCCTCTCCTGACTAAATTGAATAATTTGATTAAGTCCAATAAACGCCTATTTTATTACTTTAAAGAAAACCATGCGTTCATTCATTCCTTCAGTCATTCACTCAACCGATATTTACTCAGTGTCTATTATGTATTATGGATACGTATTGAGGATATGATAATCCAACAGAGTTCCTACCCTCTGGAGCTTTCCAATATAGTGATGGGCAACTACGTAAACAAGTCATTACCACCCAATTATTACAGTAAAGAAATACCACAATGTGTGTGCTATGAAGTGAATTGCGCAAGATCCCATGGACCAGGGGACTCTATCCCAGGCTATGTCAGGGCTGGGAGATCCCAGGTTCTTGAGCTGCAACTAGACTGGGTATTCTCTTTGAAGCTTCTTTGTTTGTTTTCCTATCCTAACTTCCTGAATCATCTGTGAGGCTGTCCAATGGAGGATGCAAGAAAAGTACAAGAAAGATCTCAGCCTTCCAGGGACTTAAAGACTAATTGGAAAAAGAACTTCATACTCACAGAGCAAGTAGGAAAAAATCCAAAGTATTTTGTAGGTCAGTGCTATGTTATATGATACATACAATAAATATTTTTTAAAATTCAGAATGGGGAAAAAGTAGAAGGAGTTGGAGTAGGCCGAAAGAGCTGTGTGGGAGAGGTGGACATTCATTTGGATTTTAAATAAAGCATAAGATTTGCTTAGATGAAGGGCAGGTTAGGGAGGATACTCTAGTCAGGGAGTTGGGGAAAAATTAACAAAGCCTGCAGAAGGAGTGAACATGGCAGAGTGGGGAAGAGCCAAAAGGCTGAAATGATTTGTAATCGTTTTTAACCTAACGATTGCCCAGCCGGATTGTAAATTCCACATATACAGGGTGAACACATGTCTCAGGTAGCCCTGGACAGGCCTGGATTACATGCCTGTTTTCCTGGTGTAATTACCAGAGCCCCCTTCGAACACTCTTCAAAGTATCCATATTAAGAATGATTAAACAAGTATTCATCATTTCTGATGAATTCTGAATGTCAGAACTTTGACCTTGCCTTTTTGTCTTAGGCACATGCTGGAAGTCATCGCTCCTCTTTTCTGTGCCTTTGTTTACCCATGAAACACTTGGTGCTTTCATTTCTTCCTAGGGACTTACGGGGCCCAGTGAAATCTTCAACCTTATTCTGCTTTTGGTAGGACATAACAATTCACCCTTACCGGATGAACAGAAGTAAAAAACTCACTCATCTCTGCTGTAGTAGTGTGTGTGTTCTCTCTCCTCCCAAGTGAATTTCCAGGTTTTCAAAGATCTGTCTTTGTCTAAAAGGGTTGGAGAACTGAGTTGGATGACTTGGAAAGTGTTTAAAAATTCTTTGGACACAGGCATCATAGAAATACCAGGTGGCCATTGGGAAGTGAGGGGGTGGATTTCATCCAGAGGTGGCGCCATTTATCATGTTCACTTGGATGGGCCAACTAGGATTCTGGAGCAGGCAATAAAGGGCTGTCCTGTCCGATGTGGGACTTGCTCTTGCTCTCACAGCTGGTAATTCCAGCCCGGATGGGCCTGGGCTCCAGCTCACGTAACCACTCCTCAGCTCCCCCAGCTAGGAGGGAAGATTCTAGTTGCTGGCACAGTCAATCCAACACCTTTTTATGTGCGCTGGATTTGCAAAAATAATAAATGAAAATGGGATTGTGTGTCGTTTCAGCATGTGTTCTATATAATGACATAAGATGGTGATATCAAATTACTGGCTAATTTAATTGTCTGGAAAAATTAATTTCTAAAAATGCCAAATAATTTCCAAATCAGATAGATTAGGGAAGCAGCATCTATTTTTGGTTTTCATTTGGAGAGAAAGAGATACATCATGCTTGGAGATTTTTTTTTTTTCCTTTGAAAATCTATAAAAAACTACTTTGTCCTGGACTGGGACCCTCCGTGTCGGGGGTAAGTGGAGGACAAAAACCCTTTTATTTTCATTTTATTTCTGAGTTACAGTTAATTTTCATTCTAGCTTTTTCTTGTCAGTTTGTGTTAAAATTGTGGAGAACTGGCCTCATTTGTTAACTGGCCTGTGAATTATGCATTTCTGGTACAATTTGGAGCACCAAGGCATTAAAGATTGCCTGAAGGTTGCCCCAACCCAAGATTGTAGTTCTATGCCTGAGGCAGTTGATGAACAATTATGGTGACATCTTTGACCCAGGGTCAATGGTTTAACAGACTTTAACCCATTCCTCCCAGATGGAGACCCAATCTTTTTCTTATTCATTTAGCTCTAGTAAATCTTATTCCTCAGATGCAGCAATGAGTAAAGTGTCATTGATAGTTACTTTTGTTTCCCTCTGAACCAGGTAGATGAGATGTTTGGGGCAGTGGCCAAAGGTGGTTTGGTTACCTGCCTCGGCAGCCAGGAACCTTCTGGAACATAGGGGCATTTAAATTCTGAGGACCCATGTGTTGCAGAAGCATCCTTTATGTAGAGACTTCACATGTGTTTTGCAGCCTTTATTGTAATTGAAAAATGAGGCCAATTTTATTGTATATTTCTATTATTTTTTTAATAAAATGTGTAAATCTCATATGGATGGGCATCGGAGATGGCAGCCTTCTTGTTTTTAGCAAACTATGGAATTTGAGAGGCCATTGTATGATTTTTGAAGGAAAAGGTCTTTGCAAAAGTAATGGAACCTAGCAGTCCGTTATTTATCAGTCAGTGATAAAAGGGGAAACAGCCAGTTCAGCAAGGTGGCTCATTTCAGATGCTCTGATTAAGGAGGCTGCCCTTCATCAAAGTTGGTCTTCAGACCATGGCCATTAATACATTTCTAGGCTGACGAACTATGCCCTGTTGCCTTCTGTAAAATCCCAGATCTACTTGGCCTCTTGCTTATTGGTACAGTTTTTATTTCAAAAGGTGATGAAGTTAATATTTCTAGAAATAATGATTTAGCCCTTAACTGGTTTTAAAACACCTCACCAAAAATGGCATCCTGTGTGGTACTGCTGAATGCCCCGAGGCCAGCTCTAGGCAAAACTGTGAAGTAGGCCAAGTTTATTTTTTGACTTCCCTGACTGCCTCCAAATGTGGTCATTTTCTATCCTTTTCAGGACCACCTTCCTTTTCTCTTTTCCCCACCCCCGGACCCCACCCCCCTTCCTCTACTTCCAACATTATCCTTCTAATGCCCTTGATTTTTTCTTTCATGCTAATAAAGGAATGATCCAGAAACCTCACTGGTACTAAAGTACTAGTGACTTTTTATATTACCCTCCTTGGGGCACTTGCATTTTAAAAGGACATGTTGATGGCCACCTTTAAACCCATGGGAGGGATCTCCGATGGCCAGCTTTCAGGCATTGGTAGGAATGTTCTGTCAGGGAGTAGCTCCTGCAGCCTTCTTATTTAGCCAATTAGGGGTTCCAAACTACATGAGGACCTTGTTAAAGAAAAAAAACATTAAAAAAACCAGGACTCCCAATGCCATTATGGGGGGGGGGTACTTTTAATAATAACTGTTAGAAACGGAAGAGGCAGCATGATGCAATAGGGGTAAGGCATGCTAGAACCAGCTTGCCTGTCTTGAATCACAGCTCCGCTGCTTTCTAGCTGTGAGACATGGGCAAGTTACGTGACCTCTCTGTACCTCAGTTTTCTCATCTGTAAAATGGGAACAATGAGGGCCATGTACCTCATTGGGTGGTTCAGAGGATTAAATCAGTTAATGTGCGGATGGTGTTTGAAAAGTGTTTGACGTATGGGAAGCGATGGTGAGGGTGATGATGATGATGATGATGAAGGTCACGACTCAAAGCATTTGAAAAGTAGAAGGGTAAATTTGTGCAAGACCTGTTATCTGTTTAGCTATGATTTTTGGTGTGTGTTTGGATTCCTAGGTCACTTGCGGTAAGCCCCAGCCGCCCAGAGGTCCGCAATCGTAGTTGGAGTTTGTATTAAAGGCACACGCTGGTTGGTCCCCTTTAGCAGAGAACAGGGAAGGGAGAGGTAGTTGGCACCAATGCGGGATTAGACTTTGGATCCCCGAGATTTCCAGAATTCAGGAGTTCTCCGAGATATGTCCATCTTTCAGTGAAGGCTCCATTTATTTCCCTTGTGTCCAGGGCTCCGGGAGAGAACTACTGTTTCCTCTGCTTTTATGAGTCATGGCTCTCTCCTGTCATTTTGGGAAGGGCCTCAGGCCCCTCAGCAGTGTTATCACTGTGCAATTATCTCAGGTGAAGGCACACAGCAAAGAACATTTCCTTTTTCACGTAGTTATAAATGTCACATCAGCTTGAGATTTAGGAATGGATCAGGAACTCTGTTTCCTAGTCAAACAGGGTATAATTAGAGTGGGACTCTGGGCCCATCCCTCACCAGACATTGTAACTGGGGAAGGTGAAGCAATGAGCTGGTTTGCTTCCTCTGGACCAGAGAGGTATCTGGAAGAGGAGTGCCTTCTTGCCAATCATCGTCTAAGCTGCTCTACATGGATGCTTGCTCGAAGTCATGGAATTGGTTTGTTTCCCCAGAGTAACAATGCCTGCTCTCTGGAGAAATAACCCGCTCAAGTTTTCATTCATCCACAGAACTCCTGAGCTGGGGTGAGTGTATGTGGCAGGAGAGGCACTGCACGTTGTCATTTTTGGTTCCTTCAAGACAGGCCAAGGAGAAATCAGATCTCTTAGAAAACCAGTTCCCTTAGGATTAATTTCTAATCAGATTCTACCTCCAAAGTATAGGATGCTTGTATCCTATGGCTGAATGAATGAATGAACAAATCAATGCATGCTTGGCCAACTAAGCTCTTTGGAAGAACTTTCTGGCATCATCATGCCATTAAGAAACATTTATTACACCTCTTCCATGGAACAGATTTTCTGTTCTATGGAGAGAGTTGAGTGTCGTAGTTGCTGCTTTCTAGGGGGTCCCGGTTCAGTTAGAGAAAACCAAAAATGACCAAAGAGCATGAAAGTGTTTATCAGAGGTCTATACCAAATTTATAGGAAGGGCCCCTACATACCTCTGCCTAGGGAAAAAAGAATCAGGGATAATCAGAGTGTGTGATGCCCAGACTGGGTGAAGAATGAAAAGGTGCTACTAAGGCAGGGAAGAAAGGAACAGCATCCAGGTAGAAGGAACAACAAAATGTGCAAAAGAGAAGGGGGAATGGGCCACACTGCAAAAGTTCAACTAGGGCTCTTGCCAATAGAGGCAAGTTATTAAGGGACTTCTAGGCCAAACAAAGGAGTATGGACTCTGGTCTGAACACGGTGGCAGCATTGAGGGTGGTTGGACAAGAATCAAAAGTTCTTAAAAGGGGGTACAGCCTGAATGGATTTGCCTTTGACTGGGGCTAGAGTATGGAGTGAGGGATGCATGAGAGGGGAGAGCCTGGGGCAGGGCAACCAATTAGGGGAGCTTTGGCATGATTGAGGCAAGAAGTGAGGGAGGCTTGGATGAGGGCATAGCAGTGGGTGTAGAGAGTACCCCCTTCCAGTTCCAACCCCTTGCTCATTCTGAGACTACGTTTCAACATTCTCTATTAATAGCAAAAGGCTCTCCCATCTTTGGAATGAAAGAGAGACGATTTTAAGAGGTTGAGGAGCCCCGAATCCTTAGCACGAGGAATAAAAATTCCCTTTACCCCAATCAATTTAGTTACCCTCCGGCAGCATGAAACATTTAACAGAGGTGAATCAGAACCACCTTCCCTCCAACCCTCTCTGTCTTTTCCCCATAATCCCAGTTACAGACCCATTATTCAGGGGCCCTCAAAGCATTGCATTATCAGAAACAAACTTCATAGGCTTTCACTGTACCCCTGAAGCCAAACACAGAAGAGACATAAAGTAGGAGAAAGAAATAGTTGATTCTATATAAATGATGCCTCTCACATCTTGATTTTGGCATAAGAGGCCTTGAGTATTGGGTGAACCTGGAGTGACTCTTTTTGCCTCTCTAACCTGGTGATGCAAGAAGGTTCATTCAAGCCCAGAGCTTAAATAAAATGAGGATAAAATGCGGGAAAAATACAGAAGAAGGGGGCATCTTTGCCTGGATTTCCTTAGGCCAGCTGCCCTGGAAGTCAGCAACCCATGGAATTACGTTAGAAATTTTCTGATCTCAACCACCGCATGATGTGGAACAAGGGGAGATATTGCCCAAAAGCAATTTGTGTGAAATAAGGCAGAAGTATTGAGCTCAACTTTGGGGCCACAGCAGAAGAATATTGACAAACTGGGCCTATGACAAAGAGAGAGTTGGAATCATGCAGGTGATAAGACCCACAGTCTGGATCAGAGGGCCTGGAAAAGCATACCACTAAGGTCCTGGCTCCTTGGCTGCATATAACACTGCACTTAAGAATATATATATATTTGAATAAATATAAATTTATTATATATAATATATAAATTATAAATATAAATATATATAAATATATAATATATATAAAAATATATTTATAATATTATATGTAATATATATTATAAATATAAATATATATAATATATACATATATATTTATAATATATATTATATATATAAATTAGAAATATAAATATATAATATATATTCATATATATATTATATATAATATATAAATTATAAATATAAATAAATATATATTTATAGATATTTATATTTACATATATATATGTATATATACATATGTGTGTGTGTGTGTGTGTGTGTGTGTGTGTGTGTACAAGGCCGGCCATGTACAAAGTCCTATGCTAGATGCTAAGGGTGACTCAAACAGCGTCCTTTGACCTCTGCCTGCAAAAACTTCTAGTCTTGTCAGGGGAGAGAAAACTGATACCCATGAGGAGTGAACTGTCTATAGCAGGCAACGACCGGAGGTCTAAAGAGAAGCAGGATGGAGATGTTCTTGGGAGTTTAGAGATGAGGACAGTTAACTTCAGCTGAATGGTGACACTGTTGTTTAGACACGTTATAAGTTTCTTTCTACCTCTCTGTCATTTGTGTCTTTTCCTCTCATTAGCTTGTGGTTTCTTGGAGGGCTGGGACCTGGCCGTCAGCTTTTCTCTTACCCCTGTAGAGTGCCCACTGTGAACCAAGCAAATGACAAATGCTTAACGCCACTTAAATTAAAAATTTTAAGAAGATGAATTTTTTATGAAGACGTCCTCTTTTCTCAGCTTATCTGTTCACACAGATAAGCCCTTTTTCAAAGGGGAACAAGGGTCTATTTGCGTGTGGCCCTGGGCCATGAGTCTGGAGCACCCTGCAGCCCTGTTCTCCCCTAGATCTTTCTCCTCTGCTGGAAAGCTGTGAAGGACATTTGTGATCCTTCCAGATATCACGGCAGTCATGGGGATCCTCGAGTGTCCTATTCTGCTCTATTTCCGCCAAGGAATGGGAAGGAGGAGAAGAACGTTCCAGATTACCGTAGGCTTCTTTCGTGGTGTTTTGGTGTTTCAGGAAGAACTGTATTTTTTCTGGGGCTGTCCAGCTTCCCAGATAAACCCAGAGGTTTCCATTGTAAGCGGCTGAGTGTTGTCACGTACCCGTGGACTAGGTCTCCAGGACTAAAGCAGTCACAGGCAACCCCATACGAGATTCTTTGCTTTCAAGATGAAAGCAAAAAAGGAAAGGACAGTGAATTAGGAGCCGGGAAACCTCGGTCTTAAATGAGGTGTTTCCACTGGATGGCCTCTGGAGTTCTACTCTAGTTGAACAGTTTTATTCCACAAAAGAAACAAATATTTGGCCGTTAGTCCAGTTCAGCTCCTACACAGCTGGGGAGGCAAGGTGCTAGGCTTCAAGAGACAAGAGTCCTATGAAGTTACTCATGGATGTAAACTCGAGTTTTCGTTCAGAAAAACCCTGTGCCCGAGGAAGTTACCCCTTCATTGACTTAAAACACACGCAACTTACCACGTTCACGCCTAGGAAACATTTCCCAAACACAAAAGTCCACACAGCAGCCTTTGACCACTGAAAGAGCACACACAATAGTCATTAAGTTCTGTGGCCCCAGGGGGACGCGGCCGCTGAGCTGGGAAGTGGGGGGGCGGGGGGTCACTGGGCATGAGCAGTGCTCCTCATTTTTCCGAGCAGTTGCTCTGGCCCTCCCAGCCCCCACCTCCTCACTTAATTATCAAAGATAGAAGATATGTGTAGAATCTCCAATTTAGGCTTAGGTCAAGTTGGAAAAGGCTTTCAGTTTCTATTTCCAGAATGATTTTTGCCATATATGTATCTCTGAAGCTGCCTGAGGAGGGGGCTAGGGGTTAGACTCTGCCCTGGGTGACCTTAGACAGCGGTTAATCTCCACGGAGCCTCTCTAAAAGGGGGATAAGCCCCATAGGGATGTGGTGTCAGTCCACTAATGACTGTAAAAGGCTTTGAAAAGCCCCCAAGCGCTGGAGGAATGCCCCTCCCAGCAAAGCGAAAAGGAAAAGAGTGTATTTCCAGGACGCTGCAGCCTGAAGACTTTCTCTTCTCTGGATGGAGGAATTTGCAGCTTCTCTCAATCCCGAGCCAGACTGGGGTGAACCAATTTTCAGACTATTTAAGGACCCACGAACTTCCAGGTAATAAAGAGCTCAGCCCTGGAAAGGGAAGGAGAATAGGGGTTTGGGGAAGCCTCAGAATACAAGAAGGAAAGCAAAGGGAGGGGAGATGGCTTTAGACTCCTCTTTACTGTGTCAGAACTGCTTCCCAAATCCAAGAGGGCTGGAAAGGGAGCAGCTACAGTTATTGAATATATTAGTAAGTGTATCAATCCAACAAGCATTTATGAAGTTTATTATGTTCTATATCTTATATATTATTATGTATGATACATGTTATATACTGTATATTTTTCTCATGTCAAGTACTAGGACACTTACTGTGTCCCTCCGAAGAATCCTTCAGGATCGAAGCATGGGCACTTAACAGGCATGAAATGCAAGCCGCTCACAGGGTCAAATTGCAGAGTGCACATATGCCCAAGTAAGTGCCCAGAGTTACTGTCACGTAGTGAATCCACAAACCTATACTCTTCCCGTACCTGGTGGTTAGTGCATGGGCCCGTGTATAAGGCTTTTTAGTTACCTGGTTTTTAAAATGAAAATATTTTTTGTCACCAATTTTCAGAACTGCAAATTATGAACGTCTCCCAACAATATCCTATATTGTATGATATCCAAACAATATCATACAAATAGGATTTGATCCTATTTGTATCAAATACAAATTGGTTGTATTTCAATCAGTTTCTCTGAAACTGAATGCTTAGCAACATAGTAGGATTTATGCCCCATCCTGGAAACACCTCTTTTTCTTGTGGGCTTCTTTTGCTCCGCAGACTGAGGACTGACAATGTGCTAGCATTATACGTAGGTGACTGAATTGTACATTCTTCAAAAAAGAGGTGTCTAAGGGCACCTGGGTGGCTCAGTCATTTAAGTGTCCGACTTCGGCTCAGGTCATGATCTCGTGGTCTGTGAGTTCGAGCCCCGCGTCGGGCTCTGGGCTGACAGCTCAGAGCCTGGAGCCTGCTTTGGATTCTGTGTCTCCCTCCCTCCATCCCTTCCCCGCTCACACTCTCTCTCTCTGTCTTTCAAAAGTAAATAAACGTTAAAAAAATATTAAAAAAAAAAGAGGTGTCTGATGTAGCTTACCATCTAACTAGACCTCGTTCCTCTCAGACACACACCAAATTCAACTGGGGAAAGGTTATATTAGAATTCGGGTTGCTGGAGGTGGCTCTTGACAGTCTAGTTTTGGGGGCCCCTGGGTGGCTCAGTCGGTTGAGTGCCTAACCCTGGATTTCAGCTCAGGTCATGATCTCATGGGGGATCGAGGCTTGCATTGGGCTCTGTGCTGGCAGTGTGGAGCCTGCTTGAGATTCTCTTTCTCCTTCTCGCTGCCCCTCCCCTGTGCTCTCTGTCTCTCAAAATAAATAATAAATAAAACTTTAAAAAGAAAGTCTAGTTTTCAAACTGGCAGGTATGCTTGAGGACTATTCTGTGTTCCCCGATGAAGTCCATTGCTCTTCTTAAGCATTTCTACTGCAACGTGGACTCCCCTCTGTCTTGGGTCTAAACACACCATCTTACAGTTTTGTCTCCAGTGTTCATCTCCTCTGTTGGACCGTAAGTCCCTTTCTATTTCCAGTCTCTAGCACAGGTCTTAGCAAATAATGGTTACTCAATAAACATTTGTTGAATCAACAAGTGATCCATAATTTAGCTGCCATGTGGACTAAAACCCCAGGCCATCCTGGGAATGGAAATGGTTGACTTTGGAAACCCCCTACCATATTTTAACAAGTTTAACAAGTTGGAGTGTTTATAAGCAATGCATAGGTGAGAGTGGGGAGTTTTGTAAAGAAGGGAAGGAGACAGAACCAGTGGGCAGTGTGGATGGAGTCTGGCCCCTCTATCAGCAGCCAATGGTCTGGGACTGTTGTTGGATCCTTCTGGTCAACCTGGGTGTCTTTAATACTTCTCCAAGGCATAAGGCACAGACTAGGGGGTCAGGTAATAGAGGAGTTACGGTTTCTACTGCCCCTTCCTTTCCCAGACTCCTTTGCTTCCCCTGTAGTGTTGTTGTCCCATTCCTCCCCCCCCCCAAAATCTCAGATGAGAAAAGTGAGTGAAAAAGAGGGGGTGCAGTAATGACTTTGGGGATGCCAGTTGTCATCCAGCTCGGTAGCTGGGGAAGCATGGGGAAGGGAGAGCCCCAGGGACTGGCGAGGAGTGGCCTGTATCCCGGCCATTACTGCCACACCACTCTTCATACCCGTGAGGTTTGCTGTCACACCCTATCAACTCACCAATAAAATAAGGCTTGAAAAAATATTTTAGAGATAGAGTGCTATATAAATATAAAGTATCATTATAATTGTTATTAAATCTCACCAGAGCAAAATATTTCCCTTAGGATGAAGTTGTTTGGCACATGGGAAAAATTATCCCTGCTGTCAGCCTTACAAATAGCTAGCAAACATTTACTAGTCTACCATGTGTGGGAGAAGGGGGAGGCCATGGAGGTTGGGGGTCTCTTTCCATATACGTATTACACATGCCTTCCCTCCAGAGGTACATGCAAAATGCAATGTATGAAATCATTCTCGCACTCACCTGGTTTAAATCATTACTTGCCTGGTCAAGGGGGCGGGTGCCTATTTTAAGGTCTTTGAGGAACCCTGCAGAAATCAAGATTTTCTTTCTTTCTTTCTTTTTTTTTTTTTAAATCAAGGTTTTTATTTCAGGTGGCCTGCTGAATGACGACTCCTCCAAGCCTCAGTTTCCTTTTGTAAATGAAAGGACGGAGCATCATGACCACAGAGTTTCCTTTCTGGTAGTTCGCGATTCTCTGTGGCTAATCATTTGTAATGATTAGAGAGAGAAATGCTCACGGGTCCTTGAAAGAGAAGTGCCAGGGACAGAGGGGACAGCTCAGGACGGAAGCTGCTCAGAGTTCCAGCCTCGGTTCTTCCCCTTGCTAGCAAGCCATGTAACCTCCCTGTCCTTGATTTCAATGACAGTAAAATGTGTAGCTCGTGAGTTTCACCTTAGAAGGGCGCTGTGAGGCTCAAAAGAGGTTGTATGATACTCTTCAGATGTAGGTTGTTGCTGTCTCTGGGTCCGCGACCGCCTTCTTGGGGGTGTAGGGACTGCCTAGAGTCCCCCCACCCTGTGAGGTCTCCTTCAGTTTTAATAGTCTATTCTTTCGTGAGGATGCTTCCGGGTATTTTTGTGAAACACCCCATTGTCTAGCTGTGTGTCTTAGAATCATCAAAGATAGGTATTTTTAATTAGAAGGGGCTTAGATGTCATCTAGGCGAACGTGCAAAGTCACAGAGTGATTATCTTTAAGGAATTCTGGACAATGGGTTAGTTATCATGGTGGGGAAATCGGGTCACAAGGGGACCAAATGTGATTTTGAGCAGTGTTACACTTCAGCCAAATTTTTTTCCTAATGGGCCAGATCTAGTCCTTGGTAAATCCTGCCCACCGCTCCTACTTTCTGTCCTCTGGAACCCTAAACAACCTACAGGTATTTGTGTTCACTCTATCTCTCTTGTCTGGGTTAATAAACTTTTCTCTGCTTCGCAGTTAAGGAGAAAGAACAAAGTTAAGTGACTCATCCCTGATTACATAGTGGGGACACATCAGGGTATGGTGACAGCTTCCTGCACGAGATTTCATGACTGCTGCCCACCCCTCCTGAGACACATAGAAACACTCTTTGAACTTATGTGGGGAGGTCTCTGTTTCATTTTGCCAACAAACCACAATCCATTGCTTTGTTTTGAGTTCCTTTGTGTGGCTAAATGTTTTCATTACATTAATTGTAAAAGGCTTTGCTGGTTGACCAAGACTAACTTATTAACATATGTGTGTGTCCGGACACACACACACACACACACACACACATAACCGACATACAACCAAAGTGATGTGTCAGAAACTCTGGGGAAAGCTGTCCCACGTTCATGTTTTTACATGAAACTTGAAACGATGTTAGGCAAATAGGCAATACATAGACATAGAAGAAGTATCTCTGAGTTCTAAAGTAATGTTCTCAACCTGAGCGAACCCAGTGATGTAACATAAAGGAACTAGGGGGAAAAGATCATAGAACAGAAACGTTAGGAGCCTTTGAGCTTTGTTTTGGTAGAATATAGAATGTCACCCGGGTCACTTAGTTTTAAATGTTTAGATATTTGTCGTAAGAGGGAGGTCACCGTGACAGAGAAATGCACGGCAGTTGTGTTTCGTGCGGAACAGAAGGAAAAAGGTGACAGTAGAGGTGGGGCGCTGTCCCTGCTCGCTGAGCTCCTGTGGAGCGACTGCCTCGGTCTCTGAGGGGCTCGGCGGTGAGTGGAGGAAAGCCACAGTCTGTGACTTTTGGGTATGAGTACTCGGCATTCCCTCAGAAGATTTGGAGTGTCCTAAAGGGAGACGTGACACTTGGGCCTCGCTGCCTCCTTGCGATACCAACCGTATTTTACAAGGGGAGACAACGAGGGCCAGGCCAGTGTAGTGACCTGTGTAACACCACTCAGTCAGTAAGCAAGTCCCAACTGCATCCCGGAACAGAGTAGATGACTTCTTCCCATCCAGGAGATGGACACCCTAAAAACAATGGCCCTTTCCACCCCCAAAAGCATGAAGAGTTCCGTCTCCCATTCGGCCACAAAGAAAATCTTATCGTTAGCTCGTTCAGTCATCACGGTGCAAAGTCACAACCACTTTGGGAGCATTTCTCCTATTTAGATTTAGCATCTTATGAGGTTAAGATATGTGTCTTCCCTATTTACTGGAAACGCTGGAAGAATTTCAACAGCTGTACAACTAGACTCCCGTAAGAAAGACGGACAGACAGAAAGAAAAAGAACGAACCGGGCTTTTTTTTTTTTTTCTTTTTCAAAGTAAGGGAGGAAAAATAACATTAACACAAAGGAACACTCTTACTAAGAGTAGGTGGAGAAAGGCATCTGAAAAATAATACCTCAAGATGCATTGAAACATTTTAGGGAATTAGGGAATTCTGATCTCCTGAAAAAAAAGAAAATTAATATTAAAGACAAGCTGTGAGTTTCCATCTGGCCTTGCCGCTTTCGACTAACGCTTCCATGACGGAATTCATCTGTCCATCAACTGTCAAAAATTCTCCTGTCAGTAAATCCCACGACACCCCGGCAAGCCCACCCCGCTCAAAATATTCCATGCCACAAACTATTCCGAATTCTGAATTCTTTTTTTTTTTTTTTCAGATCTCTGTACTATGAGACATAAGAGTTGTTGCTTTCCCCCACCTTCTTGTCTCATCTGTTTCCCCCCAAATCTCTCGCACCCACACCCTCTAGGCCGGGGTGGGGATGAGGGAACTTGGGTGGAAAATTTGGGGAGCCCTCAATCATTTGGAGATTCCCACCAAGATCCTTCTGAGCTTTTCCACCAGCGTCTGACAACAGACAGCCCACATCTGTTTTAAAACACTGAGTGGTTGTGAAGTGTGAACTCCCCACTGTTTAATGTAACTACATGACTATTTAATGTACACAGTGGTAGAGCCGCTCAGAATGCCAAACTGTTGTGACATGCCTGAAGGACATATATAAACATAATATACTGTGGTTTATTGTGACAAAGAACATCTATGCCACAAACAGGGAGATGTGTCTGTTCACCGGTACCATCAGTTGAGAAAGGAAAAACGTTTGGGGAGACCCATTCCCTACCCCATCGCCCTTGTCGGCAGTGAAATTGATGTGGGGCTAATGAATCAATAAATCCAGAATGGGCGTAACCTGCCCTATTTTAATAATTTCAAATCCAGAACTTCAAAACCACTTATCTTTTAAATTAATCTGAATATATAAAGCCAAGGGAATAGGTGGGGGTGGGGGGGGTGGGGGGGAGGACAGGCAGAGAGGGACGGAGAAAGGGATTGCTGAAGATTTTGCCCTGTTCCTAGAGCCTCTGTGAACTTTTATGGGTGTTAGGAGGACCTGGTTAGGAGAAACTGGGATATTTTGGTGCTACTTTTGGTAGATTTGGGGGCCATAATTTTCTGTACCTTGTCATAGACGGAAAAGCATCTACAGCTGCTGCTAGTGTTAATAAACCCAATAAGAGGGAAGACATTATGGCTTTGCAAATATATTTCATTTTTAATATGTTTCTCCCAAAGGTGAATTCTTGTACCTTCTGACATCTCATTAATCAATTGATCAGAATCTGTTCTTTTACATCTCATTGCTACAATTCTAATTAACCTTTGCTAGTTAAATACTCACCAAAAATCAACTCCAATTGTTTTCCTCTAATCCAGGCGTTTCAATAAAAGCTTTTCTTTTTTATCAGTCCTTAATTAGGAATTAAGTGGAAAAGATCTATACTGTGTGGTATCTACTGCTCTTTGGGGGATTTTGACGACATAGAATAAAATCTTTAGGCACAAACAACATACAAAGATCAGACTCTTAGTAGCCTCCATAGCAGAGACTCGGCTACTCTTGCATATACATTTAGGAAAAAGTCTCTTTCTTTTTTTTTTTTTTTTTTTTGACTCAAAGTTGCTGTTTCTCAGAAAATAACTATTTCCATGGAAAACAAAGCGAAACAAAACAAACGTCCGGAAACAACAACAAAAAAGTCCCTTTGTAAACGATACCAAGAAAAAGAAGGCAGATTTATTTTGAAAATACATCTTGAACGGCTATCGTTGGTGGTGTTTAGCTTAACGCTATTTTGGTACAGACCAAGATTCGACGTCGCCCATTATTTCTAGACCGAAAATATCAACGCGAAGGCCTTGTGATTGGGAAAACCTACTCCGACTATTGCGTTTTGGGGTTCCCATGATTTGTGAATTACCGCATCCTGTGGTTCGCGTAATTTTCCCTAATAACTTAGCGGTCACCGAGGGAGTAAATCTGAGAAGGCCTTTAAAACAAAATTGTGAACGCTTTCCTGTTTGCCTTAGTGCTGCAGCCTGAGTCCAGGCTGGAGATGAACCTTCCCGGGGCATCCAGGACTTGCCTTAAAATGCACGTATTTAAAGGACAGCGTACGGAAAAGAGCTCAAGAGAGGAGCCAAGGATTGAGGAACCCAGCAACACGGCAGCGAAGGCAAAAACCACTTCTGTAGAGCCGGCAAATGGGGGAGTTGTGGTAGAAGGTCTTTTAGAAGCCGGTTGTCCCTTAGCAATACGGTCAAGTAGTTGTGTTTTGCTTTGACACGGTTTCATATCGTCTTCTTCTCCACTCATCTGCGGCCTTTCATCACACTGAACATTACCATTACCGAGTAACACCTCACATTAGCTCCTAATGTGCAGAAGTTTCTGGTTACAAGCCTGCAGATGCTGGCTTCCGTCACCACCCTTCCACAGCCGAGCGGACTTGAACGGGGCTTTTATTTTAATTTCCTTTCTCCTGCTGGTTGCAACTTTGGAGGCAGGAGGCAGCCCTCACCACACAAACAGGGTTAGTGCCTCTTTAAGGAATATTTAAATTGCATTTCCTACTGTCAGTTAAGTCTCATCAATCATGTTTTTAATTAAAAAGAAGGACATCTACATCCCACTTTCCACTCAAAGTGCATAATGAAATTGTAGATTGGGGCAGCGCTGGAGAGTTTCAGCATTGCTCGCTGCATTCTGCGGAGATGCGGGGGAGGTCAGAAACGCTGGTGCATATGCAAGTGGCAAACAAATAACACTCCTGATAGGGCCGGTGACATGTGTCAACCCTTGTCATCGAGAAACAAGAAAGGCAATGTGCCCAGACAAAGGGTAGGGTGGAATCTCTACACACTGGCAGAACCTGACCCACGCGTGAGGGCTTTGTGTAGCAGATGCCTCTCTCATTGTTCTGTGCCTCCCTCCCCAGTACCCCTGACAACAGCCACTGCCGCTGGCATCCCACCCTGACATCTGTTCAGCTTTATTGATGTGGCCCTGGAGGAATTCCCAGTGTAAACAGGGAATTCTCTAAGGGAACCCCATGTTGTAAAGGGATGAGCTGCATAATGCAAAGATTTAACCACTATTTAAAGGTGCGACACTTGATTGAAAGTGACTTGATTTTTACCCCCCTTTCCAATCCTCCCTCCCTCTCCACCCTTAACTGTATCTGGCAACACACTGGCTGCCGCCACACCCCACCTCCCCCTCCTCGTCGCTTTGTTTTCCTGATGCATAACTGTTGGAGAGAAGGAAGGATGGGGGGCCTGGGTGCCACCGTCCAAAACAGCCACTTAGAAAAAAACTCCGGGTTACAGTCAATTGAATCTAGTTGTCATGCTGGGATCCTGCCCGCTGCCCACCCACACTCCTGGCGAGAGCAGCTTGAGAGTGGCTTGGTCCTGTGGCTGAAACTAACGGCGTGGGCTTTGTGCTCCTCGCTGGAAGAAACTGGCAGTTTACAGTCCCCGGGCAGAGCCTAGTCGGACCAGTTCTGGCAGCGCTTGAACTTGGGGGATTTGCCTTTGGAATTCTGTGTTTTTGGCCACAGTGCCCGTAGGATGTTAATGCGAATTTTTTTAAAAAGCCGACCTGTTAAGAAATGCAATGCGTCTATCTTTGCAAACGTACATGCGCTGTAAGGCCGGCTCCGAAAGGCTTCAGCCTCACTCAACTTCTTGGCTGATGTTCAAGTGCAGGGAGTGTTGTGAGAGCTCAAGCCGCTAATATTTTGTTGCTGAGGGTGAACTATGCAGAGATCCATCAACAGGGCCCTGTGCAGCGCGACCGCGTCTGGTTAGGAGCGAACTTTTCTTGTTATAATGCAAGAACGGGGTGTATTTTGTGAGGCTGTGGGCTGGATTTGGGTTTGTGTGGGTCCAACCCCCGGACTCCCCTCCAGTCCCCCTAGACTAACGGCTAAATAAAACTTGAAAATGGCAATGACTCCCTCCTGCACTGATTCAAAATAAGGGAGGTTCTGCGTTACCAAAATAAGGGCAGAAGGAAATGGCAAAATTAGCGGAGTGTGAAGTCCAAAGTCGTAACAGGAAATCTGTCTGTATATGGGCCTAGAGTGGTGCTGACCTACCTGCCTTTTTGGAGAACAGGTACCTATCAAAAAAGGTGTGTGTGTGTGTGTGTGTGTGTGTGTGTGTGTGTGTGTGTGTGTGATTAACTATAATGAGCAGGCCAGTTCTTCACACGGGGTTCTAAGATTTGCTTTCAGCTGACCCTTTTCCTGACTTTGATGGAAGGTGGGTTCACGTTGTGTAAGGCAGCAGAGAACCCAAGCTGGCTTTCAGCAGTGCTGTTGGTTCCCACCGTCACAGACTGAATTTTTGCTTAAAACAACAACGGGAAGCCTCAAGATTCTTTTTCTCCGAAAAATAATGCATACGTTCTCTTCCGACTGAAAGAGCATGTGATCGTTTTTGAAAATTTCGAGGACACGGACAGGCAAAAGAGAATAAAATGAAAACGACCCGCGAGCTCACCAGCCGGGAATAACCACCAATCCCCTTGGCCAGCCCTCTTCCGCTCTTGTTTCTCTGTAGTTAAAAAAAGAGTGATTATCCTATGTTGGGTCTTCTGTAGTCTGGTTTTATTTTTCTTTAAACTTTCTAGACTATCTTTTAGTGTCATTAAATATTCTACAGGATATGTTAGATAATTATGTAGAATTCTTCTGTATATCAGAGACAATGATTCATTTCAGGACAAATGTGGTTTCCGCTGTTCTAAGCAACGCTGTGTGCAAGGAATATCTTTTGGAGGTGGAGCATTAGGCATTTCCAAGTCTCTTTCTTTGGGACAAACCCTTAAAATACGATTGCTGAGTCAAAGGCCATATGCGGGTTTAAGATTCTTGACCCAGATTGCCATACAGCCAAGAAGACCGTACCAAAGTGGAGGTCTTCTGGGCCTATCCATGTGTGTCCACATAATATGGAACTACGTGTGGTGAAGTTACAGTCTTGAACAGTCCATCGATTCATGGCCACAATTCTCATTAACACGTATATTCCCAAATCCCTCCCCCCTCTGTATTTCCCTGCCTGCGGTAGTTGGAAACAGCTCAGTGCTGATAGGAGCCTCATGGTCTGTCTGACAACGTCTAATTTCCTTTCCCATTCACTTTAAAGTGAAACATAAGTTAACTTCGATATTTTTTTTTTTTTTACCAGTCACGGATTTATTTATTTATGTATTTAATTTTTTTGAGAGAGAGACAGAGAGGGCATGAGCGGGGGAGGGGCAGAGAGAGCGAGAGGAGAGGGACTATCCCAAGCAGGCTCCACGAGGTCCATGCACGGAGCCTGACTGACGTGGGGCTCGAACTCGCGAACCATGAGATCTTGACCTGAGCCGGAAGGAGTCGGATGCTTAACCGACCGAGCCACCCAGGCGCCCCGCCAGTCACAGATTTAAAGTGTCCTAGAGGTAGGATTCGGGCCCAGTTCTGAAAAGACACGTAACACCCTGGCATGTCCACCAAGACCTGCTGGAAGATGGCAAATGCAAGACGACGCGACAGCTTCTCAGGCGAACGTAACCTTCATTAGGATGCGCCTATAGGTGGGTTGTCCCTGAGGCAGTTTTCCTTCACCGAGTCTGAAGTCTGAATACACCTTTTGGGATTCAAAATAATTTTGCAACAGTGGATACAGACCTTTTTTTTTTTTTTTTTATGTGTTATTGGTCCGGGAACAGCAACAGATTAAAAAAAAATATTAGCAGGTCAAATAACAGCTGTTATTATTAAGTTCAGCTTTTATTATCAATTTGCCAGTAGAATCCGGCAGTAAAAAAAAAAAAAAAAAAAAAAAGAGCCTGCATCTGAGCTTTTTACTAATCAGTACTCTCATTTTGCTAATATTCTAACGACTGTCAATTTTCTTCAGTGCTGCCATTTGCAGAATTTTCCAATTAGCAGCAAACCTGTTCCACCTTCTCCTGTAATTACGGGGGACTCAGTTCAGATCAGCTGCGGCCAGACAGCACATGATGTAGTTGCCAAGATCTGTGCAATGTTGTTTTTAACCTTTGCATGTGCTGGCACGGTTTTAACATCTCTGTTTGTAGGCAGGAGGCTCCCACAGTTAGTGGCATGTGTCAAAATATCAAAATTATTTTTAATAAACACACAACGAGGATGAAAACACAGATATGGGCATATTTGGTCTTCGGATCAATTTAACGTCTGTTCCAGATTCAGGAGTGTCCCCCACCGCCCCCCACCCAGCCCCACGCTGTCTCCGTCTTTTTTTTTTTTTTTTTTTAAATCAGGATTCTTTTGAAAAGGAACGACCAAAAAGTGCTGCATTGTACCAGTTTCTTCCTGTTTTGTTTGCTGGTAAAACAAGTTATGAAACAATCCTGAATTTTGGAATGGAGGGGCCCTCAGCCATCCTGTAGGTGCTCCTCTCCTTTTTAAAAATGAGGAAACTAAACCCCAGGAGAGAGAAGGGGTCTCCCCACGGTCATACAGCTAGTTATGCGCAGAAGGGGGGATTGGAACCCAGGTCTTCTGCCAACATTCCAGGGCTCCTTCCCCCACAGCACTCCTTCCCCCTTTTCTCTTGATGGCTTCTAGGGAAGGCAGGAGACAGAACAGGAAAGCCTCACCCCGATCCCTTGTTTCAGAGAATGCCTTGCGAGCAACATCAAAACCAATCAAACTCTCTGAAAGCTGCCTAAACAGCTGGCATTGCAGTAATAACAATAGGGCGGCAATAACTATTATTGCTACATGAAAAAAATATATTTAATAATAAGCTCATTGATTTTTAACAACATCTCTGTGTTGCCTAATTGATGGGAAGTTGTATGTTTGTGTAGCCGATGGGGGTTATGAATTAAATATGGCCGTCTTTCCTTGAGGGATGCATGTCAATGCAAGAAAGACTGAAGATCTACATTTCCCCCAAGCAAAATAGTCCCCTTGTAACAGAAGCAGGGAAGACTGAAATGCGAACAAAAATAAAAACCATCCATCACTGTTTATTAAGTGCTGCTACTTGAAGGTAAAAGGGATATTGAACTGTTTTTAAATTGGAAGGAATGTAGCTGGACAAAATATTGATGGTAATATTAGCTGGGTGACAAATTTTGTTCTTTTGTCCACATTCATCAAAGGAGCAATTTGGAGTGAATTATTCTCTCTATGCCCATAAACTGATTTTTCTTCCCTTTTCATTTTTTAAGCACACATGTTTATTAAGGAATATGGTGGAGGAGGGATGATACCTTCTGGTTCAAGTCGTCCCAACCTTGCCGTATGAGTCAAAAGTTCCACAATTGCTTTAGACCAGGCCATGCGTTGATCTCCAAGGTGCTTATATAAAATTTAATATGGGCTTAAAAATTGAGGCAGACTGAGTCTGTTCCCACAATTTAAAAGAAAAGGGGTGGGTCAGATTTGATTTCATTTTTAGCTGTGGTTTTCAAGTGGAAGTTCTGAAGCATTTATTTATTTTTCCAAATTTATAGTGTGCCCCTTCAGTCCAATGTTCACTGGCTGCTGTTCAATGAAAACATCCAAGTTTCTATGGCAAAATGGGCTGAGGCAGGGAAATGGAAATTGAAAATGTCGGCTGACAATGAAGAGAATTTCAATAAAATGTGGCTTGAAGTTTCATTCGCTTCAACTGTATTTAACTTCAAGTCATTTTTGTTTTCATGAGGTCAGGGAAGCCCTGAGGTGTTTCTCAAAAATCTTAGTCCGGAGCTGGCGGGGCAAGGCAGGCGGGGACTAGTGTTCTTGCCGTCTGCACTCAGATTCTTTGGCATCCGGGTTCTTCCAAGCTCAAACGTGCACTTAGCCAACGTGACATCGTCCTTTCTCTTGACAAATTTCATCGTCCCAACCAAGGTGAAATTCATTAAACGGCAGAAGTTGTGTTCGCAAGTGAATTTATAAGCTTAAAACATCTCTTGGCCTCAGCTGCTGCAGAGCCGAGTGGATTGTCTCGGGTGTTGCTTGTCGTCCAACAAATGGCCATCCCGTTTCTCAACTGAATGAGGAAACTCTTAAGGAAGCTGGCCAGAGAGTTAATCAATCGGTCGGTCAATCGGCAAGATTTTAATGAGTCCCTGCTAGGCACTGAGCGACAAGTGATGTGTAGGTAGCACTCGATGGCTCCCAGCACGCTTCCACACCTACTGTCCCCGTTGCTTCTTATAGAGAGAAATTGTTCGTGAGGCTCAGAGTGGCTCAGCGACTTCCCGAAGGTCACACAGCTTTGAAGTGGTGGACTCTAGCCGGGGTCTTCCAGCACTGGTGTTTTCAACACTACTTCACACAGTGTGAGTCAGCATAAGATTAAGTACTCCGTGAGCGGTGCAGCCCAGCAGTGCCCATGACCATGGCCGAGCCTTGGAGTGTAGTCTGAATAAAACCAAAAGTCTGTGCGTGCCTGTCTCCGCATGGTCTCACATCCAAACCTTTCAGCGGCTAAAAGTAATTGCAAGTAATTCATTTTCTTCCGGGCATAGTTTAAGGAACAGTAAAGTAATGAAAGGGAATTCCGTTCATAAGCTTTTGCCTCATCATTTTATTCTCCATCCCTCTCCCATCCTTAGCTGCCATGAGTTCTGTATATTCACTGCTGTTGTTCATTCTCTCAAGTCCTCACCGTCTTCCCTTCCCTCCCTCTACCCCTCTCTCCCTCTCTGTCTCTGTTTCTCTCTCTCTGTTTCTCATAAACCTTAGTCCTTTCTTTTTTCTTTTTAAGTTGTTTATTTATTTTGAGAGAGAGGGCGCTGGGGAAGAGGAGAGAGAGAGAGAATCCCGAGCAGACTTCGTGCTGTCAGCATGGAGCCTGACACAGGACTTGAATCCCTGAACCATGAGATCATGACCTGAGTTGAAACCAAGAGCTGGACGCTTAACCGACCGAGCCACCCGGGTGCCCCAAACCTTAGCCCTTCCTAACACAGTCCTTCCATTACTCTTCTCCCCACTAGTTATCTGGATCTGGGTAAAGCCCAGCTCTCGGGGGGTGGGGGTGGAGGAGGAAGGAGCTGTGAAGGAGGCCCAGGACCAGTGTTATTTTCCTCACGGATGTGTGTAGATATGCCAAGGAGAGAACAACACCGTGGACTGAAGGATCGGGATTTATAAAGGAGAGGACGTGTGTGTGTGTCCCAAAAGTTGGGTAGAACTTACAAGGTTTCAAAAGCAGAATAGAAAAAAGTACCCAATAGAAAGGCATTGAAGGAACAAGGTGAATAAATACTAAAATGGAGAAGTTCTCTTGCCTTAAAATCTTAATCATATAATGAATAGCTGTATCGAGTGTCTGCTTTCAATAAACAGTGTACTGAGTGCTTTAAATCACCTGATAAACTGTGATAAAATGCTTCAGGAAAAAAAAAGAAATGGCAACGATTCCCTCTTCCCCGAGGTAGGGAGCTGGACCCTCGTGCTGTGGTTAAACAAGTCTGCTCTGGAGCCAGGATACCTGGGCTCATGTCCCTTCTCCACCATCCAGTCGCTATGGGACCCTGTGTGAGTGCCTTTACCTCTTTATACCTCAGTTTCCCCATCTGTGTAAAATGGGGATATCATGGCTACCTGTCTCACAAGATTGTTGCGAGTATTCAAATGAACTAGAAGCAGATCACTGGTCAACATCCAGTAAGCACTAGGTAGGTGTATTATTTCCTTCCTTCCTTCCTTCCTTCCTTCCTTCCTTCCTTCCTTCCTTCCTTCTTTCCTTCCCTCCTTCGCTCTCTCCCTTCTTCTTTCCTCCTTCTCTCTCTCTCTTCCTTCCTTTCTTTCTTTTCTTTCTTTCTTTCTTTCTTTCTTTCTTTCTTTCTTTCTTTCTTTCTTTCTTTCTCTTCCTTCCTTCCTTCCCTCTTTCCCTCCCCCCTCCCTCCCTTCTTCCTTCCTCCTTCTGTCCCTCTCTTTCTTCCTTCCTTGCTTCCTTCCTTCTTTTTTAAATGGACTCTACCTGGGCCCTCGGCCTTGGGCCCCACTGATAGAATGTGAGCTTGAAGCATCTGGGCCCTGGCCCATCTCACAACACTCCTGGGGAGAACTCTGCCCATGTAGACCGCCAACCCCAGTGGGCCCAACCCCTGGCCCCGCAGGGTTCCCTCACCAGGTGTATTATTTTCAGTTGAACTCTCTCCATACCGTTCTTTTTGAATTAAAACTAATAGTACTAACAACTATCATGTATCGAGTGTTGATGTGGAGGCATCTTGCTAAGCATTCGGTACAGTAGGTGCCTCCTATGTAGCAGGATTATCTTGGAAAGGAGGGACTATTTCCTGGTGTGTTTGTAGTTTGGCCAAGTGTGGTCTACTTCCTGGTGGAGAAGGCTTGATCTCTACTTCATTTCCAGTTTCCATCTCCAAGGTGAAAGGGGTCAAAGAGCAAGTGAAAAGCCTGTGGGGTTCTCTTTCTCTCTTCCACAGTTAGCACTGAGACTTAAGCCGGTAACGACCAGGTATCTAAAAGGTTCTTCTCTTCCTACAGCCTGTAGAGACCCAACCTGTGCATCTAGGATGCCAAATAGCCTCAAGAAAGTGGGGAAAAGAGTTCAGGAATACATGCTAACGTTGAATTTTTTTTTTCTTAACTGAATTCATCCTAAAGAATAACATTCACCCCTACCAGATTCTAACCCATGTCTTTTCCCATTAAGCTAGGGGAAACCCATTTCTGACAGTTTTCAAACTTCTGGCTATAGGTGCATGGGGAGGAGGGGACAAGCCTTCGTCCTTTATACAGCGGGCATGATTCCTTCTATTTTTATCTTTATTGAATGGAATACATACATTCTGGTCTTGTCCTGGGTCCATAAAGGCCAGGTTTTATTCTCTACGAGGTTTTCTCATCAGAGTTATGTAACTCTTCCAGAGAAATATAGGGATTTCTCAGAGAAGGAAAGAAAGCCCATGGTACTTGACACAATTTGATTGTAGCTGGGCCATAATAACGACAATGTCATGTAAACTCACTCTGTTTAGGGTTTAAGTTCCAATTGAGTACTTTTCAGTCAGGTATGTAAAATTTACTGTTATAAGGCCACAGCAGCATGAATCACAGAAATATTCCCCCCTTCCTCTCCCCCACCTCCCTCTTGTACCACTCAGAAGGAATGTCCCCAGAAGGTTTACTGTGTACCAAGAATAGGACAGCTCACCTCGGAGTTATCCACTCAGGCAGAAAAGTGTCTACTCTTTCGTACTTTTAGGTTCTTTGCATCTTTAGGTTCTAGAATGATAAAAGTTCTCTCTCGGGAGAAACCAATAAGAGAATACATATATATATATATATATATATATATATATATATGTACATGGACATACATACACACACATACATATACACACATACATATATATGTGTGTGTATGTGTGTGTATATGTGTGTGTATATATGTATACATATATATGAGTTGGCTCATATACTGGTGCGGTGAGGTTAGCAAGTCCAAAACCCATATGCAGCCTAGAAATTCAGGCTGGGGTTGGTGCTGTAAACCTTGAAGCAGAATGTCTTATCTAGGAAATGCCAGTTTTTGCTTTAGACCTTCAAGTAACTGGATGAGACGCACCCACATTGTGAGGGTAATTGCCTTTACTTAAAGTCGACTGACTACAGATGTTAACCACATCCTATAAATACCTCCACAGCAACACCTCGACTAATGTTTGATTCAATAACTGGACAGTGGAGCTTAGCCATTAGCCAAGTTGACACTCCACACTAGCCGTCACAGTCCTGAAACTCTCCCTGGGACTTCTGCCTCTCCTTACTGGCCCCCAAAGATCACGTGCACGTCCTCCTTGATCTCAGGGGTTTTCTGAGGTGGTGACGATTCTCTTCTCATTTCTTCTGGGAAGTGTGGTGAACGTAGATGGCTGCAAAGATTATGAATAGAATTTTCCAGGGTGCTTCTCAAATTTTACATGCAACAATAAACTATCGCCAGCGTTGACGGTGATCGCATCTCTTAGGAAGTAGCCTCGGTATGTGGAAGGGACTCAGGCCTCCGTGAGTTGGTGGGACACGTTGGGGGAGTCGGTGAGTGTCACGGAGAGTAGGAACAATGCACACCTTCTCACTAAATGAAAACTCTTAATACAGCCTGCTCAGAATCAGAGAAAGGGGATGCCCAGAGAGAAAGTTGTGTTTCCTTTGCCAAAGTCAAGGTGTAAAGGCTGAGGTTCCACTCACAAAGGCACCAGGCCTGCCCTCCTCTCCAGATTGTTTCTCAAGAGATTCCGCCACCATCCGGTCCAAGCGCTTAGTGCATTACTCTTAGCGAGACTTGAGAAGAACGTTGGAAAGACGGGAGAGGTGGGGTGGGCGGACAGATTTCACAGGCCAGACATGATGTTTCCTCCGCACCTTCCTTTGGGGGCGCCTGGGTGGCTCAGTCAGTTGAGCACCTGACTCTTGATTTTGGCTCAGGTCATGATCCCGAGGTCGTGGGATCCAGCCCTGCGTCAGGCTCCTCACTGAGTGTGGAGCCTGCTTAAGATTCTCTCTCTCCCTCTGCCCCTCCCCTGCTCCCTCATACACACCTGTTCTCCCTCTCTCTCAAAAACAAACAGACAAATAAATAAATACCTTTCTTTGCAATAGCATCTATAGTGGATGAGCCAGCCTGCCTCGGATTCGGTCCCAGAAAACTCACAGAAACACTTGACTTCTCAGCCAGGCTACCATGTGGAGAGGACAAAGACGTCCTCCTCACGCTCTGTATTGTGGCCCTGTACCTGGGGACGTGGAGCCGTCGCCTGCTGGTTTTGCCTCCCATCAGAAGGACTCTCTCTGCCCCTCTGAGCTAACTGCATGTTTGAGTCAAGACTCCTTGGAGCACCTGCCAGGCGGGGCAGTTGAGGAATTCTTTGCCGCTGTATCAATGGGGGAAAGGAAGAGAACCATTACAGTGCACAAGTGTGCACACGCACATAGCACAGGAGAGTAGAGCCTGCAAGGACATGGCTGGTACTTGTGCATACGAGCTGTGCTCCAGGAACGTTCATAATCGGAGTCTGTGATTTTCAAAACCACAGTCTAGGGACAGTCACCCTTGACTCTAAAATGCATTCCCTGTGGCATCTGGGTGGCTCAGTGAAGCGGCCGACTCTTGATTTTGGCTCAGATCATGATCTTGGGGTTCGTGGGTTTGAGCCCTGCAGCCAGCCGTGTGCTGGTAGTGCGAGCCTGCTTGGGCTCCTGTCTCTCCCTCTCTCTCTGCCCCTCCTGTGCTTGTGCGCCCCCAACCCCCCTTGCTCAAAATAAATAATTCCCTGCCTGGGTTGTAAGGGTTTTGCAAACAGACAAACAAAAAACAACTTCCTTTCTATCATGGAAATGAAAATTAAGTATTTTCTCAGCTCTGAAGACATCAGCTATGAAGGCATTTGGGGCCCCACAGCCCACCATGACTCAGAGGCAGCTGTTCTGACCTGAGGCTCACAGACCTCCAAAGGAGACTGTCCAGAGGCTTGGCTGCCTTGTGATTAGGCCCTGAAGAGCTATTCTGTGTTTCTGGCAGTACACACACTCACACACACACGCACACACACACACTCTCACTCACTCACTCTTCAAAGGGCAGCTGGTGAAGTATATTCACAAGGACTGGCTGAGGTGATGTAATGGCGGGTTGGGGGTGAGGGGGTGGACTTGAGGATTAGAAAACCAGGGCCGACAAATGATAATGTCCACAGCCCCCTTCCACAAGGTTCTAAGTGCTCTGCCAACATTTTCCTGCACGTCCAATTGTCCGTGGTGGAAGCCGGGCCCTGACGATTCCCTAGTTTCCACCCACACCAGTCATTCTGATGACCTTCCTCAGCTCATTTTCTACGCCCCTGGTTTTCTGAAAAGCCCATTCTTTTCTAGTTAAGAGATCCTGAGAGAAACCCTGAAATTCACAGGGTTGTTTAGGGACAAAATTTGTTATCATTTTCAAACTGAGAAGTCGCAAGGAGAAAAGATACGTTAGAATTTCAAAAAAAGGGAAACTATTCTCAGGTCCGAGGTGAAAATACTACCAAGCCTTCAGTTACAGGGCCCATTTGGTCCTATAAGCATGGCAGGAAAGGGACCAGCAGGATGGGGCTGCTGGAGAGTTGTTATGAAGAAAGGCCTGGTTTTTGAAACTATTGTTAAGAGGGTCCCCCTCAGGCTCCCAAGGCCAAAGCAGGTGTTTCTAAAGCACCCCAGAAACGGGTCTGGGAAAAGCCTCAGCCCTGCACTGAAGAGCCAGTTCCTCATTTTCTGTGCGTCTGGTATGTTTCCAAGCACCAGTGGGCGCAGTTGTGGCTCATACGGACGCTATAAACGTCACCTTGCTGTTCTGACATCCTGCATGCACGTGAAAGGCAAAGAATAGCTGGGTGTATAATGTCTTGTGCCAAACGATGTATTGCAAGAGTGAGAATTCAGGCTTAGACATCTGATTATCGAAACACAGAACTTTGGGATTAGTCATGCTAATGAAGGCCATTTGGCCCTGTTTTCTCTGTGAACAAAGCTATCTGTGTTGGTTCATTTAATCTAGCATATATCTGGCAATTATTGATATGAAATTGATTTAGTGTTCCGAAAGATGTTTCAGACACCAAACACAGAACTCCCAGTTTCTTTTACAGCTGAATACAGAACATGAATTCCTTCTCGATGTAATCAGCTCTTGGTTTAACCCCTGAAGTGCAAGCATTGATCTCTTCCTGGTGACTTAATTATTATCCATGGTGCCCTCCTTCTGTGTAATTTATTCTCTGGAAATAAACGGAACCCTTTGGGTGGAGGGTTACCTGTGTGGGATCGTCTTTCACCGAGTAGAAAGACAATTTGCTAAATGTGTCATGGTTATTTACCGAAGGCTGCCGCGACGGTAGGGACGTTAACAGTATCTGCTATTTCACGAGAAAGTTCTAAAAGGTGTTTTAAGTTGTTTCCCAAAGCACCTAAGTAATTTTCCCAGCATCTCCCCGAGGTAATACCCAATTTTACAGGGAAGATATGTGAGGGAACGTGTACGAGGGCCGAGAGTAGGCAGTGAAACAGAGAGGTGAAAATATTGTGAGTAATATAGGCAGGAATTGAACACGCTCGCTTTCCTCTTAAGTTTTATCCTGTGGGTCGCACTGCCTCCTACACTACATTATCGGTATTAACATCAGCATGGGAGATTAATTTTATAGATCACATGAAAAGTAGGTGACATTTATCTTCACTTTTCGGTGAGTCATCTCATTTGGAGAAGGGTAAACATTCAGCCCCGGTTAACACAGCCGAGTTAAAACCAAAAGGAGTCCGCTAATTTTGGAGAACTACATTATCGCTTTTTACAATCGTAATGTAAAAGTTCATCTGCCTCGCTTCGTTCACCGAGCAAGGCTTCGCTATCATAACCTTGGCCAGCCTCAAAATAGAATGTATTCTTAATAAAGCGATAAGCTTAAAGAGGAGGACAAGGGGTGCCTGGGTGGCTCAGTCAGTTAAGCGTCCGATTCTTGGTTTCGGCTTGGGTCATGATCTTGCGGTTCGTGGGTTCGAGCCCCGCCTTGGGCTCTATGCTGACGGTTTGGAGCCTGCTTGGGATTCTCTCTCTCTCTCTCTCTCTCCCCCGCTCTCTGCCCCTCCCCCGCTCGCACTCTCTCTGTCTCTCAAAATAAATAATGATAAAAAAATAGATGAGGACAAACTGTGCAAGGCCACGAACCACACCTGGGCCTTTCAGTTGGACTCTATCTCGAACTTGAACTCAAGTGCTCCCCTTACCCCCAACTCAAGGCCTTGGCTAACAAAGCAGGGGGGTGGACACACATTTTGATCAGTTCAGAACTTGCACTATCTAAAGAAAACTTAATGTAGTCATGTTCCTGGGAGTGAGGAAATCTCCTTTTTCTTAGAAAACAAAGAACTTTAGCCATGGATTAGCTGTTTGCTCAGCATGGCTAAACTGTAATCACCTTGGCAGGCTGAGGGATGGTAACAAAAACGGGCCCTCTTCTTCCTGTTCTGTCAGATTTCAAGGCAGGATTCTATCAGGAGGAACAGTAGAATTGTAGCTTCAATTGGGGGCCAATGTGCAGCCAATCAGCTCTGAGTCATCCAGGAGCCAAGATGACTTCCTTGTGACGGTGCTGGACCAGAGGCATTTCTGGGCCGTTTCTGGGGGTGGTGATCCTGCCGATGGCTTTGCCAGGGAGAAGCTGGCATTGGATCCCTGGGTTCTGAGTCAGCAGAAAATGCCGGGCTGGACAGAGCTGCCCTTCTCCCAGCGTGGCTGTGCGACCTTCTGTGCTTCTTCCCCAGGGAGCTGTGGCTCTCGTTTTCCCATGCTCCTGGACCCAGTCCTACTGTTCGCTTGAGTCCTGGCAGCTCCCTGAGAAAACAGAACAGGCTCTGTGGCCTCTGAGTGAAGGGCTGAGACGTTTTACTTCCAGGTCAGCTGCTGACTCCCCAAGGGAAGTGATTTTTTTTTGTCATTAATGACTGTGTTCTCTGATCTACCGCACGAGGAGAAACCACAAACTCAACTCTAAGCTGTGGGGAAAGGGACGGCTCATATGAGGCAATCCAAGTCTTTAGTTTTTGCAGATTGCTGAATATTGAGCGTGTCAATGATCAAGCCTTTCTTCCCCTCATGGTGTTAAAATTTTAGTCATTCATTGAATTCTCCGCCATGTTCCCAAAAGAACTTGCGGTGGTCCATTTGGCTTATCAGCACTTACTTCAAAGGCATTTTGGAGAGTAAGAAAGCCAATGGCATTGAAAGTCTCAACAGAGTTTTGGGGACTATATGCAACTTTCATGCATTTTTTGTGCTACCCTGTTTCGTGTGTGTGTGTGTGTATGTGTGTGTGCTGTGTACTTTGACGTGGCAATGGTATCTGTTCTGGTGAAGGAAATGAGTGTTTGAACCATTAAAGTTGAGGATCTCTGTAGATACCCAACACCTTTGCAATCTTTTTCTGAAGAAAGGTTTTCTTTATTTGAGTCATCGTGATTCTCTGGCCTCAAGCGAAGGTACTGTGAAGGCACGCATTCTACTCCCCTGGCTGAAAGAACAGATCTTATTTAATGAAGGGCAGGGATAATTACCTAAAATCCACTCTTACCTTTGGAAATGGTCTGGACTTGTAAAACACTGCATATCATAAAACCGGGCTAAAGAAAGAAAACCGATTTTCATCAGTTTGGAAGTTATTTAAGAAACTAGAGTTTCGGGGGTGCCTGGGTGGCTCAGTCGGTGGAGCGTCCGACTTCGGCTCAGGTCATGATCTCACGGTCCGTGAGTTCGAGCCCCGCGTGAAAAAAAGTGGAACAGATTAAAAAAAAAATCTCTTAGTGGCATGTGAAAGAAAGATTCCATTTTTGGTACTAAGATTTGGAAGTTTCCAGAAAGTGAGTGATACCCAGAAAGTAAAGAGAGGCTTTAGAATCAGCAAAGTTTGAATGAAAAAAAAAATCAGAAATAATACCTGATTCCTGGGACCTCATGTAGATCTAGGGGTTGGGTTGAGATTAGACAAATGTCATCATCGGCCGCGATACTGACAACACTCTGGAATATTATCAGCTTTATCTGGATGCTTTTTGTATCAAATTCTTGACCTGATTTTTGTCCTAGTTTCTCTCTTATATCATTTAGGTTTAGTGCTTCCTTTAAGGAAAAAAAAAAAAACCTTAAAAAAATTCTAATGAAAGCCGGCTGACTCTACTATGAGTAATATAAGAAAATCTGTTTTGCTAAGGGAGTGACAGAATATTGAAATACCTGGTTTTATATTTTTATGTGGGTTTGGCAAATGCAGTCTGAAAGTGGCTAATATGATACCCGACCTGGTGTTAATAGCCAATGATAATTCCATATGTACCACCTGCTACCTGTCAGGTTACACATTCTTTCTTGTTTCCTTTTTTTGGCATGAAGGTTGCATTAACTGGGAATGTGGGTCTTCACGGCTACGGTGGAGGCAAGCCGTCATACATTTCAGATGAGGTAGAGCTTTGATGTCATTATCATCTCGGCTTCTTTGCTCCGGCCACCCCTTCTTCCCAACTCGCCTCCCCCCCCCCCATGACTCTTGAAAAGCACAACACGCCGTCCTGAATTTACGAACTGGGGAGACAGAGGGATGGAGACAGAACAAATCACGAGAAGAAACTGGGAGTGATAGTCAAGGGGGGAAGATCTTCCCGGTAAAGAGTAAAATTAGAGGAATTTCCTGGAATGTATATACGAGGGGAAAAAAAAAACCATTAGCCACAAGTGATGTGGGTTTGTTAACGAATTGCTTTACACCTTAGTGTTTAAAGGCCACAAAGTCGTTTCTCTTTCTCCCTAATAAGTTGTCAGGAATGTCTCAAAACCTGACTGTGCATGGGCCACAACTGCTTTCTCTCGGCTCTCTCCCCCTGGTACGTATTTTGAAATTGGCTGGGTAAAGCTGGAGAAAATAGCCAAGAAAACCAAAACCAAAACCAAATCTTTTGCCTATCCATACGTGGGGCTTGACTGGGTGACCTTCTGGCTCTTTCCATCTCTAAGCTCTGCTGCAGAGGGGATGTGGCGTCCTTGGTCCAACACTTCAGGGAGGAAGCAGGGAGGCCCTCCCTTTCAGTCAGAATTTAACGATTAAGCCCTTTTCTCGCTTTAGCAAAACAGACCCGCACCCGTTCCCGACTACACAGAAACCAGGTTTCCTACTAAAAAATGGGATGTGGGGAGTTTGAAAGACGAGCACGCTATATTACAGTGGGTTTTCTTGAAAGGTGAAGGTGTTATTCAGGATCTCCATGGCGATGCATGTAGTTTTTGACCGAAGATAATTGTTGCCTCTTATTAATAGCATTATTCCAGCTGTTGTTATGTTCCTTCTGAGTCACTACGAGATACACAGAGAGCTCCCTTTCTTTTAGGCTTTTACAAACCTGCCTAAAACCATTTTAATCTCCTCAGGTGGAAACCAAAGGCAAAAGCTATGGTTTGACTCTGAAAACCCGTCCCAGTGTCTTATGCTTCCAAACTATCCAAGTAATAACATCACTTTGCTCAGAAAAATTGTTGCACTCTTTCCAGGTGCTTTCAAGATATTTTTCTCAGTCTGCTTAGTCACTGCAATAGCCCCAGGCCGTAGCCGGGGTCTAAGACGAATGCCTCTCGGGCGCCTGGGTGGCTCAGTCGGTTAAGCGTCCAACTTCGGCCCAGGTCATGATCTCACGGTTTGTGAGTTCGAGCCCCGCATCGGGCTCTGTGCTGACAGCTTGGAGCCTGCTTCGGATTCTTTGCCTCCCTCTCTGTCTCTGCACCTCCCCAGCTCATGCTCGCTCTCTGTCTCTGTCACAAATAGATAAACTTAAAAAAAAATTAAAAAAAAAAAAAGAAAAAGAAAAAATAAGATGAATGCCTCTCAGGGCAGAAGCAGGAGCCGCCTGTCAGTCTGACCCCCTGGCATTGGCTCCTGGCAGTGGCCACAGGCCTCTGAGGGGCTAGTGCACGTCTAAACTTGCATTTACACTCTGGGGTGCCCGGATGGCTCGGTCAGCTGAGCGTCCGACTTGGGCTCAGGTCACGATTTCAACATTTGTGAGTTTGAGCCCTTCTTTCAGCCCTGTGCTGACAGCTCAGAGCCTGGAGCCTGCTTCAGATCGTGTCTTCCTTGTTCTCTGTGCCTCCCCCCACCCCCACCTCTCAAAGATAAATAATAACCGTTAAAGAACATTTAAACTTTCATCTCCACTCCTGAGCTAGCTTGTGTCCTAGCTTTGTGGAAAAAAAAAAAAATGTTGGCTGCCTAGTAATGAGGAAGTATATGGTAACGGACCTGGGAAAATGTTTCCCCTTCTTCGGAAGTTGCTGTTGTGTGCATTCCCTGTGAAAACCTGCATTCCAGTGATAGACAGCCAGGCACATTTCAAGTGGCCCCGTCCTTTTGGCCTACCGATCTTTTTTGGCTGCTACTATTAGTGACTTCGCAGAGTGGGAGGGCCAAGGACCTCTCTGCTTTCTCCCAGCCTGTTATTTCTCCTCTCTTTGAAAGTTTGATCACTCCCCCCTGCCAGAACATGCATTTCCCACTTTGTGTTTCTAGCTTTGTCCTCGATTTGTGTGACTGTTAAGCACACTTTGGCCTTCCGGATTCCCTCCTTGCCTCAAAATTTCAAACAAGTTATCGACCCATACCTGGACTCTCCTGCCCCTGGTTTATTCTCCGGGTCAAAATTGAGCCTCGTGCTCGGTCGTAAAACTATATAGTTTCACGTTTTCAAGCGCACAGATGCGTGTGTTTCTTTGAGACCGTACTCTTCAGCATTAAAGAGGGACCCTTCATTGTAATCATTACCGAATGGATACAGTACTAATGGAACTTAATTGTTTCCACTAGATGGATCTCGGGTGTTTTTGGCAGCCAAAATGAAAATGATTCCAAATACCATCAAAGGGGCTTATAAGCACCCAGCATGCACAGAGTGTTTTGATATACAGTGGAGTGTTAATATCATTATCTCTCCTAATACAACATACGGTTACTTTAATCCTCTCCCGCCTCTGTGATCTTGCAAGATCCGACGGATAGACGGCAAAGAATAAAACATTATACACAAGGAGACAAAGGGAGAATTAGTCCCCATCCTCTGAGTGAGATTTTTTTGATTGTTTGAATGTTGGCTTCAAATATGTACCTTTATCAATACTGACTTCTGTATCTTCCACACTAGTTTGAGTTTGTATGCGACATCAAACATACCTTTTCACACATGCTCTTTCCAGATTTTTTTTAACACTTACTTAGCAGTTTATAGAAGGAAGTGAATGATCTCCTCAAGCTGCTTACAAATTAAAAAAAAATCTGTGCTTATTAATTATGCAGGATTAGTCTAATTATAATTCAGCAAATTAATTAGCGACAGAAGGTGTTCTGAAACATTGGAGTACATTTGCATGTTAAATGGAGAGGCTAGTCTGTAATATATGTAAATTTATGCATGGCTTCATAGTTTAATTTAAAAATTTGCAGCTGCATATGGTATGGGAGCAGGTGAAAAGTCAGTTTTAGTTTAATGATGCTAAAAAACATTGGATGGTGTCCTGTCTTACCAAGAGAATGCACTCATATCTGCTAATCTACGACTCTGTCATAAGAATATAGCATTACATAGATGCTCAAACTCAAGGTCACTAGTGAGTGGACCCATAGGTGCAGTAAGTATAAAGCTAAAAACTGCGGGGGGAAAGCGGTGATAGGAGGGACCCAAACTCTGAACTTTGCTCGCCACTTTATCCAATATTGCGTATTGGGTCGGTCCGCCTTAGTTTCAGGAAAGTAACCTTCCAACCTGTGTAGAAAGGGATATCTTTTTTGTCCGACCGTTATCTGTGCTGGCAGGTAGAAGAGTTGTCCAACCTTGATTCCCTTTCCAAATATTCACATTTGCACTTCATTTCAATTTCCTGGAGCCGTGGGAAAGTTATTACCAAGTTATGAATTAATGGTAGGGTAGAGAGTTTTACACATTGGCCTCAACCATCTGGCAAAACAGTAAAACCAGCGGACCAGGCAGCAGCAAAGGGCTCTTGGTGTAATTGGTGTTCATTGCTCAGCCTAGCATAGATGAGCTTCACAGGGAGGGCAGAGCCGCGGGAGGGGGAGGGGAAGCCTGTCCAAGGGGAGAAGGGGCACTAAGGAAATAGGATGGTAAGGACCCATTAAGCTGATGGCTGGCTAATAACTTCATTTCTCTCCTTCATCCGAGTCGTCGTGGGCGTTAGAAAGGGAAAGAGATTTGTATTCCAATTCTGAAGTCTCCCTGAATGATGCTTCCTGAAGTCAGCCGGTACCACGTTCAGTTTCCCTCCCTCCGTCTTTTTTCCTCTTATTGATCTGAAGGGAGAGGGAAGGATCCGGCCAAAAAGAGGATGCGGGTTAAAAACAAAGCAAAACAAACACACAAACAAAAAACAAAAGGAAAAGCTGGAACAGCGCACATTGCCAAGAGCCCTCCAAAGACACTTTCTGAGAACAATTGGAATTACAAACATGCTCTTAGCGTTCTGTTTCACTCCAATTCAAGCCCAAAGAGTTCAATTATTATTTTCATTAATGGTGTCAGATTTTCATCCGAGTGCAAAAACAAGGACTTCTCCTTGGAGATTCTTTTCCTACGAGCCTCATGTTGCCAAGTAATGGAATTCAGGGGAGTGAGGATGTGTGTCTGACTCCAGAAGGAAAAAAAAGACAAAAAAACCTCCCGCCACATAACCCCAGGTCCTCAGAAACTATAGGGTGTTATTGGTAAGACGTGGAGAATCAAAGTGGCCCCTTGCTTTGGCAACTCAGCGACTGTTGACAGTCGGTTGTTTGCACTTGAGCTCTGGGAGACCCTCACTTCGGAAGAAATCCCGAAATGGCTCGGAAATGGAGTCTATCAATACAGAGCCAGAATTACACAGTGGGGGAAGTCGCTCCCTCCTGGTCCACTGGAGAGGCAGTGTGTTTGGTAATGAAGGATCTGAAACTGAAGTGCCAAACTGAAGTGCCACTTCCAGGAGCTTGTGATTGGAGTGAACGCCGAATAGAAAATGATCTGATGGGGCCCGCTGCCAGTGAGGAACCGAATTGTTTTGCCTGACCGTAGTTTGCGGAAAACGCGGATGAGGACTCTGACCCACGGTCCTCTGCCGTTGCTCTCTTCCTACGATCTGTTGTGATAGATTTAATGGCATTTTTGTTTTTCTTTTTACGGTATCTTTCCAGGGCATGCCCGGGTGGCTCCGTCAGTTGAGCATCCAACTTTGGTCCCTGAGTTCGAACCCCACATCGGGCTTGCTGTGGTCAGTGCGGAGCCTGCTTCAGATCCTCTGTCCCCCACTCTCTCTTCCCCAACCCTGCTCATTCTCTCTCTCTCTCAAAAATAAACATTAAAAAAATAATAAAATAGGGGTGCCTGGGTGGCTCAGTCAGTTAAGGTCTTGATCTCGCGGTTCATGAGCTCAAGTCTCATGTGGGGCTCTGTGCTACTGGAGCCCGCTTTGAGTTCCGTGCCTCCCTCGCTCTCTGCCCCTCTCCTGCTCACGCTCTCTCTCTCTTTCTTAAAAATAAACATTAAAAAACTTAAAAAAAAAAAACAAACAAATGATCTCTCCCTGAAAATTAAGGGAAGATCTTTCAGTAGAGTATATATTAATACTGGAGAGGTAATCAATGCAGAGAGAACCAGATCTGAATTTATGGCAACTCCCTCTGGTACAATTTTGTTTAGAAAATGAGCCATTTTCACATGTGGTGGCGAGGAAGGGGCAATTCAGGGCGAGGTGCCATAAGTTCGCCTATGGAAAGGTGAGGGTGCTAAGTTACTATGTCCCAGCCCAAACACTTGGCGTGGATAATTAATCCTCGCCACTGGTGCAGGGGGTCAGGTTACAGAGGAAGAAACTGAAGGTCCCTAACTTTTTTTTTTACAATAAATACAAAGCAAGCAAAAAATAATAACAGTAATTGCAGAAGCCTTGATGTCGTGTGGCAGTGACTTGGTGGGGACACCCCAGTGAGCTGCCACATGTAAGACCGAAATTATCTGCGGCCAAAGAAATGAACTTGCTGGTCTATTAAAAAATCTCCAATGTAGGAGAGCCTCCTCGGTCCCTTGGGTAATGCTTTCAAAATTTAGCTTGGTGACTTGACTCTCAAAAAATGTTTTCCAAGATTTAATTCAACTGCTCATGTTGCACATTTGACTCCCAGCCTTTTCTGTCTCCATAGTCTTTTATTTTTTTAAGTTGATTTATTTGTTTAAGAGAGACAGAGAGAGCATGAGTGGGGGAGGGGCAGAGAATGACGGAGAGAGAGAATCCCAAGCAGGCTCTGCCAGCGCGGGGCCTGACGCATGCGGGGCTCGAACTCACGAAACGGTGAGATCGTGACCTGAGCTGAAACAAAGAGTTGGATGCTTACCTGACTGAGCCACCTGGGTGCCCCTTCCATCTACAGTCTTGATGGACAAACGACCCCTAATCGTCATCATCCACTCAAGCAGTATTTTGTGTTCTTTTTCTAGAAGGCTGTAACTCTTTGGGTCATGTCATGTTTGGACCACGTGGGTTCTTGAGATGTTTTATTTTCGGATACCTGATAGACTTTTGTCTGCTTGTTTTGTTTTGTGACACGAAGAGTGACTTTACTCTCATTTCCGTAGAATAAGGTGAAGGATATCACATGATCCCCCCATAGATCAGTGAGGCCCTAGTCCCTGAAGCAAAGAGCCACTTGGCTGTATGTCCTACCTTTTTCTTCAAAAGAAGCACGGCCAAGGTCGCCTGGGTGGTTCAGTCGGTTGAGCGTCCCACTTCGGCTCAGGTCGTCATCTCATGGTTCGTGGGTTCGAGCCCTGCATCGGGCTCTGTGTGGCTGGCTCGGAGCCTGGAGCCTGCTTGGGATTCTCTCTCTCTCTCTCTCTCTCTCTCTCTCTCTCTCTGCTCCTCCTTCACTTGCACTCTTTCTCTCTTTCTCAAAAATAAATATACATTGAAAACATTAAAGACAACAAGAAAAGAAGCACAGCCAACCTCCCACCAGAGCCATGTTTTTCTAAGAGTCAGAGGAAGCAGAGTTCCTCTTCTAGCTCTTCTACTTATTAGCTGTTTGACCTTGGACAAGTAATCTCACCTGTGTGAGTGTTGTTCCTCTCCCCTGTAAAACGGAGATGTTAATTCTCCTACTCTCAGAGGTGGGTGGGTTAAATACAATCACACGTGGCACATAATGTGAGGTCGATGAATGTGGGTTATTTATTTCTTGTTATTACAATCATCTCCGTAATTAGTCTTTCAACCATCGGGAGTGAGAGGAGTTGAGTGTAGTTGTAAGTAAGACAATGTAGTGCTTCAAGATTTTCCGTAAACTTACATTTTTTGGGTCTGAAATGAGCTCTCACCGAAGCAGTCTACGTGGATAAACTTTAATGGTAATACAACTCTTCCATAGGGATGCCTGTGGAGATTAAAGATTCTGTCTGCTCTGTTCATGTATTTATATTTACATTTTAAGGGACTCTTTAAATAAATAGATCACCTAGAAATTCAGCTTAGAGAAATGAGTATTTGATTTAAGCCTAAAGATCCCAGTCAGTCAACATTTTTCAGTTATCTCCCCTTTCCATGGATCTTCTTGAACCTTTGTTTTGGCTGTCATCTTACCAAGCAGATGTCAAGTTCCAACCATTCCCAGATGCCCCACTGTCAAGTTTTTAAGGCATAGCAAGAGCCAATGGGGAGCTTGACCCCCCCCCCCCCGAGTCTCTTGATTTTTGTGGACTTGAATGAGACCCTTCACAAGGCCCTTAAAGCTTCAGGGCCCTTTCTTCCTTGGGCTGATACCTAAACAATCAATAGATTTATCAAGAGCAATGTCATCTTTGAGCCAAGCATGGGGCCCACTGCTGCCCTTCATCTCACTTTGGCCGCCAGGATTTGGATTCTGTTGTAGGCTTTTGGGAGAGGGAAATGCGTTCTTTCTGTTGTCAGAAGGTTCAAAGAGGATGTTACAGTTAAGACCTAGATTAAAGCTGGAGCATTATCATCATGTTTTTTACTGGTCTCAAGTGGAAACCCAGCACTTAGGGGTTTTCTTACCTTGTAAAGCAGAGGGAGCTGCCATGTTGGACGTTCTGGGTGAGAAAATGGCCCCCGCAGGTGTGTCCATCCAGCGCGGCCCCTCATCCTGCCTAGTCCCCCGAGGATCCAAGCGTGACAGGGCCCTGGGACAAGAGAGGCAAATGCTCATTTCTTTCAAATATGACTGGATGATCCGGCCTCTCCCTACATTTGATAGTTCTCAGAAGTGGTAGCAGTGCCTTAAAGGAAAGGAGTTAACCTTCTTTTCAGAAGCACCCACAAGCAGTGGGAGCCAATTGTATTTTAATTTATTGGACTCTAGAAAAGGCGGCTTAGTAGTTAGTCCAGATAACATGTGTCTTCCTCGAAAATCGTTGGACTTCGGCCTTTAAACACCTACACGGTTTGTGAGGCATATCCAGTCTACATGTGGCTCAGGCTTCAGTGAGCCAGCCTGCTTATGTGGCCACCGTGGCAGAGAGAGACAGAGAGAACCAGAGAGAGTACCCCTTGCTCTTGGCCTTTGGAGACGGTGGGGGTAGTCTCATCTCTGTGGTGTGGAACGTGTGATCATGGTACTGCAGAAATTATTTCCAACATAGGCAGAATTAGATATGTTTTTTTAAGGGAAAAGTTTTCAAAGTGAAAGGTATTTTACACATTACTTTGTGTAGAGTAAGGTTCTACCTGATGGTGGCTGTTACTGGTGCTAGTTCACATTCTTTTTTTTTTGTTCACATTTATTTATTTTTGAGACAGAGAGAGACAGAGCATGAACAGGGGAGGGGCAGAGAGAGAGGGAGACACAGAATCCGAAACAGGCTCCAGACTCTGAGCTGTCAGCCCAGAGCCCGACGCGGGGCTCGAACTCACGGACCGCGAGATCGTGACCTGGGCCGAAGTCGGACGCCCAACCGACTGAGCCACCCAGGCGCCCCTAGTTCACATTCTTTTGATGGGCATCCCTGTCTAATCTTTTCCTTGCAGACGTTCATGTCTTCCCACAGTGCTCTCCGCAACACTTTTCGTATCGCAATTTTTTTAGAAGGCGCTGGATCTCGGACTTCAAATGGGAGGTGAATTGAATGACCTCTACCACAAATCTGGACAGAATTCTGCTGGGTTTCGTACTAGTCGGATCGTTGGTTATAATTCTGGAATCCGGCGTGAATGCTGAGTAATTGCCCTTCCTTGGATTTAGAGACACGTCCTGCCCGCCCTGCTTCTCCCACCCTCCAGGCCGTCACTCTGCGCCCTATTTCTGCAACCGGTTTTAAACTCAGGTTCCTTTTGGGAAGGGCTCAGGACACTTCTAGACCCACCCTTCTAGAACTTTCATTCTATTCTTAACAGTGATGCGTGTTCCAGTATTCCAGATTGGGAGAAGAAGAGTTCTGGGGTACTAGGAGATCCCGTGAGATCGTAGACCCATGTTCAGGGGTCTCCAGACGCCTCTCACAATCTGAAGAAGTATATTTTGAAGAGGTTGATTGTGTGCTCCATGAGGGCAAAGATTTTGTCCATCTTATTTGCCATGGTGCTTGAACTTCTGTGGAATTTACTATATACTTTGCAGTCGATCAGATAGGTAAATACATGACTTTCATTAGTAGGCATTGACTTCCATGCAACTATCTTTGACCTAATGTTTCCCTCTTGCGATGCTATAGCCCTCTCACCAAGAAACCAGAATCCTTCACGTGGTTCTCTTTCTTTCCACCCCCCTCCCCTTACCTCCCTCCGTCCCTCTCTCCCTCCCTCCTTCCCTTTTCCTTCCTTCCTCCCTCCTTCCCTCTTCCTTCCTTCCTGAGCATTTTCTGTTTTAAAACAGCTGTTTTGAGATATAACTGACACACTATAAAGTTCACCCATTTAACGTGTACAGCGCCATGCCTTCTCATCTGTTCACAGAGCTGTGCAGTCATTGCCGTAATCTAATTGGTTCAGGAAACATAGAATGCCAGATGGAGCTTGCTGCGAGAAAGACCCAGGTTCAAATCCTTGTTTCTGCCACGGACAAGCTGTGTGATCTTGGGCAAGTGTCTGAAAAATCTGGTGCCTTTGTTTTTCGTGGCTGTGAGACGATTCATCAGTCATAAAGTTGTTGCAAGAAAAAAATGGCGCGCTGTATATGAAGCACCTAGCTCAGGGTACTGCACAGAGGAGACAAACTTCCTTTCCGTCCCTTCTGTGATCCCGACACCCTTCAGCCGCTGGTCCAACCCAGAATGGTGAGCAGGGACAGAGGTGGCTTTGACCTGTGATGTTCCTGAGCCACCTTCTCCTGCCTCAGAAGCATCCAGAAGGGGTCTTGAGAGAATGGACACTCAGCAGTTTGCCTGCCAAGCCCCAGGGTACCACCTGCTCTGACCAAGGCATCGCCTAAGATGCCTCACTTTCCATCCATCAGCTGTCCTGCCTTATTTAGTTATTTAGTTAGTTCTTTTTCCACAATCTCAGATCAGTGGGTTTGCCCTATCTCTAGAAAACCCTGGAAACATCCCACTTGGACTTTAGTAAATCGGGGTCTTTTTGTCTTCAGTGCTTTCTTCTATCAGTGCAGCCATTTCTGGAGGGCTCTCAGCTCTACACGCTTGACTTTGTGATCATAGAACGTTAATGTTGCCTCAGCCCTGGAGGTCATCCAGTTAAACCCAGCGGAAGAAACTGAGGCCCAGGGAAGTGAGGTAACCTGGTTGCATAGCTGGTGGGTAGCAGGTCAAGACTAGAATCCTGTCAGCATTTAATATATATTTGTGGAGTGCGGGAATGCCTTTTGGTACCTTAGGTTGCCTCAGCGGACCTAGGAACCAGGTTGAAAGCTGATGGCTCGAGTTCCCATTCTGATCCCACCTCCCCGCGTCTATAAAACAAGGACAGTCCTGCAGTTGTTAGAGTTCGCTCCTCAGGAATGAGATCAGAAGCCTTGCAAAGTGTACTATATGCTGAGTGGCTATAATATTTATGGAGTCAACGCTGTTTGGAGAAAGTGGAAATAACAACATCCATCCTGATGAGAATCTGCACATTTGGTCCGAATCTTGTAATTCATTTTGGTTTCCCGTTTCTGAGTGCAGAGTGCTGACATTTCCCAGGCAGCTGTGGCTTCGGAGGGATCCAGACCCAGGGGATTTGTTCCCTGCCTGTGGCTAATGGATGGTATAGTTAGTAAAGGGTTCTCTAGCAAGCCCCTGAGCACGGTGGGTGGAGGGGGTGTGGGCGAGGGAGGTGGAAGACAGCAGGAAAAGGAAGAGAAAAAATTGGAGACCTCAGTAAACCCCAGAATTCCTTTACATGAATTTTTAGGTTCACGTATAAAATATCCAGGCCATAGTTTCTGGAGCTAGCCACTTAGAAGCCGCTGTGCCTTCCTTTAGAAAGTACTGTACAACGTAAGAGAATTTTCTCTCTCTCCCTCCCCGCTTGACTTACCCCCGCCGCCATTCCCTTCTCCTTTGTGAACGGAGGGTTATATCCCTACGGTGCAGGGAGCTGTCTAGGTTACAAACTCCAATCCCAGGCCAGCCAAAGAGTCAAAACTTTCCATCCAAAGAACTCCTAATTGAAAATGAATCGAGCCTGTCGGCAGGCCCCTCGTTTCCCCCAATCAATTTGATTTCTTGTAAGCATTTTTTTTTTTTGCACTTTTCCACCTACCACACCATGCGCGCAATAATGCCTTCGCGAACATTAATGTCTTCACCAGATACGTTTCAGGGAGAGGGTAGGGCAGGTAAGGGAAAGTCTAACACACAGAGCGTGCATTATAAGGAGCTCCGCTGAAGCAAAACTTTCCAAACATCAAGGACTTGGTAAGAAAAGGCACTTGATTTGGTTTGAAGAGGGGAAAAGGTGTAAATCACCCATGGGGGGTGGGGGGGGGAGGGCTATTGTTTACAAGGGGACTGCTGTGAGAAACAGCAAGTTTTAAAGGATCTCCGTGAGTCCTGAGTGGCAGTAGCTGCCTCTGCGGAGACTGTACAAACGGAGGAACATTTCCCCTCACAAAAATCAAATGTTTGAATTCTGCTCGGTCTCCGAGTGCTACGGGCAGGCATTTCACTGCATTTTAGGGAGCAAAGGCAGGTGGTGAATTTGGACACTGCGTAAAGCAGTGAGGGGCAAAAGAAAAAAAAAATAAAAACGCAGTGCGGGGCATCTTCTCTGCCCTGTCATTCCAGAGGTACCTCGGCTGGAGACCCTCGGTGGCTGCATGGCACCGGAAGTAATGCCCACCCCCCGCCCCACCCCCCACGCCCCACTCCCACCCCCGCCCCAGCAAAGATTAAAAGAGAAGTGAAAAGCAGATGTCGTAACAGCACGAAAAAAAATTTAGCTGTTATTTCCAAATTCACACCCCACCTTATTCATAGATAGGGGTCAGGAGCACTTGGCCAAATATTTTTAGCGAATCTGGAGTAAAAGAGACTCCAACACAGAAAACACTGTGCAGAATACAGTTCCCACTCTCTCCTCCTTTATCGTGTACTGCTTATCTTTCCATCAGGGCTATTATTATTATTTTTTTCTTTAAGTGCTACATACAATTAACCGGAGCGCGCTCTAATTCTTTTGTGTGATTCTTTAAAAAAAAAAAATGAAAATAAACAGAAGGTCACCCTGAGAGCATCTCACCAGCCGTTGCTTTAAAATAGAATTTTTGGAAGCATTGTTGATTTCCACTTATTTTTGTTGGTAAATCCTGGGAAAAAAAATGTATATCTTTTCCTTTAAAGTTCTAATTCAAGGCATGGATGTGAGAGTTCTGGAGGGACTTTGGGACTGCGGTAAAATTTCGTTGTCATAGTAACAGAAAGGGAAATAGGCCTAGCTCACCTGGGACTTTAACACTGCAAAAGCTGGATTTTTTTTTTTTTTTAAGGAAAAGGACTCTGCAAGTGAAATAAATGAGAAACTTATTGTGTTTTGCAACAAAATCCAAAACATGAAATAGGTAAATGGCCGAAAAGACCACCCCTGCCATTTTTGTTGTTGTTGTTGTTTCATGTCCTTGTCTGATTAAAGGTTCCCAATTTTAAACCTGCACAAATAGTTTATTTCAGAAGCTGTGGGCTTTAAAATATGCCTTATGAATGATAACCTCAGACCATTATGCTGCGCCTTTGTATTTTTCGGGATAATCTACAGATGGTCTGAGAGGACATTCACACTTGTTATTAATCATAAAAACCCCAGTGTATTCCTGCACAGACCGATCTGCCTTTGGATGGCAACATACCGTTTTCTGATTTTTATATACATTGGTTAAAAATATCAGGGGCCCTTTTGTGGGTGAGGGGATACGTGTGAGGTGTGCGAGCGTGAAGGTGTGTGTGGCCCGCGGAAAGCCACATGCGTGAGGAACCCTAGGATTCTGGGTGAAGTCATGCCATTTTTTTTTACCCCGGAGCAAGACATTTTTGCGCGGCAGGAGTCACTGCTGCCTTGGAAGGCTTATTTTTGGGAGACAGAGTGCCCTTGCAACTCGGGGTGGGGGTGGCGGGGGTGGGGGGGGCGGGTATACAACCAGCAGCCCAGCTTGGGAGCCACCTCACAATCCTCAACGGGTGATGGAGCTGGCGTGTGATTGCAAACATCCAAATTTGCAAATTGCAGTGGGTTGGGGCAGGGTGTTCCTTCCCAGGCGGCTGGCTGAAATTCCCCAGACTTTGAAACACAATCGCTTTCCAATCAAATCTAATATAATGCAGATCTATTTTCTCTTAAAAACTGTTTACTCCGGAGTGTAACACGTTGCTTTCTCTTCGCAGATTCTTTCTCAAATTTTTCCTCAAGTGCAATCAGAATTGTTTGAAAACAGCAGGAAACCCGAGGGACATGAGAAGGTTTCAGGTAAGGGGCCTGCGGTTCTTGCCTGTTAAATAAGTCATCCTGTTTTCCCAGTCTTTAGCACTTGCTTCTTCTTTTTTTTTTTCTGCCTTAGAAAACATTATTCACCGATGCTGCTAACAATAAAGATAACTCTAAATGATAACCCTCATCCCATAGCATTGAGGGTTTCTTCATTTTGTAGTGCTTAGGCCCTCGGCCTCTATTGCCAAGGCCCCAGGGGAGGGGCACCAACCCGTGCTGGAGATTTGATTTTAAGCCCTCAGGCTGCCCTTCGCACACACAGCTGCCCACAGCAGGAACCGTGTTCTTGATACTCCGCCACCTTGGGATTTTTCAAAGCAGCTTCTCTATGCTTTCTGCAAGCAACAGCCTCTTCCTTTCCTTTCCCACCGATTAACTATTCAGTGGTCTCTCTCGGAGCCTTTGGGAAAGCAGCAGCCCAAACAGCCGTGGTCACTTTAAGATCGCAGCATGACAACAAGACCCACGGGGCAGTGACCCAGCTGCCTGGCAGTTAAATCTGCCACCGGTTTCATCACCCTTGCCACTGATGTACTGAGGACACGAGCTAATAAAAACACAGAGAGAGGCAAAGTGTGTCAGCTAGGAGATGAGAGGAAGTGCAGTCCCCCTCGGCCCCCTTCCTTAATCTTTGAAGGACCCATATTTAATCCACCAAAAGGCTTTCTTGCCATTCACACCCCGGCGAAACATACAGCGCTCTCTTCCCCGTGGAAACATTGAAAACACATTAGACAATAGCCTTCAAGCTTGAGACTTAAAAAAAAAAAATCCGGCAGCAACGGAAGGGATGGGGATGATTAAACTCGTGTTTTGGGGGAGGAAAGTGAGGTTTTAGGGCCTTAGTGACCTGCCTCTAATCGCAGGAAGGATGTGATGGAACCAGGAGCCAGGAGCGTCTGTCTGCTCAAACCCCTTCCACCAGACCGCGGGTTTGCACTGTGTACAACAGCTAGGTGCGCGCTTTGCTGTTGACTTTTTGAACAACCTGAATCATTTCTGAGCAAGGGGCTGCACGTATTCGTTTTGCGCTGGACCGCACAGATAATGTCGCTGCTCCCGCCCGAGGCTCAGAGAGCTTCTCGGGTTTAGGAACAGGGTCCTTAAAGAGTTGCCAGGGGAGGTGGGTGCACACACGGTGAGAGAACTACTTTGCAAAAAAAAAAAAAAAAAAAAAAAAGAAAATTCTTGTCATTTTTTTTCCCCACCATCTGATGGCTATCGAACTATCTTCCTGGCGCTGGCCCACTTTTTGCGCATTATTGAACACTATTACCAGCCTCTCTTCCTCTCCATCACACAATTTCTTCCCCTTGCCGTATGCCGTGAAGACAAATGGAAATAAAGTGAGCTTTCTTGGGGACCACGCAAGGAGGATTGTGCAAGGTGGAAGTTTATGGTATTCCATGTTCCAAATGCAATAGTACAGCATGTCAGTCCAAAAAAAGTGTGAGATGCAAAAGAATTCCAAAGTACCTCGATGACCAGAATGACCTTGGCTTTCACTTCCCCAAGAAACAGAGTCGGGAGGAGAGGTTGGCAGTTTGCATTCCTATCTTCCTGTTCACTACCATCACTTCCAAAGAGTTTTGCATTTGAGAATGCTCTTATAAATGTGAAGAGGCTTTTCATAGAAAGCCTTGTCATTTTATTTTTCTCAAATTTTGGAAACGTACCCACTAAGCAAACGCATGCTCATATTTCCTGTACTTCTTCGATTATTTACTAAGTGAGGGTTTCAACGTGTCTGAGCTTTCAACAGGGTCAGAATAAATATTGCTGATCTCAGAATGATGGCGAGTTCTCATCCCATGTGAAAATATTTAACTTCTGCAGAGAACGAGAAAGATTTTTTTTAGGCTTGTGGGTTCTGATTGTCTTATTTTGGGGGTAGTGCTAACATCAATTGGCAATTTTCTTTTGTATTTTCTTATTGAGTTAAAATTCAGAGAACATATCATTGATCCTTTTTTAAAAAGTTTATTTATTTGAGAGAGAGAGAGAGAGAGAGAGAGAGAACTCCAAGCAGGCTGTGTACTCTCAGCGTGGAGCCCGATGTGGGGCTTAAACTCATGAGCCGGATGAGACCAAGAGCCGGATGCTTAACCAACCGAGCCCCCCAGGCACCCCAGAGAGAACATATCATTCATCATTTTAACCATTTTAAATTGTGCAATTCAGTGGCCTTTAGTATATCCACAGTGTTGTGCAACGATCACCGCTATATGCTTCCAGAACATTCATCATCCCCAAATGAAACCCCACACCTCCCAATTCTCTTCTCTCTCCACCCACTGGCAACCACAAATCCACTTTGTCTCTTGTGGATTTTTCTCTTGGGGAAATTTCATAGAATTGGAATCATACAATCTGTGGCCTTTTGGGTCTGGCTTCGTTTCACCTAGCATGATGTTTTCAAGGCTCACCTGTGCTGTAGCCTGTGACAGTCCTCCATTCCTTTTAGTGGCCGGATAATATTCCATTGTAAAAATGTACCGCATTTTGTTTATCTGTGCATCCGTTGACGGACCCTTGGGTTGTTCCTACACTTAGGCTTTTATAAATAGTGCCGCTGTGAACATTTGTGTGCAAGTTTTTTCATGTGCAAACAGAACATATGTTTTCAATTCTCTTGAGTATATACCTAAGAGTAGAATTTCTGAGTCATACGTTAACTCTATCTTTAGCTTTTTGAGGAATTGCCAAACTGGTTTCCACAGTGGCTGCATCATTTCACATTCCCACCAGTAATGTTCAAAGGTTGCAATTTCCCCATCTCTTTGCCAACACTTGTTATTTTCTGGTTTTTGTTTGTTTCTTTGTTTGTTTCTTTGTTTCTTTTTTAATTCTAGCCATCCTATGAAGGTGAAGTGGTATTTTACTGTGGTTTTGATTTGTCTTTCCCTAATGGCTAATGGTGTGGAGCAGTTTTTCATGTGCGTGTTGACCATTTGTGTATCTTCTTTGGAGAAATGTCCATTCCAAATCCTTTGTCCATTTTTAATTGGGTTATTTGTCTTTTAATTGTTGAGTTCTGTGGGTTTATATTTTATATATATATATAAAATATAGTTTATTGTGATTATGTGTGTTTGTGTGTGTGTGTGTGTGTGTGTGTGTGTGTGTGTGTGTGTGTATGTATGTGTGGGATGCTAGGCCCTTATCAGATAATTGATTTGCAAATATTTTTTCTCATTCCATCATTGTCTTTTCTCTTTTTGGATAGTGCTCTTTGATGCAAAGAAGAAATGATAATTTTTATACTGTGCTCAGATTCTATTAAGAGTATAGTCTTCAATGAATACTCTTTGCATAGAGAAAAGCCTTGACTATGACTATGGGCTATCAGGGTCAAGTGGGAGACTTGGGTCAAGTTCAACATATGGAACCAAACCAGAGATTGTAGGTAATCATGGTGGTGGGGCGGGGGGCGGGTTGTGATCTGAAGGAATGGTGACTTAGGAATTTCTGAAATACATATCTTACTCAGAATGACAAAGGTAACACTTTTAAACCATACAGACAATTACTTCATTTCTCTACTTTGTTAAGTGATCAAACAGATTTCATCTGAAGCCTTCTTTTGTGGAGATTTGATCTGAACAGATAAAAATATGAATCTCTTCTTACCAAATCACGACGCCAACCAACCTCCCTCTCCTCTCTCACCCCTCTTCTTTCCTCTGTCTCCAAAACACTGGTGGAACCGAATTCTTTTTCCAAAAATGAGCACATGAGAACAAAACCATTATATTACATTCATTTTCTAACCTAAAACAAACCTTTCTTTAATTCAGTTCAAGTCCTAAGTATCTTGGACCTATACAAATACATATGTCTATTTATCAAAACACAATAGGTTTTAATCCTTTTTTGGTTCACAGCCTATTGAGAATTTGGTAGAAGCTATAGTTTCCCCACCAAAAGCTACATTGAAACCAAGTTTTACTTAAAATATCAGGTGTGGCCAGACCTCTTGAAATGTTTCTTAGGGTTCCATGGACCCCTGATCTAAAGAAATGAAATTCATCTACCAAATGGCCGTCCTCCATTTAACCCTTACAAAGAGGACCTGTTCACTTGGGAATTCCCTCATGAATTTTCCTGTTCTCTTATAAATGCCATCTGTTCCCAGGTGGCTCTTGGATCCCTGTCCTCAGACCTCACCCTTCTCTGGAGCTGCAGAATTACCATTCTACCTTCTTCCTGGGCATCTTCTCTTGTGTCACTAATGAGCACATGTTCACAGCAGATCTCAGTACTGACTCTCTGGATCTGTGCCCTCCTTATTTATCGTTGAAGTATCACTTCCTCCACCCAAGTAGCGGTTAAATCTATCTCTCTTCCTGAAAACAACTGCAATAGGTCCCTGCTTCTACTCCTTCCTTGTCTAGTCCATCCCCAGCCCTACTGCCAAAGTTAACTTTGAAAACATGTCACTCCTCTGCTTAGAATATAAGTATCTAGACAGAAGTTCAGGTTTTAAAAGGCTGAATAGTTTCTTCATAGATACACCCTGTCACGCACATCTCCTGATGTTTCCATATACCCACCACTCACTAGGCACCTCTCGCTGATTTCTCTGACATGGAATATTACTTGGAACCTTTCCACACAGTCACCCCTCTGCCTGAGAACCCTTCACCTCTCTCTGATTTGTGACTTCTACTCATGCTTCAAGATTATACCTGGGGCGCCTGGGTGGCTCAGTCAGTTAAGCTTCTGACTTTGGCTCAGGTCACGATCTCGCAGTTCATGGGTTCAAGCCCCGCGTCGGGCTCTGTGCTGACAGCTCGGAGCCCAGAACTCGCTTCGGATTCTGTGTCTCCCTCTCTCTCTGCCCCTCCTCTGCTCACGCTTTGTCTCTCTCAAAAATAAACATTAAAACATTTTTCAACAAGTTAAAAAAAAAAGAGACTACACCTGAGTGTCACCTCCTTTGTGAGGCACTTTTCTCACTCTTCCTGACCGGACAGAGTGGTTGCCTCCTTCTTCTGTACATCATACCATTCTCTCCACGCTTCTTCTATACCATCGATCACATTGTCTTGTCATTATTGTTTGTCTGAGACTGTGCTGCCTGAGGGTAACTGCTATGTCTTCTTAATTTTTGTATTTCTCCCCAATGCCTAGCACAATGCCAGCCATTCTGCAGAGCTCAATAAATTGTTATCAGATACATTTTTAAGAGGGAGAAGAAATAAAGGGAAGGAAGAAAGGGAAAGTAAAAATGTCTGTGGTCCCCAACGTATCTAAATCCATGGACCATACATGCAGAAAATCACTTCTGCCCTTCTTGAAATGGAACAGTTAGGTGAAACACCCAGATTAACAGCTCAGTGAAGAAAAGGAAAAGAAATTTGTGCCTAGTTTAAGCTGACAGGCCTGTTAGACGTGATGAACCCCATTCTTTATTTCGCTGCATTGTGGGTGGAGAGCAGGCAGTTGGAAAATCCAGAAGAAAATCAAGCCAAGACAAGGAGAAGTGAAATATGTTGCCATTTCCCCCATTCAGATTTGAAAGCACGGAAGTTGATAACAATCAGGGCAATTGTTGCCAGCTCATTCTCATAGACAGGCGGACTGCTTCTGCTCCAAGTCAATGAAAACATAGATGCCCTCATTCATTCACTCACCCAACCAGTATTGTTGAGGAAATTCTCTTTGCCAGGAACTATCCTAGGTGCTAGAGATACATCAACAAGCAAAACAGATACAATTCCCTGCCCTTTAGAGACGTATCTCCCGGGGCGGGGAGGGGAGACACAGGGAAAATATGATAAATGAGTGATTTACATGGCTTAGCTCTGCTTCCCCGTGGTCTTCAAGTGACCTGCCTGAAAGCACAGGGCCCAGCATGAGGCCAGTTGTCTTCGCCCTGACTGTCAGAACCCAGTGGTGTGGTCAAGGCCAGCTGAGGTAGAACTAAGCGATACCCGCCGTTATGATAGCAGTCAGTGGGGATACTCTTCCATGTAGTTTTCAAAGTTTTTTAGAGCATCAGCTGTAAGAGGACACTAACGTCAGCAGATCACTTACTTATTTGATATTGGGAAGCTTAAAGGCCTGGGTGTCCATGATTTCCCCTTGCCTCACGAGGACTCTGTTTTCGGGCGTCTGGCTCAGTCAGTTAAGTGTCTGACTCTGGATTTCTGCTTGGGTCATGAATCTCAGTTTGTGGTATTGAGTCCCGTGTCAGGCTCTGCGCTGACAGCACGGAGCCTGCTTGGGATTCTCTCTCTCTCTGCCCCTCGCCTGCTCGTGTTCTCTCTCTCTCTCTCTCTCTCTCTCTCTCTCTCTCTCTCAATAGATAAATTAAAAAAAAAAAAAAAACACCACATTTTTTAAACAAAGGAGTCTGTTTTAAACAGGCCTGATCAGGGGCGCCTGGGTGGCTCAGTCGGTTAAGCGTCCGACTTCGGCTCAGGTCACGATCTCGCGGTCCGTGAGTTTGAGCCCCGCGTTGGGCTCTGTGCTGACAGCTCGGAGTCTGGAGCCTGCTTCGGATTCTGTGTCTCCCTCTCTCTGACCCTCCCCTGTTCATGCTCTTTTTCTATCTCAAAAATAAATTTAAAAAATTAAAAAAAAATAAACAGGCCTGATCACTGTAGAGGGCTGCAGTATTTTCCATCATATAGGTAGCACCAACTTGTCCATTAGTCATTCTGAAGTTAGTAGCATGTGCCTTGAGATATCTCTCACCCGAGCATAATATGAAATGAACTCCTTCGTTTAGACCTAAAGCTTTCGTGTAGTTAGGATAAAGACTCTTACTGTCATGTGCTGAACTTTTCTGAGTGACTCTTGTATGCCTCAGGTTCACCCCTAAATTATTCCGTTTTTGGATTAGGTCCACCAAAATCATAACTTTTGTTTATACGCTGATTCTAGGGGGAGGACTGAGAAATATATACAGACAGGTCTCACCACCTGTGGCCTCAAGAGACAAACGGGCAAGATATATGGAGGGGCACGGGCATCCATTTCTAACGAAAGGAAAGTCATCGTGGAGCCAGATTGGGAAGGACATCAGTGCTAAGTCGATTCCTGTTTGTTTATAGGGATCTTCACAGAATCCCGGGATGGGCCTGCCAGAAGGGGATTTTGAGGGGCACTTGGAGGGGGTGAGAGAAGGGGTTGTGCCTGGTGAGGCTACATCCAGGTCTGCCAGACCTGGGAGGAAGAGATGTGGAGAGAAGGGAATGGAAGGCGGAAAGATCTCCTCCATCAGAATGAAGAAAGGAAGTGAGGCCGCGTAAGCCCTGACTGGCATCGCTCTGGTAGCTGGATAATGTGAGAGGCCTGGGGCCCGGATACAGTTGTTACTGCCCAGGAACAACCGGGAAATTAATGTGGATGACAGAGACACCCAGTCCCCACAGCTGGGCGTCAGCCCTTAGTCTGTGTGACTAAACAACGCATGAGCGAAGGGCAGGGCTGCTCATGTCTTGGAACAGGGCCAGGATCCATCCAACAAACCCTTACGATTTCTTAACCCCCCAGTTCTTATATAAAACGTTTTAATGGCACCACCATCTATTTTCCTTAAATAAAAAATGTTGAATGTTTCTCTCACACCCATTGAAGAGGGAAACGAGAGTTTAAATGAACTCCAAATGGTAAAAATTTAATACAGCTCCAGCTGCCTGCAGGTTTCTTCAGTTCAAATCTTTCAAATCGAGAGCTCCCCCAGCTGCTCTGTGATCTCATGCACCCTTGGAAGGTTGCTGGGCTACTGAGTAGCAGGTTTAAAGCTCATAATGAAAATCACTTGACTTATGGCCTCTCTAATCAACAGGTGAGTCCATGATCTGGTGGTAAAATAAACCAGAGAGTCCAGGAAAGAATAATTATCTATCTGGAGTCAGAAAAAAAAAAAAACCCTCCGAGGGGCTGAGGATATTTCCCTCAGTCTAGTGCTTTAAGCTCAGGGAAGGCTTTCTGTGGGTCACTTCAAGCTTTTCTCTGCTTGGCAGGATACCCTGCTGCCCCCCCCCCCCCCCCCAACGCGTGACCTTTAGCATCTCAAATGGGGACAAGAATCAGGCGGATAAAAGGTTTGACTCACCCCCACAGGGAATGTGTTTTGACTTCTTTGGGGGAGAAAAGGGAGAGTGGTAGCAAGTAGCTCTCTGTATAACTTTTGGGAAAAGGACACGTCAGATTTCAGGTAAGTGGAAACAAAGCTTAAATGCGCCAGCATTTTAGGAGACGCAAGCTTGGGCCCTAAACCCTACCTCTGAACGCATTCCAGAACAATCAGATGCAGAACTTCCTGGAAAGCAAAGCTTTTTTAGTTTTGCAATAAGAGTGCGTAGATTTTTCGCTGCTTATGGGGACTGCATGCTCCTGGTTTTTGATGAGCGACAGGTGATTCCTGAGGTCCCTGGTGGGCAGAGTTTGGTGGAAGAACATGGCCCAACTGAATCGAGAACTGCATCAAATATGTTAAGGCTCCCTTGTGGCTCTCCAAATGTTTGCTGGTAAAATACAGCCCTTGACCAGAACCATCCCGCTCGGAGTACGTTTTGGACGGGGAAAGCAATGGGTTCGATGGCATAAAATGAGGTAGGGTGGATGCAGCAAGTGTCTTTGACCCTTGAGATGGGGCAAATTTAGTTGTAAAGCAGGCTCCCCAATGACACAAAAGGTGGGTTGGAAAAAACATTGCCACTTGATTTTTGTACATATTTAATTCTTAAAAAACAACCCCCCAAAACAGGCTCTAAAAGACAGCCATCCTAAGCCAAATTTGCAAAATATGCCAGCAGAACCTGTCTCTGGCATACTACTGCACTTATGCCCATTAGATTTTTGTTTTGTTTTGTTTTAAGTTCCAGAATGATGATTGCAGTAACCTCAAGTCATGTAACCAAACTTTTTCAGCTCTTCAAGACCTATCTCAAGTTTCACGTCCTTGATGAAAATGGTGGTCACTGCCTTCGGGTTAACTTTTCTCACCTTTGGACTCCTAGGGTATGCAACGGCCACCCAATTTGGTCCTCAATTATGCATTACTATGTAGTCATCTTTTCTGATTATGTGTAGTGTTTGTTATGCTTCATCAACTACCTGGTAAGCTCCTTGAAGTTGTGACAGTGTTTTCTGTAAGTCTCCATTGCGTGTAGCCGTGGAGTGTCACTGGGAATGTCACTGGGAGTGTCAAAAAATACCATTGACTGCTTGAAACATAGGGCTGTCTTCTTCAGAAAGTGTCTTCTCGGGAGTTATGTCCTTAATGCCATGGTCCCCCCTCCTTTCATGCAAGCAGTTCCACAATGCCCCACATCTGTCTCAACAGCACTCAACTTTGTGTTCTCTCCTTCGGCACTTGATCCTTAACTGAACAGAAAATTTAGCCTTAGGGAATACGAAACAGCAGCGATTGCTAAGAATTCTGGGAATTCCTTTAAAAAAAAAAAAAAAGATGACAAAATCCATACTTGTGGGGTAGGTGTTTAAAGGTAATTTTGGAGACCCTGGAGTCCAGTAACAAAGAAGAATCTGGTCTTTAAATCTGGTTTGAAAATACGACGTGTGCCAAGAGTAAAGTGGTGGGGAGAAACAATTTTCAGTAGCCAATTGTTTGTTGTCAGCCTGGGTTGAATTAACGGAGGCTTAGACAAAACTGTTTCATCAGAGTCCCCTTGTCGAATGTGAGAATTAGCCAGGGTATAAAAACACCAGTGGAGTATTTTTTTTTTTCTCGTGCTGTGGACTCCAGACTTGGTTGCCTACCACAACCAGAAGTCTGTCTTGATTTTCTCTGTCCCTTTAATGGTCTCTATGTCTCTTTCCTCCTACCACAGGTGGAAAATAAAATCCCACATAATAGTTACGCTTTGGGAAAGCTGAAATAACATATATAGCAACTGAACAGTTATAAGGGAAAAGCACATCATGAATTTAATTCCATTTCCAGATGTAAAATGTCATAAAGAATTTTTTTCCATACTTGGCAAAATAACAGGAATTTTCGAGGCCATTTTATGTAGCTTGGTGGACGCGTGTTTGTGAGTAGGTACACGAGAGCCTTCCACCTTGAGTGTGCTATAAATGCTACGTAGTGTAGCTTTACTGAGATTAAACTACGAAAGGCCCCACGTTCAGCTAGAAGGTGCATGACCCTCACTGAAATGGAGGGGAAACGTGTCTGACTGATGGTGGAATCTGGTGTGTTTTCAAAGCAGGAGCTCTGATCCATATGGGGAGGTTTCTAACCAGTGTAATTATTCTCTCATGACGACAGACACTAGGATTCTCGTCTGTTTCAAAGAGCAGATCGTGTAGTCATTCCACCCATTTTTCATTTTGACTTCTCTTTTTCCTTCACCCTCCTGTGTGAGGCTTAGGGCCTTTGTAGGAACACCTGGGTGGGAGCTGAGAAAGGCTGGCTGGGGGTAGAATCCAAGCTGGTCGTTCCTCTGACTTAAGCAATTCAACGAAGCCATACAGTTAGAGCTTTGAGAAGGAGAGATGTTAAAAAGAAAACCAAAAGCGTGATGTTCCAAAAAGCCAAAGACGTCTCAGAGTGAGACATAAAAAATACCTCAAGGGTGGGGATAAGTCAGGTTGGTAAGGGTTCCCAGGCTGCATGCTATCATTCTGATACCAAAGGGACAGTTCCTTTCGTGGCAAATTGGTTGTACGGGTTAACGGATGTGCCCACCTAAAGGGTAACTCCCGCCGTGGCCTTGTATAGGCAGGAGAGACCTCTTTACAGCTCAGCTCCTGCTTTGTATAAATTATTAGAATGAGGGACATGGGAGTACTTTTAGATAATGAGAAGAAAAATATAATTTGAGGAAGCCAATCAGTTTTCTTGGGTACTTTTAGCAGATTGCTAACACAGTTGTAAATTTTGTTCTTACAGCTTTCTCGTACTTTTCAAGGGGAGATACAGACTTTTTTTCATGTAGCGAAAACTGCCATTTAATTGGCTGATTCAGAACGGAACGCACACGGCCCCTCTCCAGTTGGTCTGTGCGTATTGATCTGGCTTCACCAAAACTTAGAGATCACGCGGCGCAACATAGGGGGTTGTGAGAAGTGCAAAGCTACTGTCACTTAAAAAAATGCAAGCAATTTTGGGGCGCTTGGGTGCTCAGTCAGTTTAGCGTACGACTTTGGCTCAGGTCATGATCTTGCGGTCTGTGGGTTTGAGCCCGCAGTGGGCTCTGTGCTGACAGCTCAGAGCCTGGAGCCTGCTTCGGATTCTGTGTCTCCTTCTCTCTCTGCCCCTCCCCTGCTTGCGTTCTATCTCTCTCTCTCTCTCCCTCAAAAATAAACATTAAAGAAATTTTTTTTTTTTAAATGCAAACAGTTTCAACGGATCCCTACTTCTCTTTCTTGGAAACTTGTCTTACAAATGCCATGTCATAAATAATATTTGCATGAATATGATAGTTTTTGCTTTTGGGTTGAACTGAAATGTTTCAGTTGGGGAGAGCTATAATTTACAGTAGCGTGGGTTTCAGATCTGCAGGCTTTCCTTTGAGAGCTTCGAGCTAAAATACAGATACACCAGATATGAGAAACAAATGAAAGCTGTCACGGTGTCAGCAGCTAAGACCGGGGGTCCATCCCACACAAATTATGGACATCTGTATTCCTAATTGGCATTCTTTCGAGCTGTGCCAGCAGAACGGGAGTTCCAAGAGAGCCTGACAGCTTCAGAAAAGACAAGGTATCAGGTTTAGGTGGTCGGAGACACTGATGAGACATCGAAGCTCTTTTGTAGGCCGTATTCTCCATAGGTTTGCCATAATACCCGTGATTTTCAGTTTCGGCAACCTCCGAATGGCAATCCTTTGTCAATCCGAAGTTTGCTACTTCTAAAACAGATCAGCTTATGAGCCTGAGATAGCACGTAGTGTTGATGGTTATATGATCAGAAGATCGTTGGCAGAGATGCATACAAATAGTTAACAAGGTAATGGTAAGAAATGTTGACCTTGATTTGTTTAGCTAAGATGTAAAGATTTTTGAAGGTCAAAGGTGTCCTTGTGTAGTGTTTTGGAGTCTAACTGTGTCTGACCCTCTAACATTAAGCTGCTGTGGCCTGCAGTTTTGAAGAGTGAAGCTAACCAGGGGAAAAGAGAGAAGGGGGAGAGAACAGGAAATGGAGTGAGGTGTTTCAGGAAGTTGTCAGGGGTTGACTGATTGATTCCAGATGGAAAAGGTCAGCCTTCGTGACCCAGGAAATACTCACTAGGGGAAAGAAGTTGGCTTGTGGAAGGGGAAGGCCTGGGAGTGGGGCAATGCTGGAATGCACATTCTACTTCCTTTAGTCCCCGAACATTCAGAAACTTTAACTTGTCTGAATAGAATGATATCGGTGTTGTCATCGTTCACCAGAAAACAGGGAAGGAAGTTAAATTCGAAGCTTTCAGTGTACCAAGTGGGTCTTCGCCTCCGCGCTGCGGTTCGTTTGCTTCCAGGAGTAGAGGGAATGCGCGTAAAAGTCAATATCGGCGTGTGCCTCCATGTACGAGAGCAACAAACAAACATGTCTGGTTTCACGCGGTGGAGTTTGAACGTTAAGTCCTCGACATATTGCCAAGTCCGTTTCACTGACAGGCTCTCCTAGATACCTCAGTCTAAGATAGGTTGGAGTATTAAAAATGGGAACTTGCCTCGTATCTATATATATATACACACCCACACGCACATACATTTGGACATAATTTAAAATCTTGTAATAAATTTTGCAGACACTGAAATAATTCAGGTTAATTCCCTTGCTGTCACGAGAGGCCAGCGCTAGCCAGCAAGAGATTAAAATTTATTTCCATTGTTAATAGAAAATAATGAAGTGCATCTGAACCATCAGGGTATGTCATTCGGGAAATGTTCACTTTGGAACTGAATCTCACTCCACCCAAATGCACAATGATGAAATCAGCTGGCTCGAGAAAGCCCCACATTTTGTGGCAGGGATGCACGAGGAGCGTTACAGTACAGTATGACAAGAAGCTTGTGGAATGAATTAATGTGGTCTCAGAGAGAATGCTCTTTCTGGCCACATAATCCTCAGACAGGCTAGGGTTCCCCTCACTGTGCCTAGGACGGCTCATTGGCAATTAAAGCCAGAAGCACCCTTGCGTTTTCAGGTTTTCCCACAGATGGCAGCCATGTCCTTGAAAATCCATTCGCACACACAAGTTACAAAGGTGGTCCGCTTCCTCTTTTTTTCCTCTGCCTCCTATTGTTTTCAGAGGGCGAGCGTATACAGAGGTGAGTGCTTTCAACCTTCGTGTTCATCCTAACCCCGCGCTAGGAGACTTAGTTTCTCTCTTCCTTTGACTATGCCGCCATCTGATGCTTGTCCGGAGAAGACCTTGTGCCTCTGCGCACGTGTGAGAGAGTGATGGATGTCTACATCTTACAGTGGCCACCGTACGATAGGAACTTTCTGGAAGGACTTTCCCCAGACTCCTAACGTGTTAACTTGGGCACAGTTAAAAACAGACCCGGAGCTAGACAAGGCTGCATCCCTGAATTGTGAGCTTATAGACGATAATTTTCTGAGTGACAACTAAGGTTCCTTTAAGTTCATTTTGATGTCACAGAGAGGCAGGGACACCGTACCTGTGGTGCACTCCCAAGTCAGGAGCTGAAGTGTGGGAAGGACACGTAGCTGACTAGGAAGACGTTCTGTTGTCTTTCAATCTCCAGGACCTGACGTAATACCCAACACATAGCAGGAGTTCATTGTAAGCTTTTGGAATGAATGACTGAAGCCCACTTATGTCCCTGGAAAATTCCTATGTGCCACTGTCATGCCCACAGCACCAGGCTAGGTGAAATATTTTGTGGACTTCTGTTTATGGGGGTTTTCTTGAACCCTATTACATTAAAATATATATTAAAAATTTTTAAAGATACCATCTAAAACTCCATTTAAGGTAAAAAAAAAAATTCAGAAGGGTTTTCTTGGGTGGGGGTTAGGCAGTGGATAGGATTGACTGAGAAGGAACACAAGATAACTTTCTGGGGAGATGGAAATGTTCACTGTCCTGATATGGTGTGAATTACTTGAATGTATCTCTTTGTCAAAGCTGTGCAGCAAAGATTTGTACATTTCAATGTATGAAAACTTCAACTTAGAAAAAGGATTTATTATACTATTCTGTTTATTTTGTTTGCTTGAAATTATTCGTAGAGGAAAATTTTAAGTGCCGTCTAATGAATCTTATTTCATATTAGAGATAAGGCAGGGTCAAGGTTTCCTCCCGCCCTTCATTTAATAAGGAAGGAAGGGGTGTGCAGAAAAATTACCAGTAGAATATCAGCAAATTTAATTTGGGAGTAGACAGAAGAGTCATTTTTAAATACGGCTCCTCATTATGTACCTGTTCAATGTCTTTCCTCAAGAGGTCTATACATATGCATGAATATGTATATAACACGTTACTTTCTCAAAAAAATTGCATGCATAACTGATAAAAAGATTCATGTCTAGCATGGCCCGTCTTCCGGGGTCAGGTAGGTGGTGGGTGCACTCAAATCCATCCACCTCTGCTATGCTTTCCCAACTGCTCTGGCCTTGACTGATCTCTGTCTTGAATGTCCCCTGCACCCCTGATCTAAGGCACACACATAGACCTCAATTTGATTTCATTTTGCATGCTATTGGTTTGATGTGTTAGCCATATCTCTGTAGCCTGAGAGTGAGCTTTTTAAGGCTGGGACCCTGCGTCGTAAATTTGGTACCCAGCCTGTGTGCCTGCCTTTCCAGAGGCTCCCCGGAGCTTACGCTATGGGAGGGGCTCACTGAGTAATGTCACCTGTCCTATTGACAGGTCAAACAAGGCAGAGGTGAGGCAATTAGGGTCGGACGTCATCCCGATTTGGCACGTGCCAGGCCCTGCCCCAAACGCTTTACGTGAAATATCTCACCTTATCCTTCCTCTGTTTATTCAGCCCTTGAGACAGGCATTATTGTGTATGTTCTACAGATGAGGAAAAAAAGAGATTAGACAAGGTGAAGTAATTCGTCCCAGGTTACAAGGTTGGGGAAGAGCAGGTGTGGCGTTTCAATTCTGTCTCATTCCCAGTCCATGCCCTTCAACTACTCCACACCCATCCCTTCCCTTTCCTCTGCTTAGATTTACCGACTGTCCTACATTTTCAGCACTGACTTCCAGCTTCTTCATCCACTCACCAAAAGATCAGAGCATCTCTGCCGCAGCTCTCGAGTGGGCGGGGCCACCGCAGACCACTCCCGGGGCAGCATCCTGGTACCCAGCATTGCTTTAGCACACGCTAGAAGTGGGAGAACCCATTTCCAAGCTGGGAGAAATGACCTCCCCACTGGTGTCGAGATCTTCACTTCCTGAGCACACACAATCGGCTCCTTGGTGTGACTACAGATGTAGGGTCAGCTGGGAACGATTGTCCAAGTCCTGTGGTAGAGAACAAGGTTCTTATTTATCTTTTCGAAAAAAGTTTATTATTTACTTTGAGAGAGAGAGAGAGAGAGAGAGAGTGAGAGCAGGGGAGGGACAGAGAGAGAGAGAGAGAGAGACCGAGAGTCTCAAGTAGCCTCCATGCTGGCAGTCCATGCCTTAAGGGGGGTTCGAACCCATGAGCCATGAGATCAAGACCTGAGCTGAAAGCAAGAGTCATATGCTCAGCCTCCTGGGCCACCCAGGCGCTCCGAGAATGAGGTTTTTAGAACCAGCAGGCGGATGGCCAGTTTCCCCACTTCATCACCTGGGCGTGGTTTGCGTGCAAATACGTAACAACACGTGAGTGAAGGGTGGCCTCTTTCTCCAGAAGGCTCTGCCATAATTATGAGGGGATAGCCTGCTGAGATGCTGAGGACATGGCCCCGGCCCAAGTTTCTGTTCCATCTCTCATTAGCCATGGGGAAGTCTGGCAGATCAGTATGCTACGGCCTCTACTACTTTATGTACAACTAACTCCACCCCCACCCCACTTTCACCTGAAATACGCAGGTCGTGTTGTCAACAACGGTGAATGTGGATGGACACGTGCTGGCTGTTTCTGACAACATGTTTGTTCATAACAACTCCAAGCATGGACGGCGAGCGAGAAGGCTGGACCCGTCAGAAGGTAGGGCTGCCCGCTGTCTGGGCTGAGAACAGCACACAGGTCGAGACGTCCGCAATTGTCCTGGCTTGAATTTTCCATTTATGTCTAAGCCGGAGTGGGGAAAGCACACAAGATCATGTGGGTTTTAAGTGAAGTTGTAAACACGGATGCCTGCCTATTCTGCTGCAACGCCACACACGTCCCAGCCCACACTCAGGCCCCCATGCCTCACCGTCCCCTCCATCCAGTTCTGTGTTTTTCTTTTTGCTAGACGGGCATTTCAGGCAAACGTGGGCCTATGACATCTTGGTTAAACAGGAACGTTACCTTGCCAGACATGTATGAATAAGTGTCAGATGTACCCTTAAACAGATTGTGGGCAAAACAAAACAATGTGCAGAATGAAATTGACACTAATTGATTTTTGTTTGCTTGGACAAGAAGAAATCATGATCTGCTCTGGGTAGTTTTCCATGTGCATTAGAGTCGTCAGAAATACTGGTGACTGTTCAACTTCAAGTTGTCCAAAAAATTAAAGCATATCAAGGAAGATAACTGACAAATACCTAAGTAAATTCCATCTTTCACACTCCCCAACTCGCCAGGGTTGGGTAAGGCTTTGTTATAGGGGGTGAGTGGCTAGCCTAGGCTACTATTTTATTGTGATGTTTTGCTGTGTACTGCCCACCAGCCCCCCGCTCCAGCTTGGCCCTTAAAATGTGTCTTGTATCAATTTAAATAGGAATTAATGAACTGAAAGAAAATGATTGAATCAGTAAAGAATTTGGAGTGGTGTTAATTCTCCCACAGTGGGCATTGAAAGGGGAGAAGAAAATCCCAGGGTTCAGAACTAGGAACCCATCCAGTTTCTTTTGACTGATTGGATGTGATTGACTGGCTGTTCAAAGGGGGCTCATGTTTTTGGAGTCCTGCCAAAGTTCTCCTCCACCTTTGACCCTGTCAACTTTGGAAATGGAGTGATGGATTGACTTTAGTTATGGCCTGAAAACCATATTGGGTTCCTGTTGGGATGTAAAGTCCAGAGGCCTTGAACATATGGAAGAAGGGGGGGGGGGCGGAATCCTTCCTACAAAGTTAGGAAACTGATTAGAAATTGTCTCTTAATAGAGCCGGAAAAAAACTCAACTATGATAGATTTTACTTTCTCCTCTCGCTAGCGCATTAACAGGCCTTGTAAATCTTAACATCTTGGGGCAGAGGAGGTGGGGAGAGAAAAGGGATTTACACATTTCTAGTGTGATCAACTTATAAAAATATGGGGGAAAACAACAGGGTTTTAAAAACACCCTTTGCACAATTAGCTAAGTGTTCCACGTTTTCATATATAGTGGTCAACTCATTAGGCTTTAATGACCTGGTGAAAACCAGCAACCAATTAGGGAATGATGGCAAGTCAGCAAAGCTCAACTTGAACTTGAAATAACCAACAGCTTTCAAGAGCAGCCAATCCCCAAAACTCTAAATTTCAACCATCAAAGGACAGCCCTGACTTTTCCTTTCCTATCTTCCTAGCTACCCCCTGCATCAAAGCCATCAGCCCGAGCGAAGGCTGGACCACAGGAGGAGCCATGGTCATCATCATTGGAGACAACTTCTTTGATGGCCTCCAAGTGGTGTTTGGGACCATGCTTGTATGGAGTGAGGTAGGCAAAGGCAACTTGCTTCCCTGATTTTCTTTGGCCCAAAGATTGTTTTGATTTGGGTAAGTGTAATTCCTGGATCATCAGCAAAAACGTGACTGCCTGTTGTTGAGTACTTGCTATGAGCGAGTCACCGAGAATTAAAAGACATGTAAACCACAGTTTATTGTAGGCACGAATCCGTTAAAAAGATAAATCTTTGTTGCGCGTTGTTTACAATTGTGAAAAATTAGGAATAGCCTAAATATTGAATAATGGAATGGTTAAAATCCATTATTAAAAATTAGGTTTTGACAAAGTTCTAATGACACAGGAGAGGGGATCGTACTTACGCTACAATGGTAAGTGAAAAAAAATTCGGGGTAACAAGGTCTACGGATATAAAATCTAATTACACAACATGCGTCCATAGAAGAACGCTAGAAACACACCAGAGAGTAACAGTGGCTGTCTCTGGGTTATGCAATGCTAATGTTTTACTTTATATTTTTCTATAATTTCCAAATTGTCTAAAGTAGGTGTGTTCCGCTGTCATAATGAGAAAACCAGCAAGACATTACAAAAAGACGAGTACAGTGCTGGGTTGGGTATGGAAAGTGGCAAATCACGATGTGAGAGAGTAGCAGTGTGGGAAGCAGGGAGGGAGTGAATACAGGGGGTGGTGGGACTTCAGCAGCCCTGGCGGGGAGGCGAGGATCCAGACAGGTTACCTTGCGAGGAAATTCCAGAGTGGGAGAGAGGAACACGTGCGACACAGGGACGGGGCGTTTGGAACGTTTGGAGCACTGTGAGCACAGCCAGTTTGCCCCGGGGGGTTGTTGAGGGAGATGCTCCTGTTCTCCATATCCTCGGTGATAACTTGCATAACAGGTATTTTATTTCCCTGCCTGTTCAGCTAATAACTCCTCATGCCATCCGAGTGCAGACTCCTCCCCGGCACATCCCTGGAGTCGTGGAAGTGACATTATCTTATAAATCCAAGCAGTTCTGCAAAGGAGCTCCTGGGAGGTTCATTTACACAGGTGGGTGAGAAAATGATCCAAGGGAGACTGGCTCCTGGTTCACCTTTGCTCTAGCTCCCAGTGTCTCCAATTTATAATGATTTTACCTTTTCTAGGCCTTTCTACTAGTGTGGGAAGAGTGGACTGGGTGGTAGGTATTGACTGGGGAAATGCAGACTTGATTCTAAAGTTTATTTTATGCAAGCAGTTTCTCAACAGTCTGAGAGATGATCACGGGAGTTCATTTCATGAGTATATATCCCCATAGATTTAACTCAGCTGGAACCACCTAGAATGGAATTTTGTCTAAGCAATCAGATAAAAAAAAAAAAATAGACCAAGTTGCTGGCTGTGACTAAATTTTCTTGAAAAAGATTCATAAATATTACCCAATGATACTACAGACTGATTCAAAGTATTTTAAAATTTTATGGAAGTGGAAATTATTATTTCGGTATCTGTTGAATATCTACTTTGTATCTACTTTTTCTACATGGAAGGTGCAATGACTTATAAGGCATGCTTCCTATTTGGAAATGTAGAAACTTTTGGAGGAGGGATGGTATATTGCACAGAACAGCCGAGGAATTTGAATATTCAAAATGTTTAGTGTTTCCGATGAATGGAATATGAGTTTGGTGTGGCCTAGAGTAGGAGGAAGGGTTTTCAAGGAGGAGATGGAAATCAAAGACTGTCTTTTTAATGTTTATTTATTTAGTTTTGAGAGAGAGACAGAAAGCGCAAGTGGGGTAGGGACAGAGAGAGACACACACAGAATCTGAAGCAGGCTCCAGGCTCTGACACGGGGCTCGAACCCGCGAACTGTGCGATCATGACGTGAGATCACAAACCGGGAGATCAAGCCGATGTCGGACGCTTAACTGACTGAGCCACCCAGGTGCCCCCAAAGACTATTTTTAAGGGTGGGGAGGATTTGAATAGGCAAAGAGAAGAAGGAAGAATGTTCCAGCTATGGGAATCTCACATACTAAGGCCCAGCGGGTGAGGTGAGCAGGTGTCTGGAGAAGAGAGGGCCGGTTTACAGCTGTGGCAATGCACTCAGGTAGAACTTAGACCAGAACTTTGCCCACATGAGCCACGCAGGGGAGGGAAGGAAAACATAAAACAGTTTGAGAGCCCTGTAGGGTACCTGGAGTGGTCAAAGTCAGAGACAGAACATCAAATGGTGGTTATCGGGTGGTTATCGGGGAGGGAGAACGGGAGTTGATGTTTAATGGGTACAGAGTTTCAGTTTTGTGAGATGAAAAGAATGCTGGAGATGGGCCGCACAACAGTGTGAATGTACTTCACATGCCTGAACTGTACCCTCAGAAATGGTTTAAGATGGTATATTTTGTTATGCATGTTTTACCACAATTTTTAAAGAAATGAAAAAAAAAAAAGCTCCTCGTATGGGAGTTAGGGCTTGATTTGTAAGACAACGTTAAGTGTTCCCAGGCAAGGGAGAGTAACTCAAAGGGGTTATCATAAGAAAAACAAATGCTATTGATATAAAGACTGAGTCAATCAGGGGAATGACTGAAGGCAGGAAGATCAACCAGGACATTGTACTTTGAAGGAGAAAACAAGGGGTGTAGAGAAAGAATCACATGAACCTAAAAAATATATCAGGCACATTACGAAATTCTGATCGTATTTTATAGCGTCCTCGTCTCTCGTTTGGATCCAGCCTCCTATTCTCGTTTATGTGTAAGTGTCTGGTTAGATATCAATGAGGAGTAGATGGAGAGTAATTTTTAGGTTTATTTATTTAAAATTTCACCTTTGAGTTTTCTCTCTCAGGGTTAGCGTGTGTGTGTGTGTGTGTGTGTGTGTGTGTGTGTGTGTGTGTCTACGGAAGAGTCTATGGCAGGAACAGTAAGGTATTTGCTGCTCTTGCCCCCAGAGGGACACAGTTTACTCATTCATTTAAATGAGTGTTTCTTACATGCCTACTGCCATGGCCTGGCACATGTCTAGGCTCTCCGATGTAGAAATGGGCAAGAGAAAATCCCTCATCTTTTTTTTTTTTTTTAATTAAAAAAAAATTTTTTTTTCAACGTTTATTTATTTTTGGGACAGAGAGAGACAGAGCATGAACGGGGGAGGGGCAGAGAGAGAGGGAGACACAGAATCGGAAACAGGCTCCAGGCTCCGAGCCATCCGCCCAGAGCCTGACGCGGGGCTCGAACTCACGGACCGCGAGATCGTGACCTGGCTGAAGTCGGACGCTTAACCGACTGCGCCACCCAGGCGCCCCAAGAAAATCCCTCATCTTAATAAAACTGACTTCTAGAGGGGAAGACAGACAACACGGAAAACAGGTAATATAATTTCAACAGTAATAAGTAAGGGATAGAGAATGAGGGAGGGCTTGGGGTGAGGTGGTCAGTGAGTGACGCTGTGAGGAAGGGACGTTGCGTGAAGACCTGTATCACAGGTGTGCAAAGCTGTCCCCCTGCCTCCGTATCTTTCTCACTTTCTCTCGCCTCCACTCACACTGCCTTCCCTCTGCGCCTGGAACTCTCCGGGCCTGTGTTTCTGTGTGGCTCTTCAGTGTTCTCTAGCACAGTGTCTGACTCTCAGTGAATTGGGGGCGAGCGTCCCAAGCAGAGAACAGATTATAGACTGAGAGGTCGGAATAAGCCTGGCGTCATCAGGGAAAAGCATGAATGCCTGTGGCTGGAGTAGCATTGGTGGGGAGGAGGACAATGGGAGACGAGGTTGGAAGGGCACATAGAGCAAGGGGTTTGAATGGGAAGACACAGAGGATGTTGAACAGGGAAGCAGTCGGCATCCAGACAGGATTGAAGTCCACGGGGCTGGATGAGAGGGCCACAGAAGGGAGTGTAGCTACAGAATGGAAGAAGTCTCAAGATGGCGCCTCAGGAGCACCAACATGTAGGGCTCGGGGTGATGGGAGGAGCCTGTGAAGGTGACTGAGAAGGAATGGTTGGTAGGGTTGGAGGACAGCAGAAATGTGGGCTGTCCCCAGAGTTAGGTGAGGAATGGGTCTCACTTTGGGGCACTTGCCACATTTAGGACTCTGGCATCTCTGTTTTTTCTAGTATACTCAGTGTATGTGGGAGACCATCGGCCTGTGAGGTCTGCAGCCAATCCTCAGCTTCTGCAGCCAATCCTCAGCTCTCTTGTGAAGTAATGAAAGACATCAATCCTCAGGGAGGCTGTGGACGTGTGGAACCAGGGCTTGTGTGCTTGTACACGCATATGTGTGTATACATGTGAAAAGTGTCTCTGCAGCAGAAGTCCTCACCCTTTGCTGCACTTTAAGTCACTGACACGTGGGCCCCAGACCAAGTATCTCTGAATCTCGGAGGGCAGGACCCACCCAGGTATCCATGCACTTCATATATTCACTGAACAAACATCAGCTCTAAATTATGCTCAAGGCACCAAATCAGTAATTTCAGTATGTCTCTAGCAGCTTACAGTTCCAGAAGGGGAGACGGACCCATGGAGATTGTGATAATTGGATTAAGTCCCATCAGAGGTATAAATGCGTGGAGCACTGAGCAGGGAGTGGCTGACTTTGGGGAATCAGTGAAGGCTTTCCAGGAGGTGACAACGGAGTGACATTTCTAAAGCACAGGAGGAACTTGCCAGACAGAATAGAAGAGGCCGTGATCCACAGCCTGTGGAAACAAAGTGTTTGGCAAAGAGGAGCCCACATAACCATGAAAATAACAGATATTATCTTACTTGTAAATTCCAAGAACGGTAGAGATGATGAGCCATTGAAGATCACGTGGTCAAGCTCCCTGTTTTGCTGATGGGAGAATTGAGAGCCAGGCAGAAGTGACTTGTTCCCAATGGCCCCTTGAATTCAAGGTAGAGTCAGAATAAGGACTCAGGTCTCTGGCCATCCTGCCCGGCATCTTTTATTTAGCAATTATTGTTAACCAACAGCTCGGCCTTCCTGATGTGCTGAGATTTTATCGACTTATTCACCGAGCAGATACTTAAAAAAAATTTTTTTTTGGTGTTTATTTATTTTTGAGAGAGAGAGAAAGACCGAGCACAAGTGGAGGAGGGGAAGAGAGAGAGGGAGACACAGAACCTGAAGTAGGCTGGGCTGACAGCTCAGAGCCTGATGCGGGGCTCGAACGCGCAAACCACGAAATCATGACCTGAGCCAAAGTCAGATGCTTAACCAACTGAGCCCCCACAGGAAGCAAATATTGGTGGAGTGTGTTTGCTGTGCTTAGCATTGTGCCATGTGCTGGGGACACTGTAGATGAGTCAGACCAGCAGGATCCTTCCTTCATTATGGTGCAGTGATGTGAAGATAAGCCAGTGATGCTCTAAGCTTGGGCTGCTTGGATGCCTCTAAATAGTTCTGAAATCTTGTATACGTGACTTCACTTCGTAGCCTTCCCGTCTACAAAACGGGCTGCCTACCTTACAGAGCTGTGGTGAGGACTAAAAATACGGGGCATGGAAACACGTGGCATGCTGGTAAAAGTTTCACAATTGGCTCTTCAGGGAAAAGCCAGGGGGAGGGAGCAGTAGGGTTTGTAGTATTTGCTGATTTCCATGGTGCAAATACTCTGACTGTGGGTGATTTCTAGCTACCAGTATGACATCAGCTGGCTCACAAAATTTCTGAAAATTTAACAGCTTTCTCTCACGAGCTGGTGGAAACCAGGTCTAGAACACCTCTGTATGTAAGCATTTGGGAGGGGGAGCGACTATATCTTATTATTCAAAAGTATTTATTACTAGAGCGCCTGGGTGACTCAGTCGGTTAAGCGTCTGACTTCGGCTCAGGTCACGATCTCGCGGTCCGTGAGTTCGAGCCCCGCGTCAGGCTCTGTGCTGACTGCTCAGAGCCTGGAGCCTGTTTCAGATTCTGTGTCTCCCCTCTCTCTCTGACCCTCCCCCGTTCATGCTCTGTCTCTCTCTGTCTCAAAAATAAATAAACGTTACACAAAAAATAAAAAAAAAAGTATTTATTACTAATAATATTCCTATGCTTACTATCAGGGTTATTACCATGGAAACTTTTACTATCAGGGTTATTACCATGGAAACTTGAGCAAGTAATTACAAATGTGATGAATCCTAAAAAGGAGTTGCATAGGATGCTGGGGACATATGCTTGGGAAATCGAACCCTCTTAAACTGAGATAATGGGGAAAGCTGAGAACAGTCCAAACACAGGAAGCAGAAGGTGCAAAGGCCCTGGAGTAAGAAAGAAAATGGGATATATACGATGGCCACTATGAACAGGGAAGAAAGAATGAGCTGAAGAAAGGTTGGCCTCGAGCTGGAAAGGGAGGGTTGGGGCTGATCATTTGGTTCTACCCCGAGTGCCATGGGGAGCTATTGGAATATTTTAAAGCCGGGGAGTGTCATGATCAGATTTGCCTTTTAAAAGATCATTCTGGCTGAGTTGTTGAGAATGGCTTGGAAGCCAGGGTGGATTCAAGGAGGTCAGCTGGAGGCCGGTGTGGTGGCCCCGGCCAGAAATGATGGCAGCTTGGACCAGAGTACCAGTAGTGGGAACAGGCAGAAGGGGATGGAATCTAGGAGGTAGCGTTGGCATCACTTGATGATTGATTGGATGGGGTGAAGGTTGGGGAAGGGAGGGGAGGAGGCAGCTCTCAGGTTTCAAGTTTGAAAAATTGGGTGGGTATAGTTTAGAAAGGGATTTTTAAAAAGGTATAAAGTGCTAAGGGAGTTCAGAGGAAGGCCAAAATACTTCCAGCTGGTGGAGAGGTGAGAAGATTTAATATTGTAAAGATGTCAATTAATGAATACATTTAACACAATGCCAATCAAAGTACTAACAAAATGTTTGGGGAAACTTTACAAGAGTTCACCTGGAAAAATAAAGGTGCTAAATAGAACCACTCCTTTTGAAAAATGAGAAGGGCCATGCTCTTCCAGACTTAAAACCTATTGCAAGTTTCAGTAATTAGAAGAATATGGGGCTTTGTAGGAATACATAGAAATGTTATGCCACAGAAGAGAACATTTAAAAACAAACAGGTTTTGTATACATGAGTACTATGGATACATAAGGAGCCATCTCAGTCAATGTGGAAAAGATGGAATGTTTAACCAATGGGAATGGGCTCACTAGTTAAGCATTAAAAAAAAAAAAAGTTAGATAACTAATTTTATATTATAAACTGAAATATCTGAATTAGATGTTTTGAATGAATAATGTACACAGTTCAGGGTGCCTGGGTGACTCAGTCGGTGACTTTTGATTTCAGTTCAGGTCATGATTTCGTGGTCGTGAGATCGAGCCCCACATTGGGTTTCATGCTGACTGTGGAGCCTGCTTGAGATTCTCTCTCTCCCTCCCTCTTTCTCTCTCTCTCTCTTTCTCCCTCTCTCTCAAAGTAAACAAGTAAACATTAAAAAAATGTACACATTTCAAAATATTATAATCTTAAGCCTTGCTAACCTTGACCCCAAGGAAACCATCAAGCATAAATCTGTGATGACATAAAAAGAAAATTTTTGCATGTCAGGGTGATGGTCATTAAGTCAAAAGGAAAAGGACAGACTGAGAACATATTCATTGCATGTGACATATTACCCTATGTATAAAAAGATTCATTCATTTGTTCAGCAAAAGCTTACTTTATGCCTACCATTTGTCAACCACTATGTTATGTCTTGTGGGTAAAGTGATGAATGTTAGATATCTCACAAACTAAGGAGAAAAGGAAAGATATGTAAATTAAAAGCTAGCAAGGAATATCAGGAGTTAATTCAGGAAGGAATACAGTTTAGCAGCAAACGTATTTTTAAAAATCCCAATCTCATTAATAATCTAATACATGCAAATTAAGGCGACTATAGGATAACATTTGTTTTCCCTGTCAGGTTGGCAAAGAATTGTTTTTAAACAAATGAAAATACCCAAGTTGGCAAAATTAGAAGGAAGTGGGACTTCTAACACTCTACTGCAGGAGAGTAGATGGCTCTAAAGAGTACCTTGATGGCACTGGCTTTAAAAATGCATATACCCTTTGACCCAACAATTCTACTTTCTGTAATATATACCGAGGAAATAACTCAGTTTGCCTGAAGGCTGTTCATTGGAACGCTGTTTGTGGTAGTGAAAATTGAAAACATCCTTAGTGTCCATTAGGGGACTCATTGAATAAATAATGAAGTCTCTTTACACTGAAACACATTTTAGATGTTAAAAGTAATGCTATGAATGAATATTTAGTTGCATGAAAGATGTGATATAGGTTAAAAAAAGCATAAATTATATATATATAATATCTATATATATTATATATATCCATATATATTATATATATAATGTGCATATATTATATATAATATCCAAATATATTATATATATAATATGTGGATATTATATATATAATATATATAATAATATATAATATATTATATAATATCCACATATTATATATACAATATTATATATAATATATATATTATATATAATACCCACATATTATATATATAATATATATGGATATTATATATATAACATCCATATATATTTTATATGTATATATATATATATATATATATATATATATAATTATCCACATGCGTAACATAGCTGTTGACAAATGGTAGGCATAAAATAAGCTTATGCTAACAAATGAATGAATCTTTTTATACATAAGATAATATATCACAAGTAATGAATATGTTCTCTGTCCTTTTCCTTTTGATTTAATGAACATGTATACATGTATACATGTATGTATATATGTGTGTGTATACATATATGTATGTATGTGTGTTTATATATATATATATACACATACACATATATATGAAAAAGGAATAGTTGTATAAAAAACCCCAGTAAGATTAAAAAGCCCTGCATATGAAGGTCTTAACAATGGTGGTTTCTAGGTGTTGGTATTATTGTTATTAAGTTTTGCTTATATTTATTACTTTCTGAAAAAAATAAGTAACTTTAATTAATAATTAAACAAAGAAAATGTGGTATAAAAAATTAATGTTCCCCATATTTAAATTCTGAAACAACACACATTGGTTGACTTGATTCTTTAGGCACAAAAAAGAGTATTTCCAGCCAGGGAAGCAGTGAAGCTTCTTCCAGAAGACTGCCTTTGATAAAGAAGGACCATGGGAAGCAGTTAAGGGTGAGGAGGGTGGGGACACAGTAGTATATTCTTTCACAAATAGAGAAGAAAATAAAAATACAAACACTGTTCAGGTGGCTCAGGAGGCTGGTCACTCTCTCTAAAAACTTCTACCTGAGGTTACTGAGCCAAATGGGACTGGGGTTGGTAGAGACAAGTGGCTAATGTTATTCACGGAGGGGCCCAGGCGCTACAGGAAATGGTTTGGCAATCTCTGGTCTTGCCCACTCCATGAGCAGCCACCAACATGGAAAGTACTTTCCAGCCCATCGGGAATCTTGGTCCAAGAGCTGGAGAGGCAGTGGCTTCCCCCCGTGACTGGAGGTGGGGCTACAATGCCTCCCGAGCTGAGGCCTGGCTTCAGGGAACCTGGAGAATCCTGACCTTCTCTCTGGGTGGTGATGGGGAGAGAACTTATGGATTTCCAGCCAGCCCGGCCTCCTGAGCCACACCTTCGGAGCCTCAGAATGTGCTCAGCTGCAGGATAGTATGTCAGAAACCACTAGAGGTCTAGACAAAATACTCAGCTCCAGTGGTCACGTGGAAAATCGCATCTTGATTCCAGAGGAAAAGAAAACCTTGAGAAATCTAGAGAGCTTTAGTGGGGACAGACTGGGCACCAGCGATCGGCTGGCATCCAAGGGGAGGGTGCACTGGACTCAGCCAGAAGACGTGCTTTCGGATGCCGGCTGTGGCACCAATGACTTGTTTGTCCTTTTGACAAGTCAGCTAACCTTCCTGAGCCTCATTTTCTTCATCTGTAAAGCTCTGGTACTAATTATACTATTACCCATAGGTGTTTTCCTAATTTGGCTGAGCATGAGAATCATGCTTGGCTTCGTTCCAGACATACCGAATCATTCTCTTTGGGGAGGGTCTGAGAATCTGTATTTTAAACAAAGAAACAAGTTTGAGAAGCCTGAGTCCTGCTCATCAGGCCGTCGTGGAGACTTTCTTGCTGGTAAAGTACCCTGCGCACAGGGGCAGCTCCTTCGAGACTGAGTCGTTGCACCGCGAACACAATAATATTTACTCTCAGGTGGAACTTTCTAGGAGACTCAAAAAGCAGGAGGTGGGAAAGGAGGCTCCAAGGTCCAACCATTGATGGTTGCTGTATCCAAGGATACACCATCATAATAAACCCAAGCCTATTAGATGTAACTTACTTGATATAATTAGCCAAAATGCAGTAATCAGCTCCCCGTGGTTGTTGCGCCAAGTACAGCATAAACAGCATCAGGGCTCTGAAAAACAACACATTTGCTTCACACGTGTGACTTTGCAGATCTGTTTTCCTCCGACCGTGGTTTGCTAAAGCGTGGCTTGCTGCTGTGGAGTTGAGAGATCCATGTGAGAATACAGCTCCTCGGGAAAGGTCCGACTGCCTCTGTCTGCTTAGGGACCGAGGCATGGTATACCAGCCGGGGCTCAGAGGGAAGAAGGACCTCTGCTTTCCTCACAGACCCTTCCACAGTGAACTTGGAGGGCAGAAAAATAATCGCGGTAGAGGCGCCCAGTGGGATCATGGTTATTGGTTGTGCAGGTGCTTCCTGGCTGTCTTGTGGGTGCAGGAAGGGGATGTCTGGAGTGTGCATCTGGGGGTAGAATGGCCACAGTTTATAATGATAAAATCCGCACCACCCACAGAAACCAGTGAGAGGTCATGGTTTTTGAAGGCAGGTCATCGAGGATGTGGGGGTAGATGAGTACAGCTTTTCAGTGTTACTCCTCTGGTTCTTTGGCCTAAACATCTGGTGTAAACGTTTGATCGTTGGTGAAGAAGTCTCCCGTAAGTTCTGTCATCAGATAGGACTAGTGAGAAAAAAGAAATGATGATACGAATTCAGTAGTCATATCTGGCATCGTTTGAGGAGGTAGGGCCAGGCTCATATCTCATGAGCTCATAGCATCACTGCTTTTCCCCCATGGTGATGATTCTATTAGTATCTCGACCTTATAGATGAGAATGCTGCTGCCTAAGGTCACCGAGATAGGTGCAGTCCTAGGTGTCTCATTTCAAAGCTGCCTTCTTCACCACTGACCTATGCTACTCACCAATCCCGTAATAGCAAATAGAAGAAATTACACCAAGGCCATCTCTTTGGCTTCATCCAATATTTTACCTGGCAAATGCCAGTGGCCTTGCCTCTCTGGCCGGTACTCTGAGGAAATGCACAGGAGATAAGCCTGGCCAATGAGCACGGAGGGGCTCAGAAGATGCCTTGCCTGGAGCGCCTGGGTGGCTCAGTCGGCTAAGCGTCTGACTTCGGCTCCGGTCACGATCTCACAGTTTGTGAGTTCGAGCCCCGCCTCAGGCTCTGTGCTGACAGCTCAGAGCCCGGAGTCTGTTTCAGACTCTGTGTCTCCCTCTCTCTCTCTCTGCCCCTCCCCGACCCCTGCTCATCCTCTCTCTCTCTCAGAAATAAATAAACATTAAAAAGATTTTTTAAAAAAAGAAGAAGACGATGCCTTGCCTGTGCCCTGCTGTTCCACATTGCGAAGTGGGGATGTCGTGTGATCGGCTGAGACTCTATGGAGTGCTTCCAATTCCCTAGAAGTCATAGAAACTATCCTCTCCACGGATAACTGAAGTTGGGAAAGGAGTACCAACTCCACTTTCTTATTAAGAGAGAACCTAGTGCTGGAGTGGAAGACAGGGACTGAGTTTGGAGGCCTGGATTTGAGTCCCAACTTTCCTGCAAATCACTTAACCCTTCTGCATGTCAGGTTCCTAAGTGAACAAATAGGAAGGTATATATCTCATGAGGAAAATGAAATGGTATAGATTTGCAAATGCATATGCTTAGAAATATCGAAATAGAAGTACAGCTCACTCCTGTTGGCGTTTGGCGGAGGGGCACGTGTTTCTGGGATGAGTTTTACGTGGCTTCGCCTTCTTCACCGTTGGATCCAGGGTGGGCTTTTTGGCATGTCTTCCCTTCTGAAAAAGGTGGGATTCTTCTTGAAAGGCCCGCCACACTGTGCTCTTCATAGCTGGGACTAGATTAGAAATCAGGATTCTGTCGGGGCCAGAGGGGGCCAAGGCAGCCTGAGAACGTGGGCTCTGAAGGTGGAGAGAAGGGGGAGCGGGTTTTCAAAGGGGGACAGAAGGAGCAGAAGACACCTAATCGGCCCAGGTGGCCCAGGCACGCACGGAGGAGCTGCTTGCCCAGGTGTGTGGTTGAACTTGGATGTTGGCAAATTGAGAACGGATGGGGACCCTGGGACGCTGAGGAGCCAAAGAATTCGTGTCACCTCACCTCCGTCCCCAGAGACCTTCTTACCTTTTGCTTTAGCACAAACAATTGCATCTGATTCCATGTGTTAACAAGACAAAGCGTTAACAAGAAAATGGCCAAGAACAGGCAGCAGTTGGGAGAAGAAATGGAAGACCTGGATTTTTCCACAAATCTTTCCATCATACCCGAGGCTTGGTGTAGGGGGTGGGGTCCTCTTTTCATAAAGCTGCACCTCACAGATGTGCAAGTGGGATTGCAAATGTGAATAGCTCATTGCAATTCACGTTTCGTTCTTTCTTTTTCTTAGAGCGGTACCCTGAAAAAAAATTCCCATTTAAGAAATGAATCTGATTTTTAGTTAAAAATACCCAGTTCAGACATCAAAAACTGGCCCGAGTACAATTGTTCCCTGTTCACCCTGGAAACAGGTTGAATCAATAGCCCTCCTGGTAGCCTGCAGTTGTACTGAGGTCGCCTCTGCCCCCACCTCTTGTAAAATTCGGATCCGTCATTCGGCTGAGTCTGAAGAATGATGTCTCCATTGGAAGCCCCAGAATAGGGGGCTGTTGTTTCACTGGAGACATCTCAGCCCCTTAATGGCCTGGTGCTCTCGGCTATAATATTCTAAATACACATTACAGAGAGCGTGATCATATTCATAACTGCTCCATTGTGGCATTTAGATTTACCCTTGAAATTTATCTTTAATTTTTACAGTTGTCTCCTTAACCGTGTATATTACTCCCTTCTTCAAACAATCTGTCTTCCTGCTGCAGTTTTTCTTGAAACCAAAGCATAATTAAATATTAAATTAATATTTCATTTAAAATTAAATATCAAAGGCTTCAGTCTAATCTTTCACTTATGCACTGCTGGTTCTCACCTCGTGTTCTTGTTCCTGTATCCACGAAGGTGGGTACCGCCTCTTAATAATGTGTTCTTATATTATCTTTGTCCCTTTTTTTAATTGGTGACACCGAACTTTTGCTACATTGAAACAAGCGGATGTGGGGAAAGATTTCAATGTAGCAAAGGTTAACGACGATGTAATTCAACAGCCTATGGCTTCAGCCCCACCCGTCTCCGCTTCTCAAAGAAGCATTTCACTGCACCAGATAAATAATAGCCTTCGGATCATATGCAAGGGCCTACAAGGGATCTTAGAGGCCATTTAGCCCAAGCTTGTGTCTTTGCAGAGAGAGAAACCAAAGTCCACCTGGCCTTGAAGATGGTGTATGGTTGGTCATGGGTGGGCGAATAAAGCAGATCCCAGGCCAGACCAATTTTACCTCCATTGGCTATCCAATGCTCTGAAAAAATTTAATTTGGGAGCATTAAGATGCTAATTGAACATAGGCCTTAAAAGAAATGAACGTAGGCTTTGCATGTTGGACACATGAGCAGTGGGGCAGAAGGTAGATGATTGGACAAGGACATTGGGAAGGTGAGGAGAGAGAGAAAGAGAAAGAGAGAGAGAGAGAGAAACTAAAATCAAAGCACAAAGAAGGCAGACCCCACAGGAATCAATATGGAGGCTCAAGGCTCTTTGAAGAGATGGACACTGAGGGAAAAGCAGAATGGAGAAGTCCTAGAGGTAACATGAAGGCAAGAGCTGGTCTCTGTACATCTGAATTCTTCCCCATGCTGAGTTGTTCTCCACCTTCCTGTCCTGTCAACAGGACTTTGACCAGAGCCACATAGAGAGGTATTCGTGATACAGTTTTTCCCCTTCGCTTGCGTATCAAAGTCCATCTTCTGATTTGGTGTTTGTCTGGCAGTCACATTGCAGAGATTTGATTCTTTTCCATTGTTTTCTTTATTATTGGAGAAGGATAAGATTTCAAGTTAGGACTAGAGAGATCCTCTATTTATGTGGTCTAGACCCCTCAGTGGACCATGGGCTCTATGCATATCTAATAAAAGTGAAGATCCTTTGTTGCCGATAAATGCACATATGTGCAAACATACAGCTAGGCTCAGACTTTTAGAATTTTATTGGCCTCTTGATGGCCATCCATACACTCCATGATGATCGTAGGCTCCAGCTGAAGACTTACCAGTGAGGAAAGCTGAAACCCAGGCCAACATCCTAGAGTGACAGCCCAATTGAGCACTCGGATCTTCCCTCACCACATCATCTGATTTGTCTCTTCTCAAATTTCTGCAAAGGAATTTGATCAGCCTTTGAAGCCGCCATTTTTGTGATGAGTACTCCTGTCGGCCAAGGGCATAAATGACCTCCTGCCTGCAATGTCAATGCTGTCTTTGTTGAGGGTTGACCAGAACTGTCACAAAGACTCCCCATTCCATGTTAGCCAGTGTCCCCTATATTTTTTTTGGAAACAGAAGTAGAGGGTAGGCATTATCTGGTTTCTGTGCCTCCCTTTAAGGAAAGCAATAATCATATAGAATTTATACATCTCACCAACCTCTGGGGAAAATTAATATTGAACACCAGCCAGCTTTTTTTCTAATGAGTGGTTCCCAGTAGATATTTTTAGTTAAATACTATTTACTTATAAAATAAAACCTTTACACACTGCTTATAGTTTATATCTATTTGCCGGATCCAAGATATGTAAGAAACCTCATATATTATACCCGCAATCAAAATGAGAAATGACACATAAGATCCAGGCTCTCGGGAGAAATATTATGAAATCTCAAGGTATTGATGAAAGTTTTTCCAAGGCTGATCCAAATGGGATTTAGATTCTGTGGCAGTTGAAATGTGTATTATTAAACTCCTTAAGCAAACCCGAATGACTCCCAGTGGAGGATTAAGACATTCTATGTATAGCAAAGACGAAATTCTCATGTCTGAGTTTTCTCTATTGAATTCCCCCTTGATTAGCTTCTGTAATATTTAACTTCATGCCATGCCATAATTATTTAATAAAAGGTAAATATAAATTATATTTCAGCGGGGATATGACCTTTTACCTTAATGTGATGTTACTAAAGAAAGACATAGATAAATAGAGCCTATAGATCGAAGTGTATTTTTAATTTACTCTGTTTTTGCCCCGCCAGCACTTCTCTGTGTCCCTGTCGGCCAAGGGGCCGGCAGCGTTTCACAGCCCCCCCCCCCCCCCCCCCCACTCCATGTGGTAGGAGAGGTTGGAAATTCACACGGATGATGGTGGTTAATGATCTGGTTGGCCCTCGGAGGCAGTCTTGGTGCTGATCTTGGGCACCTCATTAGCTAATTGAGGTTTGCTTGGCTCACGCCGAGGCCTGAAATGTCAGAGAACACCCAGGGAGATGGGGAGGAGGGAAGCCGGGATTCAACATGAGGCCGAACCGACAGGATGCAAAACCAGCTGGTCAGTTGGGAAGTCAGTTTGGGACCAAAGTAAAGGTTGTCCAGTTCAACCTGGATGTTCTGATGGCCGAAAACTGGAGGCATTGACCGACTTTTCTTCTTTTGGCTTGGCGTTGACTAAGCACCGCTCATGATTTGTGCTTCAGACGTGCCCTTGATTAAACGAAGTCGTGTGTGTGCATGCGCGCGCGTGTGCATGCGTGTGATTTTTTTTTCCTGTCCGTATAGGCGACAGTGTATTTTACCATTGTCTTCTCATCTGGGATACACAGATGAGAACAGAACCCCTCCCACAGTTTGCTGTGAAGTCTGGCAGGGGCCTGCCAAAAAACACTCAACATCAGAAATAGATGAGGATGCCTGATCAACTTCTCAGTTTAAAACATGCATCGCTGACCCGGTGTGGCCAAGATAGTCTGCTATTTCTGATTTGGGTGGGGAGTGAGGAGAGGAGGGCAGGCAAGATAAAGCAGACATTACCCTTGGGACCTGGTGGTTTCCCATCCAACGGGAAGAACAGTGGGTACAAATGTGCGATCAATTCTGTGCAAGAGAAACTTCCATCTACATCCCACTTCTGTGTACTGATTGAAGCCCAGCCGTAGAGAATTCCTCTGCAAGTGGCAGGAAGCACAAGGGATACGGGGATTAGTGGTGGTCATGGGGGGACCCCTGGAGCTGTAGTGAGGGGGAGTGAGAACCTGTCGGTGGGGGCGGGGGGGGAGTAGCCATGCAAATGGCTAGAAAGGACAAGGACAGTAGTGGAGACAGGAGGGGGAGGCCCTCGGAGGGGCTAGATTTTCTACCTTAGGGGATCTTCCCTTACTTTCTAGTAAACACATTGTGAGCATACTAATTTCTATAACTTCCATTTTCTCCACATAAGAAAATCAGTACCTCGGGTAACGAAATGGTGCCTGTTTGAAAACAGACAAGGCAATGATTGATTTAGAGCATTTTGTCACTAGGTCTGTTCTCCCTGCAGCTCTGGGCAGCTGTTTGTGTTTGCTGATTGATACCAAATGGGGCCTTCTCCCACACTCAGGGACTGCGAAGTCAGGCAACCTGGCGAGGCTTCGCTTTGGAGATCTGCAGCCCTTTGCCAGAAGCTAGAGAGGAAGCGCGGGAAGGCAGAAGGGCGGGTGCAAAGAGTGGGTGGAAGCAGAAGATGGCATGGCCACTTGCCAACACTCTCTGCTCTTTACCAGCTCAGCCCAGTAGCTCAGTGCAGAGGGGTAGCCTTTGACCCAGGTGGCCGTTGGCGAATCTGGATAAGGCTTGAGACAACATCTCTAAGGTTCAGGGCACAGGCCTAGGAGTTAGAGAAGACAGGACACAAATTCCCCCTTTACTGCCTGGAACCACATTCGAAATGGGGATAAAACCCATATCGTGGGGCTGTAATGGGGATTAAACGAGCTAACGTATGTAAAAGGCCTGTAATACAGCAAGCCTTTGGTTAATTCTAACGGCAGCAATAACGATTTTCATTATTGAATATTATAGCCACTAAAAATACTGTTATTAAAGAAAAAGGATTCAGAAACTGCTGACGTTTTAATGCTAAGTGGGAAAAAAAAAAAGGTTTATGGAAGGATTCTAATTATACACACAGGTTTTCTCACATGTGGTTCTGGATAAAATGGTAATGTGAGTCCAAGTGTTTAATCTGCCCTCAGCCCCAGAAAATATCAGAGGATATTTTCAAGAAGACGACGACAACAACAACAACAACAACAACAAAAATAAGGGAAATCTAGTCTTCGTGTTTGAAGCCAGTTTGGTGTCATCAATATGCCAGAAATTGTGTGCTGGTGTGTGCAAACAGGGTTATGTTGGAGGATGTGTAGAAAGCTGCCCCCATCATTCCCCTCCAGGCCTCCTCTGACCCCCTACCCAAAGGGTAAGAACAAGCAACACAAGCAGAAACTTGATCTTGAATGGAGACCAGGGTACCTCGCAGTGCTACATCCAGAGAAGTTGTCATTTACATATGAGGGAGACAAAAAGATATTGTCTCATTGCAGGGGCTTGGATAGAATTCAGCTCTTCTTACTGATGTAACCTGACTGCTGGGGAATTGAACCAGTGAAAAACGTAAGGATGGAAAAGTTATGGTATCACAAGAGAGAAAGCAGTTAGAGTATTTCAATTACTGTCAATGTAATGACAAAGCCTAATGTCAGTGTGAGAATTAGTCTAAAAGAGACGGATCATAGAAAGTCTAACGATAGTAATATTAGCTGAAGATGACAACCGAACAATCAAAATGTAAAAGTAGAAAGTATGAGGTAGAGAAATTAAGGGTGGACCAAATTCCTTCCGTGTGGAGGGGCTTACCGGACTCAAATAGTTAAAAAAAAAAAGATTTTCAGAGAAACCTAAAAGCACTGTTTTTAAAATTTTTTTTTAAATATTTATTTATTTTTGAGAGAGAGAGAGGGAGACACAGAACCCAAAACAGGCACCAGGCTCTGAGCTGTCAGCACAGAGCCCGACGCTGGGTTCGGACTCACGAACCGCAAGATCGTGACCTGAGCTGAAGTCGGACGCTTAACCGACTGAGGCACCCAGGTGCCCCTAAAAGCACTGTTTTAAGTTAAAATAGGATGTGTATCTTTCTCATTACTAGAGAGAAATATAGCCATTAAAAAACCATCAGAAATACATGGAGAATGTGGAAGGACAAATTTATAGTAGCAATTATATATAGAATATGTTAAATAATATGATCAAAAAGATATATTAAATAATATACTTGAAGCATTACCCATGGAACACAGACAAAACTAATGTGTATTAATTCAGAAAAAACTTAAATTCCAAAAGACAGATATTCTGCAGGCTACCTTTTAGAATCCAATGCAATTAGCTGGAATAAATAATTAACTAACAGCCAAGCGTCTCAGATATTTTCTTTGGAACAAAAGGAAGACAGAATTAGAAATATGACTATTCATGGGGCACCTGGGTGGATCAAGTCGGTTAAATGCTGACTCTTGATTTTGGCTCAGGTCATGACCTCATGGTCATGATCTCACGGTGTGGGACTAAGCCCCATGCTTAGAAATTCTAAATATACTGTGTAGAATCTGTGCTAAAACATTTAACATCGTGATGAAATGCATGAATTGTCTAGAAGAATACAAATGATATTGAGAAATAAAGAACGAATCTAAGGTTTCTGATTGGCAACCTAATGGACATGACAATTCACAGAAAGCCACATCGGCTTGGGGTATCTTAAGTGGGAGGAGTCTATGGGCTATCCCGTGGAAATTTCCAGCCAATACTTGGAGTGATAAGGCAGAATCTTAGGCAAGCTCTCTTGACTAGAGACAAAGGTTTGTGACAGTCAGCATGTAGCTTGACACGGAAATCATGGGGGCACTGATGAGGTGGTTGAGGGAGAATGTATAGCCAAACAGAAGACTGGCTTGGCAACAGTCATGGGGAGCAATAGCATTTACAAGATGGAGGAAGAGCAGTCCTCAAAGTGGCCTGAGATGGCGTGACTAAGGAGGTAGAGTGAAACAGGCAGTGCACTTTCAGGAAAGGCGATGGGTGGAAGAATTTCCAAGGGGAGAGTATTTCCAGTGTCAAATGCTAACTCGTCTTTATCATATGAGTAGAAAAGTTCCGGGGTGCCTGGGTGGCTCAGTCAGTTGAGTGCCCAACTCTTGATTTTGGCTCAGGTCATGATCCCAGGATCGTGGGATAGAATCCCATGTGGAGAACTCACCCAGTCAGCGCTGGGTGTGGAGACTGCTTGGGATTCTCTCTCTCTCCCTTTCCCTTTGCCTCTCTCCCTATGTGCTCTCTCTGTCTCTCTCTCTCAAAGAATATATATATAAAAAAAGAAGAATGGCAAAGTTCCTCTTGGTTTGGTTAAAATGTTATTGGTGACTTTAATGAGAGAAATCTCACAGGGTTCTTCCAGACTTTTAGTCAAGAGAGAATATCCATGTCGTATAAATTTTACAAAGCATAGGATGAAATACAGAGAGCTTCTCAATTTATTTTTCAAAGCTCGTATAAAACACAAATCAACCAGAAGCTGGACAATACCAAGCACACAATCCCAATTATTAATATGGATACATAAACCCCCAGCAACGGTAATAGTAACTAATATTTGTTGAATGATTAGTATGTGCTAGGCACTATTCTCAATAGTTAAATGATTTAATCCTCACAGCAGGAATCTTAGGAAAATATTAACAAACTGTATTCAGAAATATACCATATCCGTGACGAAACACTTAATTGTGACAAATTGGGAAATCTCTTATCAAATATAATATATACTTGTCAAATGAGAAAATTCATGATTATAATTTCCTCGAATTCTAAAAAGTCCTGATAAAAAAACCCTTATTGAAACATAATAATTTGATGGTGAAATGTCAATGTCATTCCCATTCGGATAAAAACAAGCAAGAATTTCCACAATCATCCTCATTTTTAGACCATTTGGGACATTTTAGCTAACATGAGAATGAGATTAAGAGAACTAGTTGGAATTAATATACAGACAAAATGATCCTCATATGTTGATGCCATGAATGGATGGTCCTAAGAATGAACAGAAAACATTAATGACATCTGTCAGGGGTTTGGTTACAAAATAACAGATAGCTGCCCTTGGTTAAGAACTTTTCTGGGCCAAGAACTGAGCTGGGACATTATATAAATGGTTTTCTTTAATTTTGACAGCAAACCCATGAGATGGATTTTAAACAGAGGCTTAGAGAAATTAATGGTGGAGCTGAAATTCAAACCCAAGATCCATTTGACTCTAAAGCGGAATCTCTTAATGACTAGGCCATATACGACCACCCACTCCCTGCACGCTGCCTGCACAGACACATAAAAACCAAAAGTGTTTCTAGGCACTAGTAAAACTCCTAGAAAATGTGATGAGGGAGTAATCGTATTGACAAGAAAAATGATAAAAAGTGAAATACAGACCAAAAAATAAAAAACGTATTACCTAGATGATGAGCAGTACACATTTTATTGGTGGACCTGGGCAAAAAGAAGAAGAAAGAGAATTCATATATGTTTGTATATGTATATGCAAATACCACACGTATTGCATGTGTGTGTGTGTGTGTGTGTGTGTGTGTGCGCGCGCGTGCGTACTTATCATGGAATTGGGATGATCTTTTTACATATAATACCTGAGGACAAACTGGGATATGATATTATAGCATGGGGACATTCAGAGTGTTAAAAATATTTATACATAAAGTGTTTTTACAAGTAAAAAAAAGGAAAAAGACTAATCCCCAATTGAAAGGACCATGGAAAGAATCAATAAGCAGTTCATAAAAGAAAAAAATTAAAATGATCAGCAAGCATAAGAAAAAGCTCTTCAGTTTCACTGATGAATGACGAAATAGACGTTAAAGTGACCACATGCACCGCTGGAGGGAATACAAATTTGTACAGTCTTCTGAGAAGAGTTCGGGATGTGTGGAAGGCCTTAAATATAAATCATAGTTTTGGTCCAGTAATTCTAATTCTTGGAATTATCCAATTGAAATCATTAAAACTATACACAGCGGATAATTATGGCTCTGATTTTTATAATAGTGAGAAATTAAGGATCACGTTAAATGGCAAACGTTAGGAAGCCATTTAAATAAATTATAGGCCATGACATGGAAAAATATGCAGGAATTTTAAATAATGTTATAAAAGAATATTGAATAAGCTGGGGAAAAGTTTGATATGTTGCTAAATTGATAAAAAGTAGGTTATGTAACAGTGTGAATAATTTTAAGTATGCGTGCGTGTTTAGATCTGTAGGGATATGAGCAAAAATGCTAACCCAGCTCATCTCTAAAATGGTGATTATGGATGATTGTATTTTTATTTCCGCATTTAAATTTTTTGAATAATTCTTTTGAACCAAAGGTGTTGCTTTGATATTTAGAATAATAGCAACAAATATTCATAAAACATATGTGCAAAAAGGAAGATTAAAAAAGGAAGTACACCCTCCTGTGTTTACTGCTGCCTAATGGGAGTGCAGGTGATTATTTTTTTATTCTTTGCATCTTTTTTCTTTACTTTGATCATGCATTAATTTTGAAACTACAAAATTTAAACAACAGACTTATAAGAACTCAAAGAAGACAGGAAGAAGGAGAAAGGGTAAGGGAATCCACTCCAAAAATTCTTTAGCATGGTAGATAGAAATGGGGAGATGTGTCATTCATTCACTCTGTCCCTCACTCATTTTACAAATTGCTGATGCCAAATGCCTACTATGTGCCGGGCACTGTCTTCAACAATGAGAACACAGTGGCAAAGCAAAGCATGTGTCCTGATTCTATGGAACTTTCAGCATATGGTGGAGCCTGACAGTATACGAATGTACGTGTAGCAAAATGTAATGGGAAATTCTGAAAGTGTATTGCATAAGAACAGGGCTTTGGGAGAATAAATTCACAGAAGGTTTGTATATGTATGAATGGAAATATTTAGGAGAATAAGAAAAGCTGATAATTAGGAGAATTAATAGATGATAAAGGTATACTTGGGAAACGGAAGAGGGGGGAAGAGAAAAAGCATGTAAGGGTAGTTTATTGTCTTTGTAGAAAACGGGGAGATGGTCGATTGTGTAATATTTCTGGTTATTTGAGAGTGAGCGGAGAATGAGAAGTTGTATGCACTTAAGGCAGAATGGTAAAGTAAATGTAATAATCCCGAAATTCTGAAATATCGTTTGAATGCAAAGACACTAAACTACCGTGAATTCCAAACTTACAAATGTGAATTAACCAATGTCGACAGCAAAAAATTCCTTAACGAATTGTATCCATTATGTATCGATGCTCAGATAATACCAGAACCTTTCTCTTTGCGGGTGGAAGACTTACTGAGAAGTTCTGCTTTATGACCACGAAACATACTCAATAAGAGGACTTTTATTTTTCAGCATTAAATGAACCCACCATAGACTACGGTTTCCAAAGACTGCAGAAAGTCATTCCAAGGCATCCTGGGGACCCAGAGAGATTAGCTAAGGTAAAAAAAAAAAATGCTTTGGAAGTTGACAGGTGAAAACCTTATTATAGGATTTCAGCAAACTTAGATGAATCCAGAAAATTAATACCTGAGGGAATATGAAATCTGAAAATTTTGTCCTCAAAAACAGATACACTACAAGTATCCAGCTTATAAAACATTGCCAACTTTATGAAAATAAATAATTGTATAATTGCTTAAAAATGTAAGTCCTCACTTTTTTGTGTTTTATGTGCCCATAGTTGCAAGGGCACATTAACCCACAATCAGGTATTCATAGAGGCACCACCCCGTATGTGGGTATTTTGTGAAGTGAAAAATGCCTTCATGTAAAATTTCTGTGAAATGAATCACTTTTAAGTGAACTTGCTTATGGACAATTATGTCATGAACTTGGCCCATTATTTAGCTTTCCGTATTGAAAAGCACATTAATTTATTAGACATTCAATTAAGGAGACATTATTAAACTTTAACGTCTCTACTCGCATTTTGAGTACACACGATATAATATGCCGTGTTCTCTTCTCTGTACTGTGAGTAAAATTCAAGTACCACATTCGCTTCTCCATCACACCTTTATTTCTCCTCTTGGAAAAATCCCCAGCCCCACCATTAAATTAGATGATATCTGGAAAGTAGGTTAATAGCAATTTAAGAGGCTGTTCAAAGCAGGAGGTGGAAAAGACAAAATGAGACGAAAGGGATTACTGATTACGAATTCTCTCTGGTTAAAGTGAACAGGGGGAAATATTATTGAAAGAATTCATCTTTATTAGAATAAAATTTTGCAGAAGGCCCTGCCAAGATCATTTCAGTATTACGAACAACTCCTTGGCAAGCAGCTAAACTCAGGCCAGTCAATCATTTGAAGAATTTCTGGTTAATTAGAGTACCAGATCTTATAAATGGAATGGTCTGAAAGTTTTTAATGGCACTTCCCAGACCTTATTAATTTTAACCAGCTCCACCTTGAATCTGGTCGCGTTTTGGTTTTGGTAGTGCAATCATGTATGGAACCGTTTTATCTAGATGGATTCTGTGTAGATACATATTTATAGCGGGATTTATACGTACAGGTATAATTCTGCCTGTCACACCAATTATACAGGACCCCTTAGCCAGTTATTTATATTTCAGGGAGGATGTCTGGACTTTTGATTTTTATGCATAATTTTCCTTTGTGTTTGCCACTGTGGGGGGGGGGTGGTTTACTTTTGCTCATCCCTTACCCTTTCTTCCCTTTTCTTAGGAAATGCTGTTGAAAAGAGCTGCGGATCTGGTGGAGGCCCTCTATGGCACACCACACAATAACCAGGTTAGACGCTGACCTCTTACACTCGGTTGAGCTTGAGTCTTTGCGCTGAATAAAAACGCTCACCTCAACCTGCCATTCTGTAGGACATCATTTTGAAGCGGGCCGCAGACATCGCGGAAGCCCTGTACAGCGTCCCCAGGAATCCCAGCCAGATCCCAGCTCTCTCCAGCTCTCCGGCTCACGGTGGCATGATGGGCATCAATTCGTATGGCAGCCAGCTTGGCGTCAGCATCTCAGAGTCAACACAGGGAAATAATCAAGGTACAGCCTTTCCCGGAGGCAGGCTTCGAGCACCTTCTCCATTTAAAACGTTGGTTCTGCGTGAGTGGAGGGAGGTGAAGCTTGATTCACGTACCATCAGAAAAGCGTGTCCCCCCCTTCCCAATCACATACTGGATTATCTCAACATGATAGGTGATGTTTTGTTAGATTTGGGGCTTTTTAGGTCCCGGGTCGAATCCCCTTAATTGAAGATATTTAAGGTTAGGAGGGACTGTTACTTATTTAAAATGGTTTCGGCTTCCTGGAACGAGACTTACAGGTACTCTTTGACTCAAATGTGCACTTCTGCTCTTGGGATCATCAGCTTGAATAGTGAAAGGAGGCTGAGTCATTGCCATTATCGTTTATTTATTATGCACTGCCCTCTCTTCCTAGGAGCCAGGGGTGAGTGGCTTGGCTTTATTTGGTGACTTCTATGTGTGTATTATCTCATATACAAATACATAGCAGCACATTTTCTAGTTAACAGTGCTTTCTACACCTGAAGTATATCGTGTAAAGATTTTTGTCACCGAGGTCGATTTTATTAAGGTGCTAAGTTTATCACAAATCATGTTGTAAAAGGAATAAATTTCCTAACCATATCCCTAACTTTGGGATAGCTTTGTTTCCAATTTCATTCATCCATCGGAAGGCAATGCCTCATTTTCATGCCCAGGCTGTGTTTTTCTTATAGAAGGGTGGGTGTGGACATATTATAGCCTTCTTCTTCTTCCTCTCCTCCTCCTCCTCCTTCTTCTTCTTCTTCTTCTTCTTCTTCTTTTTCTTCTTCTTCTTCTTCTCCCCCTTCTCCTCCTCCTCCTCCTTCTCTGACTTGGGTCATTTTTTACATAGCTTTAGAGACGGTTATCCAAAATGGATTATTTCAGGATAGGTTAGGTGATGTCTCCGTACTGGGGTTTCAGAAGTATGAGAACCCTGCCATCCCTTCCCATCCCTCCCACAGACCTGATCTCCCTGCACTCGATGGCGGATGCTTCCAAGTCTTTGGCCAAAGAATGGCACATTTAGATGAATTTAACAGCAATTTTTAAATGAAGATGTTCCCCACTCCCACCCAGGGCATGGTAACAACCTTGAACTCATGTTCCCAAAGCTATGATCTGCAGAGTCCTGGTGGCCCTTGGGATGTTATCAGGATCCCTTTTGCCCACTGCTCCTGGGAAAGATACTGTGGTGTGTTAAATTTGGGAAACACTAGGTTAGCGGGTGTAAACTGGTTTGCTTATTCTCTAGGCCCCACATACGCGAAAAGACAAGGGATAGCTACGGTACACAACTTGACCCCAGAATGCCTTCCTCAGTGACACCCTGGAGATCTCACAGGACTTGACCTGAAGGATGATTTGGGAGCTGTCACTGCACCCAACCGCTAGTCACTACTCCTCGGTCTGAGCTGGAGATGTTGACTGCAAATGGGGACCAAGAGGAAGGAGGGGCTGTCAGGGACATGGCCTGGTTGTAGGATGGGGAAGGGAGAGGAGGATAGAAGGCTGAAGACAAAGTGCAGACATTCCACCCTGCCCAAGGGTGGCTCCGGGGGGGTTTCTGCCATCTGGGGGCCACGTGGGCCCACGCCGCCATGTTTGGCCTGTGCTGGCTGCGTGTGCCGGTTCCTTTACCTGGGCTTTCTCCTTGTTGTCCAGGGTACATCCGCAACACAAGCAGCATCTCTCCGCGGGGCTACTCTTCCAGCTCCACCCCCCAGCAGTCTAACTACAGCACCTCCAGTAACAGCATGAACGGCTACAGCAACGTCCCCATGGCCAACCTGGGCGTCCCTGGGTCACCAGGATTTCTAAACGGCTCCCCCACAGGCTCGCCGTATGGAAGTAAGTGCCCCTTCCCTCTGTCCGGCTCTTCCTGTCTCTCTGTCCCTGGGCTTTATTGTTCACCCCTTTGAGGGAGAGTTGCATCCCTACATCTGACTGACTCGTGGAGGAGGAACCCAGTTTCCCGAGGAAATGTCCTTCTTGCCCTCTGCTCTTCGCTGTCGGTTGGACTTTGGTGCACTTGGTTGCTCAAAGCCTTCTGAAGGAAAGACAAAGAGGGAAGATACTTGCTTTTTTGCAAAGAAAGGGCAATGCGGCTCATATGGACAGGAGAGGGGAATTGAGATTCCATTTCAGCTACCATTATGCACACTCGCAATTAGGCACTTTGGGATGTAATGTTTTATTTAATCCTTATAAGAACTTCCTCCTTGTTGTGGGTGAGGAGGTTCAGGCGCACAGCAGTTGACTTATCCGAGATCACACAGCGAGGATAGAGCCAGGCCATCATCTGAACACAGAATTTGTGGTCTGGTTGATTTGTGTATCACACCATGCTCCCATGTTGCTTTGTTACATGGCCCTCTCCTCCTTACGTACCTTCCGAGAGATGGAATTTAGCTGCTCATGAGAGGGTGTTGTGAGACAGACCTCTTAATCCTATTATGGGCTAGCTAGATGTCCTAGGGGGTCGTGAAAACTCTTTTGGGTTGCTTCGCGGGCTAAGAAACCTGAGAGAATATGTGTTCTTCAGACCTACCTGGGGGATACTTCAGGCCAGGGGAGAAGCCTCCATGGAGAGTCTGTGTGAGCGAGTGGAATGTTCTTGAAATTCTGGCTCCAATTGCAAGGCTCTACAGCAGGCCCTCTGTTCACCAGAATGGTTCCCCCAGGCCAGGGACAAGGGCAAGTCAAGGGCAGCACACAGCTCAGGCTGTGACATGCCAAGGATCTGGAGGTTGCCTTTCACAGCCTTGTGGTTCTCTGTGGACGCACACCCATGAGTTATTTCTGTGTTATCTGTTCAAATCATTACCTTCAACAGTCTACTCAGTGTGATAAGGACGTAGTAACCAAGTAGCAGAGAGACCAGAGGTTGGTTCTTCTACTACAACTAAAATCGTACTGCTGTAAAGACATGAGTTCTGTGTCTGTCATGTCCAACGGCCTGGATCAATTAGATCATGGCGGTCTAGATAAACAAACTATCACTTTCTTGATTTGTTTAGTTCTTTGTTTTTACCTTATCTTCTTCCAAAAATATTTGGGGGGATATTAATAGTGAGATGAATGCTTTGAAAGTATAAAATAATGACCTCCAGAAACTGAGATAAAATTAAAAAATATGGATAGATCATGGCGGTCTAGATAAACAAACTATTGCTTTCTTGATTTGTTTAGTTCTTTACTTGTTTTTACCTTATCGTCTTCCAAAAATATTTCGGGGGGATATTAATAGTGAGATGAGTGCTTTGAAAGTATAAAATAATAACTATAAGAAACTGAGATAAAATTTAAAAATATGGATAGGAAAATTAGATGAATCCAAGGACTAACCTGGATGCTATTCAGTCTATTCAAGAGAGCCATAAACTTGGTTCGGAAGCTTACAAGATGGGAAAGCAAAGAGAGAAACATTACTTGTCATAAGGTTTTGTGTCCACACATTTCTTGGTGTGGGGTTGGGGGGAGCTCTGAAGAAACCTGATTTTTCTGTTGCTGAGATCTTGGAGAGATATCTCCCCTGCATCACTGTGTAGAAGGGACCACATCTCCAATAGCCCTTACAAGCGATACAAAGGCAAGAGAGCCATTGTGTAAAGAATGTCACATAATAATGGTGACAACAAGAGTAATTCACAACTGCATTCCACTTTACAGTCTAAAAAGCATGTTCACATATAGACCCCAGTGGGATCCCCACAGCAATTTATGCCACGGCTATGATTGTGATTATTATTATCATTTTCCCTTTAAGTTATCAAGGGATATTAAATGACTTACTCAAGGATTTGTAGGCAATAAATCATAAAAATAGGACTAGAAATATGTCACCAGGTTCAGAATACCATGTTCTAAAATTATTCAATACTGTAAGAAATACTTTTTGTATTTATAATACATTATTAGACCAAACAGCATGAAATTACTTTTTTCCCCCAAATAGTTTCATATGTTCAACATACATTTATCAATAAAAATCCATGTATAAAGCTGAACCATATTAATTGTCATTTTTGTAGCTCAAAAATGGTCAATATAATAATATAGTATGTAGTGTGGTGATGAGGGAGAGAGACCAAAAGAAAGACAGGGGTGGATGAGTAGGGATGAGAGAGAGAGATAGAGGCAGGGAGACATATATATATAGAGAGAGAGAGGGACAGAAAGAGACAGAGACACAGAGAGGGACAGAGAAAGATAGGGATAGAGATAGAGAGTGACAGAGAGAGAAAAGAGGAACAGCTAAATGAATATGCCCACTGGGTAATTGCTTGTTTCTTATTAGCTAATTCATTTGGTCGGGAGCTTCCTTTCCCACTGCAGCAGTGACAACTTCCTTCCACTATCCTTTCTTGATCATTCGATCCCACTGCCACAAGAAAAATGATAACACCCAATTCTTCAAATCACCCATTAAAACAAGATGGCTTATACAGACCAGAAAGAGGCACCCCGCCCAACGGGAGTAGGGACACACAACAGAGAACCTTCTCCTTGCTCCTCCTGGGTCTGTGTGATCTCTCGCACCGTTATTTTCTGAAGGAGGGTCCGAAGCAGTTGCAAACCGAGAATGGATTCCAAGCAGTGCATTCATTACAATAAAATCCCCTACTGCAAAAATACTGAATACCCCATGGAGTTCATTACAATAGCATCTGACCTGTATTTCTAGCCAGCTAAGTCTTAACTTCTCTGGGAAATATAAAAAACAGCCCAGGGGAAACCATTTTGTCAATTCAGTTGCTTGTGTCTGAAAACACCAGTCTGTGATTTTTCGTTTTCTTTTTTAAGCGATGCTGATGCAGCCGGGCCCTGCCCCGGAGCAATCACTTGCCAGAGATGTTAAGAAAATAAATAAATAAATAAAAAGCCAAGCCTCTCAGTCAAGTTGATTTGCATGATGTCCATCGCAGAGTATCAAAAACCGGCGTCTTCACTGCTTTCGCTCTCACACTGCTTCAAAAATGGCCGGACAGATGTTTTTTCAATTTCACATACAAACTTCACTTCCTGGCGGTAGCATGTGTGCCAAGTTCCAGCTCAGTGCAGGTTTTTATGGCTGAATTCTAAACCCCTGACAATAGGGGGTTATAATGAAATGCCGACAGACCCCTTAGCGCCAACAAATGCAATGGCTCGATGCAAAGGAGGATATGTGCCCGGTGAGTTCCAGCTGGGCCTATGCAGGCCAATCAATCCTTGTAAGAAGAAAAGTGGTTTTTCCTTAACTCCCCATGTTCACAGAGATTTGGGGGCCAGACGGACTTGCCTTTACTTTGGCCTCTATCCATAGAGAGAGAGTTGTCCAGAGAAATTCTCAGTTGCAAGTGGATGTGATCAGCTTTCCTAAAATGGCGCCCGCTGGTGTCCCCAAAGACGGTCTACTCAACAGGCTTGCGACGCTTGTGGGACCACTTCTTCCAAAGCAGGGTAGCCATCGAGCAATTCCAAAGATTGGGGCAGAATCTATACGGGCAGAAATCCAACCCGTGCTCAGGGACTCCTACTTCATTTACATAGTTTTAGCCTGGGCCCTGGGGCTCAATATTTTTATGTTTTCAACAACAGATATCAAGACATTTTCTATGGTAGAGTATTAAATGATTATTATAGGAAATTTAGAACATATGGAAGTAGTTTCAAAAAGAAAGCGTACTCCCACCATAAAAAACAACCTTGTTAACATTTTGACATATTTCTATTGTCTTTTACTCGGGAAGGAAAAGAAACCCTGTTACAATAGTAACATTCTCATTTATACACAATTTGAAAAGCAAGTATATGTAAAAAGGAACACGCTTTATTTCCGTGCAGGGACAGCCGCCGTTAGCTTTTAAAGGATAACCTTCTAGTCATGGATAGATACATTTTGAAAATTGCAGTGTCTTCTCTGATGCACAACAAATGGAATTCTGCCAGGGGATCAATGAAAGAGGGAGTAAAAGAAAAGTGGCAAAATTATCAAAGTCACAGATTGGAAGCTAGGCTCCATAAAATCTGTCAGTGATGCAGACCTGGGTCCTGAGAATGGAGAACAAACAGAAGGAGTGATGTTTGCCTTGCGAAGTTCACTATAATCAATAAGCTTTTCCCGGGATTTTGAAAATTTATCAGTGTCTGCTTTTTTGTAGCAGAAAGGTTAACAGGCAACCTTGTTTACAGGTAGTAAAGCCTTAAATCAAAGAGGGGCATTAACAGCCAGGAAAGCTATATAATTTTTAGCCAAAGTTAACCAAAGTGCTAAGGATTATGTAATTTTTAACCAAAAAAAAAAAAAAAAAGGAGATTTTCCATTTGTTTCTTTTAACAGCTTTTATTGGTTTCTGCTACATCAAAATTAATGCATGTTCATCATAGAAGATTTTGAAAATATGGAGAAGTTAAAAGAATAAATTTAAGAACATTCATAATCCATCGGCCAGAGATAACATTGTTAAAAGTTTTGATGTATATCACATCCTTCTAAATTTTTGCTTTGTATGTGTTCTTAGAAAATAAAATTGGGTTGGGGCCCCCGGGTTGCTCAGATGGTTGAAGGCCTGACTCTTGATTTGTTAGGGTCTTGATTTGTCAGGTCATGAACCCAGGGTCATGGGATTGAGCTCCGTGTTAAGCGTGGAGCCTGCTTAAGATTCTCTCTCTCCCTCCCCTTCTCTCTCTCTCTCTCTCTCTCTCTCTCTCTCTCTCTCTCTCGGGGCTCCTGGGTGGCTCAGTTGGTTAAGCGTCCAACTTCTGCTCAGGTCATGATCTCACGGTTCATCAATTCGAGCCCGGTGTTGGGCTCTGTGCTGACAGCTCAGAGCTTGGAACCTGGAACCTGCTTCAGATTCTGTCTCCCTCTCTCTCTGCCCTTCCCTGGCTCACACTCTGTCTCCGTATCAAAAATAAACAAACGTTAAAAAAAAATTAAAAGATTCTCTCTCTCTCTCTCCCTGTGCTCCTCTCCCCTGCTCACATGCTCCCTCTCTCTCAAACTAAAAAAAAGTTAATCATTAAAAAAAAGGAATTGGGTTTGATGTATATGTTATGATGTAATTTGTCCTATTCATCTGAGGAGGCATATCTTTCCATGTCAGCAAATATTCTTCTCCAACATTAGCTTTAATATTTGCATAGCATTCTATTTTATAGACTTAATATAGTTTACCCCGTTGCTTGGTCATTTCCATTATTTCCCAATTTTTCCCAATTATAAAAATGCCCTTGGATCAATTTTTTTTTTTTTTTTTTTTTTTTTTTTTTTTTTTTTGCAAATTTATGATTATCTCCTTGGGATTAACTTCTCAAAATTAAATTGCTGGGTTAAACAATGGGCACATTTTAAAATACTTTGATTTTAAATACACATTGCCAAAGTCCCCCCAGAGAGATGAAACCTCCCCTTAGTAAAGGAAGAGTATCTGTTTCCCTGCCCTGTTCCTTTCTCCTTAATCTTTGGCAGTTTGGTAAAGTGGAAAGTAACCTCTCATTACTGTTTTAATTTGCATTCGATTACTAATCAGTTTGAACATGTTTTAGGCCTATGAAAGTCTTTTTGGTCATTTTCACTCATGTCTCACTTATGTTTGTGACTTTGCTTTTCCGATCCTTTGCCCATTTTCCTCATTGGGATGTTTTTCTGTTTTCTAATTGATTTATAACAGCCTATTAGCTATTGAGGATAAGAACATATCTAAATAATTATGATAAAGATTTTTCCTAATTTGTCATTTGCCTTTTCTCTGCGTGTTAAGGAAGTTTTGCGTCATGGGGCAAATCTGTTCCGTGATGTTCTGTTTAGGCTTTGAGGTTGAAAGGATTATGTAGATTATATAACCTCCCTAATTTTTCTACTAGCGCCTTTATAATTTTGTTTTAGCAAATAACTCATTAATCTACTTACATTACTTTAGTGTTTAACACGAGGAAGCACTTTAAATTTTGTCTCTGGGGGGCTTGTATATTGTTCCCATGCATTTATGTCCCCATTAATTTGAAATGTCGCCTTTATTAAGTTTCAGTTCTCATATATATCCAGGTCTGTTTCTGGCCTCTATTTTCTCCAAGGATTTGTCTGCCTGTTTCTACACTCATATAACACTGACTTCATTGATGTAGATTTTTCGTAAGATTTAATATCTGTTAAGATAAATGCTTTCTTAGTACTTTTGAAGTATTAACAGAACTTCCTGGCTCTTATAGGGTTGTTGTTTTTTCAGTAGATAAACATAACAATTGGGTTTGTGGACATAAACAAATTAAAATTCCTCTTGGGATTTTTGTTATAGTTGCATTAAATTTTAAATTAAGTTGGGTATTTAGCATTTCACAAAAATTTCCTAAAAGGTATTTTAATTGGGCATATTATAACTCTGTGCTTATTCAACTCTGCAACAATTGTTCCATGTTACTTAGCGAAGTTTGAGGCGACTCTTTCATGGAGAGGCAGCCACATTTGACCTAATGAATCTACTTTAGTTTGAGATCTGTTGTTTAGCAAAGAGGTATTTGTAAAAGTGAATCAGATGCTGAATATAAATGGAATCAAGGGTGTATATGTGTGCCTAATGTTATAAAAACCCTCCTCTATCATGGTGTAGGAGGAGAGGTGGTGCTTTTGCAGACTCAGAAGTCAAGGCGCCATCTTGGTGCCTGCATGGTTCACATGGAGTGGTGGAGATTGGACTGTGATCGGAATCAGGGCCTCCGGAGTCTCAGCTTTTCTTTGGCCTCTAATTGTGTGCCTTCTAGAAAGGGGAAAGAAAGGTCCCCGACTTCCTTTTATTGATGTGAAAGCCAATGCTAGAAGAGGAGATTTTGCTTGAGACTATGAATACAATCCACTCCCAATGGTTAGCCCTGTGTCCTATTCTGTAATAATAGTGAATTAGCCCAATTTTTTCTTCAGTTTAATCTTCAAGTATGATGTGAGATTCTTCCAAGACTTCATCCTCCTTTCCAATTTTTTCTCTTGATTCCTATTACTTGCGGAAAGACAGACATGTACTCAGATGCGTCTTTCTGCGCTTAAATCAGGACTACATAAGGATGAGCAGTTTTTAGATAAAGCTCTTTTTTTGAGGTCTTTGGTTTGTAGTTTGGCTATAAAAGACATCATATTGCAGGGATGCTATATGGTGATTTTATATATGTAATTGTGTGAACATAGCCCAAAGTGTATCTTCATATGGAGGTAGAAAATATGGAGAGACAAGAAACGGGAATGGAGTCTTACAGAGGACATCAGAACAGCTGACCTTCAATTCACCCCATACTTGGTCTTTGAACCATAAGTCACATACATGTCCTCACTTTCAAAATTTACTTTGTTGGGTAGCTGGGTCACTGAAGATACGAAGCAGAAGTTAGCACTCCTAGCCTTGACCATTAGGTTTCAGTAATTCCTTCACCATGTCATATGATAGTTCAGAATTCTGGAGACAGTGCTAAAATGAATCCCTGGAACTTGACCTTATTCTCCAAGATGCTGTATCTGCCAATTTTACCCTTGTGAACTGGAGATTACCCCTTACTTGAGCTAGTTGAACAGAAAAGATAAAATTATCTTCTTGTATGATGTAACTTGGTGGAGTATCTGACATTAAGAGGTAGGGCATTTCATTGTGGAAACTGCCTTTATTTTTCTTGGAAATTACAACACTTAGCTTTTGGCTTCCTTTAAGTAATTTTAGTGTTAATATTGGTGTTTTTTTCTACACATTACATCAGAGGGGCCTAACTTGCAACTTCATTTCCCAGGGGCTTTGAAAGTAGAGAGAGAGAGAGAGAGAGAGAGAGAGAGAGGGAGGTAATCTCCTAGATGTTAATAAACGTTTACATTTAATGAGGCAGTGGTCCATAGAGATGGTACTCTCAGAGATGTTAACCCTGTAGATGAAACCTCTGGAGCACTGAGAATTACCAGGGAAGCGCAGAGCTCCCAGCCAGGACTTCTTTTTAGGGTGAAAAAGAGGTTTCCATTCTTGAGTAGATTTGATGATTTTGCCGATGTTGGTCTTAGTGTTCTCTTGTCAAGCTTCTAGTTGTGAGCAAAGACCTATCATCGTATTACCTCCTGCTGCTGTCTTCCTGACTCCCTGGCAGAAGAGGACTCTGTCTGCTGAGTCTCCTTAGCATCGTGTATGTTCTCCAGTAGGACTGTGAACCTGTTCATTATTTTGTCTGTGTGTTCCCTCCACTGGGCAAGGCGGGGACATTGTTGCATTCTACTTTGTTTTGAATCCCCAGAATCTGGGACAATGCCTGGAACCAATGAGTAATGTGTGTTGGTTGTATGTCCTGAAGAAAGGACTTCGTTCCTAGGTTTGTCCCTTCCTAAGAGGATTGTGCCTTTGCTTTCCAGTCATGTCATCAAGTCCTACTGTTGGATCTTCTAGCACGTCCTCCATCCTTCCATTTTCCTCTTCGGTTTTTCCTGCTGTCAAACAGAAGAGTGCCTTTGCCCCTGTCATCAGGCCACAAGGCTCCCCTTCACCTGCCTGCTCCAGTGGCAATGGAAATGGATTCAGAGGTAAGCAAAGGTACCACTTTGGTACCGCCATGATTAGATGGGCCACAGGGCCAGCAGAGTAAGAGCAAACAGCACAGCATCATTCCCCATCTTTAACCATGTACTTACAAAGAGGTGCTTTGGTGTTTTCACCATGGGTCACAGATGGCTTGTACAACTGAGCTTGTACTCCACCCAAGAGCAAGATGGAGGAAAAGAGAGAAGTCGGACAGCTCTTCGAGGTCACGGGGTTAACTATGATAGAGCCATATACACCCTCCGGGAGTGTCTGGACTCCCCAGACCTTTGGTTTCCACAGGGCCGTGTCACCGTTTCCCAGAAGGTGCCTCGTTGCCACATCAGATACCGTATGGTGATTGCTGCTTACCTGTCTTCCTGTCTACACTGCATACATATTCCCATGGCACAAATGGACAGGATCCATTGGGAGCAACCAGCCCATTGTGAGAGTTCTGGTTACATGCCAGTCAGATTGATAGCAGGTGCCTGATCAGGGGTGGGGCAGGAAAGAAAGAAAGAAAAAAGACATACACCGTCTAAGAACAAAAATGAATATCGCCCATCCAACCCATTTTTGAGCAATGTCTGAAAATAGAGTATGACATAACATTACACAAATGTGATGAGTGCACGAGAATCTAATCATCTCGCTGTGAATGGGAGCCAGCTGATGGCAAAAGAACAAATTGGAACCTGCTCGACACCATGGATCCTGACGACCCACATTATTTTTAGGCTCTTTTTCATGTCTTGACATGAAAACATTCACGATTAGCAGCATTGGCTAAAACGGAGCAGGGCAGAGGTTTGGTTAACCCCTTATGGATCAGAGCCTCTGAGCTCAGCAGAACCTCAGATGACCTGTGCCGTTCCCAGGACGGCATCTGCCTAGTAGCTTTATGATTATGCGTAGATTCCCGACCCTCTAGGTCACCTGTGAGGGTTCATCTGCCAGTTGTGGCCGAGCAGAGCTCTGGGAGGCACGGTAGGTTCCTGTCCCATTCTACCATAAGAGACAGTGGTGTCTCCTCAAAGTCCAGTGACTGGACAGACAAACTGTGAAATGGGAACTGGAAGCTCAGCCCTAAGAAGAGGTCCCTGAAAATTCTTTCACTTTCAATGAGACAAGCAGCTGGGAAACATGCCATCCAACGTGTGAGTAGTTGGAAACATCTGTATATTTGAGGGGGACAATATAGATCTGTTTGGTTCTAATCTAGATGGCTGATCCATAGAGAAAGAGGCTCAGCCCACGGCTCAGTGTCACTACCTGCCTGGTCTCTCCTCAACAACCAGTGGTTTCCATCCCGTCCTTGGGGGATATGCTCAGAACGTTTTCTATGAATGGCCTCATCTCGAGACCGGGAAGTGGATACAGTTGTCGAATATTTGGTGTGTCTTTCCCTTCTGCCTGCCGGCGTCGGTGATGATGTCTCCCCTTTCTAAGTGCTGTGATTTTAGTCACGTCCCTTAACCAAGTGGGGGCCACACAGTTCTCGCTGGGGAAATGTAGAGCGAGGGCCCCCTGAAAGGCTAAGAAGGAGTGCAGGTGTAGGAGGAAGTCGGGAGGGATGCGGCCCTTTCCTCCTTGCAGGCAACCCTTGCCAACATTTCCAGCTTCACTTCGAGGAGGAAACGTACGACTTCACTTCCACTTGCCCTCCCTCCTTTATCTCTCTTTCGCGTGCACTCAGTTGGGCGAGTTGAGCTGGTTGCCTCAGATCTTCTGGGCAGAAGATACTCAACGATGGGCCCTGCCTGGCTTTTGGCCCTCAGGAATGCGGGACAGATCTTACACCGGCTCCCATGACCCGGAATCTACCCCCTGCCTGTGGCTGCTTGCCTAAGTCTAGCTGTGGTGTGACCCGTTCAGAGTTGAGTTGGCCCCAAATGCTGGAAGGGTCTGTGCGGTCATAGTGAGGTTTCTGTGCAGGGACAGCAGTCGCCAGACCCTCCCTAGGGTCCTCAGCCATGTGAGCTTCTGGTCCCCCACAGGTCAGAATAATTAGACTGAGGAGGTGGCTGAGCCACACGTTCCGTGTCGGCAGGAGTGACGATTTTATCAGTTGCGCGTAGGCACAGGCTCTGGGATCTAGTCTCCTTTCTATAGAATCGCTGGAATGTCCCGAGCCTCTTTGGGAATCCTACAATTCCCTCTAAATTCCTCTGGCAACTTGAGCCTGAAGAAGAAGGAAGACAGTAGGGAGGAGGTGGAGGGGGAGAGCCGTGCCTAAATTAGGAGTGCAGACTCCCACTTTTCCTCATTTGGCATCAGGTGACTAGAACTTCAAGGTCCAATGCTACCAGGTGTCCTGCTGATGCCTAGAAGGAAAAAACAAGCTGGCTTCAAACGAGCTAGCCACAGTCCCCGAGCGAAGGAGTCTTGGGATTGCCGGGGCGATCAGCACGAAGCCGCGTCTCTCTAGAGACAGACGGCGGGAGAGTAAGAGTGTGGTTGGAGGTGCCTGGGTGGTCACAGGCTGGTCTGTAAGATGAGAGGGGCTCAATCATCTGCAGAGGTCACGTGCAACCAGCCGTCTCTGAGGCTTGCCGTTTTTGAGCACCACGTGCAAGACAGTGACCCAAACACTTTACACGGATTACCTTGCCCAAGCCGCACATGTGACCAAAAAGGGAAGGTCGTACCATTATCACCGTTCTCAGTTAAGTCGTTTTTCCCAAGGCCACACAAGCAAGGTGACCTCAGACGTTTGGATTCCAGAGCCTGTGCTGCGACAGCCCACTGTCTCCCCGGGGACAGGCATGGTGCAGTTCCTCTCTTCACCCTTCGCCCATACCTGCTTTCCACCTGGACCAAAGGGGGATTATTGCTTTCCTGGAAAACGCCAAAGGCAGAAAGAAATGGAACAAAGTGCGGTTTTAAGCACGCTCCCCTCGCGACAGTGAGCATGCTTACTTTTTCTCCACTTAACGTCTGCTTTCTGTCTGTTGGCGATGGTTTCTATAAGCAAAAAGTCAGGGTCACCATGTAGCGGAGATCCAGCCCACCCGGTGCCCGAGGTGAGAGTAGGAAGAAGGAAAATATGTGAGATCTGTTGTTCTTCCTGCAGGCAGTGGATCTTCTTCTTTGAGCGGCTCTGCCCTAAGCAGCTTGGGTAACTCCCCAAGGACCCAGAAAAAGGAAGGGGCTGATGAGTTTTAAGTGTAATGGACAAGTTAAAGTTGAAAACGTGAGCCAGAATCCCACTGCCAGAGAGTTATACGTGTAGTGTTCACTCTCCCAGCTTCTACCTCATTTATCAGGCATTTGCAGTGATGAGTATAGATTGTCGAGATAATATTATGCACTATGTGCCTGATTCATTTTCCAGCTCCCTCCAGGAAAAGAAATAAAATAAAATAAAAAACCTCCTACACTCTGGGATAATTACTAGGGTTGCTATGTCTCCAAATCATCAGGGAGTGTCCAGAATTGAACTGCCTTTATTGAAAAGTTACATCGATTCAGTATATAGTAATACAGGCAAAAATAATTAAGGCTTTGCTAGCTGTGTAAGACCTTAATCCAGATCTCACAAACATTCAATAAAGGCCGTATGGGCAGGGAAATAGGCGGCTGACAATTTTGCCCGAGCAGACTAGCTGGCACGGAGAGAAGGGGCAGAGGGAGGGGCGGGGGAGGAAGAGGAGGGGAGGAGGGAAGAGGGGTGGTGTTGGGGGAAGCAGGAAGAATCTCGGCCATTTGCTTAGAAGCTTGGTCAGCACCACTCAGCAAAATGCTTCTATGTATCCGGTGAGCTCTAGATGAGACAGAGACAATAAAACTCAAAGCATCAAGTTCTAGATAGGGTTTTCAGGTTTGATGCAAGGAAGCTGCTCTGCTGATTCCCAAGAATGGGTTCATCACCCGAAAGCCAAGGTCAGAGGGTGCATTTTGCCGTGTGACTTTTCCACATTTTGCCGAGGCTACATTGTTTCCCATATCAAGGGGAAGCCTTGAACCCAATGCCCCCAACAGGTATCGTGTGTGTCCTCCTCACTAGATGGAGGAGACCTTGAGCACCACACTTGGCTAGGGGCTGAAGAGTGGGGATCGGGTGACTCCCAGATTAGGAACACAATTAAGTCTTCTATTCCAGGGGATCAGCATTTTGTTAGTGAACGAGCATCGCGTATCAGCAGTAAGCACCAAAGGAAGATGAGCTAGTTAGAAAAAAACAAGAAAAAATCTCATCACATTTCAGCTAGAATGGATAGAAACCTAGGATGGATAGAAAGCCCTACAGGTCATAAACGACACCCGGTGAGTGGCGCTATAGGCTCAGCACCTGGAGCTTTCTTTCCTGTTCCAACTGATTTGAGACCATACAATCTTCTTTGTAGTCTGATGCTACAAAATGAATATAATGCAAGGATGTGAGTAGTTTACATGTTTACCTCTGTTCTGTCAAGAATACAACCCGTTGATACACAACAAGACAAAACATAGCTCCTGGCCTCCCAACAAAACTTCAACAAGCCTTGTGTATATGTCAGTGATTCCGTAAGGCTTCGGTGCCTCTGACCGGGCTGTCTGCTAGACCAGACCTGGAGAAAATGGTTTCCCGTATCAGTGCACCGTCTCCCCGGATTGTACCAGACTCTGTCAGTCCCAACCCCCCGCCCCTCACTCCGGGTTATAGACACGAGTGTCAACATCTCTGAGTCTCATTTCTGTGCCACTCTTTCCTTGCAGCCATGACTGGACTTGTCGTGCCCCCGATGTAAAGAAGAGGAACTGCTTTCTTATAGCACAAAACTACTTACTCTGATGGACCAATACTGAAGAAAGCACTATGAGCTCTTTGGGGAGAGTTGTGCCCCAGAACGAACATGACGGACAGATTTGGGTGTGCAAGGAGCCGCATCTCACCTGGTCTCCCGCTTCCTGGATAGCTCTCATGGTGGCTACACAAACTGACCCTCTTGGGGACAAGGACAAAAGATGTCATTGACGTAGTCAGTGCTAAGAGCAGAAATGCAATTCTTTGTTATGAACATTATGAGAACCACCTTCCTATGTTTGTAAAATATTTAAGAAAAAAAAATTGGCAAACAATTCATGCTTAATATTTTGGATACTATTTGTTTTTCTTTGTAGGAAAAAAAAAGTTGAAAGTTTCTATTTTCTATGAAGCCTTTCAGATACCAATTTAGTTTATGCAGAAAAAAAAAAAATTGAACACAACAGGGTACCAGCATGGAAGACATTCTTAAACGAAACCTGAACTGAATGATGAAATGTTGTATGTGTGTTTGCTTATAGTTTAATCTCTTTAAAAAACAAAACAAAACAAAAACAAAAAAAAAAAACAAAAAAGGGAAAAATTTTAAAATGTTTTACAATTATTTAAATAAATAAACGTGTAACTTATTGTAAGTAGAGGTAGAAATTAAGACCTTTTTGGAAGAGAGAGGAATTTCTCTTCCTGATGTAAAATGAAAATGATGCAAACAAGTAGTAACGAGTTTAAAAGGTGTGTGATTATTCCTGCAGTTACTTACTAGACTTTTATCCCCCGTCCTGCATCCCCTCCCCCACTTTTCCCATCATTTTATTGACCCATGGGCAAGAACGCGTACCTTCCACAGATTCCTACAGAAGAGCCCAAGGCAGAAGCAAAGATTCAGTCCATGCGCGTACACAAATACTCAAAGTCATCCACTCATTCCCAGCTCCGTCCACTTTCTAAATAGTCTACATGTCCCTTTTGGTATTCACTCTTTGTGAATGTTTGAAAAATTTATATTGGCTTTCAACACTCTCCTCCAAGCAGCGCGGAAAATTCCCATGTTTTAGTGTGTCCCAGGCTTTGCGTCCCGGAGCAAGACGTGTCTCGCCTTAAAGAGGAGCCAAAGCCATGTGACTTTCCCAAGTGGCCCCTTTGGAATTCTCCCTTGATAGAGCCACATACCCCCTCCTTGTTGGTTACCTGGCTGAGCACAGAGGTTATGAGCTCCACGGAACTTCAGAGACAGGGTTTAAGGAAGATGATCCTGTTTCTTGGACTCGTAAGCACTAGTCTTAGAATGTCCGTGTCCTTTCTTCTCTCTGCAGCTTTCCCCTTTCATGGCATTCAACTTTCTTGAAAATATCTGTATCTAACTTGACACAGTTTCCAGACAAGAATGGGATGGTTGTGTGGAAGAAGAATGTTAAAAGCCCTAAATCCCTCTCCTAATGTTCAAAAAGATGGACACCCAGATTCTTAGCAGGGTCAGAGACTAAGGGCCTCTGTGCTGAAACAGCACTGGTACCCAGGTCTGCAACGGACTCTTCCTAGTTCTGGGAATAGCTCTTAGGGAAACTTTGCAGGAGCGGCTAACAGTGGCTGAGTCCTGAAAGTCTGTGTGATCCTGAAGATGTATCTAGACTCGTTTGGATTTCCGGTAAGGACGTCATTTTTTTGTAGGCCAGGGTTCTCCTCGTTGCCTCATTGGTACCACGGTACAGTCTGTATACAGATTTCGGTCTGGGGTTCTAACATCAGAAATTGTTGCAGCTCTCATGGAAACACATCTTCAGTGCATCTGAGCCAATTTTAGGTGACTTCACAAATCCCACCTCCCTTCTGTTTGCCCCATTGATACCTGCCCACAGCTGTCCAGCCCCCAGTGGTCTTACCTGCCTTCAATCCATTCTGGAATTACTCAATATGACCCAAATATTATTTCTATGCACATGAGAATCCAAGATTCTAGAAACCTGGCATGCTTATAATTACTGCTGACAGTCCTTCATAGTCAGGGCTTACAGCACCAAAACATAGGGAATGCACCAGAGAAAGTTCCCTGTGAAAATTCTAATCGAAGAGGAAGAGTGTGTGGAATACAAACACCACCATCCAAAAGTGAAGGCAGAACAAAGCTAAGCGTGTTTAGACCTGGATTCGAGCCAATCCAACATAAGGAAATGTTTTTTTAAGTAGCATTGCTTTTAGAATCTGTGAATTTTGCTCTTGCATGAAGATGAGTGGAGTACTGTCTTCAAAATGATTGTAGAATTTGTTGATAGCTTGACACCGAAAAATGTGTGTAACTAAATACCAGACATCCTTGACCATTCAGCTAGAACCTTGGCAGCGACAGATCTATTTAATTGTACAAATGTGTGTACGGATTATTTTTAGTGTACTAATAAATTAAAAACAAAGCTACTCTCTCCTCTTCAGTCTTGCTGTTGAGTCATTCTGGTCCCAGGTTACTTTTGTGCCACTTGGAATACGAGTATTTCTATAGGTAACTACAAATTCTATCCTATCTTTGTAAGAGGAGCTGTGTAAGATTTTCCATTTAAAGGGACAATTTACTTCATTATTTATCTCATTTTTTTGTTATAGCATCATATTTTTTCCAGTTTTTCTTTGCACATTTCAATATGCATGGTTTAAAAACCATTATCTTCTCTACCTTTTGTACAGTAAGGTCTCATTTTCAAACTGTATAGTTTCCTTTTATCGTTTTGCTTTGTCAGTTATATACGGTATAAAGTTGCTATGCACAGAGCTTTTTGTAAAGACAGCTTTTTTGTTTACTGTTTTTAATGGTCTTACTTATTAAAGAATATCTTGTTTGTAAAATGAATACGTCTACTTCAGTTTTAAACTTTAAATTATCCTAACAAAAAATAAAATTTTTGTACTGTAAAAATGATTGGAACTTTGCCTTTTTTTTTCCCCCCTGAAGTGCAAAAAAAATAGTTTGGGATTTGTTCTTATGTTTGCGGATTTTCTCATAACTATTAGTCCCTGAGCTCTGGTTGAGGAAATCTTACTACAGCTTTTGCTTACATGGAAAGTGTTCTGAGGTTCTCACTTGCAGGAGAGAATATGTATGACTTTAGGTCATTTTTCTGTATGCATTTGTTTATGTATCCATCTGGTCAAATTCCTTCATAAAAACTCAGAAGGATCCTACTTCCTGGGTTGGACTTTGGCTGTATGGAATTCTTGAGGTAGGTGGGTGGTCTACTTAAGTTTGAAACTGCATGTTGAACAAATGTTATAACTGACCCATCAGACACTGGGTCAAGATTTGGAGGCTGGACACAAAGGCTTGAGGCCAGTCTTAAGTCATAGGAAGAGAGCAAGGTGCATGCCCCTGGAAGGAAATAATCCATAGAGAATAGCTCATACAGGAATATAGAAGGGCTGCAGGAACTCGGAGAAGACAGCAATCACAGAGGGTTGGAGTGGTCAGAGAAGGTTCTATGGGGGGAGGCAGGGCTGAAAGGGCCTTCAAAGAATGGTAGGAATTTTGTGGCAGAGGTTGATAGTGAATGCTGCAGATGGAAGGCCGTCACAGAGACATGTAAAGGGAAATTCACAAAGTACATTTCGGTGAATGTGCTCCTCAATGTCATTTTCAAGCAGACTGTTCACAAGCATACTCATGATTGGATTATCTCCTTTCTGTCTACAAGGGTATAGTTTCTTGAAACCACGTAAACCGCGTTCCTTGCGTGCGTGGATGAGATGGTATCTCTAAGCACTAATCTGAGAAAGTCACCTCAGTTCTGATTTTCTCTGTGAAGACTATCTCTCTCCGCCTTGACCGTGCTTGCCCTTGATCTTCTCACGGGGAAGATCTTGCTCTTTGCAGCCTGGTGTCTTGTCGTCCTTCAGGCCTGAGATCAAGTATCCTGTGCTCATGGAGGCCTTGGCCGACCTCTGATCATGCAGGTTTCCCACTTACTCTCTTTAACTGAACTCTGCTTGTGTCCTTGTCATGATTTGGATTCATTTGTTGTCTACTTTAGACTGAAGGCTCATAAGAACAGGGGCCATCTCTCTCTCAACACTTTATGTGGAGCACTGAGCTCAGTGCCTGAGGTGCCCAACAAATACTTGTTAAATTAGTGAACGAACACACTGAATTTTGATCCCCAGAGACAGCTCTGCCTTTCCATGTGGGAGAGGTAGCTGATCTGTCACAAATGGTAGGAAATAGCATCGCTTTGAGAGCCCACTCCTTAGGGACGATCTTGTCAGTCAATTAATAAAAAAAAAAAAAAAAAAGATGAAGTGTGTCTATGATGTAAAGTGGCTGCTTGCTTAATAAATATAGAAATCTCAAAATAGAAAGAAAGCAAGAGAGAAGAGACCTCTCTGGCTGGTAGCCTCTTGGGTCAGTTGCTTGACCCCTTGGCCCTGGAACTTATCCCATGTGGATTTTCATGATGTAATTCCAGAACCAGAATCGGGAACTTTTAGGGAAATGTGCATTCCATTTCTGTTCCAGATATGACACTTGTAGATCCCACTCTTGAATCGCAAAGAGCTTTTAGGGCATTCACCAAACTGCAAGTTCAGAGTGGCTGTGGGGCAGTGAATGTGAGACTTTATGAACGAAGTGGAAGCGAGGTCCTAAAGGATCTTGGAGACCATGCCAGAGAGTTTGGATTTCATCCCCAGGACTGTGCAGCAGGTCACGGAAAACTCTTACAGGAACTTGAGTCAAGGAGTGACCCGATACACTTTATAGAAAAATGACAGTAACTACAGTGTGGATTATGGATTGGAGCAAGTGGTTACTGGAGGCAAGGAGTCCAAGCAGGCGAGGGATGAAAGATGGCTCATATGCACCTGTGTGCTGTATTGGTGCCTACGGCAGGTGTCCATACGGACTGATCAGTACCTATGCCATGCCTGCTGATAAGTGTTTTTAAATGACTCCTGCAAATTAGGAGGAAGTCGCAATAATCCTGGTAAGAGTGACATACCTGACCTAAGGATTGCCAATAGAGATGGAAAGTAGAGGAAAGATTTGAGAGTGAGCCTTGCAGTTTGACAGGACCTACAGACTGATTAGATGTGGGAATGAGGGAGAAGAGGGGGCTGGTATTAAGTCCCAGTCTGCTGGTTAGACAATTGGATTCTGTGATAACGTTAACCGAAATAGGGAATAAAGAGGAACAGATTGCGGGGAATGCGAAGATATCATGATTTTAAATTGGAGCACAAATGCCCCAGTTCCTTTTTTTCTTTCCTGGTTAGCTGAAGACTGTTTGCCAGCAGTTGGTTTAAGGACTCAGGAGAATTACTACTTTGGTTCATGCATATTTAAAAAAATGGTTGCTCTGTTTCTATTTGAATGGCTGTTCAGTTGGGTATAAAATTTCTGGGGTTACACCGCATATCTCTGAGAATGTCATACAAGGGTTTGTTTTAAAGCTAGCTCCCAGTATTGAATGTTGCTATGGGGATGTCTGCAGTCATGCCTTCCCTTTTCATTCCTCTCTTTAATTTCCCTTATATAAGCAAGGAAATCCCATAATTGGTGAAGTCCAGACACTTCTGACCGTGAGAAGGGGCACAGTAAATAATTATGCCTGGAAAACAGATGCAAACTGGCAGTTGGTCTCACTCTTGATATTTTTATCTGCCTGCCTAAAAGTGCCTTTCTCTGTATGTGAAGTCCAGTGATTTGTCTTCGTGTTGATAGCTATGTGTAATTTTTTCCCCCTTGGGATATGGCATTCCCTTTCAAGGTGTAGCTTCCAGGCTTCTTTCATTTTTGGAAACTTTCCTTTAATTGTAACATAAAATACATTCCTTGTTCCTTCATTGCAGTCTGTCTTGCTAGAGACTCCAGCTATTGATAAGCTGGATCTCTAGTGTCCATCATTCATATCTATCATGGTCTCTCTAGCCACCCTTGACTCTTAGTGTACCTGTATATTGCCATTCGTATGCTTGTCTTCTTCTCTACTCCCTCAAATGTGGCCTTAATTTTTCAGATGCTTCTATTTTTTCCTTCACTTTTCATCAGCTGTACCAGCTTATACCCCATTGCTTTCTATTGTGTTGCTTGTTTCCATTGAGCTATTGTAACTCTGCTTTGAGCTATTGTTTCATAGAGAAATTATTTTATTATTATTATGGCAATGAGCTTGATCAGAATTACCATCAGGTTTGTGAAAACTTTTCTTTTTTTTTCTGGTGAGTGTTGTCATCAGCTACCTTTTTTTTTTTTTTTTTCTCTCCTGGTGTATGTATATAAATCATGTTTTGATACCTTCTTCATAATACTCATTTAAAAAAAAAAGTTAATGTTTATTTTTGAGAGAGAGACAGAGCATGAGTAGCAGAGGGGCAGAGAGAGAGGGAGACACAGAATCCGGAGCAGGCTCCAGGCTCTGAGCTATCAGCACAGAGTGCGATGTGGGGCTCAGACTCACAAACCTCGAGACCATGACCTGAGCCGAAGTCGGATGCTTAACCAACTGAGTCACACAAGTGCCCAATAATACTCATCTTTAAAGTGAGTTTTTTCTGTATCAGCTAGTTGCCAGAAGTTTGAAAGGGAAGGGTCTAGGACCATGTACAGGCTAGCAGGAATTCTTATTTCAGAGGGATGTGGGGGGTGTGTGTGTGTGTGTGTGTGTACAAGAGAAGAGAGAGAGAAAGAGAGAGATGCTTGTTTTAGCTTTTACTTCCTCTTGGGCAAGGTAAAACAGCACTTGTGCTCTTTCTCACAGTGGCTGCTACTCTTCCTCACTGACTACTTCATACGTCCATGGCTTCCTTGCGTCCTTCCCACATCAGTCTTACCTAGTGTGCTTTATGCCTCTGCCAAATGGGGTCCAGAGGTGTGTCTGCCATCAGACTATATGTTACTTCCAGTCGTTTCAACAGAAGACCATTGGTTTGGACCTTAGGATCATCACACCTCATCCTGCCAGCTTTGTCTGACTGTATCAGCTGAAGCATCTTTTCTCAGTCTCTACACAGTCCTGTTTGACTCTCAATGCCATTGCCATGCCTTCCTCACAAATCGTGATTTGGGGTCACCGATTTTCCTAATTTCATCCAAGATGAAATTCATGCCTCTGTTTCACATTTCCCTATTTTCTATTGAGTGATTCTGAGTGGGAATTGATGGGAAAGGTCTTATGATAGTGTGTTAATCTGATGGCTTCGTATTCTCCGAACCATAATAATTCAAGAAAAAGGGATTGCTGCGTAGTACTACAAACCCCTCCATTCTACCTTTGACCTTGTAGATTCCCCTTGCTAACCAGCTCCTGTGGCCCAGGCCGATGGCTACATTCTTCATCTTCTCCCCTGGATGATTTCAAATAGTCAAATACAAATAATAAGATACAAGTAATTCCCAAAACTACTACTGGAATTTGTTTCAATGAAAAAATATACAAAAAGGGACCCATGGCCTGAATGTTGGAAATATGTTGAAATGGCACATCAGTGCTTTTGCTTATTTCCCTATAGCTGATCCCACTTGGAACAGTAAAATTCTATTTTCCATAGATTATATAATTATATGCACAGAACATGGTATGATAAAATGGAAATGGCTAGAATGCAGAGATCTGGATTCAAATTCTATCATCCTTAGCTATGCAATCTTTATTAAATCACTGCATTAAATCGTTATCTCCTCAAATGCAAACCAAAAGCAACTATATGTATATATGTATACACATGTATTCACATGTACATCATATGTATACGTATACATATATATGGTTGTCCTTGGTTTGCACTTGAGGAGACAAGACTCAATGCAGTGATTTACGCAAGATTACATCAATAAAAATATACATGGCTAAGGAGTATATATACCTATACATATATACACATATATACATATGTATGTATGTATCATTCTTATGGTTAAATAGCAACACCTATATACGTTAAAGAACATAAGCTCCGTGAGTGTTGAATTTTTGTTTTTGGTCTTCACTGCTCTGTTCCCAACACCTAGAATAGTACTGGGCACAGTGTAGGCATGCAACAAAAAATTAACAATTAAATGAATATGTGAAATGCCTGCCTTCCGTAGAGACTCAGTAAATTTGACAATAGCTCCAGCAGGGTTTTTGAGGCCCCCAGGCTCGCTCTCCCACTTGCCAGCGTGTGAGTACTGAAACCCTGTAGTCTCTGGTTTATCATCTTTGAAAGAACAGAACTACTACAACTGCTCCTGCCTTGGGGTCAGTTAATATCTCCTTCTTATGGTCCCAGGTCCCAGGTGCCTCTCAAATAGGTGCTCAGAAGCGAAGGAGTCAGAGCACAAGGCTCAGTCCGGTCTGTTCGGTGGATTGAAGAGTGAACAGCACTGGGACCATTATTTGGCCATGATGCCCTTTGAACCGATAGCAAAAGTCAAGGAGGGATAATCGACCCCAGGCCAGGAAAGAGTTCTCTAGCGCTCTGCATACCTGGCAGTGGTCCACTCAAGAGAAGCCACAGTCCCAGTTCTTTGTAAGTGATAATAAGACTGAAAGATGTGTCCTTAACACCGTCTGTGTTTTCTTCCTTTAAAAACTAAGAAGAATTTTTTTTTTTTTATCATAGACCAGAACATCTGGTGCGTCATGAACAAAACTTCTGAGGACAAAGCAAGCATTGTTTTTAATTCCAGATTTTTGCAAGTTCCAAGAGTTTGAACCCATGAAAAATTGCTTGTAAGACAGAAATGAGACCAAAATGATTTGTAATATCAAATCCAAATATTTGCCATTTCGGAACTGAGCAAAAGCAGAATAGTTGCATAGAACTCTAAGTGCCTCAAAGATTGTGACTTAATAATTGTGAAATATTATGGTCATTAAATATTAATAGCACTAACTGGTAACAATAACAATGATAATCACCAATACAGCAAAAATGCTTAACTTCCGGTCTGCGTCCCACGGAGTAACAGAAAGAGTGTGAGCGCAGGAAATTCACAGACCTGAGTTCAAGTCCCACCTCCAGCCTTCACTTATAACTGTGTAACTGTCAGAAAGTTACCTTTAGGAGCCGTCATTTTCCCATCTGTAAAACTGGTGACAAGAAGACCTCTGTGCCAAGATTCTTTTCCTGCCAAGACCGTCGTGAGGTTGAAAGAAAATAAAGAATGTGAAAGTGGCCGACACAGTTACGTGTTCAACACTATACATTTTTTTCTTTCTTTCTCCTCAGCCTTAGGTAAAAATTAACATGTGTTGATCTGGAAAACCACCCATCAGCTCTTTTCTTACAACTCCTCCCTGCCAGCATGGAAAAGAGGCTTATTAATTAGTCCGTGTTTGTGAAACTCTTGGAAGATGAAAAGCGCTGGGTGTGGAACAACACCATTTACATCACAATACATGAGTTGGCGGCTCCTTCAACTGGATCTGCTTTACAATGTAAGGGAGTCCTAAGAGAAGTGCTCCAGTCTTTCAAAAATCAGTGTGGGAGTCTTTGGAAAAGCCATGGGTCTGCAGGCTGCACTACAGCCTGTTCTGAGCAGTAGGCAGGCAATTCGGGACAGGCAATATTATAGATAATCCTCTAACAGCCAGGGCAATGGGAAACCAATAAAAGGAGGTCAAAAGTTGATCTGATTGAAATCTACAAATCACCCGTAAGTCCCCTTCAGTGACAACTTTTACCAACAAGAAGGATAGCTGGCCCATTTTGGTTTCACATTTTCTCCTTGCCCTTGTAGATCTTGGAATATAGAAAAAGACCGATTCTAAATGGATAAAGGCAGTATTCCTCAAGCCAGGGTTCATACGTCCCTGGGGGAGGAGCGTGATGTTCTATGGGAGACTTGGGGCTTGTGGGTCTCACACTGGTCTCTATATTTCGTTCCCCTCTGCTTCTGGTCACATAGAAAGATCGCGGTGTTCCATGTTGTTTCAGCAAAACAACACCATCCATCACTGTAAATGCATGTTGTGAATATCCAATTTATTGATTTGGTGATTTTGATGGCCTTTGTGAATTATTTTTATTTAAAACAAGCATATATGAAAGCATAAGTATTCGATCTTAAAGTTTAGTTCTGTGCAAATTTTACAATTTTAGTATATGTAACTTAAGAAACACTGTAGCCTCTTAAAGATTTTTTTCCGAAACACATTACTCAAATTTGAGAAGCCTATGGCGATGAGAAAGAGGAGGAAAAGGTCTGGTATTCTACAGATTGGGTCATCATTGCTTGAATTATCAAGACTTGGCTGAATGTTAATTCCTGTGTTCTGTAATTCAGCATCAATAAAAGAAATCTCCATGTATTATTCCAGTATTTCATTTTTGCCTCTGAATTATGTTCATATCCACAAATCTCAGCCAAGGACCTATTGAATAATTGTCCCCACATGTAACATTTTCCTGGTCATGTTTTCCTTGCCTTGGTTCTATGAAATATAGAAATGTGTTTCTAATTATTAGCAAAACCACCTGGTAACTGCACTGTATCATCTCAATAATATGACTCATTGATACAGTGTGGCAGAACTCAGAGTCATCTTTGACACCATCCGAGAGAAATTAGTTACCAAAATGACCTCACGTAGCACAGGCTCACCTATAACCAAGGTGATCATCCTTTGTAGGGCACATATCAGGACTTGGGATTTGACAAGCAGAGATGTATCTGAAACGGGCTGTCGTGGAAAATCCAGGACGTACCGAGTTCTACGGTATAAGCCATGAAAATCACCTACCACGTGATGCAGCTTCAGTGCAGGTGAAAGCTTCACTTTCTTATTTTTGAAAACTGAAAGCCACAGGTTCTTGTCTTCACCGTCCTTATGTATGTGTGGGCTGAGACCCAAGAATCTATCACTTCCCTGAGTTCACTAAGGTGGGCAAGAGGTGAGAACAGAAATCAAACCAGCTCTTCTGGGAAACGTACCCTGACTTTGCAAGGAAACCAGAAAGAAATCTCTTCCTGTATAATAAGCCTTGTAAAAATTGGTCCTTTCTTCAGGCTTAGCAGGGTTGGCATAGTGATGGTAGAGAAGGCGGTGTGCCCAGAAGCTTGGGGAAATGCTCACGCCTCAGGCTAAACTTCTCTTCTACGTTGAATCATATTGTACCGGCCAAAGGACCCAAGGTTGTAAGCAGATGCGAATTTGCATAGCATATAGTTTTCATTCCAGTTACTGTTGTCTTTCCTTAATTGTTTGACTGTGCTTTGGGTTAAGGAGGAATGTCAGAGAGTGGAAGAAAAGAGAAAATGAAGAGAGAACACAGTATGTATTTGATCTTTTTTTTTTTTTTATTGAGGGATAGTTGACATACAACATTTTGTTGGCTTCGGGTGTACAACATAATGATTCGATATTTGTATATATTATGAAATGATCACCACAGTGAGTCTAGTCAACATCTGTCACCACACAGAGTTACAAAAATTTTTTTCTTGTGATGAGAACTTTTAAGATTTACTCTCTTTGCGACTTTCAAATATGCCATACGATACGCATTTGATCTTAAAACAAGAACAGAGGAAGAATTCCATGGTGGAGAAAAGTTCAGTTAAGTAAATTCTCAGAGGCAATAGGCACAAGCAGGAGAAGTACCACTGAGGTTCTGTCCTGTAGGACACATTTCGATGTGGGGAATGAAGAGAGGGCTGTCCCTTTGTGGGAACACAAGATATACGATTGATGGCATCCATTCTTCAGAAATGACAGCAGAACGTGGAGCCTCACCTTGACATTCATCAGCATGGCAGAAGAGAAGGAGCCTGTGGGAAAGGCAGCAGGTGCAGGAAGCAGGGAAGGAGCAAAGGAGGTACAAAGCCTTAGGCAAAATGCTTCAGGTCCCTCATACAGGTGCCGGGTTCTTTCTGCCTAACAGAGGACTGTGTTGGCAATAGAAAGACAAGAGGGATACATCTGGGAAGGGTGCTTTCCCCAACACGCTCTAGCCTAGTTTTCTAACAACCAAAGACTTCAACAGCTGTAACCAAGAAATCTACCGAAATATGCCAATGCCCTTTTGTGGTGTCCTTTCTGAAGCGCCAGTGGAAATACCAGGTGAAAATGCTTGAGGATTCTCTCACTTCCCAGCCAAGCTTCCTGCATTCAGGACCTTCACAAGGCTTTTCTTCAACCTGGCAAGGTTTAGTCATGTGCGTGTGATGCGGTATCAGGCTCTCTAACACACATACGACATGTGACATCTAAAGAGGGCAGCTGGGCTGCAAGGGAAGGACTTAGAATCGGGAGGACGGTTCGCAAATCTGTTTGTCTATGGATTGAATATGTCAGTTCTTGGCCTCTCTGGGACTCTGCTGTGTTCTGCAAAATGGACCAACTCCTCCTTACTTTGTGCGGTTGTGATAAGAATCACATATGACTCCTGTGAATGCCCCTAGCACAGAGCAGAACTCAGTGCTCTTGAACATGAATCAAGGAATGGGCTCATGTTACAGAGTGACTTTTTCAATTCTGGTATATTGATAAGTAACAGATCATCAGTAAGCAATTAGAGAAAAGCCTTGCTAAAAATGGTTGGATTTGAAGATTGAAAGAATTAGACTAGAGGTAGCTTGGTCCCTTTCCCTCTCATAACCTTGACGGCAAAGAAAGAGACAGAGATAAATCTGAGAGAAAAAGTGTGTAAAGACCTTGGGGTGATGGAACTGTTCTCAAATTCGGCTGGGCTACACTACCTATTTATCCAACCAAACACTTACCGAGGTGTTGCTGTGAAGGTATTTTATGGATGTGGTTAACATCTACCATCAGTTAAAAGGACTTCCTTGTGATAATATGGATGGGCCTTGTGAAACCCATTGAAAAGCCTTAATAAGAGCAAACACCAAAGATTCCAGGAAAAGAAATTCTGCCTCGATATTGTGACACCGAACTTCTGCTTGTTTCCAGCCTGCTGGGCTGCCCTGGAAGATTCATACTTGCCAGCCCCCACAATTGTATGAGTCGACTCCTTAAAATAAATGTCTCCCTCTCTCTCCATATACGTATTAGTGATGTGCCTCCGGAGAACCCTGATGAAAAGTAGACTTAATGCAAGTCGATTTTATTGTATGTGAATTCTCTCTCAATAAAGTGCTTATTTCTTTTTTTTTTTAATTTTTTTTAAGTTTATTTATTTAAAAAAAAATTTTTTTTAATGTTTATTTATTTTTTTTGAGACAGAGAGAGACAGAGCATGAACGGGGGAGGGTCAGAGAAAGAGGGAGACACAGAATTGGAAGCAGGCTCCAGGCTCTGAGCCATCAGCCCAGAGCCTGACGCAGGGCTCGAACTCACGGACCGCAAGATCGTGACCTGAGCTGAGGTCGGACGCCTAACCGACTGAGCCACCCAGGCACCCCTAAAGTGCTTATTTCTAAACTACGTACTGTGGGATTCCATTTTTATAAAATTCTAGAAACAGCAAACTGATCTATAGAGACAGGAAGCAGACCAGGGGTTGCTGGGGGTTGAGGGGAAGATTATAGAGGAACATGGGGAAGCTTTTGAGGGTCATAGAGATATTTACTAGCTTGACTGCGGTAATGGTTATGTGGGTGTTTACATATGTCGAAACTCGTCAGAGAGCACGCTTTACGTTTTCATAGTCTCTTTTTTCTTTTTCTTAAAACAGACTCTTTAAAAAAATTTTTTTGAAGTTTATTTATTTCGAGAGAGAGCGGGGGAGGAGCAGAGAGAGAGAGAGAGGGAAAAAGAGATCCTAAGCAGGCTCCACACTGTCAGCATGGAGCCCAGTGCAGGGCTTGAACCCACAGACCGCATGATCATGACCTGAGCCAAAACCAGGAGTAAGACAGCTTAACCGATTGAGTCACCCAGGCACCCCGTACGTATAGTTTACTGTATGTCAATTGTATACTTCATAAGATGGTTTAAAAGAGAGAAAGATGAAGAGACACAAAGAGACACAGAAAGATAAATCCAAGGGAAGAAGTGTCTAAGCCTTAGAGCGGCCTACATGGCTGTTTTGTTCCCCCTTCCTCCTGTTCCCCACTTTGCTATCCTTAGGCTGTACAAATAAATAACACAGGCGATGGAAACGAGCACTTCTCTTCGACTCTCAAGAATGCTGCAGGCATCCCATTCCCCTTCTAATTCAGGCGAAGATGCCAGAAAGGGCTGCTCCCTGAACACACAGTGAGCCCATCCATGACAGGAAATGAAGTAGAAAAAATGTCAGAGTGCTGTCTGCTATGATCAGAAAGACTGTTGATAAAGGTGAAGGCTGTTGCCCACCGGGGAATCCATTTTTATCTTAGAACCCACATTTTGTCCAAAAGGAGTGGAAGACAGCACCTGCCTCCTCACCACGGCCCTGGGACGGCCAGCCAGACAGCACAGAGCTTCCAGAATCGACTGAGTTGAGACACCACAGGGTTCAGGAAACAGAAAGAGCTGTTTCCCTCTCCCCAAGAGGAGGAAGCAACGAGCAGTTTGTGGAGCGCATGGGGATTGACCACACTTCTGCTCAGACAGGGCCTTGAGCAAGGGACACTGGCAGAGGCCGAGGAAGAGTAGCCGGGTATGTCCCCTGATAGACAAGGACAGGAAACTGCGGCGACTCTATAACTCAGGAAGATAAATCTGGTCATGACCAGCACAGAGATCCCCTTATCTGTACTTGCTAAGCATTTTGGTGATGAGGAAGTAAAACTCAGTAGGACTTACTATCACAAGCCGCCGGGGAGATGTTTACAGCCTTGACTCTGAGTCTACTCAACTGTGTGGCTTCAGCCATTCCCAGCGACACCTTTCTTGTCCACATGACGTCTGGAGTTTAAAACCACTCATGAGCTTTTTGTAAGTACTACAGAACCATTTCAGGCAAGATTCTGGTGCCCAGAGGAAGCCAACGGGGAGACTGAGCAAGCTCCCAGGGCAGCCTGGTGCTCTCTGGGTGGGCTTCTCTCTCTGGGTGGCTCACAGATACCTGGGGGCTTGAGCTGTGTTTTTGGAATGCACAAACCCTGGGATTACTTGAGCCTTCAGGACGCCTGGGGGTGGTCTAGCTCCAGGAGGATGTTGACTGCGTGAAAGGGACAGAACTGGGAGCAGGAATGGAGAACCCAGAGACCAAGATTCATGTGCAAGTGACCTTGTTCATGAGCATTTTGTCCATGGAAAAGTGACTCGGTCTTTCTGAGCACGTTTTATCCTCTGTAAAATGGGCCCAAAGAAAAAGCTCACGTGAGTGTCGGAAGGATTAAATGAGATAATATGCTAGTACATGTGGAAGTGTTACTAACATAATCTGGGAGGCGAGTGCAAATGTGCTGGGGACGCCCAGGTGAGGAGACGCCCCATGTTTTCCTGGGGGCTTCATTACCTCCGGAGCTTCATTACCTGAGGGAGGAGCTCGTTTATGGACACGCAACTGCAAGGCGCCCAGGTCAGGCGGGAAAAGCCTGAACCATGGCCAGGGGGTGGAGGAGGGGGCACGGAGGGTTGGGGGGCAGCTGGCGGCAGAGATCCAGCTCCGTCTTAGGAAAGGTGTCACAGAAGAGGTCGCTGGGTGCACTGCTGTTGCTTTCGAGGACCACGGGCCTGTTTTATTTTCATCCACGAGAAGGCAGTAGTAACTTTTAGCGTTTAAAATGTTTCACTCCAAGGACAAAAAAAAAAAATCAGTGCAAGAAGCTTTCACTACCTAGTCTCTGTTCCCCCCGGCAAGCCTGTAATGGACTGTGGCTACCCACATCTGAGAGGTGGCATAACTGAGGCCAGGAAAGGTTAGGGGCCCTGCCTGACGTTGAGCAGCTGGGCAGTGGCAAAGCCCTGCCTTGAATTCTCCTGATTTCCCATTTGAATGTTAAAATAATACAAGCAAGATGTTATAGGTGTTTGGAATGTAGAAATCTTTTAAAATAAGATTATTGTTTTCCTGTCCGAGATTCAAGCTGGGCCTCTGACCTGAGGCGAGAATGGGGAGAACTTGGAAAGGCTTGGGAAGGACGCGGCCAAAATGAACAAAAGCTCGGGGGAGAGACAAGAAAACTCTTCCTGACAGGGAAAAATTAAAGAATTTGTTCACTAGATGGTAGGTTCCAACGGGGCCAGGAACGGTGTCATATAACTTTGCTTTAGTGGCCGGCCTCCTCCTCTCCCTCCGAGGCTCCCAGCTGGGGATGCAATGTATCCTGGTTGATCTATGGATCACTCTGGTCTGCAAAAGGAAAGGCCAAGGGGGTGGAATTCATTACAACCTCCAAGAACCATGCCTAAAGGAATCAGAGGGGAGTGGTGATGAAGGAGGGTTTATGCTTCATCATGTCACAACAAGAAGGAAAGTTCTAGAATGTGCCTGAAAACGAATTTTCCTTTTTCCTCTGAACTGGGTGTGAAACACTCGAATGCACCACCAAGGGTGCAAGGCCTCTCTCTCTGTAGACCTTGAAGAGAGTGTTCAAGTGCCAGAGGTTCGAATGCGCCGGTCCTAGAGGTGACCTCGCCGTGTGTCACACAGTCTGGAAAGCCAGCGGGGTACCCCCACTCTGCCCGTATCAAAAGGCTAATTCCAACATGACTTTGCAGGCCAAAATGACTTCTCCATCCATGGCAAGTCTGACCAACACCCAGAGGATTCCAGCGACGTGGCTCAGCCACCAGGAAGGCCAGGAAGAGATTTTTCAATATCATCTGAGGCTTTGGGGGAGAGCGAATGTCGAGCCCATAATAGATGCTTTCTGATCCTCCTCACACTGTGTCTGGCTCTCCTAAGTATTGGTCTTATTACGTTTTTAAAAATAGCTCTGAAGTAATTTGTGTGCCGAACGGGCTACAGGATAAAAAAAAAACCCACCTGAATAAATTCTCCTTGTGCCTATCGGCCAGAGACCAGGAACCGCGGCCACAGTTTCCTCGGAGCTAATTTTCAGCATTAGGGTTTATCAGAACCTAAATTCTGTTCTAATAAACGGTGAAACAGCAGCCACTCTTTCAGCCACTTATTTGGGCGACCTGGGAATTGGCAGACGAGTTAAAAATTTCCACTGGTGACAACACACAGCTGTTGAGGTGCAAAGATCTGAGACTCTAATCAGACCAGGTTATATAAGTAGCACTGTCTCATTATCTCTGCTTGGGGGATAGGGTGCGCGGGGCAGCTGGGGCCGAGCGCCGTGTAGACAGAATAGCTAATGGGAAGTTGACACACAAAGATATCAAGTTAGAAGAGAAGACGTGGGCAACCTATGCCCCCCTTGCAACCTTGAAGAGGAATACAGAGCGGGGGCGGCCACTTCCCAGCTCTTTTTGCATGAGGCGCTATCAACAGCAAATGTATTTATTCTGTGTTCATGAGAAATGACAGCCAGGGGCCTCCCGGTGGCACACGTGGCAGGGTTCTCCCACGAGCTTCCTTTCCCCTCACATTCTGATGAAAACTGCAAATGTAGAGCCAGAAATGCTCAGAGGGGGAAACCGTCCCGAGTGCCGTACACAGAGTAGGGAGTCCGTAAGTGGTGGCCAGGCACTCTGCTAACACGCGACAGGCAGAGGCGTGCTTTCATTTTATTTATTTTAATTTTTTTAACGTTTATTCATTTTTCCGGAGAGAGAGACACAGACAGACAGTGCGAGTGGGGGAGGTGCAGAGAGAGAGGGAGACACAGAATCCGAAGCAGGCTCCAGGCTCCGAGCTGTCAGCATAGCGCCTGATGCGGGGCTCGAACTCACGGTCCCTGAGATCATGACCTGAGCTGAATTCTGACACGTAACTGACTGAGCTACCCAGAATGCCCCTATTTGATTTATTTCTTAATGTTTATTTATTTATTTTGAGAGAGAGCATGCACATGTGAGAGAGAGAGACAAGAGACAGAGAGACAGAGAGAGACAGAGAAAGAATGAGAGAGAAAATCCCAAGCAGCCATGAGATCATGACCTGAGCTGAAACCAAGAGTCAGACGCTCAACCGACTGAACAGCCAGCAGTGTCCTTTTAAATTCTGATTTGGGAAGTAGGTGATGCTTATCTTAGACCTAATAAAGGTAACAGTGGTCATTGGCCAAACTACGTAATGATCAGCAATTCACCAAATATGCTCACATCCGTTATCCACTTAACTTTTCAATACAACTTTGTATGGTAGCGGTACTTATCATTCACCCTTCAAAGATGAGGTTTCTCCGGGGCTCTATAGACTAAACAAATACCTCTGTTCTTGCCCAAGTGCGGAACCTACAGAAGCCAGGCGAGCGAAGAGGAAAATGTCAGCTTTATTACTGCTAAAACTTACCAGGGAGAGCGGCTGACATATGCAATGAGTCTGTTAACATCCCCGCCCCTTTCCCCACAGGCACACACAACGGACATCAGCATAGACCAAGGGCAGCCCATTCAAGTACAAGTTTGGTCTTCACAGCAGATTCACTTACCACGAATCCAGGAGGAGGGGGAAGAGAGCACAACCCTCATGCTCAAAGGCTTTTGATAGATGAGCTCCATGCAACTGAGGCTGTCATTTCACGAGTGGATAACTCCCTCCTCCTTACGAGGTTGAGTGGGTGAGAGGGCAGGAGAGCCAGCAATATTGTTCATGGAAACACAAGGAGGGGAGGGGAAGGGATTTCTCCTGGTACATCCCAGCTCTTTTGTTCTAATGCCTGGAATTTAACCGCCAAGCACATGGTCATCACAGGTGTGGCTGTTTGTTCTGAGGGGCTTTATCTCACAGCCATGCTGCTCCCACTCTACGAGGCCAGCCCCCCAGTCCTTGCCACGGCTCCTTTGGAAAATCCTCCTGGGATCGTAGATGGACAGTTTAGAATTTGCCTTCAGAAGACTCCGAATGAATCCAAAGACTACATGAACTTAACCAAGTGCAAAGGCACGCCTGATTCTGTGTTCCTCCCCCCAAAACTGTTCAGCCATGTTCTCTGATACGCCTTTCAGAGGTTCTGCAATGTGGTTAAGTAACAATATACTCAATTGTATAATGCCAGCAACATAGAGGGGACCAAATTGGAATCGAAACTCCTTCCCATTAGGAAATTCCAAGGGATATATTGAAGTCCAAAAATTAAATAATACTCCTCTAAAGAAAGTCCAAAGACATTTCAGGCCAAAATAATTAAGGCCCAAAGTTAAATTTCTTTAACTTGTGGGGTTAAAAGTCCAAAGAAATTAAAGTTGAATTTGAATTTTTCGTTTTTCCTGTGACTTGATACACAGAGAAATTCATGTCCAAAATTTCATCTCAATTTCCAGCCCTGCTCAGTCTCAACCAGAGGGTCTTGGCCTTTACCAGCTGCAGACTGGGCTGTCTTCCATGGGAATGGGCGTGACTCCTGCACAGTCCCCCAGGAGCTCCATTTTTAAAGGGTTCAAAGAGTTAATGGAACACAGAAGATTATTATCACATCAGGCCCATATTCCACAAAATTTAGAACCACAAGAAATCTCCAGCCACCTGAGAAGCTAACTTATCACAATTATTTTTTTCAGAACCCAGTATGTAGTGTTGTCAGAGGCAAGCAGTGTTGGGAGAAGGAGAAAATCTGTGGGCTAACCCACAATATAGGTCCTGAAATCTAAAATCTTGGCCAGTGCTTATGTATTTTACAAACCAGCGCCAAACGGGGGCGAATTCTGGAAAGTGTGAATAAGCCATGGGAATCCAATTGGAGTTTTAATCCCTCCATGGTTCTCTCCCTCAGCTTCCAAGGGGATCCAAAGCAACACAGTCGGATGACTTCCGGGACATCAGACCTAGCCTCGCTTTATCTGTGCCCGGCCCAAGACACCTTCGTGCTCTGTACATCATTGCTGACCACACAGTTTAAACTCTTGGCCTGCAGACTTGGCTGAGATCCATGGTCAAAGATGCAAGCACAGTTCTGCCTACTGATGCTTAGCAGGTGACAATACCTCATCGAGCCTGGGTGGTTGCAGGTGAAACGGCACCAGTCGCGTAGGCAGGTGGACTTTGCCAAGACCCCAGCAGCCTGCTTGCCCTGGCAGCCGGAGTTCGCTGAAGTCCACGTGTATTTAAAACAATAAAAAATAGCCATTTTCACATAGACAAAGCTGTCACGAGTAGGCTGACCACATAACTTAGTGTTTAAACCAGGACAGTTTTGAGAGTGAAAAGGAAAGAAATGTATAAATACTGTGAGACAAAAGGCATTCACTGTGCTGGGCAAATTGTGATGTATGGTAACTGGAGCCATAAGCTCAAGCGTCAAGCAAGGTGAAAGTCCTAATTCTCCAGGGAAGCCCCTACAGGGGGGAACATGAGGACTAGGGCATAGGTGTTTCCCCCAAAGGAAATGGAGTCTTGGATAGTTAAGTGATTTCCCTGGAGTTAACAGGCTTATGAGCGATGCAACCAGAAATGAATTCAGGTCTTCTGGATACAGGGCTACAGTTCTTTCAATACATCCCGGTGACCCCTTCCCTTTGGATTCTGCTCCCCAACTCCCCACCAGCCACAGCTCCGGGACTAATTTCTTACAATCCCCTTGTTTGGCCTCTTTTTTTGAAATCATGTTTTTTTTTCCTACTACATGAGTAATAAATGTTCACTGTAGAAAATTTGGAGACTGCTGACCAGTGTAAAGAAAAAAAAATAGTTATTTTACTGTTAAGGAATACGCCCTGTTATCATTTTCTCCAGATTTGTTTTCTGTGTGTGCATGTGTATTTGTGTGTGTGAGCGTGTGCAGTAATATTTTTGGGCTGTTCCTGATTCCTTCCCTCTTTCTTTTCAGTCCATCTCCCTTTTCCTTCTCTCCCTACTTGAAGCAGATAGAAAGCATGTTGCTCATTGCCTCAGGGGAGAAATGAACAGGCAAAAAGCAGAAAATAAAGAGAATTTGGTTTCCAAAAGCCCAAGCCCATCAAGGATATTATTCTAGTAACCTCTGAGGCAAATCACAGTTTTTCTCTCCTTTCCAAAGTTTATACTTCATATTTCTTTCTGTTGATGTCCTGTTGACTAAGGGTTCCAGGAAAATATTAACTAACAAGTTGTGATGATAGCAAGCTCACATGCCTAGGTCTGACTTTTATATCCAGGTTTCCCAATTAAATGTGATATTGGCCAATTTGACATAAATATGCTTTTTCTGGTTAAGGAAGTCTCCTTTCTTGCTGAGAAGTTTCATTTGAAATTTTTTTCTTAAAAATCAAGAATGACATTGGAAATCACCAACGTATTTTGGCATCTAGTAAGATAATCATGTGACTCATCCTTTATTTACAAAACTAATGAGTTATATGAATAGATGTTCTATCATCAAGCCATTTTTGCATTCCTGATTCTGCTGTGTTCTTTATTTAAACTAAGCTGCTGTGTTTGATTTGTGGACAAGGCCAAAGGAAGATTGGCTTTTATTTTTCAGTTTTCAAAGTACTAAGTTTGTGTTCTTGAGGGATACATAGAACCATGAAATAAATTAGAAAATTTTCATTATTTTCTAGCTTATGTAACAAGAATTATTTTTCTTGAAAAAACTTTAAAATTTGTTCATAAAAACTTGTCGGTTTGGAGCTGCAATGAGAGATAATATTCTGACAGCTTTTTCTGTTTTACTCATCATTATTGATTAATTAAGGAGTTTTATTTCATCACTTGTCAATTTTATTACTTTAAATTTTCCTACCATTGCATTGAGAATTTTAAATTGAATACCATAGAATTGCATACAGTTCCTACTGGATTTTTCTTGTGGTCTAATTTAGTATATCCTTTTGTTAGACTTTTACTAATTTGGTACTTGATTATTTTTTGCAAAGAATCAATTCTTAGCTTTACTAATCCTCTATTTAAATGTTAGGGTACTTTTATTAAGTTTTCCTTATTTCTTTCCTTTTGGGGATGGTGTAGTGGGGATGTTTCCTGTTTTAACTTAAGTGAAGTTTATTTACCTTTTCACTTATTAGAAACAAAATGATTTAATGTTATTTAATTTCTCTCCAAGGACAGATCTGGTTCCAACCCACTGGTTTTAACTTGTATTTTTCTGATCCATGGAGTCATAATAACTATTGTTTTTGTCTACTGAACTTGCTTCTTCCAGGTTTAGCTAAAGCCTTAGTGAGATCCCATGAGCTCCCAGTGTGAGAGTCTAGAACAGCCTTCCGTGGCTTTCCTGAGACACCTTGGCTCAGCTTGTCTTTCAGTTCTTTGTGTTACATCAGGATCCTCTCAATACTCCTTCTATCTTGTATAATGTGATCAGTTTTGTTGCTTAATGATGGAACTGATATAATATTCTTAATTTTGAACTTGCATTGCTTTTTGCAAGATTGGTACTGAATAGCTATTTCATTTTATTTTATTTTATTTTATTTTATTTTATTTTATTTTATTTTATTATTTTTTTACTTTAGAGAGAGGGAGTGAGCATGAGGAAGGGAGAGGGGCAGAGAAAGGGAAGGAGAGAGAGAGAGAGAGAGGGAGAGAAAATCCCAAACAGGCTCCATGTTCAGCATGGAATCCAACTCAAAGCTCTATCCCATGACCCTGAGATCATGACCTGAGCCGAAATCAAGAATCAGATGCTCAGGGCGCCTGGGTGGCTCAGTTGGTTGAGCGTCTGACTTCTGCTCAGGTCATGATCTCACCATTTGTGAGTTTGAGCCCCGCATCGGGCTCTGTGCTGACAGCATGGAGCCTGGAGCCTGCTTCAGATTCTGTGTCTCCTACTCTCTCTTCTCTCTGTCTCTGTCTCTCTCTCTCAAAAATAAATAAACATTAAAAAAAAAGAATCAGATGCTCAACTAACTGAGCCACCCAGGTGCCCCAAAGGTATTATTTAGTGTGCATTCTAATTCCTAAGCAGTGGGGACTTTTATTTCATAATTTCGTCCTTAATTTCTATGTTTCCTTGCATTATTTCAGAATGCAGACTGTACATTTTCTGATTTCCGGTGTTTTTGACATGTTTTCTTTGTGGTCTAACATATGACCGCATTTATTTTTTATAAAAAAAGTAGTTCAGGATACTGGAGAAAAAGATGAAGCTTTGAGGTAGAAAGATATCTATTAATCAATGTTATTACATTATTGAGATTCTCCAGCCTTATGTATCCCTTGCTAACCATTTATATCAAGGACTGAGAGGATTGTGCCCCCAAATTGTAGTCAGCTTCCTTTTTTTTATATATAGGTTAATTTAAAGATTCATATTTTTTCCCCAGTGCTGTTGAAATGTAAATGACACGCAGAATTGGATGTCTGTTAAGGTGTATGGGGGCTTGATCGACATATATTGTAAAGTGATTATCACAACAAATTTAGTTAACACCCACCATCTCATATAGATACGAAAAAAAAAAGAAAAATATTTTTTTCCTTGTGATGAGAATTCTTAGGATTTACCCTCTTAACCACAGTCCCATAGATCACATAGCAGTGTTCGCTACAGTCAGCTTGCTGTACGTGACATCCCCAGAACTTCTTTATCTTATACCTGGAAGTTTGTGCCCTTTGACCACCCTCATCTAATTACCCCACACCACACCCCACTCCCCACCTCTGGTAACACAAGGCTGATTTATTTTTATATGAGTTTTTCTTCTTACTTCACATGTAAATGAGATCATATAGTATTCATCTTCACCCACTCAGTAGGTTGTCTTTTCATCTTGTTGATGGCTTCCAAAATACGTTGTTGTGGCAGATACCAAAGAGTTGGCTGCCTATGTTTTCTTCTAGAAGTTTTATTGTTTGTCATCTCTTGTCTTTTCCATGATGGCCATTCTAACAGGCTTGAGATGATATCTCATCTCAAGATGAGGTTTTGATTTGTATTTCCCTAACGATGAGTGATGTTGAACATCTTTTTGTGTGCCTGTTGGCCATTCATATATTTCCAGAAAAATGTCTATTTATGACAAGTACGGTGTTTGAGTTCTCTATAGACCTGAGATATTAACCCCTTATCAGATATATGGTTCACAAATATTTTTCCCATTCCATAGGATGTATTTTCATTGTATCGATCACTTCTTTTGCTGTACAGAAACTTTTTAGTTTGATGTAGTCACAACTTGTTTATTTTTTATCTTATTGCCTGTACTTTAGGTGTCATATCCAAAAACTTATTGCCAAGACCCGTGTCCAAAAGCTATTTACTTTCATGCTTTCTTCTAGGAATTTTATGGTTTCCAGTCTTATGTTAAGTATTTAATCCATTTTGACGTAATTTTTGTAAGTGGTGTAATAATATAGGGGGTCTAGCTTCATTCTTTTCCATGTGAATATCCAATTTTCCCCGCACATTTGTTGAAATGTGTTTTCTCCATTCTTGGTCAGTTTCCTTTCTGGTGCTGTCATTTTCCGCAAAAGATAAGAGCTCTGTTGTTTTATTGGAATAAAGCCATTTACCATCAGTGCTGGCTTTGGACTTGAGGTACTTGGCTATTTTGGGTGCTGACCATCACTGAGACACAGTGGCTAAAGACACAGTGGCTGCCTTTGCAGCCACTCTTTCCTCCTAAGAGCTGAGGGATGTTCGTAGGGTCCCAAATCTCTGCCTACTCTTTGGGCAGTAAATTTCAAGGATGTTCATGTTATCTCTCTGTTTTGGTTCCATTCTCTGTGCATCTGGCACAAACCTCCAAAGCTTAAGGAAGCTGGATTGTTTCTTTCCCAACATCTAGAAATCCTGGTTTCTTCTACTTTCTCTTGTCATTTCCGTTAAAAATGGAAGAAAGATCAAATATCTGCGTTTCACTTGTTGTTATTTTAGAAGTTCAAAATACTCTTTTCATATATGGAAGATTAATCCATTTATGCTTAACGGTATCAAAAAAAGCCCTGTCTCATGTTTGATACACCACTTTTTATAGTTTGTGCCTTTTTGCAATTTTCTTTATTTAGCCGATGCACCATGTTTCCTTTTTCTCTCAGACTGAGAAGTTATTCGCATCCTGTTATCAATTGTGCAACAGGTACACCAGTCTGAGGCTCTATCTACCTACCTTCCTAGCTAGCTATCATCTTTCCTATGACTACACATTAAAGGTTTGTTTTTTTTTTTCTTTATTCCCATTTGTTGTCTTCTTCGGGACAATAGTTGCCATATGTCAAGTTTCCATGGTCTGACCTTCACATCTATGCTTTCTTTCTCTCATTGCCTCTTTCTGTCCTTTGACTTCACTGTCTGCGAGAGTTTGGCAAACTTGTTGACTAGTTGAGAGACTTTATATTTTACAGAATCTGTGTATTCTCTGAAATCTTTTTTTCCTTGGTTACTTTTAAAATTGATTGTGATTCATTTTGACATAAAAAAATCCATTTAAAGTATACAGTGTGGTGAGTTTTGGCACATCAACACCAGCCCAACTGAGATTAGATTGTTTCCATCATCCCTAAACACATCCTCCACCCCTGACTGCAAGCATCTGCTCTGCTTTCTGAAAGCTCTGCTTTCTGCCTCCATAAATTAGTTTGCTTCTTGTAGAATTTCATATAAATGGAATTATATGGTATGTAATCTTTTGTATCTGTCTTTCTTCATCAAGCATAATGCTTTTGCAATTCATCCATGTTGTTGCATGTGTCAGTAGTTCATTCTTTTTTTATTGAGGAGTAGTATTCCGTTGTATGAATATACTATAAATTATTTACTCATCTACCTGTTGATAAATATTGATACTTTTTCTATTTTTTAGCTATTATGAGTAAAGCACCAAGACCATTCACATACATGACTTTCTGTGGACTGATGTTTTCATTTCTTTTGGGTGAACGACTAGGAAGGGAATTGTAAGCATATTGTTAGCATATGTCTTATTTTATCTTTAAGAAAGACTCAGTTGGGGGCGCCTGAGTGGCTCAGTCGATTAAGCATCTGATTTCGGCTCAGGTCATGATCTCACGGTTAGTGGGTTCGGGCGCCACATCGGGCTCTGCACTGACAACTTGGAGCCTGGAGCCTGTTTCGGATTCTGTGCCTGCCTCTCTCTCTGCCCCTCCCCTGCTTGCACTCTCTCTGTCTCTCTCTCTGAAAAATAAACATTAAAAAAAAATTAAAAAGACTAAATTGTTTTCCAAAGTTACTGTGTCATTTTCACTCACACCAGCGATGCATGTGAGTTCCAGTTGCCCCACATCCTCACCAACAGTTGGTATTTTCAGATTTTCTGGTTCTGTCCGTTATAATGGGTGTATAGCCTATCTCACTGTGGTTTTAATTTGCATTTTCCTGATGACTAATAATGTTAAGCATCTTTTGAGATCATTATAGACTTACACACAGTTGTGAAAAGTAGTAGAGAGACACCTCGTGTGACCCTTTACCCAGTCCCCCAGTGGTAACACCTTGCAAAACTATCAGTAGTACATTACAACCAGGATATTGACCTAAGTGCAGCCCACCCATCATATTCAGATTTTCCCAGTCCTATGTATACTCCTGTGTGTGTGTGTTTATATTCAGTTATCACTTGTGTAGATTCATGGATCCATAGTCAAGAGGCAGAATACTATGCTCCCTGTGTTGCCCTTTAATAACCACACCCACAGACCTTCCTTCCTCCACCCACACCCCGTCCCCACCCCCTGGCAATCACCGATCTGTTCTCCATCTTCAGGTTTTCATTTCAAAAATGTCATATAAATGGAATCATGTAGGATGTAATCTTTGAGGATTCCCCGCTCCCCCCCCACAGCATAATTCCCTTGAGATTCATTCAAGTTGTCGCATGTATCAGTAGTTTGTTGCTTTTTCATTCTGAGTAGCATTCCATATACCAGTTTGTTTAACTATTCACTCACTAAAAGACATCCAGGTTGTTTCCACTTTGGGGCTATTACGAATAAAGCCATGAACATTCATGGACAGGTTTTTGTGTGAACATAAATTTTCATTTCTCCGGGATAAATGCCCAGGAGTGCAATTGCTGGGTCATATGGTAATTGCATGCCTAGTATTATAAGAAACTGCCAAACCATCTTCCAAAGTGGCTGTACCATTTTACAATCTCATTAGCAAAATGTGAGTGATCCAGTTTCCCTGCCTCCTTGCCAGCATTTGGTCTTGTCACTGTTTTTTCTTTTAGCCATTCTGAGAGGTGCGTAGTGGTTTTCATTGTAGCTCTAATTCACATTTCCCTAATTGCTGATGAAATTGAATATCTTGTCATGTGCTTTTTTGCCCTCTAAATATTTCACCTTTAGTGAAATGTTTCTTCATGAGTTGCTCATTTACTAATTGATTTTTTTTTTTTTGGTTTTTTACTCTAATGTTTGAGAATTCTTCATACATCCTAAATACTAGTTCTTGGTTGGATAAGAGATTTACAAATGTTTTTTTCCCAGTCTGTAGCTTGTCTTTTCTTCCTCTTAAGAGAGACTTTTGCAGAACAACAATTTTCATTTTAATGGGGTCCAATCTATCAGCTTCCCCTTCTATGGATTGATTTAATTTATCAATCTCTTTCAATTCTACAGATAGTGCTTTATGCATCTGGGCTAAGAAATCTTTGCCTACTCCAATGTTAAACGGTTGACTGTTGCAAAGATTTTCTTTTTTGTGAGTTTTAGATTTATATTTAAGTTATGATCTATTTCAGGTTATGTTTGCGTTTGGTCTGAAACAAGGGTAAAAGGTTTTTTGTTTTTATTTTTAGTCTCCTAAGGTTATCCATTGTGCCAAAACCATTTATTGAAAAGATTATCCCTTCCACGTTGGGTTGTTTTGTTTTGTTTTTTTGTTTTTGTTTTTTGGCATTTGTATCAAAATCAGTTGAGCATATATTTGGTGGGGGCCTATTTCTTTTATTATGTTTCATCAATCTATATATGTACCTTCATGCCAATACCACACTGATTTTAAGAGCTTTATAGTAGATTTTGAAATCAGTCTTTCAACTTTGTTCTTTTTAAAAAAAAAATTTTTGGCTATTTTAGATCTTTGTATTTTCCTATAAATTTTAGAATTAGCTTGTCAATTTCTACCAAAGAGCCTTTTGAGATTTTGATTGTGTTGACTCTATGGGTTAATTTAGGACGAATGACTTTCTTAATAGTGAGTCTTCTGACAAATAAACATACTATCCCTCACATAGCATATGTCTAGGTATTTTTTAAAACTCTCTGAGCAATGTTTTGCAGTTTTCAGAGACTGCAATGATATGATCATTTGATAATGTCCCACAAGTCACTTCACTCTTCACTTTCTTTCCCCAAACTTTTGCTTGCTCTCTGTGCCTCAGTTTGAATAGTTTCTATTGTCTTCAAATTTACTGAGCTCTTCTGGCTCTGCGTATAATATTCTACTGAGTACATTTGGTTAACTTTGAAATTTCAGATAGTGCATTATGAAGTTCTAAAATTTCCAACTGATTCTTTTTTATACGCCCATTCCTCCTCAATCCCTGAACATATTTATAATAGCCGTATTAAAGTCCTTTTCTGTTAATATCATTATCTTTATAATTTCTGGTCTATCAACCAACTCTTTTCTTGGTTATGGACCATATATTCTTGCTTCTTTATATGTCTAGTAATTTTTTTGTTATTGTGGGATATTATATAAATATTTATAAATATTGTGGATCTAACACTGTTGCGTGTCTGGATTTTGTTGTCAGGCTTGAAAGAGCTGATTTTTATTTTGAAAAGGATTAGTTTGATCCTTTGTGGATTTGGTTAAATTTTGTAGGGGAAAATCTAGAGTAGTTTTTCTCTAGGGTTAATTTAACTCTCATTGAGACATGACCCTTCTGGGGTATCTACCACATGCCTGGGTGTTAGACAATGTGTCTCCTCTTTGGCTGATTGAAAACTGAACATCTGTCAGGTCTTGTGAGCTCTGCCAACTGTTCAGCCTTACCGTCCTCACCAGTGGATTTTGTATGGCTTCATGGACTTGCACCTTATAGATAGATAGCTTAACATTGAGCATCAGACTTCAGGAGGCTCCTCTGTAGATTTCTGGATCTTTCTCTGCATTGCTTCTTTGTCTCTAATAGTCTTCCCCACAACTCCCAACCACCTTAGACCATTTAAACCTCAATCTCTGTCTCCTCAACTCAGCAAGATGGCCCTGCTGTGCTTGATCTCCTCCTCCCTGTGCTGAGCTCCAGAAAGTGCTTCCAGGCGGAAAGCCACAGTAATTGTAGGGCTATGATTTCCCCTCACTGTTTCTTTTCCCTCACTGTCACAGTCATTCTCTGCTCACTTCCAGTGTCTGAAAGGAATCATTTCATATATTTTGTCTAGTTTCCTTGTTGTTTAAGAAGAAGGACTAACCTGGTCCCAGTTCTCCACCGTGGCTGAAACTTCTTACAGCTTTTAATTTCAATTTGCAATTCTGTACATGTTTCCTGATTTGTTCATTTTAGCCACTCTGACATATTAGCCACTCTGATGTTATTTAGTGTCAGTCTGTTGGTCTTAGAAAGGATATCTTGGTTACCATGCATGAGTAGTACCCTTTTTCCGGCATGGTCTAAGCATTTGTGGCTTTCACCTTGTAAGAAGAAAATGTATAAAACACTACAAGCCTCACAATACATTTTTTCTATGGGTTAAAGTTCAGGCTGACTTTATTTTATTGATTCATCTTTAATTTTAACTTTTTTTCTTTAAGAGGTAATATTTTAACATGGTTCATAATTCAAGATAGTCCAAAGGTATGCTGAAAAATTTCCCTCTGACAACTGTCCCTTAGTCACCCAGTTTCCTTCTTTGTAGGTAATCAATTTTACCAATTTCTTGTATATTTTCTAAGAGGTAGTCTCCATATATACATATACATATTATCCTCTGCCCGTCTTTCCCACAGTAACACAGGCTACTCACTGTTTTGTACCTTTTAAAAAAATATAACTGCACCATATATATATATATATATAAATTTATAATATATATTTATAAATATTATATAAGTATATAAATATATATTAAATAAATATATATAAATTAAATAAATATATATTAAATATATATAAATAAATATATAAATATATAATTTATAAATATATATAATTTATAAATAAAAAAAAATATATATAAAACTAACCATCTTAAAGACTTCCATTGTGCATAAATAACAGCTTGGCTTTTAATGGTTGTCTTGTAGTCCTTTTCTTTTTTTCTTTTTTTAAGAGAGAGCAGAGCCCAAGCCCTGGAGGGTTCTCCTGGTGGGAGGCGCCTACAGAGGGGTAGGAAGGGCAGAAGCAAGAGGGAAGTCCAGGACCTGGTCCAGCCATGGGGCAAGTGGCCCCAGCAGCAGCTTTGGGCTCCCGCTGTTCTCTGATTGTGTCCTCAAACCATCTTCAGGCCCAGCGGGCAGTGCTTTTCCCCTTTCAATCCCTTCCCATTTTTAATGTATGTATTTTGTTTGATCATTCCTCTATTTATTGACATCTATGTTGTTTTCTATTTTTTGCCACTAATAATAATATAATTGGTATTTAATAAATTTGTCCTTTTGCACATATGTGAGAAGAGTTATAGTATATTTGCAGGACAAATTCCCAGAAGTGGGTGAACGAACATGTGCATTTGTCATTTTTCAAATATTGCCAGATTACCTTCAAGAGAGAGACTACCGTCACTCTAGCTTGCCAAGGACATTGTCCCAGTGTAGTTATTAATAATAATACCTCTTGCACTTAAGTGGCTGGTTTGGATGATAAACCAAATGGTCCCCTCTATCTGTAGAGCTTGCGCCAATTTCCACTCTCAGCCCGAGCCTGGCTTTTAGCACCTGTTTATATGCTGACATCTCTCACATTTATACTTCCTCTTTTGAGGTTCAGACAGCTGCTTACGTGGATATCTCACAGAAAGCTCAACCCAACATATCCAAAATAAACTTTTGCCTCTCCCCAAAATGTATCCTCCAATCCAAGTGTTTTTTACATCAGCGAATGGTAATACCATGCATCCATTCATTCAAGCAAAAATGCTAAGGTTCTTTCATTCAAGATTCTGCCATTTTCTCCACCGGCTGAGCAACCGTACGCAAGCCACCGTCCTCCCTAGCCTCAGCTTCTTCATTAGCAAAAGCAGAACAAGTTGTTCCAAATGTCTTCCTTTAGGCCCTTTGTAGAATATGGAGTTTATTTCTGTAAGTGCATACCAGAAGTGTCCTCAAAGACTGAGGACGTTGAATATTGAAGAATAAACACGCTTGTTTGAAGTGAAATGATCTTAATACTATCAAAAGTCAGAATGGTAACATTTATATCTTTGTTATTTGTTTCCTTTCAAACGTGTTCCTGGCTAGGCAATGCTGTGGTGATTCACAGCGTTCACTTTTCAAAATAACTTACACTCTCCTCTAAACTTCTTTAATTTTAGAAGACTTGGGATTTCCTGGATTACAGGATTTTCATTTTTTTGGTTCTTTTTAAAGAGCAACAACTTCTGAATGCAATTGCTGTGATGTGCTGGGAAGAACACTGGCCCCGAAGCCATAACACCCGGATTGAAATCCTGGTTTGGCTGCCTCTCATCTAAGTGACCTCATGCGGGGAGTATGAGCTCCGTGAAACCCAGAGTCCTCGTTCTCTCTTGGATGCTTCTGTCCATGTTGTTTCATCTCATTCCTACACTGTTCTTCAGAAGATGAGTCTCGATGAGAAAAAAGTGTGTCAAAGTGCCAAGCATCTGGCAGGTACTTGTTCCAAGATTCATCAAACTAGATTTATACAAGCAGAAAAATGGTAGCTGTGTGCCCGGCTGGAAGAGCTGAGTACAGAGGCTTAAAGTGTGCAACCCAATGAAGAGTATCTGGGACAAAAGGTGTTCTGTTCTTTGAACTGTTCCACGGAGGTGGAAGGACCATTCTTTCACAGCACAGGTAAGCAAAGTAAGGCCTGCGGTGCTCATTGAGCTGCTCTGTCTCACGGTGCTCATTGGTGGTTGGGTCAGGGCTAGATTTAACTGAAGCTCAAATGCAACCTGGCCTACAATGTTCTAGAAACTGGACTCTTACTCATAGAAATTCTCTTGACTGGAAAACCTAAGGTGACCTCTTCACTGAATCCTTTGTGGAACAATACCAAATGAGCCCCTGTGTTAGGATTTTAGGAGAAGGCTGTGCAAAGGAGAAGGTATTTTGAAAGGGGAAGAAGGAGAGGAAGTAGCGAAGAGGATGCAGCCATTTATGAAACATCTCTCAGATGCCTGGTGGGCCAGCTACTTCAGAATGGATCAGGAAATGATGTCTCAGAGAAAAAACCCATGAACATCCTTCTCTTCCCTAAAGAATAAGCCTGTGGGAATCAAGCAGGAGGCCCACTGTCCCTCCTTCCCTCTTAACTTCTGTTCATGACTTCTTCCCACAGCCACGGGACACGGAGCATATGTGGACAATGAGAACCCAAAGGCTGCCATTGCAGAGTCCCTGTTGGAAAGACTTGGATGACCAAAAAGAAAAAAAGAAAACAAAGAGGGGAGAACCAACAAGGGACAAAGGTACTGTGGCCAGTCCCCCTTCGTCTCTTCCCCTTCCATTAAAATCCAACTAATTCCAGGGTGGCTGTCCTCACAAGGCCATGGTGCCACCCAGGCCATTCTGGCTTGAATCTACTCACTTGTTGAAAGGAGGAGAATTGATTTTCTCATTTTCCCCTCCTGCCAGATGCAGGAGATAAAAGAGGTGTTCTGACTTTTCAGAATACTTCCCATTCTGCATGGATGACAGTATTAAATACGGAGGGCCGTACCTGTCCAAAAAATTAAAATGCGTGGGCTGACAAAGCTCTTTATCCTGACTTAAGAATTTATTCTTGAGAAAAATCTTACAGAGGCTTAATAATGAAGTGACACTTGGTTAAGAATTTAACAAATCACTTTTCTGTTGTAAAGAATAAAATGACATGAAATCTGGGCCATCCTGGAAAATGGAGACCATATGGTCACCATAGGTATAGGCGACAGGCTACACAAGAAAGCATTTTATAGGTTTGCCAATTTGCCACCTAATTTTAATCAAATACTTGGGTATGTTAAAGAGGAAAGGCTTTCCTGTGGAATGTAATAATAACAACAAGCAATACTTGGGATAGCCCTCTAAAAATTTCAAAGTGCTTTCGCATAAATTATCTCGTTTGATCCGATCCATATGTGTACGAACAGTCACACATACCAAGGCAGAGGTGTCAGGACCAATAACGTTCAAATTCTCTCATACACGGCTCACTGGCCCAGGCAGGTCCTGTTTTCTCACATGCGTGTTCTCAAGTAAACAGAGGAAGATGACCCAGGGCTGTGGGGAGGTGACGGGTCAGGAGGACAATCCCCCTCACACCGTCTGGGGAACTTCTCCAGTTTCAGATCACCAGCCTGGTTTCCCAGGAGCTAGTCTCTGCTGTTCTCTCTCTGCTTTACCCATTCCTTCAACTCTAGAAAGCACTAGTCGGGCCAATGGCCAGGCACCATGAAATAATGTAAGGGCACGGCGCTAGTCCTCAAAGGTTGGAGCTCACCAGGGGCACGGCTCAAAGGCCAGGCTGGATCAGGTAGGGAAGGAAAAATAACCCACAGATTAGAACTAGCACGCGCCATTGAGGGAGGGAGCCAGGGGCTGCACTAGAGGAACACAACTGGCTTCAGATCTGGGGAAGTGGGAGCAGGGCTGCTTTGCTCAGAAACTATGCAAGGGGATTGAAAGGAGAGGGGAAATGACTGGGGAGTGAGGGAAGCTTGTGGAATAGAGGGAGCCATTCCAACTGTGTCCTGGCAGAGTAGGGCAGGAAGGGTTGGCTTCCTTAAAAGGACAGGGCCCTAAGCCCGAAGACACGGCATAGCCCAGACACGGTTAGGTGAGTGGATGGGTGGTGCAATATTGTTGTCTGCTTCCCAAGGTAATAATGTTTATTTTTGAGGGGGAGGAGAGACAGAGAGAGAGGGAGACAGAATCTGGAGCAGGATCCAGGCTCCGAGCTATCAGCACAGAGCCCAATGTGGGGCTCGAACTCAGGAACCATGAGATCATGACCTTAGTTAGCTGAAGTCGAACACTTAACCGACTGAGCCACCTAGGCACCCATCCCAGGGTAGTAGATTCAGGAGTTATCAGATATCTTGTCTCTTCCTCTCCATGGCTTCAAATGCAATGTCTAAGTCCATGCTATCTACGTTTGTATTTCTGACCAAGACTTCTCTTCTGAATGCCAGACCTACATATCGACATTTGACATGACTGCTTGGAGTCTCCAAAGCAGTTCAGTGCCAAAAAGGCGTTCTTAACTCTGTCACTCTCACCTATTCCTCTCAGTTTTTTCTAAATCTCAGTAATGATAACCTCCTGAAACTGACGTCATTCCTTTGGTCCCTCCTTTCCTGCCTCCAGGATATTATTCGTCACCAAGCTGTGTCAGTTTTATCCCAATGCACATCCAGAGTGCCTTCCTCTCTCCATTTTCTCTGCCAGCCACCAAGACAAACCACGGTCATGCCTCCTGTCTCTTGACTCCTGGACTCTTGAGTGATCTTCCTGCTTCTACTCTGACTCCATTCTGTCTCTCACAGACTAGCTTGGGTGCGTTGTTGTTGTTGTTGGTGGTGGTGGTTTTTTTTTTTCTTAGTGTAAATTGAATTGTATCTCTTTCCTTTTTAAAACTTTCAGTGGCTTCCCAATGCACTTAAGACAAAATCCAAAATGCTCAACACTGCTCACAATTTTTATTCTTTTCCCACCTGTCCAGTTCCATCTTGTTATTTTCCCCTTCACTCCACAACCTCCAGCCAGATAGGCATACTTTATGATTCTCAGACACTGTAAGGTTTTTTTTAATACCTCAAGGCCTTTGCATATGATTTTCTCTGCCTTAGAAACCATTTTCCCCACTTCATCTAGGTAACCCTAACTTATGCTTCATTTATAAGCAAAAATGCTGCTCCACAGAGAGACACTAAACCTCCCAATGTAATTCATATGCCTGTGTCAACTAGTTCTTGGGTGTAAGCACAGAAACCAACTGGTTAATCTAGGAAGAAAGGGAATCCTTTGGATCAATATGAGATCATGCGGAGATTGAAAGGAAAGCTGATAAATAGGCCAGAAGGACAGGGACTGGGCATATACAGATCCAAGTGACAAGTTGGTCGGTGTATGGTTCTTTCACAGTAGAGAATGAAATGTTACCTTTCCTTGTCTTTTGTGTCTCTCCAGTTGAGGTTAAGGTCCAGGGAGGGAATCTGATGGGCATACCATGTGCACAAGCCTGATAGGAATAGGATGGAGAAATAGGAAAACTTGAATGATAGCTCCACAAAAACTACACATAATAGAGGGTAGCTCCCTTCTCAGGCAATGAGGGCCTTCTTATCAGGAAGAAGAGTGGATGCCAGATGTCAAGTGAGTGAACGTTTCCATTGCATGTTTTCATCATACTATGTGCTTGTCCTCCATAGCACCAGTCACCATTTGTAATTGTGTAGTGCGGTGGACACAGAATCAGTGCTCATTTCTTCCTTTTTCTTTATATTTTCTAGCCTTTTTTGCAGGGAAGAAGAAGCCCTGTGATCAGTTTCAGCTAGTAACATGTAGGGGAAATGGAGCATGGCCGTCCAGGCCTGCTCTCTAAAATCTCCCAAGATCCTGAACTTTCTCTTCTGTCCCCACAGCTGGGAATGAAGAAGCCCAGAATTATGGGGTCATGCAAGGGAAGAGCTGGATCCTTGAGCCACCGCTTAGAAAGAGCTGACCAAGATATGAACAAGAAATAGAATTTTATTATAGTAAGTTGCTGAGATTTAGAGGGCTATTTGTTACAGCAGCTAACAAGCTTTACTCTGACCATTACCAACTTATTTTAGTGTTTATTACTTATTGTCTTTTCCACAAGATTATAAACTTTACAGAGTTATCGACTAGGCCTGTAACTTAGCTAACGTAGTGAAATTCAATACATATCTGTTAAATACATGAATTAATTTTTCTGGTCCAACCTTTCTCTCTCTGATTTTTCTTTCAATAGAGGAAGGAAATGAGTGCTAAAGAGACTTTCCTGACACTATCTCTGCCCACCTGATGCGCTTCCCACTAGGCAGTGGGTTCATAGGCAAGAAGTCTTAGGCCATTTCTTCAAGTCGGTGTCACAGATGCATCAGAACTGCTTCAGCACATCATGGACACGCGAGGAATGTGATTGAAATCTAGCAGCAGGTTACCTGTGACACTGCAATTGCTTCAGTCACTTCTTTGTCTTTAAAATGCCATATAATTGCTAATGTAATTAGTAATGTATACAGAGGGGGCTTGTGCAATTACTGAGTCCTAAGATCAAGTAATTAATGTTCTGTCAACAAAACAGCAACTGTTTCATTAACAACTGCTTGGATCTGGAAACAAGCATAATCAGATGCAGACAGATCAACTAAACATTATCAACTCAGCTGAATTTTTTTTAGGCACTAAAATGTCAACCCCACAACAGTGAACACAATAGAACTTTAAGACTACCTTTCTCTAGTTCAAACAAATACACAGTTGGATGGATAGATAGATAGATAAAGGTGCGGGAGAGTGGGGGTGGGGGGGGGGAGTAGAGAGAAAGAAAGATGATGGATAGATAAGAAATAGACAAAACCAAAAAAGCAAATAGCCTTGGTTTTTTCTCTAACCTGAAAGATAATACGAATCTCATGTCTAAATATCCTGTGAAACTATATTCTGAAAATCAGGAAGGATATATGAATTTTAACTGCAGCTATGCCTCTATTTTCTCCAATGTGCCCTTATATAAAGCATCTAACCTGGGACGCAGCTTTCTTGCCTGAAAACTGAAGGGACAATCTGATTTGTACACCGCAACATGAAAGGTGAGAGCAAGGTACGACTACATAAGGAAAGGTTTGCTTGAGTGTATTAGCTTGCTCTGTGATACGCCATATAATAAATATCCTCCAATATACGCTATATAATAAACCCCCCTAATTTCCATAGACTCCAACACCTATATCTTTGCCCATGCGTTTGTAGATTAGCATCTCAGCAGCAAGTTGGATTCAGGGCTGTCTCATGTCTTTCTATTTTAGGACCCAGGAAGCTGGAGCATGTCCTTCTTACGCGAAAGAGAGAGAGCACAGAACCCACACCACACCAGCACACCTCTGCTCAGATGTGGTATTTTCAAATTTGCTCACGTTTCACTGGCCAAACGGCCCACCAGTGGTGTCTAAAAGACTACTCCTTTCCTGGGGGAGACGGAGGACAGGAAACATTTGCTCAACAATAACACCCCGATGACAAATTATTTTCAGTTTCTCAGTTTGTTTCATAAGTCATGAGCTCCCTGTTTTCAGAAACAAATGACCTTCAAATAAGCCAAATACTTTTGAAAAGTCCATGGTGTTCGCCTAGAAACGACAGTGCGCTATCTGGAACAACAAAGCACTCAGATGAGAGTAGACACCTGTCCTGTTTCAGTGTTACTATTAGTTAATTTAATGACCTTAGGCAAGTCACTTCACAACTCTGGGCCTGTTATCTCACTGTTAAAGTAAGAGGCTTTGACAAGGTGATGTTCTCAGTGCGCTTTAGCCCTAAAATATTAATCTGCAGTGGGTTACCTTTTAGAGTAGATGTTTAGCCCTGTTTGGGATAGTCAGCTAATGCTTATTAGAGAATGGCTCAATGCAAAAGAGGCAAATGTAAAAGGAAGGCTGCTCAGCTGAGGAAACGTGTGTTACTAGCTGGCCCCCCTCGCCGCCTCCAGCATCACTTAGGGTAATAATAAAGTCTCACTGGATATCATGTAAATGAAGTCTGGGCCTCATAAGATAGAGTTGCCCATTCTAGAAGTAGCTCCACAGTGAATCAATTCAGAGCACCTGCCTTTGAGACTTCTAATTTGGGATTCGTATATGAAACTCTTTTCCCTTTCCATGGAAGTTATAACACTGTAGATCAGAAGTCGTTGGGACATCCCAAGTAAACTCAGTTTCAGATGCTCCAGAGCAAATTTCGCAAACTTTACATAACCTAGATTGAAAACCAGACCACACCACATACCCCCTCAAGATTTACTGAGAAATCCATCCAAGTGTTTACATGTGATGCATTTAGACACTAACAGACAGCAACTTGATTTTTTATTCCAGATTGACTGTACTTATGAGGGTGTCTTGTTTGGAACAAGAGGTAAGTGGGGGGCAATGGAGGGCATGTCACTGAGTGGGAAGCATCAAACTATTAGCTGGAGAACAAATGTTGCTTGCACGTTTAATTAGTAAAGCAGTCTGTCCCCTCTTTCCTTCTCAGAAACAGAAAAAGAAATTATACTCCAGAGTTAATGCCTAAAAATTCTTTGACATTCTTCACAACTTCTTCAGCTAGCTCTAGCTCCATCACAGCAAGCCATGACACCCCAGGACTCGTGCATCCCTGTGTTTCAAATTCTCTGTCAAATAACCACAATGCCACTGGAAATACTGGGAGCACAGTGTGCAAACCTGCTACCATGCACACTTTCTTTGCAGATGTGTATGGCTTTTTAATTTTTTTTTTCAACGTTTATTTATTTTTGGGACAGAGAGAGACAGAGCATGAACGGGGGAGGGGCAGAGAGAGAGGGAGACACAGAATCGGAAACAGGCTCCAGGCTCTGAGCCATCAGCCCAGAGCCTGACGCGGGGCTCGAACTCCCGGACCGCGAGATTGTGACCTGGCTGAAGTCGGACGCTTAACCGACTGCGCCACCCAGGCGCCCCATGTGTATGGCTTTTTATAATTGTTATTATTACTATTTTGAGAAAGAGAGAGAGTGTGTTAGTGGGGGAGGGTTAGAGAGCAAGGGAGACAGAGGATCTCAAGCAGGTTCCACGCTGTCAGCACAGAGCCCCATGCGGGGCTTGAACCCATGAAACTTGAGATCATGACCCGAGCTGAAACCAAGAGTTGAATGCCTAACTGACTGAGCCACACAGGCACCCCAAGATATGTTTGGTTTTTTTTTAAGTAGGTTCCATGCCCAACATGGGGCTGGAACTCATGACCCTGAGATGGAGAGTCACATGCTCCACCAACTAAGCCAGCCTTTTTGCAGATGTGCTTTTAATCTTTACATATTGAAGTAAAGTTTGCATTCACATTTTTGACAAATAAAATGCAACCAGCCCCCCCAACACCACCAAAACCCCCACTACTTTGAATAAAACTGAGGCAATGTAAGTGCTCTGTTTATTGTATCTCCTAGCCATACGCACAGTTTGGAACATTTGCAACCTTTGTGACTTCTGATGTGAAAATCAGATTTTCTTTCCCCAGAACTTCAGAATTAATTTTTGATCTGTGTACTAAGGATCATAGTACTTTATCTATAAAAGGATTTTGAGAGGTAGAAAATGAGACAGCTGGTGGAAGCAACCAGCAAAGCATCTGGCAGACTGAGGGCAAAGCTGCTGTCATCCACATCATGCCATGTTCCCACCCCCACTTCCACTGCTAGCTCTGCCACCATCAAGGTGTTAGTTTGTCAAGTTGGAGAGCAACTTTGTGCTCTGCAGTGTGGTTTGCATTTCTGTCTTTGGTGGAGAGTAACTGGATTGTTCCCCAGGGAGGTCTTTGAGATCCTTCAGAATTTCCACAGCAAATGAAAGGCTGTAGAGTTCCATCTTCTCCCCAAACCAGCTCCTGCCCCTAAGAACTCTTGATGATATCATCACTTCTGTACATAACTCCCTGCACAACCCACTCAGGAAATACCTACCCAGCTACAAGCTTATGTCCTCATGGTGGAAGACTGGGCCTTCTCTCATAGCAGGAGATGCCCTTATTGCCAAAGCAAACAGCAAAGGCTGTCTTCGTGGTTGAACTGGTTTTGCTCACACTTCTGACACCAAATGTGTGGCTTTTTCTCCTGACATCAACCAACTCTGACACCAACTGGCTATCCTACAATTCAGTTCAATTCTCACACTACCTACCATTGAATTAGCACCAGACTCCATAGACTTAAGTGCTTAAGCCATAAGACTGCCCTCAGTTTAGACACAAGTCTCAAGTAGGGTACCCAGATTATTCACACTTCTGTATGACTTGGAAACAAATTTGGAGTTCCTTGATCCCTCCTCAGGTTTGATAATTTTCTAGAACACTCACAGAACTCAGGAAGACACTTCACATACTATTAGCCGTTTGTTATAAGAATACAACGAGGGACAGCCAAATGGAAGAGACACATAGGGAAACACATAGGCAGGGCACAACACCCCCTCAGCACTTCAGTGTGTTTGCTAACCCAGAAACTCTCTGAACCCTGTAGTTTAGGGGTTTTTATCGAGGTTTCATTATGTAGGCAGGATTGATGAAATTGTTGGGTATTGGTTATTAACTCAATCTCCAGCCCCCTCTCTCCTCCCTAGATGTTGGATGGGGGTGCTGAAAATTTCAAGCTTCTAATCAAGGCTTGGTCTTTCTAGTGACCATCCCTCATTGAAACAATGACCAGCTGCCATCCGGGACCTATCTGGGGCTTGCCTAGAGTTGCCTCATTAGAACAAAAGGGGCTCCTATCACAATTATCACCCAGGAAATTCCAAAATTTTAGGAGGTTTGTGCCAGGAACTGGGGACAAAGACCAAATATCTTTCAATGGTACCAAAATGGTCACCATATTCTTCCAGTGAAATGGAAACAGAAAGCAAATGATTCCTGATTTCTTTCCTACATGCCTCCTGAGGATTTAAGAGCAAGAAGGAATTGCATCAGCACCTCGCCACTCTAGATCTCTAGATCTTCTATTAATATTTATTTATTCAATATGTTAAGCAGAGAACTTCTCAATTTTACTCAGTGTAAATATTTATTAGTACTTATTTTGTGCCAGCAATGTGGTAGGAAGATGTTAGAAATGTCATGCAGAATAAAACATAACTTCTGTCCTCAGAGGGCTCCAAGTTTAGTGGAGACAGTCAAGAAACCTTATCATGGAAACAGAGGTAAGTGTGGGAGAGGCCCTTCACTGAACCTTGGGTGAAGGACGCTCCCAGAGAGGGCTTCCCTGAGAAAGGGGAGCTGACCCTGCATGACTTATGAGGGAGTAGCATAGAAGAGGGGACTTTTTTCTGAGCTCACATAAATTATAAACAATGCCATGTAGAATCAAGCAATACCAATGCTGGAAGGAGACTTGTGCATCTTTTCCAACCCAAGTCACTGGGCCTGTTTGAGTGTTGTTCAAGGTCACTTAAAAGCAAATGTGACTTGGGGAGCCTGGGTGGCTCAGTAGGTTAAGCGTCTGATTCTTGTTTTCAGCTCAGGTCATGATCTCACGGTTGGTGAGTTTGACCCCTGCATCTGGCTCCATACTGACAGTGTGAAGCCTGCTTGGGATTTTCTCTCTCCCTCTGTCTCTGCCCCTCCCTTCTTGCAATCTCTTTCTCTCTCCCCCTCTCTCTCTCTCCCTCTCTCTCTCTCTCTCTCTCTCAATAAATAATAAAATTTAAAAAAAAGAAGCAAATGTGACTTCACTTAAAAATTTCAGATAGAAGTTTGTACGCTTTGATCAACTTCACTCATTTCTTCACTCCCTCTCTTTCCCAACCCCCACCCCTGGAAACCACCAATATACTCATTGTTTCTATGCATTCTTTTTTTTTTTTTAAGTTTATTTATTTTGAGATACAGAGAGAGCAGAGGAAGGGCAGAGAAAGAGGGAGAGAGAGAATTCCAGGCAGGTTCCATGCTGTCAGTGTGGAGCCTGATGCGGGGCTCAAACTCATGAACCATAAGACCATGACCTGAGCTGAAACCAAGAGTAGGACACTTAACTGACTGAGCCACCCAGGCACCCGAATTCTGCATTTTTAGATTCCAATGTAAATGAGATCATAAAGTATTTGCCTTCCCCTGTCTGATTTATTTCAGTTATCATAATGCCCTCAAGATTCATCCATATTGTCACAAATGACAGGCTTTCTTTCTTGATAATGGTTGAATAATATTTCACCATAACTATATACCACATTTCCTTTATCCATTCGTCTGTCAACAGATACTATTGTGGGAATCATTCTGCAACATATATGTATAACAAATCAGCTCACTGTACACCTTAAACTTACACAACGTTATATGTTAACTGTATCTCAATAAAGCTTGAAAAACTTTTCAAATTGAAAATAATAATAAATTTAGGGGCGCCTGGGTGGCTCGGTCGGTTAAGCGGCTGACTTCGGCTCAGGTCACGATCTCGCGGTCCGTGAGTTTGAGCCCCGCGTCGGGCTCTGTGCTGACAGCTCGGAGCCTGGAGCCTGTTTCCGATTCTGTGTCTCCCTCTCTCTGACCCTCCCCCATTCATGCTCTGTCTGTCTCAAAATAAATAAACGTTAAAAAAAAATAATAATAATAAATTTAAAACTTTTTCAAAAGTTGAAATGCAAAAATGTATCTGGCTACTAGAATAAATGATTTATCCCCTGACTTACATATTCTACCATACTTTTACTCAAAACGTGATTGTGCTTCAAGAGAAAGACGTTAGTCTGTCTGTTTTGGTCACAGGGTCATTTTGGTCATCTCTAACTTTCCATTGAAAACACAGCTACTTATTCACTTATGTATTATATTCACTACAATTATATATACCTATATTATACCTATATTATTATATTATATTATATTATATTATATTATATTATATTATATTATATTCCTATATTATATTTACCTATATTATATATTATATTCACTACAAATATACTAATTATATTCAGTACATTTATTCAACTTATTCAAGTTTATAACTCGCTTTCTGTAAGTCCTTTCATATGCTTTTCTTTACACAACACTTGGAATGAAAAACCACTGGAGCAGGATCCATGACTACTGAGTATGTTTCTGCTGTGGCTCCACACACAGGATAGCTACCTCAATTCTACTTGATGTTCAGCAGGACACAGAGTATAAAGAGCCAATTTATTCAACTGCTATCCAGCGAACAAGCATCTCCAAAGATCTAGGCACAATCCAGACCAATAAGCCGCACACAGTTTAAGCAAGGGATCATGTTGGAAACATGATGATGACATATTTATATACAATGTCTTTGCAGTATCTACAGGCATGAAATATGGGAGTTCAGAGGAGGAAGCCCCATTAGTATAGCCTTGACTAGTCCTGGCTGGATGATGGGCTTCAACAGAGCAGGGACCCGTCCGTATCTCTCTTGTTTGCCATTCTAGCCTCTGTCCCTAGCTCACAGGAGGAACTCCGCAATGATTTGGTAAGTAAATGAATGAATGAATTTATTTTGTTAATGAGGAAATAGAGGCTCAGGAAGGGAAGTCATCTGATTTGACCAACCTCCCAGGGCGAGCCAGAGAAATCCGTACCCAGGTCTCCAGACTCCTCCTAATCCAATGCACATCACGGTGGATCAAATGCCAAAGGTTCGGTAAAATTTTCCAAGAATTTCAGGCTCACTGCTTCATAACTAGGCTGGATAAACTTATAACAACATACATCCTGGCATTGGACATGGCTGACTGTATAATTAGCTTATTTCCTACCCATATGGAGCAGCTCAGCTCCTGTGCCTCAGTGGGGAATTCCTCATATGTTGCTAGGGTCGCCTTCTGGGATTACATCTTCAGAGGTGTGCAGGAGGAGGAGTCGGCTGTGCTGATAAATGAATCAGAGAGACAAGAGGAAAGCTGGCAGGGTCCCTGCAGGCGAGATGGATGGGGGCCGAATCGTGCCATGACTGCTCTCCTCCCGTGGCTCCTCTCCCTCTGAACTGAAGTGGACCCAGTGGGGAAATAGTGCCTGCTTCTCCAGGACGTATTGCTTAGTCATAAACTCCATCTCAGGGCTGTTGGGGGGCTGGGGGCGGGGGAGGGCGACACTGAAGGCGGGGTGCAGGGCAAGGGAGGGAGGGAGAAGGAGCAGAAGGGATATGGGAAGAGGACAGAAGAGGAGACAAAGATGTCTGGAAAAGTTGAAGGGCCAGCAAAGCCTCTTTAACTCAGGTTTCATAAGTCGAGAAATATTTATCACCCTTGTGAGTCAAACCTCTGAAAATCAATAGGGCTTGAGAGTTGCCTATATTGATCTGGAAGCCTGAGATGTATTGAAATATTCATGGCTGGTTGTATGTGTTCAGAGAAGGCACTGGGGGGAGGGGCCTGTTGCCAAGAGGGAGATGGGTAGGTAGATTTCTAAGTAAAAGCCATTCGCGTTTTCATTAAAAATAGATTAATTCTATTAGTTGGACTAAAACCTCACACTTAAAAGGAAATGAGCTTGTTTGTCAGACAAATAAGCCACTGGCAAACCCAGAAAAAAAACATTTATTTATTGCTATTTAATAGCAGAAGAGCCAGGGAGAGTAGATAAAATTAGCACGGTATCCCCAGGGGGGATGCAAGGGGCTGCTTTGTTTGCAAAGGCAATTTGGACACTGCTGCTTTGATCTTCACTTTGAGCATTTGAACAGGCATGTTAGTATCACTCATTTCACAGGAGAATTGGGATTCAAGTTTCCCCAACAATCTAAAAAGCAGTACATTAGAAGAGGGTTGTCTGCCTGTAGTCTCAGAGTCTCAATACCCTTGATACTAATTTGATGTGATGCATTTCACCAGATGTGTCTACCTGAACGATAACTGATGCCCAGGAGACTGTGGTCCTGCCTGAGAGTATTAGACTTGGATTTTTCCTCCTTCGAAAATGATTGGATGAAGGCATCCATAATTTAAAATCTGCATATAGATATGACATATGTTACAAATATTTGAGAAAATTCATGCAAGGAATTGAACAACAACAACATATGGGAAAGCAGTTCCAAATAACAAGGCAGAATTAAAAATAATCTGTTACCTGTAGCCACCCTCCTCTTCTGTTCCATTGCAACTGATAGAAATGGTGCCAAAACTCGACTCGTGAAAAAAACAAAAAACAAAATACCTCAAGCCCAACAAGGCATCACGCTGCGGAGAAAGCATTTGGAAGTCTGAAGGGAACAGCAGATTGGTTTAGACTCCAGCAGGGCTCATCATTCCCACCTTCTTCAGGTGCGAGGACGGTCTTAAGGAAAAAGCAGCAGGTGTGGAACTGGATGGATGGGGGGTCTCAGTCTGCCACAACGTGACTTCAAGGAAACCAAGCCATTCTGAGCAGCTACTGCCCACTTTATGGGGGACAGCAAGTGCTATAGGCGCTCCTGGCATCAATGAAAATTCAATTAAACCCAAACTTAAAACAACACACACACACACACACACACACACACACACACACACACCCACACCAGGTACGGTGGAGCCAGCCCTGGCTTCCCTAAGCAGCTATTTTAGAGAGATAGTGAGGCTCGCTCAACACTCCAAGCTTCCCACTGCTTCAGGACACTTTCTTTTCTCCGGTTTCCACCATATTGCTGTCACATGGCAAGACAGTTGCAGAAGGCAACAAGAAAGGGAGGCAGGGCTCCCTTACTTCTGGGAGGGCCTTTAGTGATGGGAGAAATCAAAAGTCGGCCACAAAGCAAGGATGGCTATAATTCTGCTGTGTCCTCCAGTGAACCTGCCATCCGCCACTGTTGCATCACCTTCCTGCAGAGTTTACAAAATGCTTTCTCCTTGTCACTCCTCCCAGAGCATGTTAGCACTTTTATTGTTACTCCCTTAGATGTAGAAATAGGAGTGCAGAGACACTTGCCAGGTTCTCCCAGGAAGAGTCGGGATTAAGTTCACATCTCCACATCCTTATCTCACTGCTAAAGGAAAGCACTTTTCCCTCTCTGCATGCCTGCCCGTCTCCCCAGTACACAGAAGAAGCAATGATGTCTTGCTACCCAGAGGCTTCCTGGTCTCCTAGTGAGATACCACTGTGGTTGTTAGAAGCAGACGACACACTCCAGGGGCATGTTCTCAGAGATGAACTTCCGGGGTACAAGCCTAGGCAATCTGTACCCTAGGGGCTGGTGATATCACCTGTAGATTACAGCTTCTTTTATTATCCTCCCCTTGCCTTCCCTCACAGCTGAGTTCAAGATCATTGGCGCCTTCCTGAGAAAGAATGGGGTGGAGCAGAAAATGCTCTGAGTCCAGTGATTGGGTTCTGTGCCTTATCCACCACCCAACAAAAGTTTTGGAGATGGAGGAGATTGCACAAAACCATTGTTTTGTCTAATCCGTGACTACCGGCTCCCAACTGTGGTCCCATCTTCCCCGTCTTCAGGCTGTACATCTTCCAATCCATCTTCTGTTTCCAGTTATTTGATGGACACGTTCCTGCTCAACCCAAAATCTGATTTCTACTCATCTCTACTACTTCTAGGTGGGATGTCTTAAGTAGGAATCCATAAATAAGTGTGTGCCAGAGGGCCCCAAACTGTCCCTGAAGTTGAATGTCAAATATAAGAGTCACGTGTATGTGTGTGTCACTATAGCTTTTCTTTCCAGAGACAAGGGACAAGAAAGCCCACTATAGTCTGCATCCCAGAAAAGGCTAGGGATTATTAATACACAGCAAAAAGCTCAAGCTCCTTATCATGGCAGCTGGGGTCCTTCATGCCTCATACCTCATTCTCATGTTCTTCTTCTTGACTTTTGGGAACAAACCATGACTCCTTTAGGTCGATGTACAAGCTGCTCTCTCTGCCTGGAATTCCCTTCTCATCCTCCGGTTCTGCCTCAGGAAAATGGTTCAGATGTCCTTCCTGTGTCTCCTCTGCAGTCCCAAAGCATTCCTTGCTTTCCACTGTGGTGGCGCTTGTCACATCATGGTGTGATTGCTTGTCTGTTTGACCATCTCCACACTGAACCATCAGCTCCCAGAAGGTGGGGCTAGATTTTTTTTGCTTCTGAATCCCAAGCACTTAACATATGTCCCCAAATAGTAGGTGGTCAGCGTACATGAGAAAACCCACAATAACATGGTGTGCGATGTCCCCAAACTTCGGTTGTGCAAAGTGTCATCTCTCATTTGTCCAAGGTTAATGAAATGACCAGGTGGACTTTGCACATGTGACCAGCTTGAAATTCTGGAAGCATTCCAGTGGTTTGGCTATGCAATCCAAATCCTTCCTGTGCGGGCTGTGGTTTGGTGCCACCTGATGGTAGTTCTTCACTCTGGCTTAAATATTGATGGAGAAGACTCCCGGTTTGTAGACGGGCATTTTTAGGGCAGTAGAAAGGATTTCAAGAATTTCCCCGTTGGTTAGAATCTGCTTCATTGTCCAATGTGAGTGGTTTGGACTGAGGATGTGAGCCCCCACCAACATGAAGTTTTTTTATTGTTTCCAGTGCTGCTTCATACCCTGCCTCTGTATCATACATCTCTACCCTCCCCCAAGAATATCAGGACTTCAGCTCCATTTGAGCAAATGACATGAGCTAATCACCAATACCATGGTAGTCACATTTGTGCACGTCCGGGGGTATTTTACTCAGTTTGCAGAAAGCACACAGGATTAGCGGAAGCAATTGAATTTTAAATTTCATCTTGCTGATTCTCCTAAGCCATATCCCCCTTGAAGAGAACATACAAGGACAGAGGAACAATTCTGTCAGTCTCTGATTCTGAGCATCCTCGTGCACCTGTCCATGACCTCACTGGCACCTCAACCCAATGGGGTATACCTTCTTGGTGACATCCCATAAAGCCAGCCTCAACACATCATGTCTCACTCCAAAAACCTTAAAGCCCTGTCTTATAAAGATTCCTAAGGCAAGGAGAATGTAGGTGCAGGAAAATTATCTACTCTGTACTGTACCAAGAACTCTATGTATATCAGCTTATTTAATCCACACAAAACCCTATGAGTTAAATATCATCATTCCCATTTTGCATAGGATAAAATGGAGGCTGATAAACATTAAATAACTTGTCCTGTGCCAAGGCCCAATGCTCAGGATTTGTGGGGAGACTGGCATGACTCGAAAGCCCATATTTTTCTCCTATGAAGGCAGACTGTCATAATGCTAGGCAGCTGGAGCTCTGAAGTTAGGCTGAGCAACGCACTAGTTATGTGACCTTGGCCAAATTTCTTACCTGCTTGGTGACTCCATTTCCTGAGTAAAATGGGATAAAGGAATTAATACTTATAGAGCGCTTAGAACATATGTCAGGACTTAGTAAACATGAGCCACTATGATTATTACAATATATGTCTGATAACTTGGTGACCATATTTTCCAAACAAAGCTTTGGACAAATAGTCTGACAAGTGAAAGTGAATTTGGGGGTTGGACTGGGTGACAGTTTCTATAATAGCTCTAGAAAGTGACCACCATATCTCTATTTTAGAGACCACTGATTGGCATTTTCCTTCCACTGTGACACATTCTGTATATTCACTTTTTAAGCTACAGAAAGGCATTAGGATAATAACATGAAGAGGTTTTTTTTTTTTCCTACAATAACCTCTAAATCCCTTTCCTCATCAGTATGCTGGTAGGCACATCTATTTAATATGTATTTTCTCCTTTTTCCTCCCAGTGCTTCTTCCCCACACTCAGAGTGATTATTCTGTGTTTTCATTAAGAACATTTTCCATTTGCCAGTCCAAAAAACAGCTTCTCAATGTGATGGCATCATTTCCTGCAGAGACGAGAAGTCTTTCCATTTGCAACCAATCACAAGGCCAGATTCAAGTAAGAATTAACTTCCAACCCTTCTTCCTCAAACATAAATGGGAAGGTCAAAAGCTGACCCTGGAGATAGCCTCCTGCCCACCTCTGCATATAAATTCCAGGGATTCTAATGTCTTGCTGGCAAAATTTTCCTCTGTTTCTGTCTTATTCTTATCATGCTCTAATTTGGTAAAAATAAATCTAGCAGGTAATGTCTCCTAAAAATCTTGCAAGGGTGACATTAGAGGTTGTGCCTCATGGGTGATGATCAGTTTCATTAGGATGTATTGTTTTAATATAGAGAGGTCTAACTTACTTAATAGACTTTTATTAAAAATTGACAATGAGCCACAGACTAGAATCGTGGATGAGTAAGGCTAGGCTCCTCAAGGTGAGCGCAAGTCAGAAGTTTAGAGAGTAAGTAGATATGTTCAATGTCTCATGAAGGGTGTGGCATGAGACATAGAAACTGAAAGCTGTGGCAAACACAGAGAGAGCCACTCACCACACCGGGAAAAGAAGGAAGGCTTCTGTGATATTGTGATTTATAGTAAGAAATATATATTTGGTCTTCATCCAGTTTCTGAGTCAGAGCTCCTAAAACCCTTGGAATTTCCTAAGTGATAAGAGAAATGTGAGCATCTTTTGTTGTAGTACTTGGTCTTTTGTCCTTGATTCTTAAAATAGTTCCAGAGCCATAAAGGTGAAAGGAGTGTCCTGTTATTTATAACAAACTTCTTTGAACCATACTTGAGTATGTTAATGAGGTGACTTTTGGAAAGGCACTAAGGATGGGGTTGGTTCCCAGTGGGACTATGATTAAAGAGCTGGACCTTTCAGCCCCATCCCTAACCTCCAAACAGAGGAAAGGGGCTGGAGTTTGAGTTCAATCACCAATGGCCAAACGTTTAATCAATCATGCCTATGTAATGAAATGGCATTAAAAAAAAAAAAAAGACAGGTTTAAAGAACTTCCAGGTTGGTGAATCAGAGCATGTCCATGTGCTGGGAGGGTGGCACACTTTAAACTCCATGGGGGGGGGGACAGAAACCCCTGTGTTGGGGGCTCTTCTAAAACTCACCTTATATATCTGTTCATATAACTGATTCAGATACTTTAATATCTTTTATAATGAATCAATAATCTAGTAAGTAAACTGATTTCCTGAGTTTTCTGAGCCATGGTAGCAAATTAATCCAGCCTGAAAAGAGGGTCATGGAAACCTGTGATTTATAGCCAGTCAGTCAGGTGACAACTTGGATCTGTGATGGTGTCTGAAGTGGGGGCAGCCTTTTAGGGCTGAGCCCTTAACCTGTGGGATCTGATGCGATCTCCAGGTAGGTAGTGGGAGAATTGGGTGAAGTTTGTGGGACACCCAGTCAGTATCCACTGAGACTTGGAAAACTGCTTGATGGTGTTGGAAAAAACAGCTTTCCAGAAGAGCAGCCTTCAATAAGCTGGTCTTGAAACATGAGCAGAAGTTTGCTATGGTTGACGTAGGAACACTGAGGGAATCTGGGGGAGTGAAAGAAGCAAACGTAGGAATAGGGAAAAAGCAATCAACACTGGGCGGAATATAGAATAACCTATATATAGGTGGAGAGGACGGTAGAGTTTTCTTTGGAAAGACTGTGGAGGTTCCAACACTGAGACATACCCATAATACTGAAAGGTCACTTTTTTAAATAAGAACAAAGAACCAGATTAGTGTTACTCAAGGATAAGTTATATTCAGACTCCTCGTCGTGGGGGAGAAAAAATTTGTAAACACCCAATGTTAATATATTTTTATATGTTTTGTACCAATATAAAATTCAGCATCACTTTTTATAAGTATTAAATAACTACAAAGGCATATTCGCAAAGTGAATAGAAACAAAACCCAAAAGACAATAAAAGTCATTAATTTAAGATAATAAGTAATGCTGTTTGGCAGAAACTAAATTGTTATCCCCAACATGAACAGGGTGATGAAGGCTACAACTCAGTTACTTTGGGGATTGATTGATATGTTTATATTTCTGTGTGTTATGTGATGACAAACTTCTCATATCACTTTCTTCTCTTAAAATTACTGGAAACTTTCATTCAGACAGTGTGCCATGATAGTATTTCATCTTAACTTTATGAAATGCATAATTCATCTATTAAACCTGACTCTGTTCTTTTTCATTAGCCATCTGTTATAGTATGTCATTTCCATGATGTCAAATCAAAGTCTTAATTTATTAAAAAAAAACTTTAGGGACAAAAATCATAGTCTATGAAAATGTCTCTTAATTGTAAATTATCTTTGGCAAATAAGGCTTGTGTTTATTGCTGGTAAAGAATTCAGTGTGAGGATACAGAGAACAGAGGCTGGTAGCTGTCGTTGTGATATTAGGACCTACCAACTTGCTTCCAGCTGGACAAGCCCAAGTACAAGTTCCCTTTGGGTGGTGCCCTCCCCTCCAAAAAAACCGTAAACACTGTCCTAGGATCACATAACTCTGGATCTGCATTCAGATGCCTTTGATACTCTGATAATATATTTATATCACCATCAGAGTGAGAAGACAAATTTTAAATCTCATAAAAAAACTTGTAGACTAAGAATATGTTTGTGGATCCCAAGAGTCTGCTGAACCCAGTTTGAGTAAGGCTGTGCCAGATGACCTTAAAGATTCTTTCCAGTTCTGAAGTTCTCCCATTATCTTTAAAGTCAGGAATGATAAACAGCAAACGCAGGTGAGTTCTAATTAAAACTGTCAGGTTGTCCAAATTTGTCTTCTGTGATCCAGCCCCTCCTGCATCTTTCTCATTCCTGGGAATCTCAGAACTCTGTCCTCACAAAGATCTGCTCTTGGAAAAGAGCAGGATCCTGGTCCTTCATGTCTCAGTGTGGATTTAATCTATGTCACTTCTTGCAAAGGTGATACAAATTAAGCCTGAGCCCCGTGTTTTAAGTGTTTCTTTTTCACTTCTTATTTCTAAGTCCCCATGCAGGCATTCCAGATATCAATAAATAAGTCCGGGGGAAAACTGTTTGGTGGGGGAAGACAGAGAGGCCCGGAGGCATACCAAGGAGGTGGTGAGCCCTGGGGACATTTCAACCCTGAACATCTGGAGCCTGAATCACATGAGTGATGACAGGGAGAGGTGCACAATTATAAACTGGGCAGATTTGAAAATTGATCCTGAATCAAACAACCACTAATTTTCCTGGTCCCCTCTGGCAATCATCCTTTCAAACTGTGCAGGGCTTTAAAATATGAAAATAATGAACTCCTGGCAACCCCCTTCCTTTCCTCTTCCCTTTCCTCCAGCTTCCCAACCCCCTCCTCATAGAAACCTTCTAGTTGGCTATCTATATTCAAATTACACTTTTCAAGCTGTCCCCTCAGTAAGTTCAAGAAGAGTTGATTTCCCCCCGCAACTGCTGCTAAAGTATAATTGCCTGCTATATCTTTTACCCCTTTTTGAATAAGTGGTGTTAGATTTGCCACTTTGGCTAATCCTCAGGAATCTGACCTGTCATTATACAAACTTCTAAAAATATCAGCTTGCACTTCACAGTTTCCGTTTTGTTTTCATGTAATGCCTCTTCGGTGTATTTTATTTGAACCTACTAACCTGCTCTGAAGGGGAAAAAATTTGTTAGCTAGCATTGCCTGTCATCCGCTGTGTTTGCTTGCTTCTCAAAACACCTCAAATGAGAATGCCGGTCTCTGGGTAGTTGAATAAAAATGAGAAGAAGGAAATAGAAGAAAGACTCATTGACACACACATTTCCCTTCGGTCTCTATGATGGCAGCAGAGAATGTGCCCCTTCTCCATCTTCCCTCAAGTAGGGCACTGTGGAAAGACTACAGTAATAGAAGGAATCCAGCACCTATCTGTCAAACACCTGCTAAGCACCAAGCACTGTACCAGATGTGGGGAATGTGCAAAAGTGAGCTAACGTAGGTGGTAAGGAGAGATTCTTGGTGGGGTCGGGGTTGATGGGAAGGGAAGAACTGCAAATGAGTGTCTCAAATCACGCTGGGCAAGTAGAATAGCCCTTTACATAAAAACAACAGCCTGCCTACTCGGGCTGGCCATAGCAGGGAATAAGGCATGCTCCCTCAGATTACAGAATTGCTTTTGTGAGAGGAGGCTCAAAGCTGCTGGAGGAAGACCAACCGTGAGACAAAGCTGGCCATGCCTTCTCAACATTTACGTACTATGTGTGGTTCTCTATAGCTCTTCCTGGTCAGAACCATGAAAGGGCAAGAAGTCAGAGTGCCCCACCCTGTCCCAAGAAAGATCACTGAGAGATTCCTCGCCTGGACTCTACTTCTCCAAGAACACAGTGATAGACAGATTTTGCCCCTGCCAGACAACCTCCCATGTGGATTACTACACAATACCTTTAGTCATCTCTGTAGCTGTGTGAAAAGAACTGCTCAAGCTGGGCTCAGGAAGCATGCTAGATCCACTGGCACTCATGGTCAAGTCAAGCTCACTCTGCAGGTTCTGGGCTCCATGATGGGCCAGACCACTATGTCTCCCTGATCCACACCCTGCCTGAAGACTCTGCCACATCTCACAGAGAGTCAGCACCCCGCACTCAGGGCCAGCCCTGGGAGCCCTTTCCTGCTAGCCCAAGTTCTGACCTGAAGACCTCCTGGTGGTGGCCTCCTTCTCCAAGTCTATCCCTTCTCAGCGAAGTTACCCATGATAGGTTGTCCACATGGTTCGAAGGGTCCAGTGATTTTCTCTTTTATATTCTCTTTTTAAATGGCTACCAAGTATCCCAACTTGGGCAGGCATTGGATAGGGTAAATATAAAAATATGATGACTAATGGACATTACAGCCAGTTTTACAGAAATAAAAGGGGTTATGAGACTACCATAAAACAGTTGTATGACAATAAATGGGATCACCTTGATGAAATGGACAAGTTACTAGAAACACACAACCTATCTAGATTGAATCATGAAGAATTAGAAAATCTAAACAGACGGGGCCAAGGCTGGCGGGCGCGGGGAAAATGGCGGCGGCGGCGAACAGGACCGGAGGGAACAGCGGGGATGGAGGTGGATGCAGCAGTAGTCCCCAGCATGATGGCCTCCAGCGTGACAGGGAGCGTCTCAGTCCTCTTCATCCCCTTGTCATTCTCAACATTTCAGACCATTGGATTCGTATGCGCTCCCAGGAGGGGCAGCCTATGCAGGTGATTGGGGCTCTGATCGGGAAACAGGAGGGCTGAAATATCGAGGTGATGAACTCCTTTGAGCTGCTGTCCCACACCGTGGAAGAGAAGATTATCATTGACAAGGAGTGTTACTACACCAAAGAGGAGCAGTTCAAACAGGTGTTCAAGGAGCTGGAGTTTCTGGGTTGGTATACCCCCGGGGGGCCGCCTGACCCCTCTGACATCCACATCCAGAAGCAGGCGTGCAAGATCATGGAGAGCCCTCTCTTTCTGAAGTTGAACCCTATGACCAGGCACACACATCTTCCCATCAGTGTTTTTGAGTCTGTCATCGATATAATCAATGGAGAGGCCACAATGTTGTTTGCTGAGCTGACCTACACTCTGGCCACAGAGGAAGCTGAACGCATCGGTGTAAACCACGTAGCCCGAATGACAGCCACAGGCCGTGGGGAGAACTCCACTGTGGCTGAACACCTGATAGAGCAACACAGTGCTATTAAGATGCTGCACAGCCGGGTCAAACTCATCTGGGAATACGTCAAGGCCTCTGAAGCAGGGGAGGTCCCCTTTAATCAAGAAATCCTGCGGGAGGCCTATGCTCTGTGTCACTGCCTCCCAGTGTTCAGCACAGACAAGTTCAAGACAGACTTTTACGATCAATGTAATGACGTGGGGCTCGTGGCCTACCCTGGCACCATCAGCAAAACGTGCAACACCATGAACCAGTTTGTGAACAAGTTCAATGTCCTCTATGATCGACAAGGCATTGGCAGGAGGATGCAGGGGCTCTTCTTCTGAGAGGGTACTTGAAGGGAGGATGCACAGGTTGGACAGTGGTCCCACAGGGGAGGGGTGTTACACTTCCTTTAGAGAAACCTCTGTCAATAATAAAAGGGGAGCAGCCCCTCAGCACCCCCCCCAATCTAAACAGACCAATAATGAGTAAGAAAATTGAATCAGTAATCAAAAAACTTGCTAATCAAAAAACTGCTATCCAGGACCAGGTGGCTTCATTAGTGAATTCTACTAAGCATTAAAAGAAGAACTAAAGTAATCGTCTTTAAATTCATCAAAAAGGTTGAAGAGGAAGTAACAACATCCAAATTCATTTCATGAGGCTGGCATTACTCTGATACTGAAGCTAGGCACTACAATAAAATTATAGACCAATAGCCCTGATGAATAGTGACACATAAATCCTAAACAAAATCCTAGAAAAAAGAATTCAACAGCACATTAAAAGGATCATAGTGATGACCTAGGGAGCTTTTTATCCTGGAATGCAAGGATGGTTCAACAAATGAAAATCAATCAATGCAATATACCAACCAAATTAACAGAATGAAAGACAAAATAACATAATAGTCTCAGCTGATGAAGAAAAAGCATTTGACAATATTAAACATCCTATATGATAAAAACACTCAACAAACTGAGAGTAGAAGAAAACTGTATCAACATAATAAAGACCATATATGAGAAGCCCAGAGCTAACAATTTTCCTATAAGATAAGGAACAAGACAAGGATGCCCACTTTAGCCACTTTTATTCTCATAGTGCTAGAAGTCCTAACCAGAGCAATTAGGTAAGAAGAAGAAATAAAAAGCATCCAGATTGAAGAGGAAGAAGTAAAATTACCTCTGTTTGCAGATGACATAATCTTATATGTAAAAATTTCCAGAGATTACACACACACACACACACACACACACACACACACACACACACACTATTAGAATAAACAAATTCATTGAAATTGTGGAATACAAAATCAACACAAATATTAGCTGTGTATCTAAACACTCACAATGAACAATCCCAAAAGGGAATTAAGAAAATAATTCCACTTTCAATCAGAAAGAATAAAACACTTAGGAATAACCAAGGAGGAGAAAGACTTACATACTGAAAACTATAAAACATTGATAAAAGAAATTAAAGAAGATACAAATAAATGGAAAGACACCATATATTCATGATTTGAAAGACTTAATATTATTAAGATGTCAATACTATCCAAAGCGATCTATAGATTTAACTCAATCCTTTGGGGTTGCCTGGCTGGCTCAGTCGGTTAAGCGTCCAACTCTTGATTTCGGCTCATTTCATGAGCTCGTGGTTCATGAGATCGAGCCCCACATTGGGCTCTGTTCTTGGTTACATTCATAAGTATGCACAAGTCCTAATATTTGGAGCAGTAGAAGGGACCTTCTTAAAGTGTGCATGTATCCTTCTAAGCTCTTGGGTTATGCGTACATACAATAAAATACAGCATCTTGTGATTAGTGAATAAATCACGTGTTGGGGCTGGGGAAGGAGAGTGAGCTCATATTTGAATGAGATCTTTTTTTTTCTTTAAAGAGAGAGAGAGAGAGCATGAGAGGGGGCAGAGAGAGAGAGAGAGAGAGAGAGCATGAGAGGGGGCAGAGAGAGAGAGAGAGAGAGAGAGAGAGAGAGAGAATCTCAAGCAGGCTCCACACTCAGCGTAGAGCCTGGCCTGGGGCTCAATCCTGTGGCCCTGGGATCGTGACCTAAGCCAAAGGATTCAACTGACACTGACACTCAACCAACTAAGCCACCCAGGTGCCCCTGAATGAGATCTTGAAAGGCAGCAGTGGTCGTCATAGTAGTAGTAATAATACTAATACTAATATTAGCAGCTCGTCTTTATTGAGAGCTTGAATAAGCCAGGTATCACCTGTCGTTTTTCAGAACAGTTAACTCCCTCACGGAGACACTTATACAAATGATGGCAGATTGTTTATACATAACACTCACATATCCTCTCTCTCAGTTTAATGTTATTTTGTTAACCCCATTTTACTGATGAGAAAATTTAGATTTCACAGTTGAATAACTTGACTAAAGGTTATCCAGAATAATTAAATGACTTGTTCTTCATCACAAGGCATTACTTTAAGTATGATGGCATTTTGGCTGAAAAGAGGATATCATGTATAGTCAGATACTTCAATTCTGCTACGTAAGCTCCAGATTAAAAAAATTGACGAAGACCTTTCCACTTATCTGCATCACCAAAATCCTAAAAGGTTTTCTAGAATGTACTCTGGGAAAGGAATGTGTGGCCATTTTCATCAATTCTGAATGAACTACGGTAGAAAATACATGTGATATACATCTTCTGCATTACTTTTATGATAATTTTAAAACATTGGCATTCATTAAACCTTTTCAGAAATGCCCTGACTAGGGAAGAAGCAACTGATAAAAACAGAGTTTAGAAATTCCAGTTTAATTATGATGTTCTAAAACTGAGAGCTCACTAGAATAACAGAATAAAAATAGAATAACAGAAAAGAAAAACACATCTTATTGTTATAATCTATCTTGTAGGCAGGGAGTTTTAGGAAGTTTCATGCTCTTACACTTTATTCTTTGGGCATTTTCATGTCTCACAGTCATGATTATTGTGCCAATTAAATAAAATTGAAATTCAGAATACCTGCTCTGCCTATTTTATACTGTGGTTTGGGAAATAATTATACTAATAGTAGTTACAATTAAGATTCATTGAGCGCTTTACTATGTGAAATATGTATACCTTAAATTCATTTGATAATCAAAAAATTTCTGAGGTGGGTGCTATTATTATTCTCATTTTGCAGAGAAGTAAACTGAGGTTCCAAGATGCTAATTTGAGCTAAGTAAGCAATGGACATAAGATTTGAACGCAGGCAAGCTGGTTCCTGAGCGCAGATTCCTAAGCATTTCACCATAAAATATGAAAGTATATTAAAAAATAATCAAGATTTTCTTCACCAGTTCTCACCCAATCAGGGCACCAAGTATTTCAAATATTAGTTTAAGCCCCTCTCTTTAACTATACTTGAAGGGGTTAAAAATTGCTGCTGCAATCAAATATTGCCTCATTGTAACTTGGCAACCACTAAATATGGGTTCCAGAGGCCCTCTGAAAAGTTAGAAGCATTGCACAAATATTAGTATTACTAATTGTATTGGCTTGAAACACCATTCTTTTTTAACAGTCCCTGAATAGATGATATTGATACTCCAAATTCGGAGCTGAGTTTAGATTGTCCAAATATCATTCAACGTGAAGTTCTTTTGGAATGCCTTACATTATTTCTCCTAATCTTTCCAAAACTAAAAATCTTAGACTCTATGATGTCAGTCGGAGGGATGATGCTAGAGAGGGGGAAGAAAGGTTTTATAATTATTTTCACCAAAAACAATAATTCTCTGCCAAATTACCTACCATAATGAGGTCATAATGACTTTTGGCTCTTTCTTCAAATCAAATACATCCTCCAAGAATGAAGACTCACCATTGATAATATATAAAGGAATGTAACAAGTCCCCTAAGACCGTTTTCAAAGATGAGTTCCAGCATTGAGTGTATCCAGTGTTAGGATCAAAATGGCGTCAGCACACAGCTGGCCTCAGTGAGTAAGTACATGAAGTCAGCAGTATTCAGCCAAAAGTGTTACCTTCTGGGTGTTTTGTTTTGTAAAGAATTTATAGTACTTAATATACATATCTTATATGTTTGTCCCCAAGCAGCCCCATCCTGTGTTAGTAATTTCGAGTCATGCGGCCTTCTTGTACAGAACTTCTTGGCAAATGATCAGCACTAAGCTATACTCAGAGTCAGAGCAGAAGGCTGACCTGGTGAACTCCACCCTACCCCCCACTCTCCGACATTTAATATCCCAAGCTACAAGGCAGCTAATGGTGCTTGTGTTAGAAACAGCCAGGACAAAGGTCAGCTGGTGAAGAATGTCCCTAGGACCCCACTTAGCCAGCTCTGTGCAGCTGATGCAGAGGGCGTGATGATACCGCAACTGTTTGAGCCCTGTTATCTGAGCCAATGTAAACACGAACCACAAAAACTTCCCCTTCCTCCTCCAGGATCCAAATGTCAATTGCTTCCAGCTTCAAAGTTCTGAATCTCTACCACACCTCCCTTTGATTCAAACTTGCTTGGAAAGAGAAAAACATGCCTGACTCCATCTGTGTGGTAAAATTGAGTTTCTCTAGTTAAGTAATTAGGAGGTACGAGGCGTGCCCCAAACCTGGATCCCTACAGTAGAATACACCCTAGAGAAAATTCTGGCCATCTCTCAAACGACCACACAAACAACAGGTCAGCCTTTGGAAAGGCCATCCTCTAGGTGGGCGGGACCCAAGACAGATCAGATCTGGGGCCCAACTAGGAGGGCTCAAGGGCACCCAACATACGACATACTGTTGAACCTCAGGGTTACTCACTTAAGGGCTTCGCCTGGGAACTGTGACAGAGGGCCTAACAAGGGTACCTGCCTTTCTCTGCCCTCTTTCCCAGGCCCACATTCTTTTGGCCAATAATAATAGCATTATACTTGCCATCCCTTTCCACTGTAAAAGTATCCCCAGAACTTTAGGTTAAAAGCAGTTGATCTAATGATTCATTGTAACAAGTTTCCCTAATAGTCAACCTCTTCTGAGTGCTTTTTTGACATTGTTCTGGGTGTTCTAAAATTATTTTTGGCTTTCCTTTTGGCATTTAAAAAACTTCTGTATCACTCCTTTTGCTACCAGTGCCCTAATGCTTCACTCCAGTGCTTGAGTTTTTCTGTCTAAGGTATCCCTCTTCCTACCCTCCTCCACCAAATGTTGCTTTGTTCCTGGGCTTGGCCTGTGTGGACATCAATGCGATTTTTCAGGTGGGTGCTAGGTTTGGATAGTTCTTCCTGTTTTTGTTTCTTTGTTGTTGTTGTTGCTGTTGTTTTAAACAGCTTACTAAAATGTTAGCTATGGAGGAGGAGGAAAGGGGCCAGAAGGAGCAGCTGGGACAGCATCTTTTAAATTAACAATGATGGCCTGACTCTTGACTCTTCTTGTTGGCACCTTCCAAGATGAGACTAAATTCTTCACCTTGTCCACTTCTCCCCAACCCAAGGACAGCCTGTCTCCAACCACATCCCTCCTTCCCCTGCTATAATTCTCATTTCTATAACAGGCTTTTTTTTTTCTTTTGGTTCCAGCTCTCAGGCCATATTTTCATGATCCATAATTCCCCTTGGGTTCACAGGTTGGAATTTGACCTCTGGATTCAGAGGGCTCTGGTTCCTGGCAAGTAAGAGAATGCTTCTTGTGAGAGCAACTCAGTGAGAACCAATGGTGCTCTGGCCAACTGTTCCCAGAATCCCTGCTGATCTGTTTGTTAACTCCTTGCAGGCTCAGTTTTGCTCATTTTCAGAAGTGAGAACTGGCTGACCACGGCCTACTTTGATACAATTCTTAGGAAAATGGAAAGTAGTGTGAGAGAAAAGGATATAGGTTTTAGAGTCGGATGGGCTGAGCTCCCAATTCTGCTTTAGTCAGCCATATGTCTCTGGGAACGTGACCTCCATTTCCTCATGTGTAAATTGGGACTAATCATAGCCTCTTCAAGAACTATTCTGGAGAAGAACAGGTTGATGAACATAAGATATTAGACTTGTTTACTTTTCTTCAACGTTACATGCTTTTTTCTACCTGTGGGTCATCCCACAAGCTTATCTTTGCCCAGAACATTCTTCAGTTTGTTCCCAACTCAGAACCCACGCTTGTACTGGCTTTTACTCATCTTTGAGGCTTTAGTTTATACATAGTTTTGCTGAAGATGCCTTCCCCTCCCCACATCGCCAGACTAAGTCAACTATTCATTTTTGTATTACTAGAGTATTCTATGTATTTCCAAATCTTATTCAGAGTTCCTTAATTTTTCACTTAACGTCTTTTTCTGTGCCAGGGTCCCATCTGGGATACCACATTACATTTGATCAGTATGTTTTCTTAGGTTCCTCTGGACTGTTGCAGTTTCTCAGACTCATTTTCTTGCTCAAAGTGTTCCAGTTTGGGCCCAAGAGCGCTCTTTCAGGTTGGCTGCTGTGTTCCTTTGACATACCCTCATCTTTCTGTCTGTGAGCACTTCATTATTTTCTGGCACCACCAGAAGCTCATATTATATATATATTCCCAGCCTCAGGTCTAGAGTCAGCCATTTTTCCCAAAAGCTGTGATTTCTCTTATTGGGGAAGATATTGGAAACCATGACCTGCATGCTGAATATGCTCATTGATGGCAGATCAAGGAAATATATGTATGCTAACTCTTGTACATACATCTATCTATCTATCTATCTATCTATCTATCTATCTATTCATCAATATCCATATTAAATTAAACTTGAAATTGTACTGATGCCTCCAACTCTAATTCAGTACCATATGGATCATTCAGATAGTCTTTCCCTCCTTGCTTCTCTGCACCTTCCATTCCAACAGTGAGAACCTGGCTCACAACAACTGCATCCATTTAATCCGTTATTCAGTTCCAGTATACATGTATAGTGGTTTCAGAACTATTAACCCATACCCTGTGGGAAACAACTTTAGCAAAGAGAGCACAGCGTTTCTGTACAGTTCTTTATGGTTTACTCTCACAGTATCCATCCACTTCTAAAGGTACGTAGGTCAGCATCACTCCCCACACACAGACACACTTCTTTCGTTGAGGTTATTTTATACACTTGTGGTACAATTAAAGTCTTTTGTCATAGCCCATATTCTATCCTGCGCTTATTAAGGTTCACAGATTGCACTGCAAAGTTCTATGGGTTTTAACAAATGTAGGGTGTCATGTATTCACCACTACAATATCACATAGGGTAGGGTCACTGTCCTAAGGAATCCCCTGTGCTTCACCTATTCAACCCTCTCCCTCCTCCAAGTCCCTAGCAACCACTGATGTGTGTGTTTACCATCTCTATAGTTTTGTCTTTTCTAGAATTTCACATAAATTGCATGATTTCATATTAAGCATTTTCACATCAACTTCTTTCACTTAGCACTATGTGATTCTGTAATTTTTTTGAAAAAGTTCATTGTTGAGGACCAAGTAGGTGTCAGATAATGCTCTCAGCAGATTGACTATACATTACAGTTTGCCTGGGGTAATCCCTGTTTACAACTGCTGTCTTTGTTTTCCATACATCTTACTATTTTAACACAAAAACCAGTGTCACAGTCTAGAAATAAATTATACTGTCACCCTAGTTCTAGATTGTGAGAATACATCAGTGAACAAGACAAAAATCTCTTCCCTTACTAAATTTACATTCTAATTGGTAGAAATAGATAATAAACTAAAAAACAAAATGATAATTTCATATAACATTGTGAAGGGAAAAGGGAAAACATTAATTGAATTAAATAATCTGGGGGAGTGTGATCAGAGAAAAACTTATTTTTTTAAGTTTATTTATTTATTTTGAGAAAGAGAGAGTGAGCATAGGAGGGGGCAGAGAGAAACAGAGAGAGAATCCCAAGCAGGCTCTGAACTGTCAGTGCAGAGCCTGATGCAGGGCTCGAAATCACGAACCGTGAGATCATGACCTGAGCTGAAACTGAGAGTCAGACATTTAACCAACTGAGCCATCCAGGCACCCCTCAGAGAAAAACTTCTTTGATGATGGTGTAGTTGAGTCAAGACCTTGCAAAGAGCCAGAGAAAGAACCTCCCAGGCAGAGTGAAGAGCAGATACAAAGGATTTAAGGTGGAACAAAATCTGCCATTTTTGAACAGTTGAAAGGAACTGGGGGAGAAAAGAATAAGGTTGTTGAAATAATCCATATTAAGGGATTTGGACTTTTTCTAAAGGCACTGGGAAGTCATGAGGGGCTTTAAGCAGGGAAATAACATGATATGATTTATATTATAAAAAGATCACTTTGTCTGCCACGTGAAGAAGAGACTGGAGTAAGACAGGCATGAAAGCATGCAGACCAGTGCTGTGGTCTGGACAGGAGATGATGCTGGCTTATATTTCAGTGGTGGTAATGAGAATGGAGAAAAGTACACCGACCCAAGATACATTTTGTGGGTAATGCAATGGATTGGATATTTGGGATAAGAAGTGATGAAGGATTCCTAGGCTGTTAGTTAGCTTAGCAAATGGCTGGTAAAATCATTTAGTGAGATAAGGGAGTAGTGGGGAAGGAACAGTTTAGTGGGCGACAACTGATGGCTTGTTTGAGTTGTCTATTACACATCATGTAGTAATATCAAATATGCATTAAACCTGTGAGTTTGGAGCTTAGAAGAAAATTTAAAGCTGATGATTAATTTTGAGACTCCTCATTTTATACATTATTTAGAGCTATGGAACTGGGTAAGTTTTCATAAGGAGAGAGTGTTGATAGAAATGGAAGCTCCGGAGTAAGCCTTGAGAACTCCAATATTTATCAGCAAAATTATAGAGGAGCAGCCAGAAAAAATAGAAGGAAAACCAGGAGTTTTGTCTCATCAAAATTAAGAGGGAAAATTGATTTAAGGAAGATATTCAATTTCTTTGAATGTTGCCAAGAAGTTAACTACAGTGGAGTCCTTTGGATTTGGCAACATGGAGGCCATAAGTGTCCTTGACGGAAGCTGTGGAGATGTAAGACAGAATGAAATGTGTTGAAGGTGAACTTGAAGAGGACCTATGGATGATTCATGAGCTTGTTTGACTAGACTATAAATTCCATGATAACATAGACTATCCAGCCTATGGTTTTGCTGTGTTTCCAGTACCTACAAATACCTTTTATTAAATACTTTCACATTCTCATGTGTATTTCCAATCTTTATTGGGTAAGCTACTTATAATGATGGGACAAGCCAAAAGCTGCGCTGAAAAAAAAGATAAGTCTTAGACCTGCAAAAAGGACCTATTTTAGTTATGCTACTTTAATTTTTCATTTATTGCAATTTGGGTAGAAGAAAACTGGGAGTACCCCCAAATATCTTCATCTTCTTTATGCTCACCAGCGCTCCATGTTATGGATGTTGGAAAACCAGAAGTGTGCCTATTCCTTAAACTGGAGCATTTCCAGTTTAACAGAGAAGATGGCTATTTAATATAACAAATTGGGAACAATAATCCTGATTTAAAATCCCAAATCATACCAGCAAAACCAAGAAGAAAAAAGAAGGAGGAATTTACATGATAAATTCCTTAACTAAAGTGGGACAAGACAAGAGATACTATCGCATTCTTGTTTTTAACGATTAGTGAAAATATAGACTAAAAGAAACCTTGGGGTTGATTTTCAGTCTTCCTAAATGTTATTGTATTGCCAAGTTTTTTGGGGGCCAGGGCTAGTAAGAGAAAGCAGACAGCCTTAACATCAAGAAAAAAATCAAGCAGGCTGAAGCTATGACATCCCAAATTTAACTGCAGAGCATGAAAGCTGGAGCAACAATATAAAAATGGTTTTGGGTTGGGGGAGGGCTAGGGACAGTTAATTCAAGACTACTAAATGGAGAGTAAGCTCAAAGAAAAAGAGGAAAAGAGAAAAAAAGCTACCCATTCAAAATGAGCTTAAAAATATAAATTCTAAAAAAAACAAAAGATAGGGAGGAAAATGATAAAGCCAACAACCAGAATATGAATGTACTGCAGATAGAAACAAAGTACCAGAACAATCTGAAATAGACTTTACAATAAGTATGTTTAGGGTCTTCAAAGATATAAATGAAGGATTAGCACCCACAAATAAGAACAAGATTATGAAATGTAAAAAAATGTAAAAAAATGTAAAAAAAAATGTATTCTCTAAAATATACAGACAGAGCTGTTGAAAAATGGATAATAGTTTGAGGATTCTCGGATTCCATTAAAAAGTAGTTATGAAAATGGGGTGCCTGGGTGGCTCAGTCAGTTCAGTGTCCGACTTCAGCTCAGGTAATGATCTCATGGTTTGTGGGTTTGAGCCCCATGTTGGGCTCTGTGCTGACAGCGCAGAGCCTGGAGCCTGCTTTGGATTCTGTGTCTCCTTCTCTCTCTGCCCCTCCCCCACTTGTGCTCTGTCTCTCTCTGTCTCTCAAAAATTAATAAATGTAAGAAACAATTTTTTAAAAAGTAGTTATGAAAAGAAAATCATTCCTAAAGCACAAGCAACAAAATAAAAAATAAACGAGAGGGTCTCCATCAAACGTAAAAGCTTCTGCACAACAAAAGAAACCACCAACAAAATGAAAATACAACCTAAGGAATCAGAAAAAAAAATTTGCAAATCATAGATAAGGGGTTAATACCCAAAATATATAAAGAACATATACAACTCATAGCAAAAAAAGTCAGTTAAATAATAATCCAGTTCAAAATGGGCAATGAATCTAAATAGATATTTTTCCAAAGAAGATATATGAAAGGCCAACAGGTACGTGAAAAGATGCTCAACATCACTAGTCACTGGGGAAATGAAATGTAAAACCACAGTGAGATATCACCTCACAAATGTCAAAATATCCATCAACAGGACAAGAATAACAAATAATGGTCTAGATATGGAGAAAAGGAAATTCTCATGCACTGTTGGGGAGATTGCAAGTTGTCACAGCCATTATGGAAAACAGTATGGAGGTTCCTCAAAAAGTTAAAAATACAACTAGCATATGACCCAGCAATTCCACTTCTGGGAAACCAAAGGAAACTCAAACACTAACTTGAAAAGATACCTGCACTTCCATGTTCATAGCAGCATTGTTTACAACAGCTAAGACATGGACACAACCCAAATGTTCATGGATAAAGGAGTTGTGGTATATGTATAATGTAATATTATTCAGCCATAAAAAATGAAAAAAATCTTACCATATGCAATAACATAGATTAATCTTTTTTTAACATTTTTTTTTAACATTTATGTATTTTTGAGAAACAGAGACAGAGAACAAGCAGGGGAGGAACAGAGAGAGAGGGAGACACAGAATCTGAAGCAGGGTCCAGGTTCTGAGCTGTCATAACAAAGCCTGATGCGGGGCTGGGACCCATGAACCGTGAGATCACAACCTGAGCCGAAGTCAGTTGCTTAACCCACGGAGCCACCCAGGCACCCCTAACATAGATGAATCTTAAAGTCATTATGCTAAGTGAAGTATGTGACACAGAGAAAGAAAATTACTATGAGATCTCACTTATATGTGGAATCTAAAAAGAAACAAACAAAAACACCAAACTCATGGAAAAAGAGATCAGATTTGTGTCTACTCTGACAGAAGGCTGGGGGAAGGGGAATTGGAATTGAAAAGCTACCAATTTCCAGGTACAAATTTCAGTATTTAAGATAAATACGTACTGAGAATGTGATAGCCATTAGCCATCATGTTGTACATCACTGTCATATGATACATAGGAAAGATGTTAAGAGAATAGATCCTAAGAGTTCTCATCACAAGGAGAGAATTTTTTTTCTTTTCTTTGTATTGTATCGATATGAAACGAACGATATTAATTGTAGTAAACATTTCACTATAATGTAAATCAAACCATCATGCTGTACACCTTAAACTTATACAGTGATGTGTGAATCAATTTTTTTTTAACGTTTATTCATTTTTGAGAGACAGAGATGGAGTGTGAACAGGGGAGGGGCAGAGAGAAGGAGACACAGAATCCAAAGCAGGCTCCAGGCTGAGATGTCAGCACAGAGCCCGACGTGGGGCTCAAACCCGACTGAGCCACCCAGGCGCCCCTATGAATCAATATTTTTTAATAAAACTGGAACAAAATAAGAAATGAAAATGGAAAAGCTCGGTCACATAATAAAACTTTTAGAAAAAAGTATAGGCAAGTGTCTTTCAGGCTATGCGATAGGGTAGGATTTCTTAAATAATACACTGAAAGTGCCAACTTTAAGAAGAAAATATTGGTAGATTCAACTACACTAACATCACTAAAACTTCTAAAAAAATTTAAAAAGTGAAATTCACCCTAGAAATTGGTAGAAAACACTCATATAAACAAAAATATTCAAATTGAGACTATCTTTTAAAATTTCTGCAAGTCAATAATAGAGAAACAAACAACTCAGTTAAGAACCACAACAACAAAAAAGATTATCTGAATTCTGCAGAAGAGGAATGGAAGAGGAAGAGGAAATCATATGGCCAATTAAAAAGTGAAGAGATGTCCAACTCCATTGGTCATCAAGGAAATTCAAATTAAGACAAAACAAGATGCCATTTTCTTACTGATTAGATTTGTAAAAATTAAAGAAATCTGACCATATTGAGTTTTGGCAAGAATATATGTCAATTTCATCCCCAGGTGTAAGTTTTGGGGGTGTAAATTGATACAATTATTTTAAAAATCCGTTTGGCATTATAATGTGAAATTGAACACCCTTTTACCTCACAACTCAACAATTCCACTCCTAAATATATGTCCAAGAAAAACGTTAGTATATGTGTCTCAAGAGACATGTACAAAAATATCATAACAGCACTACCCATACAGAAAAAAATGGGAAATGCCCTAAGTGTCAATTAACAGGAAAAAGTTAAATTGTGTAAATTCATACAATGGAAATTTCACAGCAGAGAAAATGAAAGAACTACAGCCACATGCAATGACCTGGATGAATCTTCATACATTGTGTGAAAAAAAGCAAGTCCCAGGGAACTATAAGGTAAGACACTTTTTTTTAGAAAGTCCAAAATCAAGCTAGATCAAATAATGTAGTGCAGAGGCATAGATAGATGATGGATGATAGATGATAGACACATAGATAGACACATAGATAGATAGATAGATACATAGATAGATAATAGATAGATAGATAGATAGATAGATAGATGATAGATAGATGATAGATTATAGGTACATAGATGATAAAACATTTCTTAAAACAAAGAAAAGATAAACACAAAATTCATGCTAGAGATTACTTCTGGAAGGGAAGATGATAGAAAGATGGCATAGGAAAAGAACCCATTAAAAGATGTATGTTTTTGGTAGTAGTTTAATTTTTCTTAAGGGTTCATTAAATAGTAGATATTAAGTACTATATGTCTATATCAATATATATCTCTATCTCTATTTCTATATAAATATTAATGTACTGATATAAATGTATAGAGAGACATATAGAGATAGATAAATTACAATAAATAGACGGTAGATAGATATAGATAGATAGTGCTTAGTGTTCATGAACCATGGATTATGATCACTCCAAATCTGTAACCAGAGGTCCAAAGGGAGGGGGGAAAAAAGAGTAAAAAGCCGCCAGGGAAAAATGACACATTACCTACAAAGGATTTATAATTAGACTGACAGCAAACCACTCACCAGGAACAACAGATGCTAAGAAACAAAGGCTGAGGCAAACAGTTTGTCTTATTCAATACCCTTGTAAGTTGTCATTTAAAAGCGAAGATGAAATAAGACTTTTCTAGACATATAGAAACTAAAATTGCTGTTCATCTTCCAACCCACACTGAAGGCACCACTAAAACGTGACCAGTGGCCCTAGCAAAAAGGAATGTTGTTAGAAACAGTGGTGAGCCCGGAAGCTCATAAGGTATGCTTATAGATTTAATAAAATATTTTAACCTAACGTCATTCATTTTAGTATATTTTTTAAAGCAAACCTAAAGCTGCAGACAGCAATAACAAAGAAGATGGTGGGAGAGTTGTGTTAACAGATAATTCTAGCAATCTGAAGAACTTCTGGCCAAGTATTACTATACAGTTTTCATTAAGAGAGAGAGAGAGAGAGAGAGAGAGAGAGAGAGAATATGTACTTTACTACTAAAAGACTAAAAATAAAAATTATAATTTCCAAACCAGAAAGGGTTAGAGTGAAGGGAAGGGAATATATAATGGTTGAAAGAAAGTCATAAATAAAAATTAGTAATGTGTAAAGGACCATAACTATACGTATAATAGAGATGTTTTTAAAAAGATCATGAGACCATTATAAGCAATTTTATGCCAATAAATTTTTGAAACTTAGAGAAATGGGTAGTTATCTAGAAAAATCTAAATTCTCAAAATTATCTCAAGAAAAAGTTAAAAACCTGTCAATATCCTTGAGAGTTATTTGATTGGTAAAATTTTTCTCCCCACACATAAAAAAAATTACCAATAAAATGGTTTTATGGATTAATTTTTCTAGAGTTTCACGGAATAGCTATTCCATATCTTACATAAATAGTTTCAGTAGTTGGGGGAAAGTTATCCAACTCATTTTAAAGGGTAGATACAAAATTGACACAAACTGAACAAAATAAAACCAGAAAAATATAACATAACCTCATTTAGGAACATAAATGCAAAAATTTTGAACTAGTAGCAAATCAAATCCAAATATATATTATTTTGATAATGCAAAGAAGTTTCAATATCAGAAAATCCACATTAATATTAATCCTGCCATATGAATTAATAGATTAAATGAAAAGCGAGAGAGAGAAAAAGAATAAACTACAAGAAGAAAAGAAGGGAGGAACAAAAAAACAAGGAGAGGCACCTGGGTGGCTCAGTCGGTTAAGCGCCGACTTCGGCTCAGCTCATGATCTCACGGTTCGTGGGTTTGAGCCCCGCATTGGGCTCTGTGCTGAGAGTTCAGAGCCTGGAGCCTGCTTCAGATTCTGTGTCTCCCTCTCTCTCTGCCCTTCCCCCGCTTGCAATCTGCCTCTCTCTCTCTCTCTCTCAAAAATAAATAAACGTTAAAAAAATAATAAAAAAACAAGGAAAGCCATATAATCATCACAGTAAATGAAAACATATTTGACAAAATTCAAAAGCATTCTTAATTTGAAATAAAAACAAAAACTGGTTTTTAAACAGAGAATACAAGGAAACTTTCTTATGCTGATAAAGGACAGCTATTCAAAACCTAAAGCAAATATTATTCTTATTAAAGTCAAGAGCAAGATAATGATTCTCAATATCAGTTCTACTGTTAATAGTGTCCTAGAGATACCAGCAAATACAACAAGACATGAAAAAAATAGAAGTTTAATAATTGCCATGGAAGATGCATCACTGACATTATTTCTAGAAAATACCATTTTCTACACAGAATATCTGCTCTACAGACAAACTAATTCACAGGGATTCAGCAAGGTGCTGGATATAAAACACAAAATTCGCAATGGACAGGATAACAGCCCTAGCAAGAATTTCTGGCTTCCTCTTATGAATACATGTGCAACATATGCAATAGAATCTAGGAGGAGATCAATGATTCATAGTTAATGTAAAACAAAGCAAAACAAAACAAAAAAACAAAACAAAAAACGGCTAGAAGCTCCAGTTATGTGATTAGGGTCCTGGTAGGGTAGGAATATAGGCAGTTAACATGAAAAGAGAACTGAGTACCACAGATTGGACTAGGGAAAGCTTTCTCAGTGTGGCTTTTTTTTTCCCTCCAGGGTTAGTCTCTTCACTTCCGCAAGGCAGAACATCATATAGGACACAACACATAACAATGAGTACAGCAGCAGAAGCAGTGTAGGAGCCCCAGCAATGAGGGGTGAGATTAAAATCAAGCTAGTTGTCAACCTGCCTGGAATGGAGTATAGTTAAAAACTAGGGCTTGTTGTATATTAGAGCTCCAGAACTTATTTATCTTGTATAACTGAAACTTTGTACCCTGTGACCAACACCACCCCCATTTCCCCAACCCCCTAGCCCCTGTCAACCACCATTCTATTCTCTGCTTTTATGGGCTCAACTTATGTAGATCTCACACATAAGTGATATCTGTCTTTCTGTGTCTGGCTCATTTCACTAAGCATAATGTCCCCCAGTTTCATCCATGTTGTCACAAGGGATTTCCTTCTTTTCGAGGTCTGAGCACTATCCATTAAATTGCTAAGAGAGTAGATCATTAAGTGTTCTCACCACCACACCCCCCCCCCCAAACTCTTACTATGTGAGGTGATGGATGTGTTAATTAATTTGGTTGTGGTAGGTAATCATTTCATACTGTTTAGGTATTTCAAAACACCACATTGTACCCCTTAAATATATGCAATTTTTATTTGTTAATTATACTTCAAGAAAACTGGAAAACAAAAACAAATACAATTAGGGCTTGTTGTTGAGTGTTCTTACCCCAATACCTATCCACTTTTCAAGAGCTAGATGATTACAGCTCTTGAAGAGTCTGAACCAGGGAAAATATAGAGATAACAGAGCCTAAGCATTTTCTCATCGGGAGGGGCACCCGAGCCCTAATCATGAACCAAGGTGGTTGAAACGAAACCTCCAGGAGACTGCAAGGGTTTTAGATACAATCACAAGGCATCTTCACAACTTTTATAAGAAGGAATGCAACGCAAACAAGTTAAACCAGGCAAAGACAAAGTGGTAGAACAGATGGAGCAAGAATTTAAAAGTAAATGTATTATTATCAATGAGATAAGGGGGCTGGTGTTCAAAACATGAAAGAGGAGCATAAAAGAAGGACATGTTCAACACTGAAGGAGGTAGAAGTCATAAATAAAACTTATCTGGACATATTATGTATGAAAAACAAAATGGATAAAATTCAGTTGATAGCTTGAAAGGCAACATGTAATCCTTTTAGGATCATATTAAAGAATTCTCCCAAAAGACACAAGGAATGTGTTAAGAAAACAAAAAAATATACATAAAATATACTTTAAAATGCCAAAAGAGGGGTGCTTGAGTGGCTCCATCAATTAAACGTCTGACTCTTGGTTTTGGCGCAGGTCATGGTCTCATGGTTTATGAGATCAAGCTCTGAGTTGGGCTCTGCACTGACAGCTTGGAGCCTGCTTGGGATTATTCTCTCCCTCTCTCTCTCCCCCTCCCCTGCTCATGTGTGGGCACTTTCTCTCTCCCTCTCTCTCTCTCTCAAAATCAATAAATAAAATTTTTAAAAACACCACAAGAAAAGGAAAATAAACCATTAAGAGGAAATAAATAATTGTGAATTTTCTGTATTTTAAAAAATACAACCTTCAAATTACAAAGACATCCAGAGTAAACATAAAAACATCCTACACTAAGCATCTACATATTAAATTATAAAATTTTAAAGCATCAAAACCAAAGAAATATTTCCAAAAGTTTCCAAAAAAAAGGAGCGAATCACCGACAGAGGAACAAGAAACAGTTTGACATCAGGCTTCTTTTTTTTTAATTTATTTACTTGAGAGAGAGAGAGAGAGGTGGGGGGAGGGGCAGAGAGAGAGTGAGAGAAAGAATCCCAAGCAGGCTCTACACTGCCAGCATGGAGCTCGATGTGGGGCCTGCAGTCACAAACCTCGAGATCACGACCTGAGCTGAAATCTAGAGTTGGATGCTTAACCAGCTGAGCCACCCATGTGCCCCGATATCAGATTTCTTAACTGTAGCACCAGAGGCATATGTCAATGGGGAAATATTTTCAAAATGTTGAAAGAAATGATTTTAAATTTTTCCTAAGTTTATTTCTTTTGAGAAAGAGAGAGAGAGAGAGAGAGAGAGAGAGAGAGAGAAAGCACACTCATAAGTGTGAGGTGAGTGGGGGGCAGAGAGAGAAGAGAGAGAGAATTCCAAGCAGGTTCCATGTGTAAAGCCCAATGTGGGGCTCAAACTACAAACTATGAGGTCATGACCTGCGCTGAAATCAAGAGTCGGATGCTTCACTGATTGAGCCATCCAGGCACCCCAAAAGAAATTATTTTAAAGCCTAGAATTTTATGTCCACAGAAATCATCATTTAAATATGAGTGTGTAATCAAGATATTTTTATGCATAAAAATGTTTGCTACAAATACCTTTTTGGAAAAACTCTTACAGAAAATATTCTAGCAGAAAAAAATAAGTTAAGGAAGATAGCATAATGTAAATATAATATGAATTTACCATATTAGATTTACCACATATCCATTGCAATCCATATTTAAATTCGAGATAAAACCAACAAAAGAGAACATGGTATAGGTAAAGAAAAAAAATTTCAAACAATTTTACATATGAACACATATTCTAAAGAAAATACTAAGTAACTAAACCCAAGAGTGTGCATCTTGATCCAAAGAGTTTATCCTAAGAAGGAAGAATATAATTCACCATGTTAAAAGTAGATGCAGAAAAAGTACTTTATAAGATTAAATTAAAATACTTATTTATGATTTTTAAAAAAACTTCGTGAGAATTGAGAATAAAAGGGAATTTCCTTAACTTGATAAAGATTTTATGCTAAAACTGTAAAGCAAATATCAGGCTCGATGGCGAATCCTAGGAACATAATTATTTTAAGATCAGAAGTAATATAAGCATTTTCTCCATCACTACTACACTTAACATAGCATTAAATGTAAAAGGTTGAAGGTTAAGAAGGGAAAAATCAAAACTATCATTATTTTCTGATTATATGATCATCTATACCGAAAACCTAATAGTTGCTCTTGGAACTAATGAAAGAGCTCAGCCCCAGGGGGATGCTTGGAACTAATGATTAATGACTAATGAACTAATGAACTAATGACTAATTAGTTGCTTGGAACTAATGAAAGAGCACCTAGGTGTCTCAGTTGGTTAAGCATCGGACTTCAGGCTCAGGTCACGATCTTGAGGTTTGTGGGTTCAAGCTCTGCATCAGGTTATGTGCTGATAGCTCGGAGCCTGAAGCCTGCTCTGGATTCTGTGCCTCCTTCTCTCTCTGCCCCTAGCCCACTCACACTCTGTCTCTCTCTCAAAACTAAATAAACATTAAAAAAATAATTGAAAGGGGCTCCTGGGTGGCGCAGTCGGTTAAGCGTCCGACTTCAGCCAGGTCACGATCTCGCGGTCCGTGAGTTCGAGCCCCGCGTCAGGCTCTGGGCTGATGGCTCAGAGCCTGGAGCCTGTTTCCGATTCTGTGTCTCCCTCTCTCTCTGCCCCTCCCCCGTTCATGCTCTGTCTCTCTCTGTCCCAAAAAATAAATAAACGTTGAAAAAAAAATAATTGAAAAAAAAGAAAGAGCTCAGATGGACTTTTGCAGTATTCCTCGATAATAGCAATAACCAATTCAAAAATAAATTAGAAAGTAAAGTATCATTCACAATAACAACAAATTTTAAGAAGTACCTGGAATGTACACAACTTTTACAGAGAAAAGTTTACAACTCATAGGATACAATGGAAGATTTGAATAAAATAGAAAGACTTACCATAGTCATGGATAAGATAGAATCTCATGGTATAAAGATTCTAATCTGACAAAATCAGTCTATATATTCGATGCAAGGCCAATTAAAATTCCAACAGGACTTTTTTTTTTTTTTTCCAGAAACTCAACAGACTTATCTATATGGAAGAATTAAAGTTCTTGAATAGCTAAATCAATTTTGAAAAAAATAAAAAAGAGTATTGAGGGAATTTACCCTATCAGATATGAACATGGCAAGTAGCAGAAAATAAAGAACTCAAAGTTATACTCCTGAATACGTGTTTTTGATTTATCAATGAGGTGACACACCACATATTATGTCAAAAGGATGGATTATTTAACCAATGATGTTAGAAAACTGGTTCACAAAATAGAGGAATTCTATGCTATACTATTTGCAAAAATGTATTTTAAGTGGGTTAATAATCAAAATGTAAAATTTGAAACTATAAAGTTAATAAATGTTGGAGTAGATCTTACCTACAGGTGGGAAAGAGTGTCTTAATTGGGACCCCCAAAACACAAACTTTAAGATGAAATTTTGATGACTTGGTATCGTAATGAAAGAATTCTGTTAAATGAAGTATACCATGCATATAGTTAATTGCTGAGTGACAACAAATCCAATGAAAGATTAATATCTAGGATAAAAATAAGACTCCCACAAATCAAAAAAATAAAAGGATGGCAAAACCAATAGATAAATATTTGTAGATGATATACTTAAGAATTTGAGATCACAGTCTCTTGAAGGAATCCAAGATGATGGTGGAGTAGGAGGACCCTAAACTCATCTTGTCCCATAAACACAGCTAGATAACTATCAAATCATCCTGGATACCCCAGAAATCAGCCTGAAGCCTGACAGAATAAACTCCACAACTAAAGGGAGAGAAGAGGCCACATCAAAGGGAAACACAATTTAAGGGAGAAAGAGATCATGGGTGCTGCAGAGGGGAGTGAGCTGTGGTCCCAGAGAAAGGTAGAGAGTAAAGCACACAGGAGAATGCACAAGGGGAACATTACCCCAAAGCCATTGGCTGGGAAAAAGAGAGGGGATGAATTTTGTGAGTTCTTTCAACCAGCAGGGCTAAAGACTGGAGTTTTAAAGGTCAGTGGGCTTGGCTGGGATAGAGCCAGGAGGTCATTGCACTGCTTCTGGAAAGAAGGCAGGCAAACAACCTGGGGGCCGTCAGCATGGAAACAGCATCTGAAGAATGCCTGGGGCATATAGGGGAGAGACCATTCACTGTTCTAGGAATGCTTCCCTGAGAGGCAGCATTCATGGAGACTGCTGCTCCAGGAACAAAGGAGCTGGCTAGCACCACTTCCCTTCCCCATCCCTCAGCATAAGCACAGAGGCACCTGAAGGAAGCAGCCCAGCATGGACACTGGCTGCCTAACTTGCTTACACCAAGCCCCACCCCTCTGTGTTCTGGTGGGACTGCTCTTCTCAGGCAAGCTTGCCTCAGTCTCAGTGTGGCCGGCCCTCTCCCCCAGAAGATCAACACAAACCACTGTCTACACCACATTTCCTGACCAGAGAGTTCTGCAGGTCCTCAATTCTGGTGGAGGTGATGGCAGGTCTCATTTTACAAGCAGACCAGAAGACACCTAGTTAAAACTTACCACAGTCAAGCCAGGGACCAAACACTGCCCACAGCAGTCAAGGAGAGCCTCTATAGAGAACTGGCCTGAAGGATAGAGCAGCCAAAACACAACAGCAGAATACATGCAGCACACACTGGAGACACTCCCTGAAGTGCCACACCCTGGGCACTACATGATCTGGCTTTTCTAACACACACAGAAAAAGGCAGAGATTTAAAATTCCAACATGGAGGAATTTATCCCAAATGAAAGGACAAAATAAGCCAAAGATCTAAGTGAAACAGGTATGAGTAACATGCCTGATGGAGAATTTATAGAAAAAATCATAAAGATACTCACTGGGCTTGAGAAAAGAATAGAAGGCATCAGTGAGACCTTTACCACAGAGATAAAACAGTTACCAAAGAATCAGAGGTGAAGATACAATAAATGAGATTGGAAACAGGCTTGATGCAATCAACAGCAGGCTAGAAAAACCAGAGGAATGAATTAGTGACCTAGTAGGTAAAATAATGGACAATAATGAAGCTGAACAAAAGAGAAACAGTTATGGAACATGACAGTAGACGTAGGTAACTCAGTGACTCCATCAAAGGCAATAACATTTGTATTATGGGAGTCCCAGAAGAAAGGAGGGAAAAAGGAGCAGAAAATTTATTTTAAGAAATAATGGCAGAAAACTTTCTTAACCTGGAAAAGGAAACAGACATCCAGATCCTGGAGGCACAGAGAATTCCCATCAAAATCAACAAAAGGAGGCCAACCAAGACATAGTATAATTAAATTTGCAAAATATAGTGATAAAGGAAAACAATCATAAAAGCACTAAGACAAAAGAAATCCTTAACTTATCCTTAACTTGCAAGGGAACACCCAAAAGACTAGCTGGAGATTTCTCAAGAGAAACTTGGCAAGCCAAAAGGGAGTGGCATGATTTATTCAAAGTGCTGAATGGGAAAAATTTGCAGCCAAGAATACTCTATCCAGCAAGGCTGTCATTCAGAATAAAGGAGAGATAAAGAGTTTCCCCAGACAAAAAAAACTAAAAGAGTTGGTGACCACTAAAGCAGCCCTGCAAGAAATATTAAAGAGGACTCTTTGAGGGCAAAGGAAAGACCAAAAGTGACAAGAATAAGAAAGGATCAGAGAAAATCTCCAGACACAATGACAAAACAAGTAATAAAATGGCAACACATACATGTCTATCAAATACTTTGAATGTAAATGGGCTAATCCTCCAATCAAAAGACAGAGGGTGTCAGAATGGGTAAAAAATCCAAGACTCATCTATATTCTGCCTACAAGAGATTCATTTTAGACTGTAGATAGGAAGTGAAGGGGTGGAGAAACATTTATCACACAAATGGATGTCAAAACAAAGGTGGAGTAGCAATACTTATCTATATCAGACAAACTAGACTTTTTGTTGTTGTATTGTTTTTATCCTGCTTTGGTATCAGGGTAGCACTGTCCTCCTAGAATGATTTTGAATGTGTTTCCTCTAGTCCATTAGTTGTAAGATTTTGATGAAGACTGTCATTAATAATCATTCTTTAAATGTTTGGTAGAATTTACCAACGAAATCATACGGTCTTGGACTTTTCTATGCTGGGAGATTTTTGATTCTTAATTCAACTTTCATTCTTGTTACTGGTCTAAAAAGATTTCCTACTTCTTGGATTCAAGGTTCATGATTCAATCTTGGTAACTTGTGCTTTTTAAGGAATTAATTATCTTTTTTTCCTAAGTTATCATTTGTTAGTATGTAATTGTTTACAGTAATTTGTTATCACACAATATTTCTGTGGTTATCTTTTGTATTGTTTTCTCTTCTATTTCTCATTTTGGTTTTTGAGGTTTTTTTTCTTAGTTAACACAGTTAAAGCATTGCTAATTTTTTTTAATTGGTCATTATTTTCAATGTTATGATATTGTTTATTCTGGTCTCTATTTTATTTATTTCTAATTTTTCTTTGTATTTCCTTCCTCTACTAAATTTCAGCTAAGTTTCTTCTTTCTCTAGTTCCTTGTGATGTAATGTTAAGTCTATTTGAACTTTTTTTGAATACAAGCATTTATATCATAAATTTCTGTTTAACATCTGCCTTTGCTGTATTTCATAGGTTTTGGGATATTGTGTTTTCTTTTTCTTTTGTTTTGAGACATTTTGATTTGCTGTTTGCTTTCTTATTTGGTCCACTGCTTGTGCAATAGTGTATTGTTTAATATTTACATACTGAATATGTAATAATTAGATTGTACGTCTTTCAGCTTTTTTATTGTTGATCTTTAGTTTTGTACCACTGTGGTTGGAAAATTTTAGTTTTCTTAACTTTGTGGTATTTGTTAAATCACTTTTTATGTGATTTAACCAGGGGATTTTTCTGTGTGTACTTAAAGAAAATGTATACTCTATTTTTCTTGGATGAAATATTTTATATATAACTTTTAGAATCATGTGTTCTGGGGGTGCCTGGGTGGCTCTGGTTAAGTGTCTGACTCTTGATTTCAGCTCTGGTCATGATCTCAGGTAGTGGGATTGAGCCGTGCATTGGGCTCTGCACTGTTCGTGGAGCCTGCTTGAGATTCTCTCTCTTTCTCTCTGCCCCTCTCCCCCACTCATGCTCTCTCAGTCTCTAAACACAACAACAACAACAACAACAACAACAACAAAAGAATGTATTCTGAAGTATGCTTTCAAGTAAAAGTGTTCTTGTTGAAAAAAAAAAAAACTTTAACTGAGGGTACTCATTTAAAAGAAACATATCAGAGGGAAGGTAGCTGGGGGATGGGTGGAATAGAGGATTAAAGAGTACACTTATCTTGATGAATAATTTACGGAATTGTTGAATCTCTATATAGTACACCTGAAACTAACATAACACTGTATGTTAACTATACTGGCATTAAAATAAAAACTTAATAAAAAAAGAATTTTGTAGAAGTAAGTAAGGTCCTCAGGTCTTACAGGAGAGTTCACTGAATTGGACAGTTACAAAATAAATGTACAATATGCCAGCAATACTGTTAGAAACATAATGAATTAAGATTCTATCCATGATAGCAACAATAACAAAATGAGACTCCTAGACATAAATTAAAAAAGGAAATTGCTTTATACATAAGAAAAGTTAATTGACTAAAGAACAGTTGGAATAGAATCAGGTTTCTGGATGGGTACATAAGATTTTGCAAGTTGTCAGTTCATCATTATTTAATTTATGAATCTTAATGAGTTTTCAGTCAAATCCTAAAAGGACTTTTTTGGAACTTGAGTAAATAATTTTAAAAGTTTATCTGGAAAAATAAATAGATGAGAAGAGCCAACAAATCTTCTAAAAAGAAGAATAATAAAGGTAGAATTACTTTAGTAAATATTTATACACCTTATAATTCTAACATAATGAAAAGTGTCCTCTCAGAAGAGATAAACAGATAAATGAAACAAAATGGAAAGTCTGGAGCAGAGAATGGTATGTGTAAGAATTTAATATATGATAAGAGTGATGTTTAAATTGTTCAAATAAAGGAATTATTTAATAATAGTACTAGGAGGCTTAACTAATTATTTGAGGGGAAAATAAAGTCATAATCCTATCTCACACCATCTTCAGTACAAACTATGGGTTGACTGAAAAGTTAAAATATTAAAAGTGAAATACAAGAATGAGCTAACGCACATCAGTCTATATACATGTAAAGGTAGAATTTATAAAGGAAAAAAAATGGTATGCCAGACACCATAAAAATGAAAGCATTCTATATATATAAAAAATCAACATAAATGAAGTTCACAAGCATACAGAAACTGGGAAATTACAATTATAATACATGGCAAGAGATTAAAGTCTTTAATATGTAAATAACTCTTATAAACATCAATATAAAAAAGGACAAATGACATAAACCATTAAGGAGCAAAAGAAGAAACAGAGTTTTTATAAGATGGGAAGGAACTTAACAAACAAGTTCTGAGATAAATGTAAATTAAACAGCAATGACCTATAAAACTGGTGAAGGGGTATGGGAAATAGAAAATTTCACACAGTGTCAATGAGAGTGTAAATTTCATAAAAACAAAGCAAAACAAACACAATCTCCTGGCAACATGTGTGTAAAACCATAAGACTGTGTACCCTCTTTGAACCAGTAATTCCACAACTAGAATTTATTATAATTATAATAAGAGAAGTGCTAAAGCTTTGAGTACAGGATGTTTATCACAGTTACTTATGTGTAATTGTCCCATAATAAAATGTCCCATAATAAAAAAAATTGGCTACATGATATGTTGATATTATGGAACCTGTAACAACCATTTTATTAAGAATGTTTAATAGCAGAAAATATTCTAAGTACACTAAGAGAAAGAAAGCAAATTAGAAGACGCAATTATTCCATACTCAGATAAAAAAAAATCCTAAAATCATTTATTCCAATATATTAACTGATTTATACCACAAGAAAAAGCTTGTTTTTCATTCACATAATTTCCTTTTTGTGCTTCTCTGCACTTTGCAAGTTTTCTAAAATGAAAGCATTTATTTGGTAATCAGAAATATACATGTTAGGTTTATAAGTTACATTGGAGCAATCGAAATATAAATGGATTTTCTGCTTCCATCAATGTATTCACATTTAAATATATTCAGGGAAAATGTAGTATCAGGAAGCATTAATAATTTATATATAGTGAGCCTGGAGAAGTATAAACATTTCACTTGGCTTCTATTTTTACTGTCTATTCTACTAATTGGCACAGGAGTTCTACCTGGGACCAACAGCCACAGACTTTGAGCCATGGATCAATTAGCCCAAACTTTGATAGTTCTTCCAACAAGCTGATTTCTTGGTCTCTTATTTTTTCTTGAACACATGCTTCATTCAATGTTGGCACATTCAGTGCAGTTATTAAGAACTTGCTGAAGGGTATGTATGTAAAAGCAACGGGGGAACAATGATTCTCAACTGCTTCATCCATTCATTCCTTCTTGCCTTCGATTATTCATTCATCTCTATTCTCTTCTTCCACTTTATAATTATTTGTTAAGCATTTATTACATGTCACATGATGGGCTAGGTACTTGGAAGGATTAAAAATATAAGTGAAACACAATCCCTACCTCTTAAAGCTTTAAGTCTCGTAGGTGTAATAAAACATATATGCAAATGGCTACAGCACGAGTAAGAAGGAATGTTATAAGATCAGTACATATAACAAGATTGATATGTCCTTGGAGGTACAAGTCTTTCTGCTTGGGGTAATTGGAGAAACTATTCTAATTGCATAAAATGCTATTTGAGTTGAGTCTTAAAGAATGCATAGGACTGTGATTGGAAGGTTGGAGAAGGAGTGCATTCCAGATGGAAGGAGTGGCTCAGGAGGTGAGACTGTCTGACGCATGCCCAGGAGATGAAAAGCAGATGTTTGGTAAAAGGGAAAGATCTGAGATCATTTTGAGAAGCTAAGTGGAGCCCAGATTGTGGAGCATTTAAGTTCCAGGTCAGAGTGTTTGATATAGATTTGGTCATCTATGCAGTAACGCAAATAAAAAAAAAAAACAGATTGGGGGTCGTTGTCATACTTAGCACCCAGCCACCTATAACATCCATTAAATCACTAACTTCCACACCCACTGTATGTCAGACCCTGTGCATGGCACTATGGCAAAGTTCAGACCTTGTCCTAAGTGAGCTGCGCTTCAAAGGACGGACCTTGACTTAAAAGTAGTTGAAATGGAAGGTCTGTAGTTCTGAAATGAGGGCAGGGTATGAAGATACCGATGTAAATATCCACACGGACATGAAGTTTAAGTCATGGGATTAATATAGGACTACCCTGGAAGTAAACATAGAGAAAGAAGGGAGGATGGCTTCAAACTAGATTTATTTAGTGAGCAAGAGGAAGAAAAATCAGAAAGACATCAGAGAAGAATCAACTGGAGAAACCGAAGGAGAACTAGGGCTGTGTAGTATCAGATGGAGAGAAGAGTGTCAAGAAAATGGAAGGGAGCACTAGTGTGAAATATTCCAAAAAGTTCAAGGAATAAAAAGTACATGCAGTATACAATTAGGGGGCACTGATTGTCATCCACTAAGAGAGCACTTTCTAGAGAGTAGAAGTTGCAGAAGCCACTTTGGAGGGGACAAAATGATGAATGCAAGGAAGTAGAAGAAACATGTGTCTGGAAAGCTGGTGGTATGTCTTCTAATACAACCTTTTAGAAACGGTGGCTTTCCCAGGATTTCGGTTGGAATTCTTTACATGCCCCCAAAGCTACATCTGTCACTTGGAGAGATGTCATGTGTGGGGCTGCTTTGGGCACCAGGCCCTCGTGATTCTTCGCAGCCTTTTGTCAAATTTGAGAGGGTCTTCCAGACAACTCTTAAATTGTTCTGAGCTCCTAAAAACGCTGTCTTATAGCCACACCTTGAATTTTGATTTCTACCCAGAGGTGATTTTCAACTTCTACTGGGAGAGACTGGGAATAAGAAATACTGTTGAACCTTGAACAACACAGGTTTGAACCTGAACAAATTCACTTTTTGGATAAATACAGTAGAGTACTGTGAATGTATTCTCCTTATGATTGTCTTTTTCCTTTTTTAAAAAAATATTTATTTATTTTTGAGAGAGAGAGAGAGAGTGAGTGGGAGAGGGGCAGAGAGAGAGAGAGAGAAGACACAGAATCTGAAGCAGGCTCCAGGCTCCTAGCTGTTAGCACAGAGCCCAACACGGGGCTTGAACTCACAAATCGTGAGATCATGACCGGTGACGAAGTCTGAAGCTTAACTGACTGAGACACCCAGGCGCTCCCCCTTATGATTTTTCTTAATAACATTTTTTTCTCTTACTTTATTATAAAAACACAGTATATAATACAGTACAACATACAAAATACGTGTTAATTGACTGTTTATGTTATCAGTAAGGCTTCCAGTCACAGTAAGCTATTAGCAGTTGAGTTTTTAAAGGACTCAAAAGTTATGCATGCATTTTTGGCTGTGCGAGGGCCAATGCCTGTATTGTTCAAGGGTCAACTGTAGTTTTATTTTCCAAGCTAGTTTTATTTCCAAGTTACGTTTTTTCCCATTAGTGAGTCTAATACATGTCTTAATTTCTTCTTGAAAACCCAACAATTAGTGTTTTAGCTCATTTCTCTCTTCATGTATCTTACCATGTGTAGCTAAAACATGAATTGACACTTTCAACATGGTACAGAGAAAACTCCTTATCCACACCCCCAAGTTCATTAAATACATTTCTAGTTTCTAAACTGCTACAGATGACAATTTTGCCAATGATTCCACCATTACATAACATAGGTCTTTTTTTCCAGCCTAGCGTGGAACTCTCCTGTGATCTTTCAGTCTTCACTAGCTGTTTCTTTCTACCTCCTTCCTGCCTCCATCTGTCACCTAAGCCCCCAAGTCAATGACAATGTTTCAGGTTTGTAACACAGCATCCCACCTCTAAATACCGATTTCTCTTTCATTTAGCCTTTGCTGTATGACTGACATCCCAAAACTTTGTGTTTTAAAACTATGATGATTTTTTATTTCTCAAGTCAATGCACCTCCACTTCTGGTTTAGTCTGGGATCGTTTATGAGGCTTGATTTAGCGGGAGGGTCAACTGGCTACAAGGCTTAAGATGTCCTCATGCACGTGTATAGAAGCTGGCACAGGCTACCGGGGGAGTTCTGGCTCTCCACCACGTGGCTTCTTATCCTCCAGTAGGCTGGCCTGACTTCCTTACATGGAAGCCTCCATGCACTGACACAGAAAGCAAAGGCAGAAGCTGCAAAGCTTGAGACATAGGCTCTGGAACTTGCAAAACATCACTTTCGCCACATTCTTTTGGTCCAAGCAAGTCACAAGACCAGTCTTTATTCAAAAGACTGAGACAAAGGCTCTGTTTCTGGGCATGAGAAATGATAAAGTCACATTGAGAAGGAATGGACATGTTAGATGCAACTTTGACCACTAAACAGTCTAGCACATTTGTGAAACACAGTTTTAAATTTTAATAAATTTTTTGTTTCATGGTTAGTGCTTCCTATGTTATGTCTAAAAGAACGTTTCTGGGGTGCCTGGGCGGCTCAGTCAGTTAAGCATCTGACTCTTGATTTCTGCTCAGGTCATGATCTCGGGGTGGTGGGATTAACCCCTACCTCAGGCTTCATGGACCCTGCTTATGATTCCCTCTCTCCCTCTACCCCTCCTCCACTTGCACTCACTCTTTCTCTCAAGAAAAACAAAATAGAAATAAAGTAAAATACTGCCTGTCTCAAGGTCAAAAAAACTTTTTTTTTCTAGAAGTTTTTTTATGTTTCACTTTTATATTTAGGTCTATGAACCACCTTGAATTAATTTTTTGTGTACTGTGGGAAGTAGAGATCAAAGTTCAATGTTTTTTCATGTGGGTATCCAACTGCCCCAGCACAATTTGTTCAAAAGACTATCCTTTCCTTGTTGAATTAACCTGGAAACTTTGTCAGAAATCAATTATCTGTACATGTGTGGACCTATTTCTGGACTCTATTCAGTTCTATTGATCTATTTATCTGTCTTCCTGCCAATAACACAGTGTCTTAATTACTGTAGCTGTATAGTAGGTCTTAAAATCAGGTAGTGTAAATCTTCAAACATTCTTCTTTTTCATTGTTTTTTTTTTTTTTTTAGCTCTTTTAGATCTTTTACATTTCCATGTAAAATTTTAGATTCAGATTTTCCATTTCTATGTAAAAATACTATTGCAAGTTTACTGGAATTGTGCTAAATCTATAGATCAGTTAGGAAAGAGTTGAAATCTGAACAAAATTGAATCTTCCATATCATAAAATTTAATCTTCCAGTTCATAGTACACCTCTCTATTCATTTAGGTGTCTTTTTGTTTTTCTCTGTAGTTTTTTTTTTTTTAATTATCAGTAAGGAGGTCTTATACCTTATTCATTAAATTCATTCCTAATATTCTATATTTTCTTCCATACTATGGAACTGTTTTCTTTTTTTAAATATTTCATTCTTTCTTTTCCTTTTTAAGTTTTATTTTAATTCAAGTTAACATACAGTGTTATATTAGTTCCAGGTGTACAATCAGTGATTCAACACTTCCATATATCACTTGGTGCTCATCATAACAAGTGCGCTCCTTAATCCCTCACCCACCTCCTCTCTGGTAACCATCTCTTTGTTCTCTATAGTTCAGAGTCTACTTCTTGATTTCCCTCTCTCTCTCTTCTCCTTTTGTTCATTTGTTTTGTTTCTTAAATTCTACATGTGAATGATATCATATGGTATTTGTCTTTCTCTAACTGACTTATTGGACTTAGCATTATAGTTTCTAGCTCCATCCATGTTGTTGAAAATGGCAAGATATTCATTCTTTTTTATGCCTAATTAACAGTTAGATCTATAGATAGATAGATCTATATAGATACAAATGATATAGATAGATATAGATACATACAGATAGATATAGATATAGATATAGATATAGATATAGATATATAGATATAGATATATCACTTCTTCATTATCCACTCATCAATCAGTGGACACTTGGGCTGCTTCCATATTTTGGCTATTGTAAATAATGCTGCTATAAACATAGGGATGCATGTATACCTTTGAATTCATGTTTTTGTATTCTTTGGGTAAATACCTAGTAGTGCAATTGCTGGATTGAAGGGCAGTTCTATTTTTAACTTTCCGAAAAACCCCCCTACTGTTCTCCACAGTGCATGCTCCAGTTTGCATTCCCACCAACAATGCATGAGTGTTCCTTTTTCCCCACATCCTTACCATCCTCTGTCCTTTCTTTTGTTGTTGATTTTAGCCATTCTAACAGGTGTGAGGTGATATTTCCTACAGCTTTGATTTCCCTGATGGTAAGTAATGAGGAACATCTTTTCATGTGTCTGTTGGCCACGTGTATATCTTCTTTGGAGAAATGTCTGCCCACTTTTGGGTTGGATTATTTGTTTCTTGGCTGTTGAGTTGTATAAATTCTTTATATATTTTAGATACTAACCATTCATCAGATATGTCATTTGCAAATATATTCTCCATTCTGTAAGTTGCCTTTTAGTTTTGGTGATTGTTTCCTTCACTGTGTCGTAGATTTTTACTTTGATGTAGATCCAATAGCTTTTGCTTTTGTTGCCCTTGCCTCAGGAGACCTATCTAGAAAAAACTGAAACAGCCGATGTCAAAGAAGTTACAGCTTGTGTTCTTCTTCTAGGATTTCTATGGTTTCAGGTCTCGCATTTAAGTCCTTAATCCATTTTGAATTTAGTTTTGGATATGGTGTGAGAAAGGTTTCTTTCTTTTGCATGTCACTGTCCAGTTTTCCTAAAACCACTTGTTGAAGAGACTGTCTTTTTTTTTTTTATTGCATATTCTTTCCTGCTCTGTCAAAGATTCGTTGACCATATAGTTGAGGGTTTCTTTCTGCATTTTCTATTCTGTTCTATTGATCTACATGTGTAGTCTTATGCCAGTACCAGACTATTTAGATTACTACAGCTTTGTTATGTAACTTGAAGTCTGGAATTGTGAGATCATACAGTTTTGTTTTTCTTTTTCAAAATTTCTTTGGCTATTGGGGTCTTTTGTAGTTCCATACAAACTTTGGGATTCTTTGTTCTAGTTCTGTGAAAAAATGCTGTTGATATTTAATAGAGATTGCATTCAGTATGTTGATTGCTTTGGGTAGTGTAGACATCATAACAATATTTGTTCTTCCAATTCGGGAGCATGGAATGTCCTTCCATTTCTTTGTGTCTTCTTCAATTTCAGTTCTAGCAGGTTTTGGGGGGGAATCTTTCAGGTTTTCTATTTATAGTATCATGTCATCTGCAAATAGTGGAAGTTTTATTTCTTCCTTACTGATTACATTTTATTTCTTCTTGCTGTCTGATTGCTGTGGCTAGGACTTCAAATACTAGGTTGAATAAAAACGATAAGAGTGCACATCCTAGTCTTGTCCCTGAACTTAAGAGAAAAGCTCTCAGTTTTTCCCTATTAAGGATGATGTTAGCTGTGGCCTTTGTTATGTTGAGGTAGGCTCCCTCTAAACCTACTTTGTTGAGGGCTTTTATCATGGATGGTTGTACTTTGTCAAATGTTTTTTCTGTATCTGTTCAAATGATCATATGGTTCTTACCCTTTATCTCATTGATGTGATGTATCACATTGATTGATTTGAGAATATTGAACCACACTTGAAACCCAGGAATAAATCCCACTTGACTAGAGTGAATTATTGTTTTAACGTATTGTTGAATTCAGTTTGCTAGTATTTTGTTGAGAAGTTTTGCAACTATGTTCCTCAGGGATATTGGCCTGTAATTCTCTTTCTTCATAGTGTCTTTATCTGGTTTTGGTATCAAGGTAATGCTAGCCTCGTAGACTGAATTTGGAAATTTTCCTTCCTTTTCTATTTTTTGGAATAGTTTGACAAGAATGGTATTAACTCTTCTTTAGGTGGTTGGTAGAATTCACCTATGAAGCCATCTGGTCCTGGACTTTTGTTTGTTAGGAGTTTTTTGATTACTGATTCAATTTCTTTACTGGTTATTGGTCTGTTCAAATTTTCTATTTCACCCTGTTTCAGTTTTGGTAGTTTATATGTTTCTAATAATTTATCCATTTCTTCTAGGTTGTCCAATTTGTTAGCATATAGTTTTTTATAATATTCTTTTATAATTGTTTGTATTTCTGTGGTATGGGTTGTTATTTCTCCTCTCTCATATGTGATTTGCTTTATTTCAGTCCTTTATCTTTTTTTCCTGGTAAGTCTGGCTAGAGGTTTAACAATTTAATGATTGTTTTTTCCTCAGAGAAACAGCTCCTGGTTTCATTGATCTCTTTTTTGTTGTTTCCCTATCACTTATTTCTGCTCTAAACTTTATTATTTCTTTCCTTCTGCTGGTTTTAGGTTTTATTTGTTCTTCTTTTCCTAACTCCTTTAGGTGTAAGCATAGGTTGTTTATTTGAGATTTTTCTTGCTTCCTGAGGTAGGCCTTTATTACTATAAACTTCCCTCTTAGAACCACTTGTGCTGCATCCCAGAGGCTTTGGACCATTGTGTTTGCATTTTTATTTGTTTCCATGTAATTTTTGATTCCTTCTTTTATTTCCTGGATGGCCCATTCATTGTTTAGTAGCATGTTATTTAACCTCCATGTATTTGTGCTCTTTCCAGATTTTTCCTTGTGGTCGGCTTCTAATTTCATAGTGTTGTGGCCAGAAAATGTGCATGGTATGATTTTGATCTTCTTGAATTTGTGAGGCCGCATTTGTGGCCTCATCTGTGATCTATTCTGGAGAATGTTCTGTGTGCACTTGAAAAGAATGTGTATTCTACTATTTTAGGATTGAATATTCTGAATATATCTGTCAAATCCATCTGCTCAGACCCATCATTCAAAGCCATTGTTTCCTTGTTGATATTCTGTTTAGATGATCTGTCCATTGATGTAAATATGGTGCTAAATTCTCCTACACTTATTGTAATATTATCAATCAGTTCTCCTATGTTTGTTATTAACTGTTTTATGTATTTGGGTTCTTCCATGTTAGGTGCTTAAAAATTTACAATTGCTGTATCTTCTTGTTGGATTGTCCCCTTTATTTTATACAATGTTCTTCTTTGTATCTTGTTAGAGTCTTTGTTTTAAAGTCTATTTTGTCCTAGATAAGTATTGCTGCTTTGGTTTTCTTTTGACATCTATTTGCATGATACATGTTTCTCCATCCACTCACTTTCAGTCTGCATGTGTCTTTTGGTCTGAAACGATTCTCTGTAGGCAGCATATACAGCATATGGGTTTTGTTTTTTAATCCATTCTGTCACCATATGTCTTTTGTTGGAACACTTAGTTCATTTACTTTCAACGTAATTATTGATAGGTATGTATTTATTGTAATTTTATTGCCTATTTTGTGGTTGTTTCTAAAGATTTTCTCTTATCCCTTATCCTTTCTTTTCTTTCTCACCTTCATGGTTTGATGATTTTCTTTAGTGATGTATTTGGATTACTTTCTCTTTGTTCTTTGCATATTTATTAGTGGTTTTGATGTATGGATACCATAAGGTTTGTATACAACACCTTCTGCGTATAGCAGTCTACATTAGGTTGATGGTCATTTAGGTCTGAACCTATTCTTCTCTCCTCTCCACATCTTAGGTATATGTTGTTATATTTTACATCCGTTTATTTTATGAGTTTCTTGACTGATTTTTTTACAGAAATACTTATTTTTAATGTTATTGTGGTTTTTATTCCATCCTTTTGGTATTTCGTTTCCACTCAAAGAGTCCTCTTTAATATTTCGTGAAGAGTTGGTTTAGTGGTCACAAACTCCTTTAGTTTTGTTTGCCTGGGAAACTCTTTATCTCTCCTTCTATTCTGAATGATAGTCTTGCTAGAGTATTCCAGATTTTTCCCATTCAGCAATTTGAATATACCATGCCACTCCCTTCTGGCTTGAAAAGTTTCTGCTGAAAAAAAAATCCCCTGCTAGCCTTATGAGGTTTTCCCTTGTATGTAACTGTCTTCTTTTGCCTTGTTGCTTTTAAAATGTTTATCACTATATGTTGGAAATTTAATTACAATATGTTTTGTGTGGATAAGCTTTTGTTGATTTTGATGGGAATTCTCTGTGCCTCTTGGATTTGGATATTTGTTTCCTTCCCCAGATCAGAGTTTTCAGCTATTATTTCTTCAAATAACTTTTCTGCCCTCTTTTCTCTCTCTTCATCTTCTGGCACTCCTACGATGTGAATGTTATATTTGATGGAGTCACAGAGTTCCCTAAGTCTATTCTCATTTTGCATAATTCTTTTTTCTCTCTTTTTTCCAGCTTGATTACTTTCCATTACCCTGTCTTCTAGGACATTAATTGATTCTTCTGCTTCTTCTCTCCTGCCATTCATTCAATCAAGTGTGTTCCTCATTTTATTCATTAAGCCCTGTATCTCTGCCATGTCATTCCTTATCTCTGTGTTAGGGACTTACTGATATCTTTTCTCAAGTCCAGTGACTGTGATCATTGTTTTAAGTTCTCCATCAGCCATGTTACTTATATCTGTTTCACTCTGATCTCCAGCCATGACTTTGTCCTATTCTTTCATTTCGGATAAATTTCTGTCTTCTCATTTTGTCTAAGTCCCTGTGCCTGTTTCTCTCTGTTAGAAAAGTCAACCATTTCTCTTGTTCTTGAGGGTGATGGCCTGATGAAGAAGAGGTCCTGTACTGCACTGCCCTATAGTCACCTTTCTTCCTCTGTGCCTGGCTCTTCTAGGAGTGTCTCCAATGTTTGCTCCATGTGTTCTATTGGTTTATCTTAGCCACTTTACCCTTCAAGCTAGTTGTCTACAGAGGCTCTCTTTACCCGTTTTGGGCAGTGTTCCGTCCCTGTCTGGATTATGGCATGTTTTAACGAGGTGTGCTCAAGTCTGTTTCTGAAATGGAACCTGTCACCACTGCTGCCAGAACCAGGCTCCACAAAACTCCTGCATCAGGAGATGTGGTTCAAGCAGGGGTTTGTGTTGGTCTTCTGTGGAGGGGGTCTGCCATACTGGGACTGAGGTAAGTGTGACTGGGAGAGGAGGTTCCACCTCAAGCATGAGGAGTGGTGCTTGAGGTAAGTAAGTTAGGTAGGGAGTGTCAATGCTGTGTTGATTCCCACAGGAGGCCTTGTGCTTATGCTAAGGGGTGGAGGAGGGAAATGGCATTAGCTAGTTCCTTTGTTCCCAAAGGGGTCTCTCTGTGAAAACTCTGGGACTCACTCTGAGATGAGCAAATAACCTCCCCACTGTACCCCAGGAGTTCTTCAGAGCACTGTTTCCACACTATGTTCCCCGCCTGTTTGCCCTTCCTTCTCTCCAAGAGCAGCCCCAATGCCCTCTGAGCTCTCCCAGAGCTAAGTACACACTGACCTTTAAAACCAAGCTTTAAGCACCTCTCATTGCAAAAACTCACAAAAGTCAGTTCCTCTCACTTTTCATGTCAGTTTCTATGGGGATTCCTTTTCCCCATGCACTTCTCTATGTGCTAGTCTGTCTCTCGCCCTTTGCACGACCTTGGCTCTCTCCCACCACACTGACCATGATCTATTTCTCTCCCAAACCACGTCTTTGTACTTCCTGTCTTCTTCCATGTGGCTTCTCCTCTACCTTTAGCTGTGGCGTTTATCAGTCTTCAGGTCAATTTTTGAGGTATTTAGGATGATTTGATAGTTATCTCATATTCATGGCAAGCATAGGGTCCTCCTACTCTGCTGCCATGTTCCTACTCTCTAAAAGATTTCATTTTCTAATTGTTGTTAGTAAATGAAAAAGAGAATAGTTTTTTATATCCTGAAAATGTGCTAACCCCACTTATTAATTGTATTCATTTTCATGTGGCTTTCTTAGCATCTTCTACACAGTTTTTTTTCTTCATAGACAAATATAGTTTTATCTCTTCTGTCCTTATGTGTATGTTATGTATATCTAGTTCACATCTTAATGCATTGGCTAGGAACTCCAGAACAATGTTGAGCATAAATAATGAGATCATGCACCCTGGCTATGTTTCCAAGCTGAGGGGAAAAGCCTTCAATACACATCAAGAATGATGATAGCTATCAGCTTTTCATTGATTTCACAAATGCCCTTTATGAGGTTGAGGAAATTCTTTTCCCTCTCTAGTTTTCTGAGATTGTTTATTATGAATGGGTGATTTCCTGTATCAATTGAGATTATTACACATTTTTCTGGCATATTCTGCTAATGTGGTAAACAAATTTTTTAAAAAGCTGAACCAATATAATATCTCATGAGTAAATTACCACCGTGTCATATTGTCTTACCATTTTTATATATTGATTGCTTTGATGTGCTAACATTTTTCAAAGGATTTTTCCATCTATGTTCATGGGACATATTGGTCTATAATTTTCTTTCTTGTATCTTGTTGGAGTTTGATATTAGAATAATCCTGGATTCAATAAATGACTTGGGAATTATTCTCTCCTCTATTTTTGGAAAGAGCTTGAGTAAGACTGATATTATTTTTTCTCAACTATTAATAGAATTTACCAGTAAAACCATCTGTCCCAGTAGCTTTCTTTGTGGAAAATTCTAGTTCTAAGGCATTTGTCAGCTTCATCTAAGTCATCACAATATTTTTTAAGTCATCACAATTTTTGACTTACAGTTGTATATAATAGCCTTTTATAATTTTTTTTGACATCTACTGGTCCTATAAAGCTAACCTATCTTAATCTCAATATTTTTTCTTTCTTTTTTTTCTCCATTAGCCTAGCTAAAAGTTTATCAATTTTGTCAGTATTTTCAAAAAGCCAACTTTTGGCTTTATTTATTCACTCTATTGCTTTTTCCCATTATATTGATATCTGCTCTCATTTTAATTATTTTTATACTAATTTTGAATATAATGTGTTGTTCCACCATAAGTAATTAGATAAAAGAGAACAAATTATATTCAAAATCATACAGAGTATGTTTCCAGAGCATAACAGCATTAAACTAAAAATCCATAACAATTAACTACCTAGAAAATTCATCAAAACTTAAAAATGAAACACTTCTTAAAAGCCATTAAAAAAAGAAATAAAAATTAGAAAATATTTTGAACATAATAATAAATATATATATCAAAATGTGGAATACAACCCAAACAGTTCTTAGATGGGGGATACATAGCTTGAATAATACTCAAATTAGAAATGAAGAATGAGATAAAATCAATTACTGGAACCCACAAACTGTGAGATCATGACCTGAGCCTAAGCCAGATGCTTAACTGACTGAGCCACCCAGGAGGCCCTGCATGGTCATCTCTTAAAGACTGATGCCTCTAAGGATAAACTTTTGACTGTATGTGAGCTTTTGACCAATTTAATTCAACACATTCTGTGACTAAAGCAGAAAAAATGGCTGAACCAGTGGGAGTGTGATATAGTGTATTACTCAATGAAAATCATTTCAATAACCTTCTGGGTCACCTTTCTTTTCTTTTTTAATGGGTTTATTGAGATATAATCTATCTACCATGCAATTCTCACATTTAAAGTATACAATTAGGGGTCCCTGGGTAGCTCAGTCAGTTAAGCCTCTGGCATCAGCTCAGGTCATGATCTCGCTGCTCCTCCCTCATCAGGTTCTGTGCTGACAGCTCAGAGCCTGGAGCTTGCTTCTGATTCTGTGTCTCCCTCTCTCTTTCTGCCCCTCCCCTGCTTGTGCTCTCTCTGTAAAATAAATAAACATTAAAAAAAAATTAAAATACACAATTAAATGGTTTATAGCATACCCACAAAGTTATATCAGGATTATGTCTTCTTTTTGTAAAATTACCCTCTTTATCTCTGGTAATATTTCTTTATTTAAATCTACGTCTTGATATTCATAGAGCCAAAACAACTCTCTTAATCTTAGTATTTACATGGTGTATCTTTTCTCAACTTTTACTTTCAACTGGTGTCTTTATATTTAAAGTGCTTCTTATGTAAATAATATCTAGTGGGGTCTTACTTCTTTAACCAGTTTACAATATCTTTCTTTTAGTTGGAGTGTTTATTTAATGTATTTCACAATATGATTAAGTTAAAGTCTACATTTGCTCTAATTTGCTTTATTTGTCCCTTCTGTTCTTTGTTTATTTTATCGTCCTTTCCTGTCTTCTTTTGGATTACTCAGCTATGTTTTTGTATTCCATTCTATCCCTTCTATTGGCTTTTGGACATACTCCTTTTCATTTTTTTGTAGTAGTTGTTTTAGAGATTACAATATGTATTCTTAACTTGTCATAGTCTAGTTTGAATTAATGACATTCTACTTTATCATCCAAGAATTTTACAATATAATATTAAATATACATCCTTATCATTTTTGATAGTGTCATATATTTTTCTTTTCATACTTTATAAACCCCATATTATTATTATATTTCATGTAAATACTAAACTATATTTTATTTTATTATATTTTATTTTTTAATGTTTATTTATTTTTGAGAGACAGAGAGACAGAGCATGAGTGGGGAAGGGGCAGAGAGAGAGGAAGACACAGAATCCAAAGCAGGCTCCAGGCTCAGAGCTGTCAGCATAGAGTCCGATGTGGGGCTCAAACTCATGAACCGCGAGATCATGACCTGAGTAGAAGTAAGACACTTAGCCAACTTAGCCACCCAGGTCTCCGGAATAGTAAACTATATTTTAAAGAATTTTAAATGGAAAAAATGATCTTTTATATTCAGCCACATATTTACCATTTCCAGTGTACTTCATATCTTTCTCCGTATTCAAATTTTCAATTGGTAGAATTTCACCACCGCCTGAAAAATATCCTCTGGCATTCTTTTAGTGTAGGTGTCCTCTCTCAGCACTTTGAAGATTTTATTCCACTGTCTTCTGTGAGAAGTCAGCTGTCTTTGTTCCTGTATATGTAACGCATATGTTTCTATGGGGTTTTCTTTATATTTATTCTACTTGGGGTTCACTAAAATTCTAGGATTTGTGGGTGGCAATTTTTTATTCAAATTTGAACATTTTGGCTGATAATCTTTGATTACCTTTTCTGTTCTAGTATCTTGTTCCTCTCCTATTGGGACTCCAAATACACATACGTTTGGTTATTTATTTTATCTCATGATTGTTGAAGATCCACTCTTTTTGTATTTTATCTTTTTTTCTCTCTGCGCTTCAGTTTGGATGACTTTAATTCATTTTTCTTCTAGTTTATTGTCCTTTTCTTCTGTTTGGCACAATCTGATATCGATCTCATCCAGTGAAATGTTCATTTCTGATTCCTTATTTCTCAATTCCAGGATTTCCACTTTTTTTGTTATTGTTTATAAAACTCTTCATAGATTCCTCTAGCTCTTTATCCATTTACTCTAACTTTTTCTGTGGGTTGTTTAACATGCCGTAATGCAAAATAAAACCTTTTTCCATTTTAAATTCTTTAAAATGCAATTTACTATTTAAAGGAAAACCCATCCACAAGATCTTATTGGGTTTATAAACTCTGAAGGAAAAACTATATAACATATTTTTAAACTATTAGCAGATTTAAAATATTTGATAGCTATTGTAAAGAACTTGTCTGTTAATTCTAACATCTGGGTTGTTGTGCTTACTATTCACTCATTCTCTCCCAATTTGTGTCATATTCCCCTGCTTCATTGCCCATCTCATAATTATCTATTGTATGTTGGACATTGGATTTTAAAGAACAGTGGAGACTGAAGAAAGAAGAAAATGGGTATGTGCAACTTGGGGGAGTGGCTAAACAAAATGATCCAATCAGGAGTTAAACTGTTTTGGGGGCAGAATTGCAGATTGCATTCCTCTAGCAAGACAGGAATTTGAGCAAAAGGGATCTTTGCTTTTCAGCACTGCCTCTAATTCATTTCTTGTGTTGGAGCTGAAATCTTGGAAGGCATCTGAAATCGAACTGAGTACGTTTGGTCTTGGTGTTGGTTAGACTCAATTTGCCTCTGCCTTCAAACCTGCTGAAGGTAAATTCAGGCTTCTTTCTCTAGGAAGGCCCAGGGACAAACCCTGGAGAGTGGCTAGCCCTCAAAACTGAGGGATGGTGAGACCAGAAGACTGTGAGACTGAAACCACCAAGCTTTGTGACCACAAGTTCAAGGCAGCAAGACTGTGGGATCATGAGACTTGAAGGTAATGATTCTGAAACCATATGGCTTTGAGAGCATGAGATTTTGGAATACATGAGACTGCTAGATCTTGAGAGCTCTTTCTGCTAGATTGCTGGATCATCTTGGGAAACTGCTTCTCCTCTTGCCTCTGTTTATTCAGCAAAATTAGTGAATACTTGGCAGACAGGATTATTTGTGCCTTCAGAGTTCCTCCAGATTCACATCTGATGACATCAAGCTCCAAGTCTGCCAAAGTTTGGTAGGTTTCTCCTTGCCCAAGCAAGTCTTCTCTTGCAGCCTGCTCCCCTGGCCACCTTATCCCCAGTCTCGGCAACTGAACCCATGCATGGAAAATCTCCTCTCCCTTCCACACCTTAGAAGAGCTCATGTCTCTAAAGCTTAGTTCCTTCAGATTTCTTTGTGTCTACAGCTCTTTAATGATAAGAAGTAAAACTATGATTTTTATTTTATATGGTAATTTCTTACTGTCTTGACAGAAACGAAGGTCATCACATGTTTCTTTATGCTAACCAGAAGCAATACTCTGAATATTTGTTTTTATAGTTTTATTTGTGGCAGCACAGTTTACACCCTGGTTAACAGATTTGTTTTTTTTTGTTTGTTGTTGTTGTTGTTTGTTGTTTTGTTTTGCTTTGTTTTCAATTTGGAAAAGACCTGGAAGCCAAATTTTGTGAAAAGGATAAAATGCCAAGTTAGGTAATATCATGCTTGGTGTGGATATATATGTTTAAATTTCTTTTCTGAAGCATCTTAATAGTGCTTCTTCTTCTTCTTTCAAAAAATCTTAGTTGCTTAGAAATAACAGAAAAATGCATTTTTTAGGTATCTCCAAAATAGAAGTAATTCCTAAAATGTACTGAGCAAAGGAGCACTACTGATGCAAGCACAAGTCTTAAGGAAAGTGTACCAAAGAGCCATGCCAATAGTAGTATATATGTTCTGCTATATTTGCTTTATAAAAAAAAAAGCCGAAGTCCTTATAATGGCACAAATTTCACAAAAAGAGGACAACTCTGAAGGTGGCAATAGAAATTGATAGGCATGAAATGGCCCTGGAGGTAATGAACTGAGAGATGAAAGCATTTCCTTACTCTAATTTAAAGGTGGGTAGTGTCCTATCTTGGGCACAAAGCTAAGCAGTTCCTTTGGGTTACTCCACTGCAATGGCTATCCAGAGACAGGAACAAGAACAAGACAATTAATAGGATAAATGTAGGTGGGAAAGCACACCTGAACAGATAAAGGACGTGTGAATTCAGATCAGAAAGAGTTAATCAGCATAAGAGGCCAAGTTCATACCACAACTGTGAGAACCAGATTCTAAGATCCAACCCAAGATCTGAACCACTAGAAGAAAATATAGAAACAAGATCTATACTAAGGCTCTTGTCCAGCAGTCCCTTTGCTTCCACTCACCCTGTCTTTTCAGCTGTCTTGATGTATAGTATTTGAGGGTGGAACTAGAGTGGAGGTAGAGAGTGGAAGAATAGTATTCACTAAGTGACAAATAAATACCATGCACTGAAAAGTTAATTCCTATTTGAAAATTACCGCCATGGCTTGGCAATTTTGGTTTGTCTTCCCTTTGTGTTTCCATAGCTTAGTGGAAAGAGTAGGAGAAATGAAAGCAATTAGAAGTGCTTTTAAAATATTGGAGAATATTGGGGGGATTGGGGTGGAGGGAAGGACTCTAGATTCTTTTCAAGAAATCAATTGTTTATAAAAAAAAATTTTAATGTTTATTTCTTCTTAAGAGAGAAAGAGAAACAGATCACAAGTGGGGGAGGGACAGAGAGAGAGGAGACACAGAATCCTAAGTAGGCTCCAGGCTCTGAGCTGTCAGCACAGAGCCCAACGTGGGACTCAAACTCACAAAAGGCAAGATAATGACCTGAGCCGAAGTCAGACGCTCAACCGACTGAGCCACCCAGGCACCCCAAAATTTTTCAAATTCAAAGATTAGCTTCTTCCAGATTCATCAGGCAATCCATCAAGCACAAAGATATTTTGAGTTTCCAAATTCTCATTGAGGGTCTTTCCTGGAGGCAATGGTGGGCATTCTTTGTACTCTGAGCTTTCCTACCATAACCCTATTTCTTGTCTACTGGAATTTGAAGCGGTTACATGAAACCCATGGAAGGAACCAGTTTTTAATATCCAAACCACCAAGTCTTAATCTCCATTTATGAACCTCCAAGGCTTCATAAATGGGAAGGATAACACCACCTTAGACCTCACCTCAAACCACGAACATTTAAATTTTGATTTATGATGTAGGCTGGACCAGTATAATCCATCAAGAAGTCTTATGTTCCATTGCTTTTTCTTTTTTATTGTAAAGTGAAAGAAAAAGGACTGAACTTATTCAATTCCTTCCTGTTTGGTTAATGGCATTAATTATGGAGTTGGAAGAGGTAGTTAGAGGTCAAAGGAATAGACCAGAACAATCTGTGTTTCCTTCTCAGATTTGCCATCAATTGATTAAATGATCACAGCCATATTCCTCTTATTCTCTGAGAGTCTCTCCTCAGCCCCAGTCAGAAGGAGACTGCTCTTGACCCTGCTCCTAGAGGGCCCCATTCTGACCCTTCTCCTGTGGAGGAGTCCATGGAGCCACGAGGACTAGTCTACCTGGAAGCTGTGTCTGTTCTCTAGACTTCTCTTCACAGGAGCCTTGATTTCCTTTTTCACCTAACCCCTAGACTACTTTCATGGTTTGGATAGGCCTCTGTCCAAGACTGCCTTCGCAAGTGTTGACTGGGCCACCAGTGTGCTTACTGGTTTCCTAACTATTGACCAAAAGGAGACTATTCATAAAGCATATGAATGGAACTAGTCTGTGTGGCTATAGTGTCCGTGTGTCTACATGTCAGTATGTCTCAAAGATCTAACAGATCCAGCTAAAAGTAAGAAGATAAGAGAGACAAGCTAAGGACTGAGAACTGACTCCTCCCAGGCTTTCAAGGAATCCCATAATTAAGTGCAATTTGGCCTTCCAGGTCTTGATGAAAGTCTATTTGTTAAGGTATGAGGCTAGAACTTATTTTATATAACATTTTTAAAGCTTGAGTTATGAATTGTAAATATTTAAACATATACATGTGGGCCACCATGTATATTCTTGCCTTGGGACTCACAAATGTTAAAGGAGGGCCTGTCTCCAGAACACTTCCTTTTCCTTGATTATAAACATGCTGGCTATAACCAACAATGGGTGTTTAAAGGTCTTTGGAAACCTCAAGAACCTCAAACTATTTTTATTTCTCTCCTTTCAAGTTTCAAGTGGTTGCAGACAGCAACCAGAATTGTTCAGGTTGATAACTAAGTCACTTATTACAAAAAGTTACAAAATTTCTAGCAGATAGTAAAATCTCTAAAGTAGAGCTAATATTTTCAGAAAACGAATACAACTCTAGCTGTTATTAATTTTTCATATCCATATCACATACTATGCTTCTACGTCCATGCTGCCAGCAGATCACAAGTAAGTTGTTTTCACTTACACAGTCCAAGTCAGTTCAGTTTCCATCATGGGGTGCATTATGCCATATGCTATGGATATAGACAACTCACTATGAAACTGTGATAAGAGCTGTTATAGAAGTGTGTCTGTAGTGTTACAGGAGAGGAACATAATGTACTCAGTTAAAAACAGCTAAGAAGAGGCTCGCTGAATCTCAGTACTGGAGAAGAACATAAAGACCATCTAGTCGAAGGCCCAGCACCAGCACAATCAATGAAACTAGACCCCAGGACATCACCATGAGATTTCAGTACACTAGGGAAAGAGAAGATATTAAAAGTTTTTCAAAAGAAAAGTGTTCTGAGTATACAAAGGATAAGAACAGCCCCAGACATTTTAACAGTAATACTGGAGTGACGCCATCAAAATTACAAGGAAAAATTATTTTCAACCTTATTTCCAAACCTAGTCAAACTAAGTTAGTCTAAGAGTAAACTAAATATATTTTCTGACATAACTTCTCAAAATACACATATTTGAGGGAAGCTACTACAGAAGTTACTCCATTTTAAAAGCAAGGGAATAAACTAATAAAAATGTAGACATGAGGCCCAAGTAATGGAATGCAATATGGAAAGAGTAAGAGAAATCCCCAGAATGACAAAGAGTAATCCCAGGATGGCATCAGGCCATGGCTTAGTAACCAACAAGCCATGAATGAAAGATCAGAAGACTCAGTGATGTCTCCAGAAAGAAAAAAATTGGTAAAAAATACTTAACTCATTGAGAATATTCAGAGAGAACTGGGGGCTGAATTAACAAGACCATAGAAAATATAGCAGATAAAGAAAACAAGCCAATTATCAAATCTTGGAGAAAAAATACTTATGCAAGACAGGAAGAAAAGGACAGTACTCTATGTGGTTCAACTGAATAACATTTACGTACTCAAGTTGATTTAAGCACTGATGACCAAAATGATATTATGATATATTTATATTGGGAGAATGGAAATATGAATAACGTGCATGTATTTGCTTGTAGTAGAGCGATAGCGATATAAATTGGCTAAATTCGCATTTTCCATAATTGGTAGGTCAGTATAATGCCTAGAACTGAAGAATCAAGAAACGGCACCATATGTAGATTATTTAGAAACACAGAGGTTTAACACTTGGAAAAAAAAACATAGAGTTGAAAATTGTTGCCTCTGCGGAACACGACATCAGTGACTGTGGGGAGAGAGGGCATGGAACTACATGTTACATAACGAGCTCTGTAGAGGTAGTTGACTATGAGCATGCATAACTTTGATGAAAACATAAACTAAATAATAAAATAAAATAATTTATTTTTTAAATACGAATTTTAAAAGCTCGTTGTTGGGGAAAAATACATGAATGGGCTACACTAATGATAGCCAAAATATTTCAATGTCAACAGGATTTTATCGTGTAGAAAGCACTTCCAAATAGCCAATCTAATCAAATTATACCAACCTTTCTGTACGGTGGGTTATTATTGTCCTCAAATTGTAGCTGAAAAAAATTCAGGTTTCAGGATGTGAAATACCTTGCCAAAATCCCCACTGCAAGGAGGTGGCCAGTGAGACTCAAGTGCAGGTCTCCTAACTACAGGTGCTTCTGTGAAATCGCTGCCTTCTAAAGCAGCTCTATGAGCCTGGAAGGTTTTGTAATTGCAAGCCTGCTTATTCCTAGAATATTGGTGGAAGTGCAAGCATTATGGTTGGGAAGGGCTTTATAGGCAATCTAGCTCACCCCTCTCAGTGTACCTGTAAGAAATGTGAAGCTCGCAGAAGATTTTTCAGACCACCAAGATGCTCAGTGTACAAGAGTAGAATTTGATCAAAGGGAAAGCATAGCTTCAGTTCTGTTGAGTTGCTGAGATCCAGAAGTGTTCATACCATTCTAACAATGCAAGACTTACTTTTATTTTATAGATGAGGAAACTAAGGCATGGAGAGACAAAGTGCATAGTCTCAGTTTACAAATAAATGGGACTTTTCCTTGAGCAATAATTTTAAGTCCATTTCCTTGAAGTAGGGTCCTCATGGATTATACAGTGTCAAGGGAGTTAAATTTTAAAGTATAAGTCTGACACCTTTGTACCACTTTGCCCCTCTTGAGCATGGTTGCAGTGGAGTTCTTCCGTGGTAACCAATCCAATTCAATTTCTGGAATGGGCAAACCCAAAGAAAGGAAATCCTTGCCACCTTTTATAGTTTCTCTCATCAAAGTGGTCTCCTAGATTGTTATTTCTTAAGCATTTGCAGCTTAGTAACCTGATAGCTTTCTTTTCTTTTTGTTTGTTTGTTTGCTTGCTTGCTTGCTTGCTTGCTTTACCATGTAAAAGAGTCCAGCAAACACCCCTACATGGCAAGAACTGAGGAAAGTTTATTTTGCTGGCAGTGCACACAACTTTCCAGACAAGTTTCTTTTTCAGGTCAATTAAACCTGTGTTCAATAAAATCACATGGGAGACAAGAGGGCTAGAAATGTCAGTTATTGACTACATCTTGGTTACACCTGGACAGAGGCTCTCCTGACTAAACTTGATTAAAAATCATTTCCAAATCTAAATTTCTGCAACATCACATCATTTTACATTATTCTCATCCATGTGTCCTCCCTATACCCCACCCCTTTGAACTTGAAGACTGAGGGGTTTTGCTGAAGATGGTCAGTCATATATGCTTCTCAAATTTTACATCAATTAGTTGTATCAATTAGTTAAAAGATAGCCTGACCCTGGGATGAGCCAAGGCACCATTGGGAAAAGTGATGAATGCTTTGCTTATCAAGGTAAGTAGAAAATTAGAGGAAAGAACTCTTAATACTTCATTTACTAGCAACATTGTGGAATGAGCTCCTCAATGTAAGTGCATTTTCCAGGCCTCAAAACCTAGCTATGTTTCTCAAAGCCTCCATTTTTAACCCTAAAATGGAGACAATAATGTTTGGCCCATTGTTGGGATCATTATATGACAGAATTCATTTTAAGCCCCTACCTATAATTCCTGTCACTTTGTAACTACATTTTGAATGTTAATTCACTTCCTTCTGAAAGGGTTAAAACCCCAAAAGAAAAAAATGTATTTCTTACTTCCCTGACTTGTCAGTAAATATGTAGTTATCACTACCTCAGCCATATTTGCTCTCGTTTGCAAGGAAGATGATAACTTATATCCAATGGTAAGACATTCTAGTCACTTTTCTAGATAAACTCAATAAAATACAATTAGATGCTAAAAATGAACAAAAATTAAATTATCATACCTCCAGACTGTTTATGTTTTACCCGAAAATATATGAAATAAGAATTTTTTTAAATGATCATGGATTTAGTTATATTATGAACCAAATAAATGTGCATGGTACAAAATATCAAACATGGAAAGGAGGACCCAAGTTCAAACGCTGGCTCTTCTACTCATTGTTTGTGTAAACTTGAGGCGATCTCTCCATTTTGAGCCTTAGTTTCCTTACCTGTAAGATGTATATTACCTTCCTTAAAGAGGCAAGCACATGGTTCATGCTAAGTCAACAAATGGTAACATTTATATTTATACAAAATAATGTAATTAATCATCATAATACAGGTGGGATCCTTATTTTGCTCATCAAAATTAAAATCAAGTTATCCCAAGTATAGAAACAATTCAACTGTTTCTGCTTCTCTCAAGAACAGATGCTTCTTCAAATTGATTTATACTAATGAAAATGAGATAAATTCCACTGATACATTCTTCCAACAGGTCCCATTATTTACTTGTATTGATCATCTATGATTATCAAGTTCACACTATTGGATAGACTTACAGGAAAACAATAAGGGCCACTAGCATTCTTATATCAATTCTATATCAGATGTTGTGCTAATTGCTTTAGCGTGCATCAATTATGTTATTTGTTCCTCCTAAAAACAATGTGAGGGAAGAACTGGACTGCCCAGTTTTCTTTACTGTCTAAGGAAATGAAATCTGAGGTCAAATGCATTGTAAGTGACACAACTTGGACTAAAATCAGGGCCCTGATGGGAAGTGATCTGCATTTTACAGGCATTTCTTTTTCAGAGTCCTGTGAGAAGCAAAGGTCTCTATCGTGGTGAGAGTATTTTTCCTAATTTACTAGTTCCCTCTTGTTTAGCATTTTCTAAATCCTTAAAAAAATGAATGAGGATAACAATTTTTCTTCCAGGTAACTGTGAAAAATGAATTCATCAAGATGCACAAATGGGATATTCTATACCTCTTTTGTTTTTCATACTACCTGAAAATACCACCCCAGTAAATTGTGGTTTTCTCTTTCTCATTGCTTTCTTTCTTTTTATTCAAATGGTACCCTGGGGGTAAAAGCTGTACCCACTTGTTAAGAGAGAAAATCAAAAGTCATATTTTCATGAAAACATATTTCTGTTGACCAGAAAGAGAAAATGTTTGCTGTTTTCCTAAGATATCAAAACAAGCAGTCTACTGAGCCAAAGTGAGGCCTTCAAACTAGTGTAATCTTACTGCAAGTTTCATTCTGTCAAAAACAAAACAAAACCCAACACTTCAGGTAAAGTTCAGACATGTCCAACAGGGTGTGATTTTATTCAGAAGGTAAAAGAGAAAGAACATTCGTTGCGGGTATGTGCAAACTGTCTTATACTCTGTCAGATGCTATGGTCTTCCTAGAATCTTACAAGATTAGGAACTTGGTCCCCATTTAACAGATAAGGAAATTGAGGCTCAAAAAATGATTAAGTAAATTCTCTTTAAAAAACTCCTAGGAGGACGCCTAGGTGGCTCAGTCAATTAAGCGTCCTACTTCAGCACAGGTCATGATCTTGCTGTTCAAGAGTTCGAGCCCCACATCAGGCTCCGTGCTGACAGTTCAGAGCTTGGATCCTGCTTCGGATTCTGTCTCCCTCTGTCTCTGCCTCTCCACCATTTGCTCTCTGTCTCTGTCTCTCTCTCTCAAAAATAAATAAACATCAAATTTTTTTTTTAATTCTTGGGAAGTGGAGAAATTAGGATCTGAATCCTACATTTGAATGACTCCAAATAAAAGTTATTTTCATTTACTTTATATCTATCATATGCCAGGTAATTTACATAATGACCTCTATGCTCACAGTAATATTACAAGGTAGGTGTGATTCTCTCCATTTGTAAACATCAGGAAGCTAAGGCTCAGGTAGGCTAAGTAACTTCTCAAAGCCACATAGCTACTAAGACATAGAGCCAAGATTTTAACCTTGGCTTACCTGTCTCCAAAGCCATCACTTTCCATGGTGTCATGCAGTCTCCTGGCAGAGCTAATGACCACCTTGACCTTAATTAAGATAAATTAACAGTGGATATGGAAGCAAGGAGAACCTATGGGGGAATGCCACTGTCTTCTTGGAATTCATGTCAATTTGGAAGAGAATAGAGGGTGTGGTTAGTATGTGCTATGCAAACTGGGAAACAGATTCTTGACAGTGAAAAAAAAAGGAAAGAAAAAATAAAGTCAACCTATAAACGGAGAAAAAGAAGAGCCACAACTTCCCAAAGCAAAGCTGCTACAAATCAGTCATAGCTAATGAGAAATAGAAAGATAAATGCAGTCCTCTAAAGAAATCCATGACTCAAGAAGGCTTCTGACATTGAGTGAATAGGAGCAAATGTGGGGAAAGGTCTCTCTGAGAACCTAGGGTATGCTGTGACTGATAAAGGAAAGGTACGCAAAGTAACAAAATGTTCTTTTTATAGGTAACTCAGGGAAAACATTTAAAAAATAAAACAAAGAAAAATGTAAGAAATGAATAATAATAATAATAATAATAATAATAATAATGTAGCAGTGTCAGCAGACTGCCACAACCCCTGCCTCAGTTGCATCCGTACTTGTATGTTGTCATTCTGAAAAAAAAAAATAAAAAAAAAAAGGGATTCTGAGTTTCGCTGCTTCTCATTTTATCGGTTCCTGAGAACCCCACACAGTTGTGCAGGAGAATATGGAGGATCCCAGAAGTTGTCCACCTTCAAGTCCCAAGTTAAATGGTAAAATATCTCAGGGAAGGAAATTGATGAATAGAATTAAACGGATGCAGGAATGGGGGAGGGTGGTGGCAGGAGGGTCCAAGAATGATGGGGGAAAGCACGTAAGAAGTGTAAAGCAAACTGCATCTGTATATACATATGGTTGAAATTGGAGTTAGATTAGAAATTACTCAGAGGCTAATTAGTGCTCGGAGAGAATGCCTTTGTCACTGGCTTGATCTAAGTACTTTGTTATGTCCTGAACAATGGGGGACTGGCTGTGCTGCCTTAGGGTAGTGAGTAATAGCCTGCACCATCTGTGGCTGCTGTCAGGCACCTGAACCCAGGAGGAGCCACCCTCACAGGAACCATCTCACCCAGGGTACTGGGCATGTGCAGTCTCTCCCACCTGCCCCCGGGGCCTTGCAGGAATAAGGAGGTCTGATCTCGGAATAAGGAAGAAGATCCTTACTGGAAATAACCTGAAATCATTGTCTTGAAAAGGATTTCTTTCCTAACTTTTCCTTTTCTTTTTTTCTTTTTGTCTTCCTTTCTAACACATATTTTACTACTGGTCTTTGAAGCCAGAAAAAAGAAATGCAGACTGGAACTGCCCATGATAGAGGGGAGAGAAGATTAGAAAAGTGGCCACAGATACGAAATATGGAGGAGAAGGAAGAAGAAGGGGAGGAGGAAGAGAAGTAGTAGGATTCAAAAAAAAAAGGTAAAATCAGAAAAACATTTTTGAAGACCTAATAGGTAAGTATGAGACAGCATAGATTATTGTTAGGTATTGGCATCACACCTGAAAATCACATTTTCTCATCTATAAAATGGAGATAATTGTACATGCCTCACAGGATTTTGCCAGAAGAAGAATATCAAGAGTGTTGTCAGAATAAAAGGAGTTTAAGGCATGTGAAGTGCTTAAAACATGTCTAGTGTATAGGAAACATTCAATATTGTTAGCAATTATTATCATTTTGTTGATATTGTTAGTAATAGTATTAGTATTATTGAAAACTATAAAGGGCCAGGTGCATGCAAGTTTTTAATAAATGACTATAATAATAATAATAATAATAATAAAGTTATCACTGGTATTGTTATTGCTATTTGAATAAAAATGGGACATATGTCAAACTAAAACATTGGAAGACTAAAACCAAAGAAAACATACTGTAAATGAAAAGACAGAAAACACTGGGAAAGCACAAAACAAAATCAAAGTAACATGAAAACAAAAGGTCAACTTTCATATAATATAAATATATATATCATAAGATAAAAACAGGAAGCAAAACAAATGGAAAGGCAGAGAAAATATAATTTGCAGATACTATAATTATATAATAGGAAAGAACAAGAGTATCAAATGAAATATTAAAACTGATTTTAGAAAGTTCAGAAAGGTGACAGGCTAAAAAAGAAGATGCCAAAAATCAAGATTGTTTCCATATACAGAGACATGATGAAAATGTAAGGAAAGATCTCATACACAAGAGTTTATAAAATAGGACAAGACCTAGAGCAAGAATATGAGTGAGAGAGGTGAAATGTACAGATATATTCATGATACCTAGTAATAAACTGAACAAGAAGTGTACAGACTTTGATAAAGAAAGCCATAGTCTCTATGCATAGATATGAAAGACTTGAATAAGTTCAGAGTTAAAATATATTTCTTACAGAGAAGATAAAGAGATTCTTGAATTTATTTAGAAGAAAACAATCTCATAAAATTTAGGAAAAAAAAATAGAAGAGTAATTAGAGCTAATTCCCTTAGCATGTGTTAATAAATATAAAGCTGTGCCAAACTACTGCTGGAATAAAATAATAGTAGTCATTTTTTAGTTGCTTTCTTTGTTCCATGCACTAAGTACTTTCCCTGCATTAACTAATTTTATCTCATATACATAATAATGCTGTGAGGTAGATGCTATTTTTATCTGCATCTTAGAAGAAAGCAGAGCATGTAAATTAAATAACAACCACCCCCATTCACACAGCACATAAGTGTGTAGTTATATGAGAATCTAGGCTTCCTTTTTTTTTAATGAAATTTATTGTCAAATTGGTTTCCATACAACACCCAGTGCTCATCCCAACAGGTGTCCTCCTCAATGCCCATCACCCACCTTCCCTTCTCTCCCACCCTCCATCAACCCTTAGTTTATTCTCAGTTTTTAAGAGTCTCTTATGGTTTGGGTCTCTCTCTCTCTCTCTCTTTTCTTCCTTGCCCTCCCCCATAGTCTTCTGTTAAGTTTCTCAGGATCCACACAAGAGTGAAAACATATGGTATCTGTCTTTCTCTGTATGACCTATTTCACTTAGCATCACACTCTCCAGTTCCATCCACGTTGCTACAAAAGGCCAGATTTCATTCTTTCTCATTGCCACGTAGTATTCCATTGTGTATATAAACCACAATTTCTTTATCCATTCATCAGTTGATGGACATTTAGGCTCTTTCCATAATTTGGCTATTGTTGAGAGTGTGGCTATAGACATTGGGGTACAAGTGCCCCTATGCATCAGCACTCCTGTATCCCTGGGGTAAATTCCTAGCAGTGTTATTGCTGGGTCATATGGTAGATCTATTTTTAATTTTTTGAGGAAACTCCACACTGTTTTCCAGAGTGACTGCACCAGTTTGCATTCCCACCAACAGTGCACAAGGGTTCCTTTTTGTCCACATCCTTGCCAACATCTGTTGTTTCTTCTGTTGTTGATTTCAGCCATCATAACAAGTGTGAAGTGATATTTCATTGTAGTTTTGATTTGCACTTCCCTGATGGTAAGTGATGATGAACATGCTTTCATGTGTCCATTGGTCATCTGTATATCTTCTTTGGAGTAATATCTATTCATGTCTTCTCATTTTTTGAACGAGATTATTTTGTTTCTGAGGGTTGAGATGTATAAGTTCTATATATGTGTTGGATACTAACCCTTCATTGGGTATGTATGTCATTTGCAAATATCTTCTCCCATTCTGTAGGTTGCCCTTTAGTTCTGTTGATTGTTTCCTTCACTGTGCTGATGCTTTTTATTCGATGTAGATCCAATAGTTTATTTTTACTTTTGCCTCCCTTGCCTCAGTAGACCCATCTAGAAAAAAGTTGCTACAGTCAATGTCAAAGAAATTACTACCTGTATTCTCTTCTAGGATTTTTATGGGTTTTTAAAAAAACATTTATTTATTTATTTTGAGAGAGAGAGAGAGTGTGTGTGTGTATGTGTGTGTGTGAGAGAGAGAGAGAGAGAGAGAGAGAGAGAGAGAGAGAGACAGAGAAAGATCACAAATGGGGGAGAGGCAGAGAGAGATGGCTAGAGAGAATCCCAAACAGGCATGACATGAGACTTAATCTCACAAACCAGAAAATCATGAACTGCGCTAAAACCAAGAGTTGGATGTTTAACCAACTGAGCCACCCAGGCGCACCAGCGATTTTTATGGTTTAAGTATCACGTTCAGGGGATTTCTGGGGGGCTCAGTCAGTTAAGTTTTGACTTCGGCTCAGGTCATGATCTCGTGTTTCTTGGGTTTGAGCCCTGCATTGGGCTCTGTGCTGGCAGCTCAAAGCCTGGAGCCTGCTTCAGATTCTGTGTCTCTCTCTCTCTCTCTCTCTCTCTGTGCCCCTTCCCCACCAGCACTCTGTCTCTCCCTCTCTCAAAAATAAATAAACATTAAAAATATATAAAAAATAAAGTATCACATTTAGGTCTTTCCTCCCTTTTGCATTTATTTTTGTGTATGGTTTAAGAAAGTGATCCAGTTTCATTGTTTTGGCATGTTACTGTCCATTTTTCCCAACATCATTTGTTGAAGAGACTGTCTTTTTCTCATTGGATATTCTTTCCTGCTGCATCAAAGATTAATTAACCATATAATTGTGGGTTTATTTCTGTATTTTCTATTCTGTTCTTTTATCTGTGTCTGTTTTTGTACCAGTACCATACTGTTTTGATTACTATACCCTTGTAAGATAACTTGAAGTCTGGAATTGTGATGCCTCCAGATTTGCTTCTCTTTTTCAAGATTGCTTTGGCTATTTAGGGTCTTTTGTGGTTCCATACATTTAGGATTTTTTTTTTGTTTTAGTTCTATGAAAAACTGCAATTGGTATTTTGATAAGGATTGTATTAAATATGTAGACTGCGTTCTGTAGCATAGACATTTTAACAATATCTGCTCTTCCAATCCATGAGCATGGAATATCTTTTCACTTCTGTGTCATCTTCAGTTTCTTTCATCAATATTTTATCGTTTTCAGAGTACAGGTCTTTTGTTTGCACGGTTAATTTTATTCGCAGGTATTTTAATATTTTGGGTGCAATTACAAACTAAGTTGTTTTCTAAATTTCTCTTTCTGCCACTTCATTATCTTGCAACTTTACTGAATTCATTTATCAGTTCTAGCAGTATTTTGGTGGAGTCTTTCAGGTTTTCTACATATAGTATCATGTCATCTGCAAATAGTGAAAGTTTTACTTCTTCCTTACAGATTTGGATGCCTTTTATTTCTTTTTGTTGTATGATTGCTGTGGCTGGGAATTCTAGTACTGTGTTAAATAATAGTCGTGAGACTTACTTGTTCCTGACCACAAAGGAAAGGCTGTCAATTATTTCTCAGCAAGGATGATATTAGCTGTGGGTTTTTCATAGATGGTCTTTGTTATGTTGAGGTAAGCTCCCTCTAAACCTATTTTGTTAAGGGTTTTTATCATGAATGGTTGCTGTACTCTGTCGAATGCTTTTTCTGTATCTATTGAAATGATCATGTGGTTCTTAACCTTTCTCTTATTGATGTGATGTATCACATTGATTGATTTGGGAATATTGAACCACACTTGAAACCCAGGAATAAATCCCACTTGACTGTAGTGAATTACTATTTTAATGTATTGTTGAATTCAGTTTGCTAGTATTTTGTTGAGAAGTTTTACATCTATGTTCCTCAGGGATATTGGCCTGTAGTTCTCTTTCTTCATAGTGTCTTTATCTGGTTTTGGTATCAGGGTAATGCCAGCCTCATAGACTGAATTTGGACATTTTCCTTCCTTCTCTATTTTTTGGAATAGTTTGACAAGATAGGTAGTAACACTTCTTTAAATGGTTGGTAGAATTTGCCTGTGAAGCCATCTGGTCCTGAACTTTTGTTGGGAGGCTTTTTTTTTTTTTTTTTTTACTGATTCAATTGCTTTACCGGTTATTGGTCTGTTCAAATTTTCTATTTCATCCTGTTACAGTTTTGGTAGTTTATATGTTCCTAGGATTTTATTCATTTCTTCTAGGTTGTCCAATTTGTTAACATATAGTTTTTTTTATAACATTCTCTTATAATTGTTTTTATGGGGTGTGGGATATTATTTCTCCTCTTTCATTTGTGATTTTATTTATTTCAGCCCATTCTCTTTTTTTCCTAGTAAGTCTGGCTAGAGGTTTATCAATTTTATTGATTTTTTTCAAAGAAACAGCTCCTGGTTTCATCGATCTACTCTATTTTTTTTTTGTTTCCATATTATTTATTTCTGCTCTAATCTTTATTATTTCCTTCCTTCTGCTGGTTTTAGGTTTTATTTGTTCTTCTTTTCCTAACTCCTTTAAGTGTAAGGTTAGGTTGTTTGAGATCTTTCTTGCTTTTGAGGTAGGCCTTTATTACTATAAACTTCCCTCTTAGAACTGCTTGTGCTGCATCCCAGAAGTTTGGACTGTTGTGTTTTTATTTTCATTTGTTTCTGTGTACTTTTTTATTTCTTCTTTTACTGCCTGGTTGACTCATTCATTGTTTAGTGGCATGATATTTAATCTCCGTGTATTTGTACTCTTTCCAGATTTTTCCTTGTGGTTGACTTTTAGAACCATAGTGTTGTGGTCGGAAAATATGCATGGTATGATTTTGGTCTTCTTGAATTTGTGAGATCTGTTTTATGGCCTAATATGTGATCTGTTCTGGAGAATGTTATGTGTGCACTTGAAAAGAATGCGTCTTCTGCTATTTTAGGATGAAATGTTCTCAATATATCTACTAAGTCCATCTGGTCCAGTGTATCTGTCATTCAAGCCATTGTTGCCTTGTTGATTTTCCATTTAGATGTCTGTTCATTGATGTGAGTGTGGTGGTAAAGTCCTCTACTATTATTGTGTTCTTAATGATTAGTTCTTTTATGTTTGTTGTTAACTGTTTTGTGTATTTGGGTGCTCCATGTTGAATGCATAAATATTCACAATTGTTATATCTTATTTTTGGATTGTCCCCTTTATTATTATATAGTGTTGTTTTTTGTATCTTGTTACAGTCTGTTTTAAAGTCTATTTTGTCCCATATAAGAATTGCTACTCTAACTTTCTTTGATATCCACTTGCATGATAGATGTATCTCCATCCTCTCATTTCAATCTACAGTTGTCTTTAAGTCTGAAAGGGTCTCCTGTAGGCAGCATATAGATAGATCTTGTTTTTTTATATATTCTGTCACCCTATGTTTTTGATTGGAGCATTTAGTCCATTTACATTCAAAGTAATTACTGATAGATATGTATTTATTGCCATTTTATTACTTGTTTTGTGGTTGGTTCTGAAGATTTTCTCTGATCTGTTCTTGTCTTTCTTTCTCCTTTCATGTTTTGCTGATTTTATTCATTGATATATTTGGATTATTTTCTCTTTTGCTTATTTATTAGTGGTTTCTGATCCATGGTTTTTATTCAGTTTGTATATAACTTCTTCATACAGCACTCTATATTATGTTGATGTTATTTAAGTTTGAACTCTTTCTTTATTCCCCTTCTCCCCATGTTTAGGTATATGTTTGTTACATTTTATAAGCTTTTTTATTAGTTCTTTGACAGATTTTTTACAGAGATATCCATTTTTAATGTTTTTGTGTTCCCTACCTTCAAACTGTCACTTTTGGCTTCTCCTTTCCACTCAAATTTCCCTTTTAATATTTCTTGCAGGCCTGATTTAGTGGTGAGGAACTCTTTTAGTTTTATTTTGTCTGGGAAACTCTTTATCTCTCCTTCTATTCTGAATGATAGCCTTGCTGGAAAGAGTATTCTTAGTAGCAGATTTTTCCCATTCAGCACTTTAAATATACCATGCCACTCCCTTCTGACTTGGAAAGTTTCAGCTGAAAAATCTCCCTTTCATGTTATTGACTTCTTTTGTCTTGCTGTTTTTACATGTTTTTTTCTTTAGCACCATAGTTTGCAAATTTAATTACAATCTGTCTTGGTGTGGATAAACTTTTGTTAGCAGTTCTTTTAGCCTCTTAGATCTGGATATCTATTTTCTTCCCCAGATTAAGGAGATTTTCAGCTATAATTTCTTTAAATACATTTTCTGCCCCCTTTGCTCTTTCTTCTTCTTCGGGGACGACTATAATACAGATATTATGTTTGATGGAGTCACTCAGTTCCGTAAGTCTATTCCTATGTTGCTTGATAATTTTCTCTCTCTTTTGTGCAGTTGGATTACTTTCCATTACTCTGTCTTCTAGGTCATTAATTGATTCCTCTGCTTCTTTCATCCTGCTGTCCATTTAACCAAACATGTTTCTCATTTTATTTATTGAGCCCTTTATCTCTGCTCTGCTATTCCTTATCTCTGTGTTAAGGGTCTCACTCATGTCTTCCACTCTTTTCTCAAGTCCAGTGGTATCGTTATGATCAGTGCTTTACATTATCCATCAGGAATGTTACTTACATCTGTCTCACTTAGATCCCTGGCTATGGTCTTGTCCTGTCCTTTCATTTGCGATGGATTCCTCTGCCTCTTCATTTTATCTGCCTCTCTGTGACTATGGCTATGTATTAAGGGTCAGCTGTGTCTTCTTCTGTTAAAAAAAGTGACTTTATGAGAAGAAGTGCTGGAGTGCTCTGTTACTCTGAGAACCCAGTGTCCCCTCTTCACCAGAACCTGGCATTTCAGGAGAGTATCCTATGTGTGTTGCTTACACCTTGCTATTGTGTCTGAGTCACTTTTCCTTTCAGTAGTCATCTGTAGTGCTTTGCTCCCTGTTGTAGGCTGTGCTTTCTCTCTGTGGTGTTAGCGGGACCCAGGCAGGGCAGCTCTGAGGGAGCGTGCCTGGCAAGGAACTTGGGAGCAGGGGGCAATATTAGCGAAGTTTACACCGGGCCACCAGTCCTATGCCAGTCCCCCAAAGCCCTTCAGTGGCTGGGGGTTGCATGCCGTGGTTGCCAGGGGAACGAGGCTGGGCACAGCTGGCAATGATGGTTGGGAGCAGGGAGGCACGGCCGGGCCCAGCACATGATGCCAGTCGTACCCGTGGATGCTGGCTGGGTGCATGCACAACATTAACAAGATTTGCCCTGAGCCCAGGGCCAAAGCTAGCAGGCTTGGAGTGGGCTAGTCCTCAGGATAACTTGCGGGCATGGCACACCACTAGTAGGTTAGGTGGCGAGTGTTTGTGTAGCCCCACCTCCTGAAGGTGGCTCTGTGTTTATGCTGGGGCCGGTGGGTAGGGAAGAAAAATAGCACCTGTCAGCTCCCACCTTTTCAGAGAAGTCCCCCAACATGCTCCAAAATCAGTACAAACAGATCTGTCTTCCATTTGCCCCTGGCATTGTATCAACTGCCATTTTTTTTAACTGCCATTTTTATGTTGCCTTTCTGAGCAGGTTGCAGTCTCTCTAAGGGTGGTGACTGAGCTATCACTCACCCTCCTGGCTTGCCCAGTCCTGAGTCAGTAGACTTTTAAAGCTCCAGACTCCAAGTACCCCTGGTTTTATAAACTCACAGAATTCAGCCCCTCTGGTTTTAAAACCAAATGTCGTGGGGATTAGTCTTCCTCATCTGAGTTCCCTGGTGTGAGGGCCTATTTCTCTGCCCTCTCTGCCTATGCAGCTCCCTCCCGTCTCTGGGCAGCCTCCCTCCACCTTTCTGACCTTCCTAACCTTCCAGCTGCAGCTTCTTCTCTATATTTAGTTGTGGAATTCACTCTGCCAGTCTTCGGATCACTCTGCAGACTTAGATATAGATGATATATCCCCTGAAAACAGGGGATGGGGTGAGCTCAGGATCCTTCTACTCTGCCATCTTCCCATGCCCCCCCCTTGTATGTTCTTTATTTTCCTTTTCTGAAAATTCTGTTAATCAGATATCAGACGTTGTATGTTGATTATCCAACACCTTCTTCTGTTTCTCATTTTCTACCTTTTTGATGTGTTTTTGAGAGATTTCCTCAACATTACCTTCCTACCTTTTTAACATTATTTTTCCACTATCATTTTAAATATATATTTATGATCAACAGTTATGTTTCGTTCTATTTATATACACACGACAAGCATAAATTCACACACACGTATATACTTATATTCACATTTTGTGGATGCAACATATAATCTTTTGTTAGGGATATTGCTTTTATTTTGTTTTGATGTTTTCTTCTGCTCCCTACATTGTCTTAGTGCCCTCTGAGTTAGCTTTTTTCTGTTTGTTTATTAATCTCTTTTTCATGTTAAAGCATTTTTTCCTGTTTGTTGAAACTTGGCCTGTGTTCTTATTTGAAAGGGTAGCATTTAAAACCTTAAAAATAAGAAAAACAGCAGCAACAGGATAATGTTCAAACTTGAAACTTTTCTTGAAGCCATCAGAGTGCTAAGATCACAAAGCAACCAAGCAGCCTGAAATTTAAGGAAATACAGGCAGTCTTAAGGAGAAAGGGGTCATGAGTACTGGTTAACCTATAGAAGAACATAGGGAGAAAACAGTATGACAATACAAGGGGTTAAGAACAATTCCGCTCAATTTTTTTTTTTAATGAAATGCTGAAGTCTGAGTGTAGAATATCAAGAAAGGCTGAAACTACCAGATGATATGGATAGAAGAGAAGTCTGCCGATATCTTTCTCCATTTTCTACCTCAGGGTTCATAAAGGAAAGATTGCAGACAGGGTGGAAGATTGGAGAAAGCCTCCTTCAGTGATGTATAACTGGAGGAGGGTAGTGGGTACATTGCAGAAAAGGCAGAAGGCCCTTTCTGGACACTTGTCTTCAAAGGACAAACGCCTTAAGTATCTGGAGGCAGGGCAGCAAACCCTGTTACTCTGAGAACCCAGATAAAGACTCACTGTGCTCGAAAAGAAGTAAAAGAAAAGCCGTCTATCCTGAGATAGGAACAGGAGGCCATAAGAGGTCTCCAACCACGGGAGAAGGGCAGTTATCACTGAGAAAACTCCATCTCTAAGACTCAAGAACCCAGGGCCTCCTCTATAAGACAGAGGTTTGACCAGAAAAACACACACCCCACCCTAAACTAGGCTAGGACATACCAGGTAACTAGCAACAGCACTATACCTTTGGTGTTAAGAGTTGAATTGTGTCTCCAAAAAGATACCTCAAAACCCTACCCCTCCAGTACTATTTGGAAATAAGGTCACTGAAGATGTAACTAGTTATTATGTTATTGGTTATTAGTATTAGTATCAAACCAGTATATGAGTGTACTGTAGTGCATATTATATGGTACTATGTGCTAATGTAGCATTCCATTGTACTGGCATGATAATATTAATAGCAGCATTATATATTAGCATTAGGTAAGATGAGGTCATATTGGAGTAGGGTGGGACTTTAATTTGATATGGTTGGTGTCCTTATAAGAAGAGAAAAACATGGACACAGACAGAGACATAGGAAGAACACCATGTGAACATGGAGGCAGAGATTGTAGTGAAATATCAATATGGCAGCAAATACCAAGGACTGTCAGCAAGCCATCAGAAATTAAGAGATAAGCATGGGATAGATGGCTTCTCAAAGCCCTCAAAAGGAACCAACCCTGCTGACATATTGATCTCACATTTCTAACTTCTGAAACTGTGAGAGAATAAATGTCTGTCGTTTTAAGCCATACGGCTTATAATAGCTTAATATGGAAGTCCTAGGAAACTAATACATATGGAGAGAAGAAAGAAGGGAGAGAGTTTTCTGAGGTTCAGTCACATCAAGAAGATTTAAAGCTGAAGGTACAACAGACACATTGAGGAAAAGAAACCCTTTGACAAACGAGCCTCCGTCCTAAACATAACGTAATACTTGAAGAAATTAAAGCCTCGATGCACCGAAGTTACAACAACAACAAAATGAAAAACTAACTCAGTTTACATTTAGATTGACAAAGCCCCACCCACTAATACCTAAGAGAAGAAGAATATGCCTATTTCCAGACACAAATACTATGTACTTGAGACCTTACTGTTCCAAACACAATAAAACAAGAAAAAATAACCTTGGAGAGACACAAAGAAATCAATAGAATCAGATTCAAATATGACCAGATGTTACAATTCTCAGATAAGGAATTAAAAATAACTATAACTGATAAGTTAAAGATTCCCATGGAAAAGATGAACAACATGAATGAACAGATGGGGAATTTCAGCTGAGAGATGGACACTATGATTCAGATGTAAATGTTAGAAGTAGAACACATTCACACATACATAGAATAATAGAGATGAATGATGCCTTTGACAGACTCCTCAGCAGACTCAATACAGAGAAGAAAAGAATAAGTGACCTTGATTATAGGTCAATAGAAGTTACCCAAACTGAAATGTAAAAATAATAATAATAATAATAAGAGTGAAAATAAGAGGAAAACAAAAACAGAAGCGGCTATCAAATAACTATTGGAACAATACAAAAAAATTAAAATTTTTAATTCCAGAAGAAAGAAAGAATTGGCAGAAAAAAATATTTGAAAAGATAAGGGACAAAATCATTCAAGAATAATAAGTGAAATTAATCATAGTTCCAAGAAACTCAGAAAACTTTAAGCAAGGTAAATTCTCCCTCCTCATTCCCTAAAGATAGATCATATTCAAACTGTTGAAAACTAAATTTAAAGAAAAAATTATAACAACAGCAGTGACAAGAGACATATTACATACTTACAAAAGTACAAATTACAGTGAACTTCTTCTTAGAAAATATGAAAACAAGAGAATAACTTATTTATTTTAATATGCTACCATTTTTTATTTTTATTACAATAACATTTAAAGTGCTGCAAAAAATTAAAACCTGTCAACCCAGAATTCTATACCCAATGGAAATATCTTCATGAATAAAAGAGAAATAAAGACTTATTCCAACAAACAAAAATTGAGAGAATAAATTACAATAAGACCTATCCTACAAGAAAATATTAAAGGACATTCTTCAGAGAGAACTTGTATGAAAGGAAGGAAGGAAGGAAGGAAGGAAGGAAGGAAGGAAGGAAGGAAGGAAGAAGAAAGAAAGAAAGAAAGAAAGAAAGAAAGAAAGAAAGAAAGAAAAAAGAAGCTAGAGTGGCTATATTAATTCTGGACAAAGTAGATTTCACAACAAGGAATATATTACCTAGATAAAGAAGATATTATATAAAGGAGTAAATTCATCAAGTACACATAAGAATATAATTGTGTATGCACCAAAACAGAGCTTCATAATACTTGAGAGAAAAAGTTATAGAACTGAAAGGAAATAAAAATAGACAAATCCATAATTATTGTAGGAGACTCCCACATTATTCTATCAGTGACTGATAGAACAAGTAGATAGAAAGTCAGTACAGAGACAGAAAATTTGAACAACATTAACAACACGCTTACTCTTGAACTGATAAAAGAAATCAAAGAAGACCTAACTTAATAAAGAGATATACCATCATTCATGGATTGGAAGGCTCAATATTGTTAACATGTTAGTTCTCTCAATCTGTAGACAATGCAATCTTAGTCAAAATTCCAGGAGACTTTGTTTTAGAAGTTGACAGGCTAAAATTTATATGAGAATAAGGAACTAAGATAGCCAAAATAATTTTTAAAAACAGAATAAAGTTGAAGGACCCAAACTATTTGCTGTCATGACTTACCTTTATTTAAAGCTACAAAAATCAATACAGGTGCTATTAGTGGGAAAAAAACATGTAGATAAATAGAACAGAATACAATCCTGAAATACTCCTCCCCACCACCACTGACACACAGAGGTAGTCAATTTTCAACAAAGATGCAAAGACAAGCCAATGAAGAAAGGATTGTCTTTTTAGCAAAAGATGGTGGAAGAACTGGAACACTATATGCAAAAAAAAAAAAAAAAAAGGAAGCTCAACTTGTGTTCTTTATCATACACAAATATTAACTTTAAAAACTCACAGATATAGGGGTCCTGGGTAGCTCAGTCGGTTGAGTGTCCGACTTCAGTTCAGGTCATGATCTCGCAGTTTATGAGTTCAAGCCCCACATCGGGCTCTGTGCTGACAGCTTAGAGCCTAGAGCCTGCTTCAGATTCTGTCTCCCTGTCTCTGCTCCTCCCCCACTTGTGCTGTCTCTCTCTCCTTCAAAAATAAATAAAACATTAAAAAAAACCTCACAGATATAAGTGGAAAATATAAAAGTATAAAACTTCTAGATCAAAATGTAAAAGAAAAATCTTCGTGATTTTGAGTTAGGCAGAGATTTCTTAGCTATGACACCAAAAGCATGATCCAAAAATTAAATATTGATACATTGAAATTCATAGAAAGTAAACACGTTTACTCTTTGAAAGGCACTGTTAAGAAAATGAGAAGACAAGCAACAGATTGAGAGGAAATGGACAATGACCCACATGTCCTTCAACTTGTCAATGGATAAAAATGGCTATAGTGCATCCAAACATTGGAATTCTACACTGCAATAAAAAAGTAAGAACGAATGATCATATACCCAACAGCATGGATGAATCTGAAGGCCGATCAAAAAGCTACTTGCCATATAATTATGTTTATATGACATTTAGGAAAGACAAAACTGTAGAGATAGAAAACAGATCTGTGGTTGCCAGGAACTGGAAGGTTGACTATACAGAATCACAAAGTAATTTGGGGGCTTGATTGAACTATTATTATATCTTGATGGTTATGGTAGTTACATGAGTGTGCTTTCAAAATGCATAGACTACAGGCACCTGGGTGGCTCAGTTGGTTAAGCAGCCAACTCTTGATTTCAGCTCAGACCATGCTCTCACAGTTCATGAGATTGAGCTCCCATCAGGCTCAGCACTAACACTGTGGTGCCTGCTTGGGATTCTTTCTCCCTCTATCTCTGCCCCTCTGCAGCACATGTGCTCTCTAAATAAATAAATAAGCAAATAAATAAATAAGTAAAAATTTTTTAAGAAATGTACAAGCTGGGAGTGCCTGGGTGGCTCAGTTGGTTAAGTGTCCAACTTTGGCTCAGGTCATGATCTCAGGGTCTGTGAGTTTGAGCCCCATGACAGGCTCTGTGCTGATAGCTCAGAGCCTGGAGCCTGCTTTGGATTCTGTGTCTCCCTCTCTCTCTGCCCCTCTCCCACTCACACTCTGTCTCTCTCTTTCAAAAATGAATAAACATTAAAAAAATTTTTAAATAAGAAATGCACAGGCTGTATACTGTATTTACTTTTTGTATAGACTTTATTTTAAAAATAAATCACTTAAAGTAATTTCTACACCCAATGTGGGGCTCAAACTCACAACCCTGAGGTCAAGAATCACCTGCTCCACCAATTTAGCCAGCCAGGCACCCCTAGACTGTATACTTTTAAGAGGTATTTTTCTTGTATGTGAATTATACTTAGGTGAACCTGACTTTTTCAGGAATATTGATTGGAAGTTCTCTGTGCATGAGTACGTTTTGAGCTCCTCTGGTGAACATCCTTCAACTCCTGTAATCTCTCCCAGTTTCTTTTTACTGTGGGCTTAAGCCTTTGTATGCGTTTTTATTGTCATTTTAAATGGGCTTTCAGAAAAAAGCAGAGATAAATGTGTGCTCAATTTGCCATATTGAACCAAAAGTTCAGGGGTAGTATTTCAAATCAGTAAGGCAAACTTGGATTATTCAGTAAGAGGAGATCAGATCTTAAATCTTCTTTTTTTTTTTTTAAGTTTTATTTATCTTGAAAGAGAGAGCACAGGCCAGGGAGGGGCAGAGAGAGAGGGAGGAAGAGAATCCCAAGCAGGCTCCATGCTGTCAGTGCAGAGACCAATGTGGGGCTCAAACTCACAAACTCTGAGATCATAATCTAAACTGAAACCAAGAGTCAGATGCTCAGCTGAGCCACCCAAGTGGCTCAGGTCTTAAATGTTCTCACCACACACACACACACACACACACACACACACACACACACACACACACAAACAGCTAACCTTATTGTGGTAATTACTTCATAATATGTAAGTACATCAAATCATCACGTTGTACACCTTAAACTTACACATTGCTGTTTGTCAATAATAGCTAAATAAAGCTGGGAAAAAGTATGAAATATCTGAATGACAAAATAAAGTAAAATACAATGACAAAATACTCGAAATATATTTTTAATATACATGATAGATGCAGGATTAATGTCCTTTCAGCACAAAATACTTCTATGAACAAGAGAAAAAAAATAGAACCTAATTTTAAAGTTGCCAAAAGACATTAAAGAGTAGTTCACAAAAAGGAAATATAAATGATAAATAAAATAATTACAAATCTTCAACTTTTTGTAACAAATAAATTCTAATTAAAACTATATTCTTTCATCTTATGTGCTGGCTATTTTTCCTTTTCTCTTTAAGAACAATACCCAATAAGGGAGGTTCAGGCAACTGGCTATTCTCTTGCAAATGTGAATTTGGTTCAACTTTCTTTAGGGCAATTTAGCAATCTGTATATAAATGACAATTTGACAAAACTGTAAATTAAACCTTAAATGCATAATATTCCCTATAACCTGCAATTCAATTTCCAGGAATTTTTCCTAAGGAAATTATTAAGAATGTTTACAAAGAGTTTTTTACAAGAATATTAATCACAATATTTTTATAATAGTAAAAATAGAAAAACCTGAACAATTGCCAGTTGATAACACAAAATACAGTGTTTAGTCTTTTAAGCATAATGTTGTAGTTGGATATTTTTCCCATGAACAAAACATTGATAATATATTGCAAATAAAACCAACAGAATTACAAGATTTTACATACAGTGTGAACTCATCGTTTGGGAAATAAAAGTGCTTGTAACAGGCTCATGGCAAAAATAGTCTGGAAAGAAACCCATGAGAGAATTCTCTGGGATGATCTCTGAGTGTTGAGATTATGGAGGTTTTTTTCTTTGTATAAGTTATCACTGTTTTGTATTGTCTATGATGAATAGATATTAGTTTTTTAATTAGTAGAAAAAGAAAAACATTTTTATTTTAAATAGGTAAATTCCATCCAGAATAGGAAGAGAAATATTAAGTATTTAGGAATAAACTTAAGAAGAAATTTAAAGAACATATACAAACAAACTTTAAGTGGGGAGTTACATTAAAAAATAAGCTTTTTTTAAGACTTTCATGGGGAAACATTATGTAACTGGGAAGTAACTGTATGGGAAGTCATTTTCAAAGATGATTCATTAAAACACAGTCTTTTGGATACTCATATTGAAATAGTTTTTATTTGCTTTTTAATCAAAATACCTAGGATTAGTGAGCATATAGGGAAAGTGGAACTTCCACACTCTATTAGTGAAATTGTGTATTTACATTGTCTTTTAAAAATTTTTTAATGTGTATTTATTTTTGAGATAGAGACAGACAGACAGAAAGAGAGAACAAGAGCAGAGGAGGGGCAGAGAGAGAGAGGAAGACACAGAATCTGAAGCTGGCTCCAGGCTCTGAGCTGTCAACACAGAGCCTGACACGAGGCTCAAACCCATGAACCATAGGATCATGACCTGAGCCAAAGTCAGACGCTTAACCGACTGAGCCACCCAGGCGCCACTACATTGTCTTTGTAGAGGACAATTTCACAATACTTAATAAAAGTCTTAATCTTTGAATCAATAACTGCCCCATTGGAATTTGCTTTAAGACATTAAAGATCTGTGTGAATATTTAGTTATTAAATTAGTAATTTTATGGTAAGTGAGGTAAATAATCTATGCTGGATTTATTAACTCCAGTGATTACATGGATTATGGCATGTCCATGCAGTGCAATAATAGTGAAAAATTTGAAGAGGTTTTAGGAAAGACATGTAATCCATTGGGGTGCAGTCAGGAAAATGGAAGCCAAGCAAGGTATCTGCATGTCATAATTCATTCTGGGAAATGGGCTAGTTATTGGAAAATTGAAAGAGTAAAAGGGAATGTTGAGATTACCCAGAGCTCAGTCTTTCTTTACAAGATCTCAGTCTTTTGTCACAAAATCTCAGACCGTCCTTCATAACTGAAGGAAGCATGGCATCCCCACAACTGAAGGAACAAAGGAGAAAGATGTCAGGTTAAAATGGTGACTTAGCCATTAGAGATGATTCCTCAGCCATGAGGAGATATCACTTATCTCGGTAATCTCTCCTGCGTAGGAATCATTGGTATAAGGTGTGACAGAGCAGATCCTGAAAATTCAAGACCCCAGTTGGTATCATTTAGAATCAGTGAACAGAAAGAAAGGCAAAGATGTTTCCAAAGGTCCTGGAACTGAGGGTGGATATGTTCAGGCAGTAACTGGAGGGGGAATGCTATCCTCTTCCACTAGGAACACTTACTAGGTCATTACTGAAGTTGGTTATATGGTAGTTATTATTTGGGCAGGGTCTTATGCTTTCATTTCTGTTGGTATTATATATGGGTATTTTCATTGTTTATAAACCCCACCTCATCTTTATCTTTACAGAAGTGACTTTGTGACTTGTAGTGACACGTACGTTGAGGGATTGAGTACAATAATTCATCCCTGAACTCTATGAGCAAATCTGGGCTTGCCCAGGAACTGATAAAAGGCCAAGTCAGATTTTAGGTTGTTTTGTTCATGTATCTGTTGAAAACAAGCAAATTGTTATTAGAACTTCTTAAGACTTCAGAGGTAGAATGTTAGGATTTTAAGAGATAAGTGGAAGATTCTTGGGTGTTAATACCTTGCATCGAGAGCTGTCTATGTTTTCACTGGTAAAGAAAGAAAAAAATACCACCAGTTTATGGAAGATATTTCTGACATAGTATAAATAACCACTGCTTTAGAGGAACATGTGTCATTTCAATTCACACTGTGCCAAGGGCTCTTGATTGACAGACAACTAATGTTGCAACATACTCCTCACAGTGGAACAAGAGGATCTAGAAACCCATCTGGATGCTGATGGGTATATTTTGCCTGTTGTTTGTGAAATTGGTTTGGCTATTCTCCACAGCTAAATGAATCCATATTGAATTCTAGTTGTCTAACCTAATACTTTCTGTACCAGGATGAGGTCAGGTATTGGAACCTCATGGAAGGGTATATGGTTAAAGAACAAGCACAATCAAAGAAATCTCTCCACTTGGAGCTGTGAAATATGTAGCCCACATTTGCTGACACCCTGCAGTTCATGAGATAATCATTGCGCCACTGTGGGAGGTTAAGGATTGCCCCTATCAATGGCAGCTCCTTTAGAGAGATGTTAGAGGGAAGAGATCCAACATGGCAGAGAATCAGGGGAATGCAAAGTTCCCTCGTCCCTCAAACACAGCAGTGTTGAGGCCAAAGGACTTTGAATTCCAAGAGTCCGGGCTGCGGAGTGACAGAGACATCTCCAGGGGCCCACAGGGACAACCTGGCAGGCCACAGGCACGTGATTGTGAACTGGGAGAGATAAAACGGGCTGAGTAGACACGGAGGGGAGAGATCCCCTTCTGCAGAGAGACGAAGGAAAACGAGAGAGAGGCTGGGAAGGGTAGGACTGTATCTGGATGACAGAAAAACCACAGACCTGGACAGACAAAGATCCAATCTGTAACTGCGGGGCTTTCTCCAGACTGGGGCCAGCTGCCCTGTTCGTGCACCTGGGGAGGAGGGGAGCCAGCCCCCGTCTCGGTAGCTAGGTCAGGGGCACAGTCTGCAGTGGGAGAAAACAGTCCCCTTCCTGGAGTGCTGGGGGAAGAAGGTATATAACCAGAGGCCACATATGGGCGGTATGGAGCAGCACTTTCCCGGAACCAGGCAGCATGAAGCCGGACCCTTTAAGACATCAGGGTTTAAATCCCAGCGGAGTGCTGGGGGGGAGGGGGGAGCATGGGGGGGTGGAGAACTGGGGTGTCGTCATTTTTGTCCCCATCACCAACAAGGTGAGGCTTCAGGGAATGGACAGTGGTCCCACAGTGGAGGCGGGGTCTGCCTACACAAAACCATGCCCCTCTGCCTCTGGTAACTGCATATCTACTGGAGCAGGATTCACTCTGACAAACCAGACAGCCCCTCCTCCAGACCAGAGCTACCATTGATTCCAAGGCACCCAGCAGTCTTGCATTTCCTGACTTAATTCTTGGATGATTCTTAGTGTGTGTGTGTGTGTGTGTGTGTGTGTGTGTGTGTGTGTGTGTCTTTTCTCCTTATTTCATCCCTCCTCTAGTCTGGTTATTCTGGTTGTTGGTTTGTTCAAGCATATTTAATCTATTCTCTTTATACTGCTCTATATCTCCTTTTTTATTTTCCTCCCTTTCTCTCTCTCTGGATTAAGCCATATAGCTTCCCTGTCTGGTCAATTTTCTTTTCTTTTCTTTCTCCCTGCCCCTGTCATTTCTCTCTTTGTGTGTGATAAGGCCTCTTCTATCAACACCACCCCTACCCTGCTGTTTGTTTGTGGTTTTTTTTTTTTCTGTTGCTGGTGTTTTTGGTTTGGGGGGGGTGTTTGTTTTTGTTTGTTTTTGTTTTTTGTTTTTGTTTGTTTGCTGTTTTGTTTTGGTTTTGTTTGTTTTTTGTTTGTTTGTTTGTTTTCTTTTCCAGGGCTACTGCAACGAACAAATCAAAGCACACCTGGCGGAGGGTCCAAAACATCATTGCTAGTAGGGAGATAAAGCAACCAGAGTCAAAACAATACAGAGCAAGCAACACATTCTAAAAAACGCCTGAAAGGGCCAGGCCCTGGACAGTGTATGATGCCTTGTTAATATAGTAGTGCTCACAACGGCAAGACACATAACAAGCTTTTAAAACACATAAGGGACAGAAAACTAGCCAAAATGATGAAACAGAAGAATTCTTCTCAAAAGAAGTTCCAGGAAGAAATGACAGCTAAAGAAGTGATCGACACAGATATAAACAATATAACTGAACAGGAATTTAGAATAACAGCCATAAGATTAGTCATGGGGTCTGAAAAAAAGCATAGAAGACAGTAGAGAATCTATTGCTGCAGAGATCATGGAAGTAAAAAATTGTCATGATAAATTTAAAAATGTTGTAAATGAGGTGCAAAATAAACTAGAGATGGTGACAGCAAGGATTGAAGAGGCAGAGGGGAAAATAAGTGAAATAGAAGATAAAATTATGGAAAAAGACGAAGCTAAGAAAAAGAGAGAGACAAAAATTCTAGGCCATGAGGGGAAAATTAGAGAAATAAGTGATTCAATGAAATGTAATAACATCCATATCATAGGAGTTCTAGAAGAAGAGAGAGAGAAAGGGGCTGAAGGTATACTTGAACAAATCATAGCTGAGAACTTCCTCAATGTGGGGAAGGAAACAGACATTGAAATCCAGGAGGCACAGAGAACTCCCTTCAGACATAACAGGAATCGATCTTCCGCACGACGTATCTTGTGAAACTGGCAAAATACAAAGATAAAGAGAAAATTCTGAAAGCAGCTAGGGATAAATGGGTCTTAACATACAAAAGTGGACACATAAGGGTAGTAGCAGACCTATCTACTGAAACTTGGCAGGCCAGAAAGGAATGGCAGGAAATATTCAATGTGCTGAATAGGAAAAATATGCAGCCAAGAATTCTTTATCCAGCAAGGCTGTCATTCAGAATAGAAGTAGAGATAAAGGTTTTCCCAGACAAACAAAAACTGAAGGAGTTCATCACTACTAAACTGGCCCTACAAGAGATCCTTGTAAAGAGACAGGTCCTAAAGGTGCAGTGATGAGAGAATTACAAAGCAGGGGCTAAGACTCTCCAGGAGCCAAAGCATTGGTCCCCTGGCTCAGGCCTCTTTTATTTTTCAAATTGTCTGATAACAGCAAGCACATACAACATAGTATTTGGCATCTTGACAGGTCATGCACCTGCAGTGTATTCCATACTGGGTCATGAGTACATCTGGCGCCAGACAAAACATTCTTATCCCAGGCCTGGCGCTCATATGATGTCCTTCTGGAGAGAACGAGCAGTCCCGGTGGCTTTCCATCCTGGGAATGAAACTGCTTTCAGTTCCTTGCTGGTTCATCCCTTTCCTTCAGGACATTCTTACAGTGCCTTAGGCTTCTTGTTCTCCAACAATCCTGAGAGGGACCCTGCGAGTGGAATGTTGCAAAGACCACCAAAGGACCCAAGATATCACTACAAGCATGAAACCTACAGATAACACAATGACTGTAAATCTACATCTTTCAATAACAATACTGAATGTAAATGGACTAAATGCTCCAATCAAAAGACTTGGGTACCGGAATGGATAAGAAAACAAAATCCATCTATTTGCTGACCCATTTTAGTCCTGAGGACACCTTCAGAACTGAAAGTGAGGTGATAGAGAACTATCTATCATGCTAGTGGAAGTCAAAAGAAAGCTGGAGTAGCCATACTTATATCAGACAAACTAGATTTTAAATTAAAGGCTGTAACAAGAGATGAAGAAGGACATCCTATCATAATTATGGGGTCTCTCCATCAAGAAGAGCTAACAATTATAAATGTTTATGCACCCAATTTGAAAGTCCTCAGATATATAAAACAATTAATCACAAACATAAGCAATCTTATTGATCAGAATGTGATAATTACAGGGGACTTTAATACCCCACTTACAGAAATGGACAGATCATCTAGGCAGAAAATCAATAAAGAAACAATGGCCCTGAATGATACACTGGACCAGATGGACTTGACAGACATATTCAGAACTTTTCATCCAAAGGAGCAGAATACACATTTTTATTGAGTGCACATGGAACATTCTCCAAGACAGATCACATACTGGTTCACAAAACAGCCCTCAATAAATATAAAAGAACTGAGATCATACCATGCACATTTTCACATCACAATGCTATCAAACTTGAAATCAACCACAGGAAAAGTTTGGATAACCTCCAAATGCATGGAGGCTAAAGGATATCCTACTAAAGAATGAATGGGTCAACCGTACAATTAAAAAAATGTTTTAAATATATGGAAACAAATGAAAATGAAAACACGACAGTCCAAATCCTTTGGAATGCAGCAAAGGCAGTCCTAAGAGAAACATACATTGCAATCCAGGCCTATCTCAAGAAACAAGAAAAATCCCAAATACAAAATCTAACAGAACACCTAAAGGAACTAGAAGCAGAACAGCAAAAACACCCCAAACCCAGCAGAAGAAGAAAATAATAAGAAATAAACAATATAGAATCCCCCCCCCCCCCAAAAAAGTAGAACAGATCAATGAAAGTAAGAGCTGGTTTTTTGAAAAAATAAACAAAATTGATAAACCTCTAGCCAGGCTTCTCAAAAAGAAAAGAGACAGGACCCAAATAGATAAAATCATGAATGAAAATAGACTTATCACAATAAATCCCTCAGAAATACAAACAATTATCAGAGAATACTATAAAAAAATTCTATGCCAACAAACTGGACAACCTGGAAGGAATGGACAAATTCCTAGACACCCACACGCTACCAAAACTCAAATGGGAAGAAATAGAAAATTTGAACAGACCCATAACTAGTGAAGAAATTGAATCAGTTATCAACAATCTCCCAACAAATGAGTCCTGGACCAGGTGGCTTCCCTGGGGAATCCTACCAGATATTTAAAGCAGAGTTAATACTTATCTTTCTCAAGCTGTTCTAAAAAATAGAAATGGAAGGAAAGGCTCTGGACTCATTCTGTGAAGCCAGCATTACCTTGATTCCCAAATCAGACAGAGATCCCATAAAAAAGGAGAATTACAGGCCAATATCCCTGATGAACATAGATGCAAATCAAATCGAATTCAACAGCATATAAAAAGAATTATTCACCAGGATCAAGAGGGATTCATTCCTGGGCTGCAGGGCTGGTTCAGTATTTGCAAATCAATCAATGTGATACATCACATTAATAAAAGAAAGGATAAGGTGTGCCTGGGTGGCTCAGTCAGTTAATGTCAGACTTCGGCTCAGGTCATGATCTCATGATCCGTGAGTTCGAGCCCCCACGTCAGGCTCTGTGCTGTCAGTTCAGAGCCTGGAGCCTGCTTCAGATTCTGTCTCCCTCTCCCTGTCCCTCCCCCACTCATGTTCTGTCTCTCTCTGTTGAAAAATGAATAAATGTAACAAAAAAAATTTTTAAAGAAAAGAAAGGATAAGAACCATATGATCCTGTCACTAGATGCAGAAAAAGCATTTGACAAAATACAGCATCTTTTCTTCATAAAAATCCTTGAGAAATTCAGGATAGAAGGAACATGCCTAAATATCATAAAAGCCATATATGAAAAGCCCACAGCTAATATGATCTTCAATGGGGAAAAACTGAGAGCTTTCCCCCTGAGATCAGGAACATGACAGGGATGTCCACTCTCACCACTGTTGTTTAACATAGTGTTGGAAGTCCTAGCATCAGTCATCAGACAACAAAATGAAATAAAAGGCATCAAAATTCGCAAAGATCAAACTTTCACTTTTCACAAACGACATGATACTCTACATGGAAAACCCAACACTCTCCACCAAAAGGCTGCTAGAACAGATACATGAATTCAGCTAAGTCTTAGGGTACAAAATCAATGTACAGAAATCTGTTGCATTTCTATACACCAATAATGAAGCAACAGAAGAAGAAATCAAGAAATTGACCCCATATACAATTGCACCAAGAACCGTAAAATACCTAGGAATAAACCTAACCAAAGATGTAAAAGATCCATATGCTGAAAACTATAGGAAACTTGTGAAGGAAATTGAAAAAGACACAAAGAAATGGAAAAACCTTCCATACTCATGGATTGGAAGAATAAATATCATTAAAATGTCAATACTACCCAAAGCAATCTACACAGTAAATGAAATTCCAAACAAAATTGTACCGGCATTCTTTCCAGAGCTAGAGCTAGAACAAATAATCCTAAAATTTGTATGGAACCAGAAAAGACACCGAATAGCCAAAGTAATATTGAAAAAGAAAACCAAAGCGGGAGGCATCACAGTCCCAGACTTTAGCCTCTAGTACAAAGCTGTAATCATCAAGACAGTATGGTATTGGCACAAAAATAGACACATAGACCAATGGAATAGAGAATCCAGAACTGGACACACAAATGTATGGCCAACTAATCTTTGACAAAACAGGAAAGAGTATCCGATGGAAAAAAGACAGTATCTTTAACAAATGGTGCTGGGAGAACAGGACAGCAACATACAGAAGAATGAAACTAGACCACTTTCTTACACCATACACAAAAATAAACTCAAGATGAATGAAAGACCTAAATGTGAGACAGGAAACCATCAAAACCCTAGAGGAGAAAGCAGGCAACAACCTCTTTGACGTCAGCACAGCAATTTCTTGCTTGACACACATCCAAAAGCAAGGGAATTAAAAGCAAAAAAGAACTATTAGGACCTCATCAAGATAAAAAACTTCTGCACTGCAAAGGAAATAATCAACAAAACTAAAAGACAACTGACAGAATGGGAAAAGATATTTTCAAACGACGTACCAGATAAAGGGTTAGTATCCAAAATCTATATCTATAAAGAATTTACCAAACTCAACACCCAAAAAACAAATAATCCAGTGAAGAAATGGGCAGAAGACATGAATAGACACTTTTCCAAAGAAGACATCCAGATGGCCAACAGACATGAAAAGATGCTCAACATCACTCATCATCAGGAAAATACAAATCAAAACCGCACTGAGATACCACATCACACCAGTCAGAGTGGCTAAAGTGAACAACTCAAGAAACAACAGATGCTAGCAAGGATGTGGATAAATGGGAACCCTCTTGCCCTGTTGGTGGGAATGCAAACTGGTGCAGCCACTCTGGAAAACAGTGTGGAGGTTCCTCAAAAAATTAAAAATAGAACTACCTTATGACCCAACAATTGCACTACTAGGAATTTATCCAAAGGATACAGGAGTGCTGATTCATAGGGGTACATGTACCCCAATGTTTATAGCAGCACTTTCAACAATAGCCAAATTATGGAAAGAGCCTAAATGTCCACCAACTGATGAATGGATAAAGAAGATGTGGTTTATATACACAATGAAATACTACTTGGCAATGAGAAAGAATGAAATCATGCCATTTGCAGCAACATGGATGCAACTGGAAGGTATTATGCTAAGTGAAATAAATCAGTCAGAGAAAGACAGATATCATATGCTTTCATTCATATATGGAACTTGAGAAACTTAGCAGAAGACCATGGGGGAAAGGAAGGGGAAAAAAGTAGTTACAAACAGGGAGGCGAACCATAAGAGACTCTTAAATACAGAAAATAAACTGAGGGTTGATGGGATGGTGGGGGAGAGGGGGAAATGGTTGATGAGCATTGAGGAGGGCACTTGTTGGGATGAGCACTGGGTGTTGTATGTAAGAGATGAACCACAGGAATATAGACCCAAAACCAAGAACACACTGAACATACTGTATGTTAGCCAATTTGACAATAAATTATATCTAAATAATAGAGAAATGTTAGAATATTAAGAAGTTAATACATATAGGTGATGACAACTTCTCTTCATCGACTTAAATAACACAGTGTGGAAAGAGGTAAATAGAGGAAATCAAGAACTTTGAGCTTAAAATAATAAGTAAGTAAGTAAAGTAAGTAAATAAATAAGAAAGTAAATTTGATCCTTCAACAGGAAAAGTCTTCCTTCGGTAAATGAGTTAAAATGTCAAGAATCCAGATTCAGCAATTTGATGAGTTGGTCCAGGAGGTTACTATATAGCCAAACAAAGTCTCCGAGGCCAAGATTAAGGAATTCATAACACTAACCATGTTGGGGGCTGGGTAGGGATGGAACTACTCAGCTGACACTATGCTCTGATTTTCTCCATCAGGGGAAAAATGGACTGGGGAATATCCACAAGAGAAAAACCAAGAGAGAAAAAAAACCTAGCCAAGTTCATTTCCTCTGCATTTTTCAGCCTTTATGTAGAAATGATTTTCAATGTAAATCAGAGGGAAAAACTAACTCTGCAATCTTATAAACCTAGAAGGAAGAAAGGAGAGATTAAATTTCACAAAAACCTGAAGAGTTAGTTTTTGTCTTTTCCATGTTTAAGATGAAAAATGATATATATTGTTATGCTTAAAGTGAAATACCTGTTAGGTGGACGAGCTGGGGTTTAGCCTGGGTCTATGTCTATCCAGCTAATTATATTATACAGTTTTAAAACCAAACTCATGACTGTGGACTAGCACGGGCAGGGGAGTAAAGCTGCACAAAAGAAGTAAAATCTGACATGAGGCTTGAAGAAGTTTAGATATGATTAGGCTACAACAAGAAAGGAATTCTCAAAGGCAGTGCTTCAAGAGGACCATGGAGCCTTAGGTAATTTCTTTGTAAATGAAGAAAGCTTCCAAATTAATGACCTAAGTGTCCATCTTCATAAGTTACATGAATGAACAATAGAATAAACTCAAGTAAAGTAGAAAGAGAGTCATAATTAAAGTAAGTGTAGAAATGAATGAAATAACAAAACCAAGGGACAGTCAAGAAAGCCCAAAGCTTACCCTTTGAAATTAAAAACACTGGCCAAATCTTTAGCAAAACTTTTCAAGAGACTAAGGGAGAGAATACAAATAAGTAATTTTTATCAACTGGAAAATCTTACATAACCACATATATAGTAAGAACACTATAAAGAATTGTGTGCTAACAATTTGAAACTTACATAAAATTGACAAATACGTAGACAAATCTGACTGATCAGAACTGACTCAATAAAAATTAAAAAGCTTGAAAATTCTGTATTTATTAAAGATACATAATGATAGTTAAAAATACCCCACCATAAAAGTAGGAGGCCCAGGTGATTTTATACATAAGTTCTACAAAACTTTCCAGGAATTGATCATACCATTTGTACACAAACTCATTCTAGCAGTAAAAGGGTAATAAAGAAAAACATTTCCCATATTATTGTACAAGGACAGCATAACTCTTATTCCAAAACCAGATTAATACATTCTATGAAAGGAATATTACTGGCTTATTTCATTCATGAATACACGTGCAAAAATTCTAAGCAAGATATTTGCAAATTAATTCAATCGTGCATACAAAAGATTAGACACCATAACCAAGTAGAATTTATCCCACCAAAGCAGGGTGATTTTAATAACAGAAAATCCTTGAATGGGATTCACTACATTAGTAAATTAAAAAAGAAAAATCGTACCATCATACGATATATGCTGAAAAAGTATTTGTTGAAATTTAATATTAATACAAAACAAAAACTCTTAGGAGATTAGAAGTAGAAGGGAACTCCGTTAAGCTGGTAAGGATAGCCATTTTTTGTAATGTCCTAAAGCAAACATTATCCTCAATTTGGAAATGCTAGGATTATTTTCTTTAAAAGAAACAGCAATGTGATCGCACTTCTAACAATATTAAATAGGTAATCTTAGCCAATGTAATAAGACTCAAAAGAGCAATTAGAGTTACAAGGATTGGAAAGGAGGAAGTAAAATTGTTACTATATATAGATTATGTGATCATTTATAAGGAAAATCTGAAATAATTTACAGAAATTTTTTTTAAGGTAAAAGAAGAGCTTAAAACTGGATGTAAATTTTAAAAACTAAAATTAAATAAATAAATAAGTAAATAAGGAAAACTTTAAAAAAACTGGCTGGTAAATATATATGTGTGTGTGTGTGTATACTTGTGTGTATTTGTATATATGTTTGCATATATATATTAAAAATTAGTTGCGTTTCTAGACAGTAGTGGCAGACAACTAGAAAATATAAAGAGAAGGTAGCATTTACAATAGTCTTAGACAATATCAAGAATCAAGGAATAAAACTAACAAAACATATGCAAGGTAAGAGATGTTATAGGAAGCTTAAATAAATGGAGAGATAGAACATGTTCTTAGCAACATTTACTATAAAAGTGATTGTTCCCAAATTTAACTATAAACTGCCGTTCAATGCTGTTCCAATTAAAATGCTAACAGTGTTTGTTTGCTTTTAGAATTTGATAATATTGTACAATGTATAATAAAAAGTAGAAAGCCGATTACTTCTAAATAAGAAGTACAGGACGAGGGTATATACCCTAAGTACATATCAGGAATCAGTATAAAACTATAGTAATTAATATATTTGTATTGATTTTGTATTTGTAATATCTTTGTATTGACACAAAGATAGACAAATTGCTTAATGGAATACACGAGAAAGACCATAACTAGATCCATGAACATGTGGAACTTTGGATTAGGACAAAAGTGGGATGTCTGATCAGAGAAGAAAACTGAGGATTGAGATGTTATCGACACGGAAACAAAGAGTTATTGACATGGAGAAAGATACAAATGAAATCCTATCTCACTTCATGGCCAAATACCAATCCAGGTGAACCAAAGACTTAAATGCAAAACCAAAACTTTAAAACTGTTCACCGAAAAAATAAATAAATAAAGGGAAATACCTTTTAAATTTTGAGGTAAAAAAAAGTATTTTTATACAAGATATCAAAAAGGGACGACAAAGGACAAGACAGATATATTTAACTATATTAAAATTAAGAACTTTTTTTGTTCACCTAAAAAACGTCATAGGAGGGTGAAATGACAAGTCAAAAACTGGGAAAAGATATTACCATGCACACAACTGATAAAGATTTTGTTTTTGTTTTGTTTTGTTTTGTAAGTTTATTTGTTTTGAGAGAGTGAGAGTTCACACAGGCACACATGCGTGAGTGGGGGAGGGGCAGAGAGAGAAGGAGAGAGAGAATCCCAAGCAGGATCTATGCTGTCAGGGCAGAGCCCAACGCGGGTCTCAATCCCATAAACCGTGAGATCATGACCTGAGCCAAAATCAAGAGTTGGAGGTTTAACCAACTGAACCACCCAGATAAAGTATTTGTATCAACACCATATAGAGAACTACTATAATGCGCAAACAATCCAATATAAAAGTGGGCAGAGGAGCCAAGATGGTGGAACAGCATGGAAGTTTTTTGTGTGTCTCGAGTCCATGAAATACAGCCAGACCAATACTAAACCATCCTACACACCTAGAAAACTGGGGAATTAACACAACAATCTGCACAACCTGAACCACAGAATTCAGTAGGTACACAGTGCGGAGAAGTGAACTTGGGGAGCTAGAAGGCACAGGAAGGGAGGTGTTTTTGCAAGCAGAGAGAGGACGGAGACAGGCGTGGGGGAAGAATGTGGGAAAAGCACCCCTCCCCAAAAGCAGCTGGAGAGAAAGTGGAAAATTGGAAACAGCCGCAGGGACTAAACTAAAAAGGGAGAACGGAGAAAGGAGAGGGTTTAAACTCCGTTAAGACTGTAAACAAGGGGAGCTCAAAGTTTGCAACTCTGCAGCTCCATACCTGGTGGTGATCTGGTGGGAAGGGCGAATCCCCAGGAACAGAGTGGGGTCCGGAAGGATCTTGGGCCACACGGGGAAAAGTGGTTCCACTGCTAGAAGGACATTCGGTAGAGACTGTTGAAGCCACCTGGTCCCAGCAGACCCCAGAAAACGGCCACATTCGATGGTGCTGGAACAAGGTCGTTAAGGGTGAAGCCTGGTGCCAGGTGCGCGTTGTGATTTTCCATAATCTCTGAAAGGCTGCTGCTACACTGTCTCGCGAACTTTTTCTGGGGCGGGCTGGCACCCGGCCGCAGTCTCGGGGCACCGGCAGCAGCAGGGTCCAGCGGGCGTTCCTGGGTGCCGCTGACATTCGGCCATTGCTTGGGGAGACCCTCCCGCAGAGGGGCCGAGCGGGTCAAAGCCGCAGTCCTTCGGAAGTAAGGGGCTGGGGAAAACAGCCGCATCTGAGACAAAACTCAGGAGAGAGGTACTGCCTGGGGCCTGGTCACGGACAGTGAAAAAGCGGGGAGTGGAGGAAAGCTGAAGACAGAGGAGGGGTGCGCGATTGCTGATACAGGAAAACAGACTCGGTAGGTGGGTGGCGCCATTTTTCCCCGTTCCCACGCAGGCGCGTATGCACCTACCAGCGCCACAACACTCCACCTCAGTAGGCTAGCAGCGCCGTCTAGTGGAGAGCGGAGCCATTACACTGAGCCGGGACCAACTGGGCCAACTTCGCTCTTCAAGGACACGAGTCTCACCACTGGCTTAGTTTATGGACTATAAAGCGCTATATAGACTGACTTCTAGGGGAAAAAGAAGTAATTTCAGTCCTATTTCAATCTGTTAGCAGGTCCATCTATTCAATTTTCTTTTTTTTTCCTCTTACACTTCTTTTTCTTGCATGCAGAAAGAGAAAAATTCATTTTTATTTTCAGTTTTTATTAAAAATATTATTCTTTAATTTTTATTACTGTATTTTTTACTTTTGTGTAAATTTTTTCAAATTCTATTTTACTTGCATCATTTTATTTTAGTCTAATTCAGTGTATTCATCTTCCAAATTTTCAAACGATCTCCTTTTTTTCTTTTTCTTTTTTTCTTTTTCGTTCCTTTTCTTTTTCTTGAATGCAGAAAGAGAAAAACTTCATTTTTACCTTCAATTTCTATTCAAAATATTTTTCTTTAATGTTTTTACTATATTTTTTGCTTTTATGTACATTTTTTTCAAATTCTATTTTACTTCCATCATTTTATTTTAGTCTACTACAGTGGATTCACTTTTTCAAACGATTTACTTTTTTCCTTTTTCTTTTTTCTCTTTTTCGTTTCTTTCTTTTTCTTGAATATAGAAGAAAAAACTCCTTTTTATTTTTAATTTTTCATAAAACTGTTTCTCTTTCATTTCTTTCTACTATATTCTTTACTTCTGTGTATATTTTTTTCAAATTCTATTTTACCTCCATTATCTAATTTTAGTCTATTTCAGTGTATTCATTTTTTCAAATTCTCAAGCGATTTCATTTTTTTTCCTTTCCTGCCGCCCCCTTTTTTTCTCTAATCTCTCAAACCACTTTCAACACCCAGACCAAAACACACCTAGGACCTAGCATCATTTATGATTTGTGGGTGTGTGTGAGTGTGTTTAATTTTTTAATTTTAATATATTTCTAATTTTAATTTTTTTAATTTTAATTTTTCTACCTCATTAATTCCTTTTCTCCCTTCAAAATGACAAAATGAAGGAATTCACCCCAAACGAAAGAGCACGAAGAAACGACAGCCAGGGATTTAACCAACACAGATACAAGCAAGATGTCTGAACCAGAATTTAGAATCACAATAATAAGAATACTAGCTGGAGTTGCAAATAGATTAGAATCCCTTTCTGCAGAGATAAAAGAAGTAAAAAATAGCCAGAATGAAATTAAAAATGCTATAACTGAGCTGCAATCACGGATGGATGCAGCGGTGGCAAGGATGGACAAGGCAGAACAGAGAATCAGCGATCAGAGAACAAACTTATAGAGAATAACGAGGCAGAAAAAAAGAGGGAGATTAAGGCAAAAGAGCACGATTTAAGAATTAGAGAAATCAATGACTCATTAAAAAGGAACAACATCATAGGGGTCCCAGAAGAGGAAGAGAGAGAAATAGGGGTAGAAGGGTTCTGTGAGCAAATCATAGCGGAAAACTTTCCTAACCTGGGGAAAGACACGGACATCAAAATCCAGGAAGCACAGAGGACCCCCATCAGATTCAACAAACACCGACCATCAACAAGGCATATCATAGTCAAATTCACAAAATACTCAGGCAAAGAGAGAATCATGAAAGCAGCAAGGGAAAAAAAGTCCCTCACCTACAAGGGAAGACAGATCAGGTTTGCAGCAGACCTATCCACAGAAACTTGGCAGGCCAGAAAAGAGTGGTGGGATATATTCAGTGTGCTGAATCAGAAAAATATGCAGCCAAGAATTCTTTATCCAGCAAGGCTGTGATTAAAAATAGAAGGAGAGATAAAAAGTTTCCCAGACAAACAAAAATTGAAGGAGTTTGTGACCACTAAACCAGCCCTGCAAGAAATTTTAAGGGGACTCTCTGTGGGGAGAAAAGATGAAAAAAAAAAAAAAAATATATATATATATATATATATATATATATATACACACACTCTACAAGCATCACAATGGCAATAAATTCATTCCTTTCAGTACTCACTCTAAACATCAATGGACTCAATGTTCCAATCAAAAGACAGGGTAACAGAATGGATAAGAAAACAAGATCCATCTATATGCTGTTTACAAGAGACCCACTTTGGACCTGAAGACACCTTCAGAATGAAAATAAGGGGATGGAGAACCATCTATCATGCTAATGGTCAACAAAAGAAAGCTGGAGTAGCCATACTTATATCAGACAATCTAGACTTTAAAATAAAGACTGTTTCAAGAGATTCAGAAGGGCATTATATCATAATTAAGGGGTCTATCCATCAAGAAGACCTAACAATCATAAACATTTATGTGCCAAATGTGGAGCACCCAAATATATAAATCAATTAATCACAAACATAAAGAAACTCATTGGTAGTAATACCATAATAGTGGGAGACTTCAACACCCCACTCACAGCAATGGAAGATCATCTAATAAAAAAATCAGCAAGGAAACAATGGCTTTGAATGACACACTGGACCAGATGGACTTAACAGATATATTCAGAACATTTCATCCTAAAGCAGCAGAATATACATTCTTCTCCAGTGCACATGGAATGTTCTCCAGAATAGACCATATACTGGGACACAAATCAGCCCCAAGTAAGTACAAAAAGATCGAGATCATACTATGCATATTTTCAGACCACAGTGCTATGAAACTCAAAATCAACCACAAGAAAAAATTTGGAAAAGTAACAAATACTTGCAGAGTGAAGAACATCCTACTAAAGAATGAATGGGCTAACCAAGCAGTTAAAGGGGAAATTCAAAAGTATATGGAAGTCAATGAAAATGATAACACCACAATCCAAAACCTCTGGGACGCAGCAAAGGCGGTCATAAGAGGAAAGTATGTAGCAATCCAGGCCTTCCTAAAGAAGGAAGAAAGATCTCAGATATACAACGTACCCTTACACCTGAAGGAGATGGAAAAAGAATAGCAAATAAAACCCAAAAACAGCAGAAGACAGGAAATAACAAAGATTACAGCAGAAATTAATGCTATCAAAACCAAAAAAACAGTAGAACAGATCAATGAAACCAGAAGCTGGTTCTTTGAAAGAATTGACAAAATCGATAAAACACTAGCCAGTTTGTTCAAAAAGAAAAAGGAAAGGACCCAAATAAATCAACAATGAAAGAGGAGAGATAAAAGAACCAACCAACACAGCCCCAGAAATAAAACACAGCAGAAATCACTACCAACACAGCAGAAATAAAAACAATAATAAGAGAATATTATGAGCAATTATAAGCCAATAAGATGGGCAATCTGGAAGAAATGGACAAATTCCTAGAAACATATACACTACCAAAACTGAAACAGGAAGAAATAGAAAATTTGAACAGACCCATAACCAGTAAGGAAATCAAATTAGTAATCAAAAATCTGCCAAAAAACAAGAGTCCAGGGCCAGATGGCTTTCCAGGGGAATTCTACCAAACATATAAGGAAGAGTTAGCACCTATTCTCTTGAAGGTGTTCCAAAAAATAGAAATGAAAGGAAAGCTTCCAAACTCTTTCTATGAAGCCAGCATTACCTTGATTCCAAAGCCAGACAGAGACCCCACTAAAAAGGAGAACTAAAGACCAATTTCCCTGATGAACATGTATGCAAAAATCCTCAATAAGATATTAGCCAACCGGCTCCAACAATACATTAAAACAATTATTCACCACGACCAAGTGGGATTTATACCTGGGATGCAGGGCTGGTTCAATATCTGCAAAACAATGAACATGATTCATCACATCAATAAAAGAAAGGACAAGAACCACATGATCCTCTCAATAGATGCAAAGAAAGCATTTGACAAAATACAGCATCCTTTCTTGATAAAAACCCTCAAGGAAGTAGAGATAGAATGAACATACCTCCAGATCATAAAAGCCATATATGAAAGACCCAATGCTAATATCATCCTCAACGGGGAAAAACTGACAGCTTACCCCCTAAGGTCAGGAACAAGACAGGGAAGTCCACACTCACCACTGTTATTCAACATAGTATTGGAAGTCTTAGCCTCTGCAATCAGACCACACAAAGAAATAAAAGGCATCCAAATCGACCAGGAGGAGGTCAAACTTTCACTCTTCGCAGATGACATGATACTCTATATGAAAACCCAAAAGATTCCACCAAAAAACTGCTAGAATTGATTCATGAATTCAGCAAAGTTTCAGGATATAAAATCAATGCACAGAAATCGGTTGCATTCCTATACACCAACAATGAAGCAACAGAGAAATCAAGGAATTGATCCCATTTACAGTTGCATAAAAAAACCATAAAATATCTAGGAATAAATCTAACCTAAGAGGTGAAAAATCTATACACTGAAAACTATAGAAAGCTTATGAAAGAAATTGAAGAAGACACAAAAAAATGGAAAAAGATTCCATGCTCCTGGATAGGAAGAACAAGTATTGTTAAAATGTAGATACTACCCAATCTATATATTCAATGCAATCCCTATCAAAATAACACTAGCATTTTTCACAGAGCTAAAACAAATAATCCTAAAATTTGCATGGAACCAGAAAAGACCCCGAATAGCCAAAGCAATCTTGAAAAAGAAAACCAGGGGTGCCTGGGTGGCTCAGTCAGTTAAGCGGCTGACTTCGGCTCAGGTCATGATCTCGCGGTCCGTGAGTTCGCGCCCCGCGTCAGGCTCTGTGCTGACAGCTCAGAGCCTGGAGCCTATTTCAGATTCTGTGTCTCCCTCTCTCTGACCCTCCCCCGTTCATGCTCTCTCTCTGTCTCAAAAATAAATAAATGTTAAAAAAAAAATTTAAAAAAAGAATAGAAAACCAAAGCAGGAGGCATCACAATCCCAGACTTCAAGCTATGCTACAAATCTGTAACCATCAAGACAGTATGGTACTGACACAAGAACAGACACTCAGATCACTGGAACAGAATAGGGAACCCACAAATGGACCCACAAATGTATGGCCAACTAATCTTTGACAAAGCAGGAAAGAATATCCAATGGAATAAAGACTGTCTCTTTAGCAAGTGGTGCTGAGAAAACTGGACAGCAACATGCAGAAGAATGAACCTGGACCACTTTCTTACACCATACACAAAAAGAGACTCAAAATGGATGAAAGACCTAAATGTAAGACAGGAAGCCATCAAAATCCTCGAGGAGAAAGCAGGCAAAAACCTCTTTGATCTTGGCCGCAGCAACTTCTTACTCAACACGTCTCTGGAGGCAAGGGAAACAAAAACAAAAATGAACTACTGGGACCTCATCAAAATAAAAAGCTTCTGCACAGTGAAGGAAACAATCAGCAAAACTAAAAGGCAACCAACAGAATGGGAGAAGATATTTGCAAATGACATATCAGATAGAGGGTTAGAATCCAAAATCTATAAAGAACTTATCAAACTCAACATCCAAAAAACAAATAATCCAGTGAAGAAATGGGCAAAAAACATGAATAGACACTTCTCCAAGGAAGACATCCAGATGGCCAACCGATGCATGAAAAAATGCTCAACATCACTCATCATCAAGGAAATACAAATCAAAACCACAATGAGATACCACCTTACACCTGTTAGAATGGCTAACATTAACAACTCAGGCAACAACAGATGTTGGTGAGGATGCAGAGAAAGAGGATCTCTGTTGCATTGTTGGTAGCAATGCAAGCTGGTGCAGCCACTCTGGAAAACAGTATGGAGGTTCCTCAAAAAACTAAACAGAGAACTACCCTACGACCCAGCAATTGCACTACTAGGCATTTATCCAAGGGATACAGGTGTGCTGTTTCGAAGGGACACCTGCACCCCCATGTTTATAGCAGCATTATCGACAATAGACAAAATATGGAAAGAGCCCAAATGTCCATCTATGGATGAATGGATAAAGAAGTGGTCTATATATACAATGGAGTATTACTTGGCAATCAAAAAGAATGAAATCTTGCCATTTGCAACTATGTGGATGGAACTGGAGGGTATTATGCTAAGTGAAATGAGTCAGTCAGAGAAAGACAAAAATCAAATGACTTCACTCATATGAGGACTTTAAGAGACAAAACAAATGAACATAAGGGAAGGGAAACAAAAAGAATATAAAAACAGGGAGGGGGACAAAACAGAAGAGACTCATAAATATGGAGAACAAACAGGGTTACTGGAGGGGTTATGGGAGGGGAGATGGGCTAAATGGGGAAGGGGCACTAAGGAATCTACTCCTGAAATCATTGTGGCACTATATACTAATTTGGATGTAAATTTTAAAAACTAAAAAATAAAGTTATAAAAAAATAAAAATAAGTGGGCAAAAGACAAGAACAGGCGTTTGAGAATAGGAAGCCCATGTGACCATTAAACACTTGAAGATATGTCCAACACCATTGACAATCTAGGAAATGTGAATCTAGGCCATGATAATATACCATTTTATACCCATTTAATTGGTTGTAAATGACAATACCAAGTGCTATAAAGGATGTGAATCCATAGGGTCTTTTACATCGCTGTGACAATAAAATGTTAAAAACAGTTTGTCATTGTCTCCTGAAGTCAAACATTCATATATCTTATGACTCATGATTCTACGCTTTGCTATATACCAAAGAGAAATTCCTGCACATTTACAACAGGAAATATATGTAAGAATGTTCACTGGGGTGCCTGGGTGGCTCAGTTGGTTAAGCATCCGACTTTAGCTTAGGTCATGATCTCATGGCTTGTGAGTTTGAGCCCCGCGTCGGGCTCTGTGCTGACAGCTCAGAGCCTGGAGCCTGCTTCGGATTCTGTGTCTCCCTCTCTCTCTGCCCCTTCCCTGCTCACGCTCTGTCTCTCTCTGTCTCTCAAAAATAAATAAGCATAAAAAAATTTTTAAGAAAGGATGTTCACAGGAGCACTGTTCACAATGGCAAAAGCCTGAAGTAATCCAAAAACCCATCAACAACTAAGTAAATGAAAAAGCTGTGATATATTCACCCAATGAATAGCATATCACATGTCAGAAAAAACGAACGACTGCAACATGCAACAACATCATGATAAATTTTGAAAGTCCTCCAAGATTACAGTTGACATATTTTATAGTTAAAAATCAACAAAAAAATAGGGGCACCTGGGTGGCTCAGTCGGTTCTGTGACCGACTTCGGCTCAGGTCATGGTCTCACAGCTTCTGAGTTCGAGACCCGTATTGCATTGGGTTCTGTGCTGAGAGCTTGGCCTGGAGCCTGCTTCGGATTCTGTGTCTCCTTCTCTCTCTGCCCCTCCCCAACTTGTGCTCTGTCTCTCTATGTCTCTCAAAAAATAAATAAATGGAATAAAAAAGTTTTTTTTCCAATCAACAAAATACACACACACACACACACAAATACACATTCACACACACACAAAATGTTATCAATATGTGAAAAGGAAGTCCATAAAATACATGAAAAGAAAAGCAAGGGCACGAATCAACATAAGAACATAGTGATGGTTATATCTGGTGGGAGGAGAGAGCAGAGCAGTGTGTCGGCGGGGGGGGGGGGGGTTGGAGAGACACCTGATTCTTTATTTTTAAGGCCATGGCTTGAATTTTGAGTTATGGCTTATGGATATTTATCACAGAACTGAAACAAACAAACAAACAAACATAAATAAATAAATAAATAAATAAATAAATAAATAAATAAATATTGGGCCATGCACACATTGATGATGAGAATGTGTATGAACTAAACATGATGGTTAATCCATCTAACCATAAATAGGAAGGAAGAGGGAGCCCTTGTGAGGTCTCTGGAGCAGCACTATCCATAGACATCTGAGATGGAAAGCTCCATGTCTGCATCATCCAATGCAGTAGCCACTGGCCTACACTAAGTACTAAGGACACAACGGAGGAACTAAATTTTAGGTTGTATTCCTTTGAATTAATTTATAGTTAAATGCAAATAGCCAAAAACAGTGATGGGAGAAAATTAGTATTGCTCAGGGATCCCTGAGCAAATTGGCCTGGCTTAAGTAAATGGTTCTTAACGGAAAGCAACCCAAACTAAGGTTGACCAAAGACATAAGTCACTTCCCTTGCGAAAAATCCAGTTTGCCGTCTCCAAAGGGTGGGATCGGTACTTTTCTTTCTTCTTCTTGTCTTTCCACTTAGAGTAGTGGGAGAAGTCTATTTCCCACTACTACTTACCACACGCATTCATTCATTCATGCCTCATTTAATTTTTCTTTCTCCCTTCTCAAGCTCTCCGTTTCAGTAAGTGAACAAGACTTGCTGTAAACACAGAAGACACAAGCCGGTTATTATCTGAGTAAAGTCTAAGTCTGCATGTTTCCATGTATCTCCCTCCTTCTCGTTAATGGCATCATTCAATCACAGTTTAGTAGCTTCCAAGTGAGAGGATTAGAAGTGTCAGGGGAATTGATCACTCAAACCAGGAAACGCGGGGTTTTTAGTTCAAACAGTATCTAAAGAAGCTGGTAAGCAGCAGCTGAGAAGATGGAAGATGAGAACCAACGCCTCCCTTTGAAGTAAAGACTACCCAGACTGTGAGTATAACAATGTTCATTACTGCCAGAACTCCAAGTGGCTGTTTGACACATGCTTTAGAATGTATCATAAAATCTATAAAAATATCAACAAGATGCTTTCAAGTGACACGAAACAGCTAGAGTGCCCTATTTGCAGGGACACTGCTGTTTAAAGGCAATTTGCTGGATTGCCTTCCATCTGGGACCAACGCAAGTGCCTTCCAATCCCTCTCCCTCCCACCGCCAACCCCCCCCCCCCCAGCCCCTTCCCTCCTCGCTCCCTCCTCCCATCTCCAGCTAGAAACTAAGATTTTAAATGTTTCATTTCTGCTTCCTTTGAGGGCCAGGAGGAGAAAATGAAGCTTTTCTTGGCTTGCTTCTCAACTCTCCTAAGAGATTCAGAGACAAAAAGATTGCTTTGGGAAAATAATAATGCCAAATGAGCATTAAAATAATAAATGGGTTTTCTGGAAATTAGGTTCTCAGAGGTCATGCAATTAAAAGTTAGGAGGAAAACACACCTCAGGCTTGATTGGAGGAGACAAGCAAGAGCCGGGGCAAAGACTTCCACCATACTTCAAGATCCATTCAAGGTTCGAGGCAAGGGAGCGTGTTGATTAATCTATTTGCATACTTCCAGGACTTGATAACAAGCCAGAGTGTAGTATAATTTCATAGGCACTGATTAGTAATAATAATGAGGACCGTGATTAGGGCCCTGAATACGGAGGGGTCAGAGCAGAACACAAGGCAAACGTGAGTCAGCAGCACAACATTATTTGAAAAATAACAAAGACCCTGAATGGCCTGAGGAGCCATGTGGATGCCTTTCATTACATGAATGTTGGTATATGAGACTTTGTCACGGCACCGTTTACAATCAGGGAACGTATCTCTCAAATACTGTCCTCGGAAAAGCTTTATGGACATCCAAGAACCCACGGGCAGCTTGTGTTTCAATAAACGTGCCTCCCTTGTGACTCACGGGTCAGCAAGGATCCGCTGTGATTTTTCCCTTCGCCCAGCAAACTCCATCACACGATCCTTGACCGAAGAAGTGAGAAGGACCTTTTCTAGAAGACCGTTTGCCTTGCTGAAGAGGGCACAGGGGTTCGGAGGTAAAGCAACTGTGCCAGAGACCCAGAGCTAGTAAGGGGCTAAGCTCTCTAGGGGACCCCTGCCCCTCCCCAGCCCCCCTAGTGCTCTCTAGATAGGCCACCAAAACTCCAACTTCATTCCGCTAGGCTGGAAAGCCAGATCTGAGCCATAGGACAGAAATACAGATCATTTGGCTGCAAAATCCTAGGGATTTGACAAACCGGCTTTAAAAGTGCTGCTCTCCATCAGACCAATAAGCCGTTTTTTGAAATACAGTGTGGCACACTAAGGAGTGTTTGGCAAGGAATAGAAGCAGAGTGGCATTTCCAGCTAATATGTTTGGATGAATTCAACTGTGGTTGATGTCTTCATCTGAGGAAACACTCCTCACTTATTCCCTGTCGCTCCAAAACAAGCGTGAGAGGATAATCTGAGAAGCCCGTCTATGCTAACGCACAGTGAATATACGTCTGAGTCTACACAAACGCGCGGCTGAAAATATCACCCGTGCTCCAGCGGCAGGGTCCGTAATACGTGTTTCTCCCGAGAGCGTGTTCTGCAACCCACTCGTAACAAAGGCCTGCTTAGAGGGTCTCTACGGTCCTTTCAGATCTGACATTCCCTGTAATTTGAAGTTTTCCTTCAGACCTCTGAGCTCTTTTGTTAAGCCTCAAATGTAGGCGTCATCTGTTCTAACTGTTGATTAAGTCTGAGCTTTATTCATATAACGTTCTAGCACGATTCCCTTTAAATGGGTTGGTTCTTAAAGCTTTGCTTTCTAACGCCTCATTCGAACGCTTTTATCAAAGCAATAGAATGTCAACTCTGCTTCCTGATAGCAGGCTTCCCTAAGTTGTCCTTTTGATTCTATCACATGGTGGATGAAAGACAGCCACAAATCCTCCTTACTGAGAGATGGGGTCTCTTTCCTCTCCCTTTGGATCCGGGGCCATTCCTGCTGAACCGAAGAATACAGCAGAAGCAATGCTGGGCTGGTTTCTGGGTCCTGGCCTTAAGAATTTGGCAGCTTCCACTTCCTGTCTCCGGAGTATTCAGCCATCATGCTGTGGCAGAGACAAAACAGCCTCCTGGAGGCACCCACATAAAGAGGAACTGAGGCCCCCAGCGGAGCACCCATCCAAACCCAGCACCAACCTGCCATCTTGGATGTAGGTCCTCTGGCCCCATTTTAGCCATTCCAGCTGACAATGAATGGAACGGAGAAGAGTCAACAGGCCCCTGACCAAATTGCAGACTCGGGAGGGTTGTGTTGAGGCAGTCTGACATGCAGCAATAAATACCACTCATAGTAATGATGATAATGAAGATAATAAAGGTAACCTTTCACGAGCATTTATCAGGTTCTAGACACAGTGCAAAGCACTCCCCATGAGTAATATCATTTAATTTGCACAACAAAGCAAGGAGGAAGCCACTCTTACTCCCCTTTAGAGAGAGGGAAACCCAAGCTTCAGGTGACCAAATACCTAGTCCAAGTTCATTGAGCCAGTAAGTGCAGACACAGGTCACCGACCCAAATCTGCCTTCCCTTTTGTTCTGTGCCGCTCCCTCTGTGTCTTGGTGTGCTTGATGACTCATCCTCTGTGCGGTTACGTCTATTGCCTCTCTGTAAATGATACCTACATCTGTTCTGACAGTTCTGACTTCTCACCAGCTCCCACCTATCTCCGTAAGAGCATAGATGGGTAAACGTCTTCTCGGATCTTCCACCTCTGTGCTGCCTCTAAACCTCGCAGCTCTCTTCTGCAATTCCTCTGTTCGTCACTGCTTCCCTTCCGGGCAGCGGGGAATCCCCCAGGAGATGGGCAAGGTCTTATTCTTCTCAATAGCCTTTAGCATCTGGCACATGGTTGACTCCGTCCAAGTGTCCAGTTAATTACATCAACTGCATTACATTCATTACGTTATTTTCCGGCTTCCACCTCGAAGTCGTTATTTCCCGAAGCAAACCATCATCACCTCCATAGTTTCCTCTGCTGTATTCCATCAAAGACTCCACCATTCTCGCAGTCCCACAAGCTTGGTGGTATCCAACACCTGCTTCCCTTTCAGGCACTAAGTCCACTCAGTTCTTCGGAATGGCCCTCACTTCTCACGGGCCCATTATATTCCGTCAGCCCAGCTCCCATTGTAGTATCTGTGGATTATTGTAATTTTCCTAAAACTAGTATTCTCGCCTCATCGTCTCTCTTCCAATCCCTCTTGAACATTTTTTCACAAATGCCAAATGAGTCTTCTTAATGCATTGTCCTTATCTCATCACTGTCGTCTCAACTCCTTCAGCGGCTTGTGACCCCAGGATCACGTGACACTCTTCTGTGACTCAGTCAGGATGCTTTCAACTGCAAGTAAAACCCAGCCTTGCGCTGGTCTAAGCAAGGAAATCTAGAGTTCAGAATCAAGATCTCACAGCTTAGGGGGTTCCTTTGCATCTCTCCAGCCTTGGTTTCATGCCACGCCTGGTCTCTCTCATTTATGTTGCCTCATGGTGACATCAAGGGCTACAGGCACCGTCAGATTTGCTCGTTGTGGGTTTTTTTAAGAGTAGAGAAAAACGTCTCCAAAAGCATCCAGCAGACCTTTCCTTTCATCTCTTTAGCAAGTTATATTTGTTGGTGCAAATTTACGAGTGTTTATTTCTTGCTTCCTAGACATGTCCAATAACGGTTGGCTGCCATTCTGCCTGTCATCTTCATTCCTGTCATGTTCATTCCAGGATCCAGGCTGAAGGAGCAGCCCTTATATGGGATGTTACTAGAACCACACCAGGGCTCACTTTCCTAGATCAAAATGAGCCTCATGACCAAACCTGACATCCCTGAGGCCAGGGAATCAGTGGGAGCCAAAGACAGGAGCAGCAGGATCAGGAATAATAATATTCTCCGGACCAATTGGGTCACATACTGATTCTTGAACCCATCACCGGCAAATGGGTGGAGATTTTCCTTCTGCCAGGGCATACCCTTTGAGCTGAGGTCCAGTTCCCAAGAAGTTTTGCTATTACCCAATGGAGGAAAGAAAGTCGGGGACTTACAGTAATGTACAATATGCTTAACATTCAAGGTCTCTCATACTCTGTCCCAACCCGGTGTTCCAGTCTCCTATGGCTCTCCTACTCATCAAGAGCACCTTCTTCTGTGGACACATCTCCACCATTGGTTATGTTGTTTTTCCCACCTGGAATGCCTTCTTTGGGCCTCCCATCCTGGACATACCTAAACACCTTCTAGAAAGCTCCGTCCATCACTTCCATCCTCTGACATTAATCATTCCTCTAACATCAAACATCAAACACCACTTCCTAACATGAACTCTTAAAATTTGAGATATCCAAACGCCTTAAAAGTAACTTAGCTCAGCATCTCCTAAAGGGAGGACACCCCAATCCTATAAAATGCTTTGTGCCCTCCCACCACAAACGTAAGTGGTAAAAAATGTGGTCAGAAACCCTGTATGTGTGTTATGATCTCTCTGAGTCATTCGTAATGTTCAGTAGCACATTAAAATCTCTGAGAGGTTTGTATAAAGTTATTAGAATTAAGAAATCAATATTCTAATAATAAACATATAACTTATGTAAAATCTATTTCTGAAACGCATTAATATATGTTTGATAAGATAATCATTAATTAATTTTTTTTTTTAACTAAGACATTGTTAAACTTTGTTTAAATTGGCATTTTCTACAGGTCACGATCTCGCGGTCCGTGAGTTCGAGCCCCACGTCAGGCTCTGGGCTGATGGCTCGGAGCCTGGAGCCTGTTTCCGATTCTGTGTCTCCCTCTCTCTCTGCCCCTCCCCCGTTCATGCTCTGTCTCTCTCTGTCCCAAAAGTAAATAAAAACGTGGGGAAAAAAAAATAAAATAAATCGGCATTTTCTATACCTGTTTGTCAGTGATCAATGTCCTGTACAACTATTAAGTAATCCCTGTAACCCATGTCGGAAAATGAGGATGTAGGCCGAACCTCTCATTTAGTAGACAGCATCACTGAGATCCAGGTAAGTGTAGTGACTCATCTAAGGTCACAGAGCAAGTGTGGTGAAACAGAAAGAGACGCAGACTTGGAGGTAAAAGTCTGAGGAGTAGTTCTGTTTTTCAATTAAACCAGCAGCTTTAGCGTAGATAACCACAAACTGTCCAGAATTCTGTGTCCCCCTCCTTCGTTACCTGAGGATCTTAATAATATTGATGTCTCAGTGCTGTTAAATGAGATAATGTGCAAAAACACTTTCTGAAGGGTGCCCTTTCATACAAACGTCTGATCATTTCATATGGAGAATCCGAGCTGAAACTCAAGTCTCCAGACACCCAGCTGGTGCTCCGTTTCTACACCATCCTGCCCCGCCATTCCTTTAGTCCCTTAATTCTTTTGCTACCTTGTTAGTCATTTGGCTACTTCCTCTCTGTGTGCCTATGTCCTCAGCGAGACTGTGTGTTTTTTCAAGGGAGTGAATGCATCTTCCATTTCCATTAGTTGTTCACGGCACCAAACACAATATGATATATATAGTAAGTATTGGAAAAACAATAAATTGGGTTTACTCCCGATGACAGCTGGAAATGATATTCAGTGTAGAGAAAATAAAATTTTCAGGTATGCACTAATTTCTTTTATCTCGCTGAATATGAAGAAAGAATTGAAGGTAATTCCGTGCCCTAAAAGAAGTGCAAAGGGAGTTTCAAAGAAAATGAGTTCGATAATTTAAAAGTTTGACCTGAGAAAGGAAGGCTCAGGAATTAGAAGATTTTTTTAGTACTCATTATGAAAAATTCTAATTGTGCTTCATAATGACAAGTCCTTGCAATGATAAAGTTCTATATATAGTTTCAAAACACTTTAAATAAATATACGTGAGTTCGTATATGTTCCGTAAAAGACTTGCACTGACAAATACAAATTCTGGGGAAATCGGCGAAAACTGGGCTGGCTTTGTTATTCCCATTTATTTAAAAATGGAAGGATTATTCAAATCATTCAGGTTTTTAAAACTTCTTATGTTTAAAGCATCAGTTTCTAGGGGTGGCTGGGTGGCTCAATCATTTGAACTCAGGCCCCTCAGTTCTAGGGGCGTCTGGGTGCTTCTCGTGATTGTGGTTCTGGTTATGATCCCAGGGTTGTGGGATCCAGCCCACATCAGGCTCTGTGCTGGGCATTGAGCCTGCTTAAGATTCTCTCTCTCTCTCTCTCTCTCTCTCTCTCTCTCTCTCTTTTCTTCTTCTTCTGACCCTCTGTCCCACGCATGTGCTCTCTCTCTCTCTCAGAAAATATGTAAATAATAATAAAGCATCAGTTTCCAAATAAGTGGAAAATGCTTCAAATTCTGTACAGAAAAGGTCTCACCAATGCCAGGATTATACTTCTCTCATGTGTCATGATGAACACTTGAAGTAGAAATAATTCATTGGCGTTGCTATTGCAAGATTAAAATCCTGTTTTCCTGCCCCTATCTCTCCATAAACACCAATGGGTAAAATTATTTTTTGAGGCTGACTTTAAAAATTACAGTTATTCTGCCTGTGTGTACAACATCTCCCTCCATACAACTCTTCACTAATATTCCCAGGTACATAGGTTCCCCAGACATGATTGAGGGGCATATTTCCCATCTCTAACCAGAAATCCTGCAAATACATAAGAGAGAAGGCATGCACTTTTACTACACACATATTTAGAAGTTTAATTAGCCAAAATAGTATATAATCACACGTACCAGTCAGGACAAGCTACCTTTTGCTCAATAATAAATACCTCCTAAATCTCAGACAGTTTATTTCTTGCTCATGTTACCTATCCAATACGGGGAGTCAGGTGGCTGTGCTCATCCTAATCGTTCAGGGACTCCATCTGATGGAGGCGTGTGCTTTCACACTCACCTTGTGGGTGACCAGAAGAGCTACAGCATATCACACAGGCAATTAAATGCTTCCACTCTTAGCAAAAATACACATCATATCACTTCCACTTTTTCCATTTAATGGAATAAAAACATAGCCTCATCGTGTCCAAGTAAATCTGGTCATAGTTGTCATCCCTTTGGGGGGTTGGCTATTCAGGCTTAAACTTCACTCTGCCTTGTCTGATACATTGGTCCCTAGCCACATGCGGCTGGTCAGCTCTTGAAATGTGCCAGCGCAAGGTGAGATGTGCCGGAAGTAAAAAAAATTCTGGGTTTCCCTAAGACTTAGCACCAAAAAGACTGTAAAACATTCCCTTCGCCACTTTTCAATATTGATTCCAGGTTGAAATGAGAATGTTTTAGATGTGTTGGGATAAATACATTATTGAAATTAATTTCGCCTGTTTCTTTTTAGTTCGTTTAATGGGTCTACCAGAAAATGTGCCTTACGTTGTATTTCTATCAGATAGCATTTCTCTGGTCAATTCAAGGTTTTGTCAACCAGCTCAAGTCTGCTCTCCCCCTTCTCTCAAGGTCCACCTCCAGGGGGGCGGAGTGTGCATGGAAGACATTCAGAGTGGGGGGCTTATCGGTACAGGCTGCCCTCGGCTCCCCTCTAGCTTTTACGGAGATAGACTTCATCCTGCCTGGTCTTTCTGGGACAGCCTCTGTACCCGCTCCACCCAGCTGAGGTCAGTACTCCCAGCAAGACGTTTGACTGATACAGCCCATGTCTGGACACAGGTGAGAGCTTCGCAATGAGACAGAGGTCTCTATTCGTCCTCTGTCCATCTCAGGTCCATTGTTTCCTTACTGGAGCAGATTCAGGACTTCTTTATAAGGTTGACAGTCTCCTGAAGCCACACTCCCAAACTTATGCACATTTTTTATTGTGCTCAAATACACATAACATGAAATTTACCATTTCAGCCATTTGAAGGGTACAGTTCAGTGGCATTGAGTATGTTTACACTGTTGTGCAACCACCACCATTGTGCGTCTCCAGAATTTGATCTTCCCCAAATGAAACTCTCCTACTCATTAAACAAGGTGCATTTTTCATCATCTCTCTTACACCTCCATGGAGCTCAACCCAGAGTTTGGCCACTGGCTTTCTCTCCCTAGAAGACACATCAGGGACTCAGTCTGGATTCAGGTCTTCTCTGGAAAATTCTCAACATCTTTAAAGGAAAATTTCGTAGACAAATACTGTTGCTTCTAGATGCTGTCCACATAGTATTTTATTTAAACATTTTTCAGAACTTACTTTCTTTTAGAGAAAGTGAGAAAGCAAGTGAGGCAGAGGGATAGGGGGAGAGAGAGAGAGAGAGAGAGAGAGAGAGAGAGAGAGAGAGAGAATCCCAAGCAGGCTCCACGCTCAACGCAAAGCCTGACGCGGGGCTCAATCCCATAACCCTGGGATCATGACCTAAGCCAAAATCAAGAGTCGGATGCCCAACCGACTGAGCCATCCAGGCTCCCCTTATTTAAACTTTTAAGAGTTAGAGGTGTTTGTAAGATCCTTATTAACTGGGGCAACAAGCATAAGGTGAGACTATCCTACACTAATCAGGACATATGTTCATCCTATGTATTAATTAGCAGTTCTCAAAGTGCAGTCTGAGGACCTCTGGGGTTCCTGAGACTCACTCAGGAGGTGGGCAAAGTCAAAACTATTTTTATAATAATACGAAGATAATATTTGCCTTTTTCAAACTCATTATTATGAGTGTACAATAGATTCTTCCAGAGACCACATGACATATGATGTCATTGCTCTGATAGCTGAAGAAATATATGCTTTTGTATGCTTGAGTTTTCCAGAATTTTCCCAGGTTTTTGGTTGAGGGTATGAACATACGTGTTTTCAGAGATTAACTCTCTTTTTTCTCAGGGATTCTACTGAGCTTCTATAAGCTATCTTCTTATATCTGCTATAACATCTGCCTCTGCAATTTCATTATTGTCCGATAAATCATTATTTTGAAAATCCTAATTTGCCGTTATGCTTATGTATAAATTCAAGAAAAAAAAAGTATAATTTGTTGTCTTATTTTGCAATTTTTAAAAAAATATCAGTTTTAATTTCTAATAAAGCAAATATCAGTATGTATAACCTATCCACCACTCCCTCCCCCAAAAAACCTGTGGGGTCCTCAATAATTTTTAAGAGCATAGAAGAGTCTTAAAAGCAGAAAATTTGAAAAAATTCTGTTATAGATAAATTTTATGCTAAGTCTTGGGATTTTAGCCTGTTTGGACACAAAAATCTTCATTTCTCTAAAAAAAAGCATAACGCTTACAATGAAGAGTTCTATTTTGCATGACAAAGGCTAGGAATTTGAGTCTGTTTTCTGTAGTCCACTTTCCCCAGTGAGGTCTTTTTCATGATACAGGGGCTGAGGGAATAGAACCAGAGAGGATTAAAAATCATATTTAATAGTTCAAAATGTTATGTTTCCATGTGCATAAGTCATGTTGTGATGGGAAGAGGATATTTGGTTAGGAACCACGGTTTTGAACACCCAAAGCCTATCCAGATGTAACTCTCAGCATTTTGATGTGATCAAAAGATATCTGAGTAGAGAATACAGCCAAAGAAACACTTTTGACTGCAGACTTGACTTTTTTTTTTAAGTTTATTTATTTATTTTGAGAGAGAGAGCACAAGCAGGGAAGAGCCAGAGAGAGAGGGGGAGAATCCCAAGTAGGCTTTGCACTGTCAGCACAGAGCCTGACACAGGGCTCTATCCCATGACGATGAGATCATGACCTGACTAGGAATCAAGAGTCAGAAGCTTAACTGACTGAGCCACCCAGGCATCCCTGGAGACTTTAAACTCCAACACAGAACCCTAGCCCTGGTGAGCTGAGTTAGGCCACATGATGCCCCAAAGACTTTCTGACTATCTTAGTGCCTCTTATTTGACTCCATTCTCTCTAGAAGCAAATGTGGATGGCCCATAAGATTCAGCTAAACATTTTCTGAAACGGTCACATTTCTGTATACGTCTCATGACTTTTAGAGCAAAGATGATTCCAAGACAAAGATGACCAAAGAAAGAAAGTAGAGCGTGGGGGGGGGGGGGCACCCTTTGATCTAGTAAAGCTTAAATTCTTCCTACTAATGTTCTTTTCCTCAATCATCTTGATAAAATTAATAATAGGCTAACCCAACCTTAGCAGCATTCCAACATTCTACCTTCCTAGGTAGTGGAGGCGGTGGTGGGAGGGTACCTCACCTCTTTCTTGACCAAGGTAACTTGGTTCACTCCTAGATAGTAATCAGTTCAGACCACTCCCCTAAGGCAGGAAATACCAAGCCTGACATGATCCCAGCATTCCTAATAGCAAATTGAGTGTGGAACCGGATTGCAAACCTATTTGTAACGTCCTCCAGGAGGATAGCCAAAGACCCTGCTGGATCTTGCTTCAACCAAAATGGGCTTCACTGGGCCCAGCCCACTCCTAACCCCCTGGCAGGGAATTAGACCAGTGCCAGTAGAGGGTCTAAAAGATCCCAGGGACAACAAAGTGTGACCAGTCAGTACCCAGAATTCCAGTGCCTCTTGACCACTGTCATTTGGGAGCCTGGGAGACTTAGAGTCACCCCTAAGTCAGTTCTCATAGTCAAAGCCACATTTCTTCTCTCCCCTATCTGCCCACCATCATGGTCCCCAAATTCCTCACTGCATAAGAGAATAGGACCGAATTTACCACCTGTCCATATTCACATAGCCTCTTCTATCTTCCAGTCCTTGACACTTACCCAATGGAGGGGTTCAGCTTCAGGCACTGCTACCTCTCCACGTGGTACCATTGGCTGCCTTGCCCCCCTTCCCACCCCCCCTCCCCACTGCCACGTGTAGGTGGTGGATTGTAGCACGGTTTTCATCATCCTTGTGTGATAGAAGCCACAGCAGCTCCAGTGCCCAGGTACAACATGTCTAGACCTATGGAGACGCTGGCCCCTCCCACCATTTGCAGAATCAGGTGCAGTGCTGTGCCACTGGGCATGGGATCCATTTCCCTGGCAGTAGCTCAGTGGGGGCAGGTAACAACACCCTTAAATGTGGAGCATGAACTTTCACCAACAAGAGACAGGCTGAAAATACAACCCTCCGACAAAAGATTCTCAGGCACAATATTTGGGATAACCTGTCCAAAGATGGCCCCATGGCCCCATGACTGCATAACTGAGGGGTTTCTTTCCCTCCTTTCCTGACACTTCTCTTTATTTCCTTCACTCTTGAAACCCTGGTGTCACATACCCACTGCTCCTTCCCCAGTAAGGCATAACCACATAAGCTCTGCTTCAAGTCCTGTTATGATGTAACTTAGACACTGAAAGCCTCTGATCAATTATTCTTCTCAAGGGATGGACAGAAGAAGGTGTTGATGGGAAGGTGTCTGGAGCCACACCTTGGGTGCCCAGAGCAATGAAAAAACAAGTACAAGTTCTGATACAGAACTCACCTGTTCAACAGCGGTTTTGCCTCTTGGAAATGGGGATACTCTTGTGTTCCACTGAATTCTGTTGTTCAGTCTCACGCTTTGCCTCATCTCCAGCCCCCTGCTCCCCACTCCTTGCCTACGTTGGCCCATGGCAGTTTGTTTCGCCTTCACTGCCTCTTGCTGGTCTCCAGACTTGCCTTCACCTGCGCTCTTTCCAACTCAGATGGACCCACTGAGGCCTCTGGTTTCTCTCCTGTCATGTGGACTCTCGTGCCATGCCCCCACGCCAGGAGCTCAGAGAGCCAGCTCAGTGAGCCTCAGCATGTAGCCTTAGTAGCCTGTGCCTTTGAGTGAAAAGAAATATTTAGAAGCACTTGCCTGGTAATGTGGGGAAATCTTTAATGAGATAATATTGTAGGAAATTAAACAATTCCCATTTATGACTTTTGCTTCTTATCGCAGGCTAGAGAAATGGAACCCCTAGAGGAAATCCACCAGATGACCCGTGGCTAGAAATCGGTCACTACGCACAAACTATTTTGAGGAGAGGGAGAGACTGAATTTTGTGAACCAATGACTTCTTTTCATCTCTGCCCCTACAAGCCCTTTCGCCAAAAATTTGTCCACCAGGCACCTTATAAATGAAATGCAGTGAATCCGGCTGGTTTCAGGTTAATCAGTGAAAGTTAATGGTACATTTGGTGAACAAAGTGATGGCTGGAGCTAGACCTGCCTTAGAATAGGAGAGTTGGGGGGAGGAGGGGAATTCAGATGAAGAAACTGAGGCTAAAAAACTGAAGGGTAGTGACTGCTCAAGATCTTGCTGCCCTTTAGTGGCCAAGCCAGGCCTAAACCCAGGTCACCTGCCTCCCAGGATACAGGGTAAGTAAGCTTGGTGATTAATTCTTTGGGCAGCCCAAAGCAGGCTCTCCCGTTGGGTCATAGGACATTTGTATTATCCCTCGGCTGTATCAGCCTCTACTGCCCTTCTGTCAGCCTCCAAAAACGGGACATGAAAATGGATTTGTTCAAGTGGTGACCCACAGATTCCAAGCCTTAGCACCTTTTTAAATGAGCAAGTGACACAGGGCCAGGCAAGATGCAACCTCCACCAATGAATTAATTAGACTTTCAAAAAGAGCAAGCAGGCTTGCGGTGGTGTTTTATTACACAGTTTTCGAAGTGGTAATTGAAAAAGAAGCACTTGATTTTAAATTCCCTCCCCGAGGTGTTAATTATGGCAGGGAGGGACTGTGGAGGCAGAATCCTATGTAAAATGAATTGCTCCATCACTCAGGACTTGCGGGGTCCAGATCCCCACGTACTCGCTTTGGGAAATTGAAAGGGAAAGAGCAGGACACAACGTGGAAGTTTGGCTCTGGGATCTTTAGCCACTGCTCTACTGAGAAATTTAAAATACTCTCTTTTGATGATCTTCCTCCAAAGTACCACAGATCAGAAGGTTAATGTGAATGAAATTAAAGGAAAACACTGAACTTGAACGGCCGCCTGCGTAGCCTGTCATGTCTCTTCCATTTCTCCTCCTCTCCCTTTCCTTCCATCCAGAAAACTGAGTCTTTGGGCTAACTCGATGCCATTCAAGTTCCTTAAGGCTTGCCGAACAGCTACGCTGCGTTAGACATTAGAATTCTACACAGGGGCACGTGACATTCTGTGCTTGTAGAGGATGTAACAAGGGGGAAACAGGCATGTGTCACAGATGTGAACAGATCCGTGGCCCCAAGAAACAAGGAAGTACAGTTGACTCCTGACGAACTTGGGGGGGGGGGTGAAGAGACACCGACTCCTCCTGTCAGAAATCCGTGTATAACTTTTGACTCCCCAAAACCTTAGCCTCTAATAGCCTGCTCTTGACTTACTGATACCGATAGTATAAACAGTTGATTAACACGTATTTTGTGTGTTATATACATTACACACTATATTCTTATGATAAAATGAGCTAGAGAAAAGAAAATGTCATTAAGAAAAATGTTAAGGAAAAGAAAACACATTCACAGTCCTGTCCTGTAAAAAATCTGCATCTAAGTGGACCCGGCAGTTCAAACCTGTGTGGTTCAAGGGTCAACTGCATAGTGTCTGTGACAGAGAGACGGTGGAAGATTTACCCACGGTGTTATTGGTCCATACGGTGTTAGGAGACAAAGTCAGAGTTGAGAGGTATTAGGAAATCATCTAATCATATTCCTTCACCAGTGCGGTAGTCTTTCTGGATGTTCAGGATTCAAATTAGTAGCATCAGTAAGAGTGTGGCTTCTAGAGACAAAGTGACACTTCAAATCTTGACTCCATCATGTGACTTTGGGCAAGTTACTTAACCTCTCTATGTCTGAGTGTTCTCATCAGTAAAATGGGGGGGGGGAGGGGCGGTGATATACATACCCACCTTTGAGGTTTTTCATGAGAGCTAAGTTCACGTATGTAAAGCATTTACAATGGAGCCTGCCCCATGGGATATACACCCCATATGCCTATTTGCTTTGGAGTGGCAAAGGAGGACTTGTAGAGCCTCACAGATGAGAGAAGGATGATGCAGAGACACTTGCAGGGACACTCGCAGGGTGGGAAGGGAGGGACGGCAGGGGACATAACACAGGACCTAGTCACACACACATACACGTGTATGCGTGCACATGCATACACACACCATGCCCAGACAATAAGCCCACCCGCTGCCCAACCCACTTTGTAGAAGAAAAGGAGAGAAGGAGCCTGCATCAACTGAGTATTTACGTCAAAGACACTGAGGGGAAAAGTGTGGAAGGGACTGCATCTATGTGAAAGTAATTAGGTAAGTTTTTGCTAAGGACACAAGGGAGAGCTTACCAGCTAAGTTCAACTCAATTGCAGAGACAAAGGTTCTGTTTTGCACGACTGAAATTGTGACCGTGAAATTCAAATCCACCAATGAGATCAATGAAATCACCCATGACTAGCTGTGCTTTCCGGCATTCTATGTCCACAGCTGCTTCCTCTGAACGTTGCCAGCTCCTGCCCCTTCCACTCCCCGGAAACCTCACCTCTGCAAATCCCAAAACGAGCCCAGCACCTCCTCACCCAGCCTGGGTGGGCAACGGCCCCAAGTGACACCTGGGACTGATGATCTTTAAGTCTGAGATGCCCCGTGAATAGAGTGGGCATGACTGTGCCAAACTTGGTGGAAGAATGGGGACCAGAACCAGCTGACCTACAGCATCACCTTCTCGTAGGGTTTTAGTGATACACGAATGAGTTAATGCATGGAAAGTGCAGAGCAGGTGCTCAGGAAAAAAAAAAAAAAAAAAGATTATGTTTTTATAAATGACTATTCTATTCTTTTGGTTCTGAGATTTCTGGAGTTGTGAAGCACGTGCATACGTGTGCATGTATGAGGACACCTCGATGCAAGCAATGTATATTTGCACACAATTTAGGAAGGCTCAGGGGAGTTCAGTTGGAAGGTATTCCCTAATGAAACTGTTATGCCAGACAGAAGCACGTAGGAAGCCTTCAAAGTTCCCACTGTCCGAGGGATGGGACCCAAACATCAGTAATTTTTCAGACTCACGTGCAATTGCATCGTGCTGACAAGGTCAGGACCCCGTGCTATCGTTCTGATCCTTGCTTCTCAAAGTGTGATCCGGGACAGGCAGCATCAGCATTTCCTGGGAGCTGCTCGCTGGAAATGCAAAATCTTGGGCATCACCCCAGATCTGCTAAATCAAATCTGCATTAGAACAAGATCCCCACCTCTTGGGTTTTTTGGTTACGATTAAATGAGTCCATATACATCAAGGACTGCTGTAGAAGTCTCAACCTCAGAATTACAGGTTCCGTTCTCTCCGGCTATAAAAAGCTTTGGCAATCCCCAGGCCTCAGTTTTCTCTCTGGTAAAATAGGATGTTGGGCTCAACTCTGGCATCCAATCAGTCTGTGAGTGGAGGCGGGTGGCCTCCCACCCAGCAAAACTCCTGATGATCCTTGATCCTCCCTTCCCTCCCCAGCTGGGGCCCCTAGAGTTTCCTGCTGGGGAGTCCAACCCAGGAGCGACTGAATCTGGCAAGAGCTAAAAAGTAATTCCTTTAAATCAATAATTTGCAATTAAACACAGAAGACAGTAAGCCAAGTGCGGGGGGGGGGGGGGAGTGGGGAGGAGCAGGCTTCTGGAAAGAGGACAGCTGAGCACTTCAAACCTTCGGAACTGAGAAGCGGGGAAAGCCCAACCCTTTCCAAGCAAGCAAATGAACATTCCGCTCCATTGTTTGTGAGGAAGCAAGCACAGGGACTTAAGTGGTACTTGAGGGGTGAAAAAAAAAAAAAATCAAGAGCTTATATCAGCAGGACTCAATGCCAAGAGCTAATTGACTTTCCACTGCGTTCTCTGCTTATACACTTCCCGTGGCTCAGGGCTCCACTCCACTGTGCTGGGGACCTCTGAAGCCTTAGAACGGGGCTTCAGTTTTCTGGTTGCAGGCAGCACCTGGCTCATGAAAGAACTGGAAGCCTGCCTGGGTCCCCCTCCCCATCCTCAGCAGCAAGTGTCAGACCGGATTGGGTGACTGCCAGGCGGGCAGTGCCAATGGGGAGCACAGACGCAATATAAGCAAGCAGCTCCATGGAGCCAGGATTGAATAATGGTTGATGGATGCTAACAGTGATACCTGCAATCTGGGGCCAGGAGGCCACCCTACAGGTCTCCAGAGATGGGCCAGAGGTACGCTGATATTCTTGAAACAAAATTGACACGTGCTTCATTTTTAAAGGAAATGTACGGGGGCGCCCGGGTGGCTCAGTCGGCTAAGCGTCCCACCTCGGCTCGGGTCATGATCTCACGGTCCATGAGTTCGAGCCCCGCGTCGGGCTCTGTGCTGACAGCTCGGAGCCTGGGGCCTGCTTCAGATTCTGCGTCTCCCTCTCTTTCTGCCCCTCGCCTGTTCACGCTCTCTCTCTGTCTCAAAAATAAATAAACGTTAAAAAAAATTTTTTTAAATAATAAAGGAAATGTACGCCATGTGGCATTGGGGTGGGGGGGGGGTAAAAAATGGAATATAAAGAACTGCAGCTCTAGAAAGACAGGGAATTCAATGTATAGAGATTATAAAACAAAATACAGGTCTTTCGATCCCCCCCCCCCCACCACCACAGTAAAATGAGGAAAGGAATACTATCTTTTCTTTCACAAGTAGTAACAAGTGGCTCCCATACAAGTCATTGGTAATGAGTCAAAGCTGGACATCTTTCCCGGAAGGACAGGAAAAGAAATAACATTTATTGAGGAGCTAGTATGTGCCGAGGTCTAGGTGCTTTATGACAGCATCTCCCCTAACCCTCCTAGTCCATTTGGACACATATTTTAGTATCGACTTCGTTTTACTTAGAAGAAAATTTCCCAGGACTGATTTTCAATTCCAAAATATTCATTTGGCCTCACTGTATGTCAAACACTCTTCCAAAACATGAAGAGAGGGAGAAAATTACAAGGCACAGTCCTGATTTATGATAACGCAGGAAAACAAAATTCACACAAAGGAAAGGTGACTTAATCTGACAAGTGTCAAGTCCTAAATGGGTAACGCAGAAAGGAAGAGCCATACGAATATGAACAGAGACAGAGAGATCAGGACTTCGGTGGAAAGATGCAGAAGTTAGTGGAACAAGTTAGTGGTGAGGGGGTCTTGAAAAAGCAACAACAACACATGATTTGAAGGGTGAAGAGGAAGAAAAATATCCCAAGAGAGCAGTGGGAATTAAGGTACAAAGTGAGAGGGGGGAGATTCGACCTGTCAGATGGTGTGAACACCCCCGATGACTTTTCTTTGAAGGTATTGTGATAATCCAGAGTTTAAAAAGCGGTCACTGGAAAAATGTTGTTCAGATCTTTTTTTTACTCCTAAAGGAATTCTAATCCCACAACATAGCAAGGAAATGTAGCTATTTGGTCATTCAACAATTATTTGCTTGCTTACTTTGGATCAAGCAACCTAAGGCACATCCACTGGCTTGGCACATTGCTAAGAGCTCCACCACCTGCAGAAATCATGGCGCCAGATTCTAGTCTCTCAATAAGTGACACAGAACTGTAGGCTAAAACATTCACCCAACTATAACTACTTTAGAGCAAGGGTGCGTGCTGGTGCTGTTCGCCTAAATGTGGAGCATGCAGAATGCAGAACGGGGAAGGTTCCAGGCATCTCGTATTAGTCACCTGGAGTTATTTTTACCAGTACCCAAGAAGACCCGGGTGCACCATTACTAATCTTTACCTACTGGCCAAACCCAAAGTCACTGTCATAAGAGAAAAGAAAAAAGAGACACGAGGCAGAAGCAAAAACCATCTCACGGTAGAAGTTCTGCATCTTCCTTCCCAAGGAGACGAGCGGAAGGCTGGTTCCAGAGCTCTCTCTTCTCTCTGGGGGAAGTAAGACATTCCATCTCCAGGGAGGAGAAATTCTGGTCTCAATTGTTTAAGTTCTAGAACATTCTATGGGGCCACCATTCCTCTGGGTGGAGCATCTAATGGAACCAAAGTTCACAGGGCGCATAAATGTTGTATCTTAATACCAATGCAGCAGTGTTGCGAGGTGTCCCAGGTTCAAGTTCTGGCAACCCTTCTTTTCTCACTTCCTTCTTCTAACCAAGAGAGGTAAGAATGTCTGAGCTGCTCTGAGCAGCTGTCACCTTTTATTTTCTCTCCCCACTGGATTCTCTCTCTCTCTTCCTCTATCATTTATCTATCTATCTACCTACCTATCTAACTACATACCTACCCATCTATCTACCTACCTATCTATCTATCTATCTATCTTGTGCCATTTAGGCATTTAGGAAAGTAGCATAGGTCAATTTCATTCTCATCACTGAGGTACCCACTGTCTTTGGCTCTTTTTTGCTAGGAGTCTGGCCTGCTGTTCCATTGCATGAAATCCAAGACTCCTATTTGAACGCTGAAAGAAAAACAGAGTTCACAAAACTTCCTTATTTTTAGGCTATGTTGCCCTGCCGGATCTAGGAAAAGGCGCCGCAGAGGAGATTCAGTCCAATTACTGGAGTCCAACATTGGGGTTTGGGAGGAAATACTAAGCAGAAATACTGCTGCTTTACCTTACTTTGCCTCCCTTGTGCACCTCTTCTTTTGAGGGAGACCCCCTGAGAAGAACTGTCTAGACCAACAAAATTCAAACATTTCTGAGTACTCCAGCCAAATAAAATGGGTAAGGACTTCCTAACACCACACCCTAATTAGACTCAGTCTCCATAACTTCCAACATTCACCTGAAATAATTAACTCCCTGGGATTCAAGGAAAATTGGGGGTTCTATGCAAATTCTCCCTTCCGTCTTCTCACCCCTCTTCTGCGACTAATACACTCCACATACACACGTGTGTTCACGCGGGCGCGTGCACACACACACACACACACACACACGCACAGCGCAGCTCCACACAAATGAGATTGAGACGTTTTCTGGAAAAACAATCCATGGTTCTGTTTCCATGGAAGCAATCTCATGTCCCCAGTGGCAGCAAATGGCAGGCAGACGGCGGTAAGGGAGCTCACAGTGCCGCAGTGGGCCTTCTCCCTCACCACCAACCCGAGCAGAATGCACCGCAGGAAAGTGGGAGGCAGAGTTGAGCTTCACCAGAATAACCAAACCTCAAGGGAGGCAGTGAACCCCAGCTGTGCCCCCTTTTTGGGGCACATGTACATCTGGGCACTCTGGGCACGGCTCCAGCCAATCAGCCAGGCTGATCCTCCCACAGCTTTTCACAAAAGGCTGCTCACTCAGAGCAGATGGCGGCGCCTAAACCAAGATGGAGGCCGCCCGGGGCGGGGGGGGGGGGGGGGGGGGCTGGCGCTGAGAGCACATCCGTTGCTCTACGCAAATGCTCCCTACTCACCACCCCCTGTGGGTAGATGCCCCTTGCTTCCCTCCGCTTCTAAAGCCAGGATCCCAAAATGTGGCCCGTGCACCGCTCCGTGGTGCACGAGATGATTCCAAGTGAGGCACGGATGAGTGTTCTTTCAAAAGTGTTAAGCGGTACATATTCATTGTAGTGTGTTTTAGAACTGAAAACTGTGATTTTGTGGATATTATCGCTTAGCGTAAAACTAAAAGTAGGTGTTTAAAAGTGTGAGTCAGTTTTAAGGGATGGAGTGACCATTGGGAAATCTGAGTTAAAGGAAAGATTCCAGTGTCCTCTGTCAGGACTAGGTAACTTTCCAAGCGGGAGGAAAAAGTTCTTGACATGACAGGGCAAAAAGTAGGGACCCACCAGGCAAATTCTCCATTTAGGGCCAGAGAATGTACCGGAGGTTCCCTTCACCTCTCTTTGACCGTAACCCAGTGCGGCTGCCCAGCGCTTCCCCAAGACCTAGGTCAGAAGGAAGGTTTGGTGCATTTGGTTCTCTTTAACACTGATCAGAATCCTGCCCTGGGTCATTTCTGGCCGGATGGACAGGACAACGTAGAAGGCCAAACCGCTGAAAGCCTCTTTGTCTTCCCACTTAAAACCATTACCCTGGAGCCAATCTGAACAGTTAGCAATCTCCTCCTTTCCCTCAGCTTCCCCCTGGCTCTTCTTAGCGTTGAAGACTCAAATGAGAGTTCTACCAAGAAGTCACCTACAGCCCCCCAGGTGTTCTTCTTCCCAAGGTCTCACCACCCCCAAAGCATTGCCACAAAAGAAGAACTAAAAGGAGAAGGGACACAGAAGAAGTTTCTGATCCTCTCTCCCTACGCCACCCTTTTCCCAGACCCTTTGAAGTTTCTGGAGAAAAAGTAAAGAACTGGACCACTGGGCCCCCATTGGAAGGTAGTAACAATAATAACAACAAAAGTAATGATAACCGAGATGGATGAAATCTATCTAGATTCGTCGTATCTACGAAGTAATTATCATTAGTCTCGTGTTCTGGACAATCATTCTAAGGCTCAAGAGGTTCAGTAATTTGGCTAATGAGTGGCAGAGCCAGGACTCAAACCCGAGTCTATGTGACTCTGAATCTTATTCTATTTCATGGACTCAGCTGCCTCCCTTTCATGAGTTTCCCCAAACTCCACTGTGTCCTTTTGTGCCTGTCCTGACCCCTCCCTACTTCCTCTGTGCATGTAGTCAGAGGAGGTCCCGGGAGAGCCCATCAATCTGAACCCCTGTAAAAGGCCATTTCCTCATAACACACCCTGAACATCTGTAAAAACAATTTCTCCTCAAGCCTACAACTGAACCTCATAATAAAAACTCACCATCCAATATAGTCTTAAAAAAAAAAAAACAAAAGCAGCCCTGATGGCATTTTAACTACTAGGGGGACCTAGTGATGTTTATTTCCTAGTTATCCTGGGAAGATGCTCGCCTCTGCCTTTTTGGAACAGGGCTATCTATGAGACACCGGGGTATATATATATGTTTCCATTGGAAAGACTGTGTTGGTCTTCAGCTGTATAGATTGGATTAGAGATTATGCTGCTATAGGGGCACCTGGGTGGCTCAGTTAGCTAAGTGTCTGACTCTTGATTCTGGCTCAGGTCATGATCTCACGGTTCATGGGTTCCAGCCCCACATTAGGCAGCGTGGAGCCTGCAGGGGATTGATTCTCTCTCCCTCTCTCTCTTCCCTCCCCACCACTCTCTCTCAAAATAAATAAGTAAACTTAAAAAGAAAAAAAAAAAAAAGATCATGCTGCTATAATAATCCCTGAATATCAGGCATCTAAATCCATTTCTCACTCACTGTGAGTCACCTCCTGGTTCAGATGACTGTCCAGCCAGCTAGCCTCCTCACGAAAAATTTGCCACTCTTTAGTACTTTAAATTTTTTTGTTGTTTATTTAGTTTAAAAGAGAGAGAGAGAGAGAGAGAGCACAAGCAGGGGAGGGGTAGAGAGGGAGAGAGAGAATCCCAAACAGGCTCTGCACTGTCAGCACAGAGCCAGACATGGGGCTCGATCTTGCAAACCGTGAGATCGTGACCTGAGCTGAAATCAAGAGCCAGGTGCTTAACCAACTGAGCCACTCGGGCGCCCTACTCTTTAGTATTTTTAAAGCCATCTTCTTCCTCATAGGGAAAGCAAAGAATAAAAACCAGAAACAAGCAAACAAAAACAAAAGTCGAGGCGCCTGGATGGCTCAGACAGTTGAGCTTCTGACTCTTGCTTTCGGCTCAGGTCACGATCCCAGGATTGTGGGATCGGGCTCCATGCTGAACGTGGGGCCTGTTTAAGATTCTGTATCTCTCTCCCTGTCCCCAACTCATGCTCTATCTCTCTGAAATAAACAAAACCAAGCAAAAGCTGGACTGGTTTCAGGTGTCCTGAATTCATATCCTAGTTCTCTCCTCTTTATTAAAGTCATTCGATCTCTCTGAACCTCAGTTCATAGATGGTGATGTTGTTTCTATCCACCCTACATGAGACACTACACACACAACACTGTATACGTTGTAAGGTTCTCCACAGATGGAAGGGATTATCATCCTCCTTTCCTCCTCTTGTCACCAAGGTGTCTCCTTTACCTCCTCGCCTTCCCCTCAGCTTTTGAACAAGTTCAATCTCCCATCCTTCAGAAGATGTTTCTTCAACTTTCATAGCCAACGCCCACTTAATTTTCCACATAATCTCTTCATTATTGACCACCAATCTTCCTTGAAACAAGGCTGCACGTATGCGTGGTTCCCCGCTCTTACCTTCCATTCTCTTCAGGACACTTTTATTTAGCTTCTGCCCCCACCATTAGAGGAAAGCGTCTCTTAAATTGCCCCTTGACCTCTTCATTAAGCTCTCTCAGTTTTGCTTTTCCTGGACTTATCACAACATTGGACGCCAGGCACCACCCTATCCAACCTGACTGATCCCACACCCTGTTGGTTCTTTCTGAGTTCTGTTGATTCTGTCTGTAAACCATCTCGGTCCTATTGATTCCATTTCTAAAACAGTTCTCACGTCCATCTTTTACTTTCCTCACTATCTCCTTGTACATCCCGTTGAGTCTCCGTTATTGGCTTTATTCCTGAAACATCTCTTACATCCATCTCTTCTCGATTCTCTTTGCTCCTGCAAAGACTGGTCCAGGCTCCTAGTCATCTCTGGCAGAGACTATCACCTTCACTGCCTGACTGGCCTTTCTTCTTCCAGCTACAAAATGGGAAGTATAATATGTACTGCCTAGGCTCTGAAACAAATTAATTTACGATCTTAAAGAGGGCTGCCGAGCTGCTGGTACTTACTAAATATAGATCCTTTCCTCCTCCCCTGCTTAATATACTGTCTAGTTTTCCTTCTCAGGCCTTGATTGACTACTAGTCACCTCTAAAAACCTTCACAATTTCTCCATTTCTTCAAACTCTGGCCCAAACACCTCTTCTCCGCCTCATGCTCGGGTGCCCTCTCCCCATTCCCCCGCCTCTCTACTGTAATAGACTATTCAGTGTTCTGCAGCCATGCCACCCACATGTTTTTGGATGCGATGTCTCCTCCGCTTGGAACTTAACTTCTCTTCTCTGTCTAGGAAGACAGCCCTCTCTGGGGGCAGACATGAGGTCTGACTGTGGCCCCGCCCACCAACTCCAGTTATACACCACAGCAGAGGGGAAGTGCCCTGCAGGTCCGCACCACTCTAGGGACTATCCAAAATGACCAAACGGAAGAATTCCCCTCAAAAGGAAGACATTCTTCTCTATTCTCCACATCCCAATATCAACATTAAACTTGTAAAGCTTTCTCCAACCCAACCTCCCTACCCCCCAGGGACCAACTCCTTAATTCTGTATTCCTGCACTTGATTCACATTTTTATAGAAGCGTAGCGTCTTGTCCCTTTGTTTGAGAGGTAGCTATGTGATGTAGATGGTATGAGTAGAGAATACCACCAGGGAGACAATTCACTAAGACGTGTGCCCCAGGACTACTAAATGGCTTCCTTAAGAAGAAGAGAGGAGGCTTAGAAGAGAAGGAGCATGATGAGAACAGACAAGAAGGCAATGCTGTAGAGGAGTGTGAGGGCAAGGACCCATGGATCTGGAATCAAATGAAGTGGTATGTGCTGGAAGGCCAGGGTAACGGGGGGAATAAAATGGGAAGTAGAAACAGATTAGTGAGGAAGGGACCTGACGGGTGCCCATTGACTGTGAACGAAATGGTGCTCATCGCTGATGTGTAGTCTGCCCATTAAATGATACCATATATGATTTTTGCTGTTAATTAAGATTACTTTCATAACTAAAGTTTAGTAGTCCCTACAGGAGTGAATTTGGACCGTCCGTTTAACGCATTTGATGGGCTAATGCTACGCGAAGTGAAATATTGCCAACCAAGCTCTTAGGAGAGAGCAGATGTGTGTTTTGGGATTGGTCTTGCCTGTGAGCTTCCGTAAACCAACAAACAATGGCTAAACGGTAAGGCACTGACGTGTCTCACGTGACAACGCAATGGCATAGACAGCCCAGAGCTAATGCCATCCAGAATTCAAGCTTTTTCCTATCCCTTTCCACCAGTCTTAGAGATGGCTGCCATCCCTCATGCCCCACACTCACTCCGGGCAGAAGGGAGGAAGGTGACAAGAGACCCTGCTTCTGTTAACATTTCGTTGGCCACGGACTGAGAACACGGTCCCTCCTGGCTGCAAGGGAATCTGGAAGGGTTGTTTCTAGCATTCCAAACTCGGTGTCACAGAAAGACAAAGGCAAAGTGACTGGACATAAACTACTATATCTGCCACAGATGAACTGAAGCAAATTTTAGAACTGTTTGTCATTCGTCTGTGTTCCGAGCTCCCTGAAAGCACCGGTTTAGTAATATCAAAACAAACAAATGAACAAACAAGCAACACCAGAGACCTGGCCTATGTTAACATTGAACAAATACTTGTTGAACTATGTCTTGTGGAAGGAAATAATGGGATATAGGGCTGGAAAAGCAAAAGCTGATGGCCAGGATGAGTCCTGCTCAACAGGAAATACTCCTAAAGGCCACTGAGTGGGGCTATAGTGGAACGGCTTTTTTTTTTTTTTTAAGTTTATTTATTTATTTTTGAGAGAGAGAGTGAATGAGCATGGGAGGGGCAGAGAGAGAGGGAGAAAGAGGATCCCAACCAAGCAGGCTCCACGCTGCCAGTGCAGGGCTCGAACTCATGCATCATGTGATCATGACCCTGAGCCAAAGTCAAGAGTCAGACGCTCAACCAACTAAGCCACCGAGGCGCCCCATGGAAGAGCTATTTGGATGGGGATTTATTTTCACCTAACCCTCCTTCTAAAAGGAGTGAGATCATATTTCCTAATCAAAACAATCTAAAATAAAGCAATTCCAGATAAAAACGAAGGGGACTTATCTAAGAACAGCTGGGGAGAAGAGCAATCCTGTTGCGAGTTAGTGTAGAAAGATATTGAGTATGAGCCACGCCAAGTGGAAGGTCAAGCATCAGAAAGGGGTCTTTAGAGCTATAGTTTCCGGACATAAAAGGGCCACAATCATGGGAAAAGATGAGAAATAAATACAACAAAGCCGTGTGACAGAGCCTGATGTGGGCATTAGGGCTCTTTAATGGGCTGTGGCATAACCTACCTCCAACTGCTGGAAAAGTCTCTTCATTGACAGCCTCCAGGACCTCAGGAAGCCTCTGAGGGCATCTGGTTCTATTTTGTGTAGCCTGGCCCTCGCCCCTCTTGAGAGAGCGGACTCATCTTTAGGGACTTAACAAAATGTAAGAGGCTACTATGTGCCAGGTATGGTGATAGGCACCTTCACACATCTCAGCTCATCTGGTTTCTGAGCCAGATCCATTGGTAAGATCATTTCTAGTTTTTCTCCTGGCCTGCCTGAACGTTCTACTAGGAGCAGGCCTGGAGTAAGAAGGCCAGAGGGACTGCCTAGGGTGAACACAACAAAATATCATATAATTACATGGTCCTCCAGTTTATAAAGTATTTTCACTGATGCTGTCCTATTTGATACTCAAAACAAACATTTATCTATTGGGCAGCTTTCTGGTGATTGACAAAAGAAAAAGGAACCAGTGTATTTCTACCATTAATGAGCTCATAGAGGTGCAAAAAACAAATACAGAAAACTGCCCCACAAGGTAATGTGCCTGGGAAGGCTCAAAATGGGTGAGGCTAGCGCTCTCTGGTTTCATAAAAGGTGGCTTCAAGCTTTGCATCTGGGCTATGAACGGAAGAACGGAGAGAAGTGAAGAGAAACCAACAAACTTTAGGACGAACTTTCTGTCAGGGAGACAGAAAGAAACATGGAGAGAAAGTAGGCTGTGGTTTACATTTGGGGGTCCATGAGATGTCCCTATTTCCTTTCATGAAACCTTTTTAAACTTTACGTGTGAAAGAATTTCTGTTCCTTGCAACCAAATGATCACTGATTACAACCACTGTCCAGGCATCCGCTTCTTCTTGGCAATCAAAGATAAAAGCCGCGTCCTTTAGCAGGATTTCTTTGTGAACACTGGATTTCCTTGCAAGCTCCTTCCTCTTGCCCCTTAAACTCTCATCCCATTAATATCACCCTCTGGCGTCCGTCCTACATCACACTGGTTCTTACTGCAACCACACTGTCCTCCTGCTGTTGAAACATCACTGTCCTGTGCCCCCTCCCTCCTGGGCCAGGCTCTGAACTCCTTAAGGAGACATCTGAGATCCAGCTAATCTGATTGGCTAGACCACACAAATCTGCTTCTGAAGGCTGACCGGCTCTCCTTCCCTGATAACACATGTAGAATTACTTCCCATTCCCTTTTTTTTTGCCTTCTTGGGCTCTTTCCCTGTACCTCTCTGAACATCTGCTCCATTCTTCACTAATAACTAAGAAGTTTCGTTTGCATTTATATATCCTATCTCAGGCCTAATGTTGAATGTTTCTCCCTTTTTTCTTAATTCGATTTTTCTTCAAGCTTTTCCTTTTTCTCCCCCAGTCAGAAAACTATTTCTTGGATTTCTTTTAAATAAATTCTACGATTTTTCCATTTTAAAGTTTATTAACTTATTAAAAATATATTCATTCTTCCCTTCTGGTTTCCTTGGGTTCGTTATTTTATTTTATTTTATTTTATGTTTATTTTTTACCATTTACATCCAAATTAGTTAGCATATAGTGCAACAATGATTTCAGGAGTAGATTCCTTAGTGCCCCTTACCCATTTAGCCCATCCCCCCTCCCACATCCCCTCCAATGACTCCTTGGGTTCATTTTGCTGTCCTTTTTCTAGTCTCCGTTATTTTCAATCTTCCTTTAGAAAATAAATAACTAAAAGGCACACGTGAACTTTTACCAGGCACTTTCCTTAGATAATACTCCATCCGCCACTTTCTCGTCCCAAGAGCGACTCTGACACGGGTACGAAGAGGTACATTTCGGGGTGGCTAACGTGAAGACTTCTTACCGCCGGGGTGGCCACGGAAGCAGTGCTTGTGGAAACACAGGCAGAAGCCTCCAGCCTCCGACCACTCTTTATGGTTCCAGAAGAGCCTGCGTTTACACAGGAAATGACACTGGTATTTATCACGTGCCTCCGGCTTGCCAAGTACTGTACTAGTCATGTCAACTTATACGCAGAAAGGAAGGCGGGTGCAATCTCCCATTCACCAACTAAACAAAACCTGGGCAGAGAGCTTGAGCAGCTTGCCCGCTTCCACAGCTCGTAAGCGACAGAACGAAAAGGTGGCCTATACTGCCCTAACTCCAAATCCCCCACTCTTTCCACTATCGCCTGTGCCTCCCAAACAATTCTGAAAAAGAACCAAGAAGCTAAATAAGAAAAATCTGGCTAGAGCAGTACTATCTGAAACCAACAAAACTTTTTAGGGTGCCTAGACTGAACATTTCTGGCACCACAGAGGCGAGCATTTTATCAATGGCTACGTGCGTCTATAGATACATGGGTAGATACCTATAGTAACCAAGTATTTTTCCATCATCTATCATTATCGATGTGTTTTTCTTGATTTTCTGAACAGATGAGCTATGAGGAGGCAGTAGAAGCAGCTGTTTTGGAAATATTGCCTTTTCTTTGTTCTGAATGCTATTTAAACATTGGCAGGGGGCCTCATTAAAGATGAATCGTTGAATTAGCAAGTAGTGTTGTAGCTAGAAGAGACAGCATGTGCTCCTGTGGTGAAAACAGATTTGCACAAAGGAGGGGAGGTTTGGGGGTATGTGGGGGCGGGAGATGGACAGAGGGTGAAAAGTCCTGAGACACAGCAAAGTCAAGTGTTTTACAGTGTTCTCCAACCTGCCCACCGCCATAGGGAAGTGCGAGAAGGCTGAAAGACCAGCTCCACCTTATGAGACATGTATATGACGAGAAGCCCTTCGCTCTAGGGCAATTATGGTTATCAATAACCCCCACTTCCTCCACCGTATGGTGAGTGAGTGTCTTGCAGCTCCGGATAATCTAAAGACTAAGGTACCAGCACCCAATAACAGCAAAAACAATGAATGATTTCAGGATAACCCCTCTCTCTGCCCTCCTCCCCATATGTCTTGTCTAGCTTGGAGGTGGTAAAGAGGTCATTAGCCAATTTTATTTCTTTTCATGCATGTCTCGGTTCCCACATTTGCTTCCTCATGTTGAGGATGGCTTCCATTTGCTTACAGGTTTGGAAATGAAATAGACATGCCAGCGGGGACTCCCATGGGATTGGATTGTCCCGTGCAGGAGGTGAACAACGGTCCTGGATGCTCTCTGAAGTCGAGACTTCTCCCCAAGTGGTGTTTCATGGGACGTGTCTTTTTACTTGGACCTATTCTTCCCCCGGAGTCTTTGGTGCTTCAGAATTGGGGGTGGGAAATGGAGGAAAACCAGAGGAAAGGAGCAAACCATTACGGAGTCTCTGCTATGTACCAATGACCGTGCCAGGTGCCATGACACACGTTGTTTATTCCCCAAGGCAACTCCGAAGCAGAGAGTTTTATTCCCATTTTACAAGCAAAGAAACTGAGTCTTGGAGCGAGTAACTTGCTCAAAGCCACATGGCTGCCAAATCGCCCATTTGGAACTCAAAGCCAGATCTGTCTGACCCCAAGCCCGTGCTCGTGACCTGATCATTCTCAAAGATATTCACAAATATGGTTTAAGAGAAAGGACTTGTGTATCTGAGTCGGTAGCCTAAATTGGGGGCCCTAAAGGCCTTGTCTCAGATTAGCTTTCTCCCATGGAAACCTGAAGAAATTCCTGGCCTGTGTCCCCAGCAGGAACTCATCTTGTTCCCTTCTTTGACTCCTGTCATACCAGCTCTCCAAGCCACTGCCTACTGGGGACGAACGTATAAAAGAGACACATCCAAACAGCCAGAGACAAATCCAAACAAATCCAAATCTGGGCCTCCAGAGCAGTCCCATCGTGAATTATTCCACATGGAGGGTCAAGCTTCCCTGTTTTGCTGACCCTTCTGGGCCCCAGACGTTTGGGTGATATCAGGCCCTAACCTATGTCCCTTCCCTTGCCAACCAGAAAACTGTGCACTCAAAGTATAGACAGGGATGGGTTTACAGAGGGCCAAGAGGGTCACCCACCCCAACCATCCGAGTGGCGAGGACACCGGACGAGGCCCCCTGTCCGGAAACATCTGTCACACTGTCGATCACGTCCCTCTCATCTTGCCATAGGTTTGAGACTAGAGGCCTTTGGTGGTATCCAGCATCCCTGAATCCCAGTAAAAACACAGCTGTGAGATGGGTCACACGTTAGACTCAGCAGATTGAGCGGGGGCTACCGACATGGCCAAGGGCAGAGCTGCCGACCAAAAGACAAATTCTGATTTCCTCACAGGTGTGGTCCTGCTACCCACTCTTTGAGGTTCTAGCATGTGGCCTCATCCACATCCCCATACCTTTCTGGTAACGGCAGGAATGTCAGGCTATCCAGAGCCAGTCACCAAGGGACATGCAAAGCCAAATGTAACCACTGGGACAGCCTTCTCACACCTGTGGGGCCTTTCACCAACGTCCGCCAATACAGCCCCTTTAACTTGGCAGTTAAATCACACCCCCGCCCCCATTCACATTGTACCAAAAGCCAGCAAACAGCTGACTGGCTTGCCAACACTTTGCCAGAAATATCCAGAATGGTCTTCAGTTCGGTGTCTCAGATTCTTGGACTGTGGCTTCCTGCTTCCCATGCCAGTACCCCCTCATTTTGCCCACCTGCTGCAAATGCCCGCTTAACTTAACTCCCCGTCTTCAGGTCACCCAACACTTAGCTGCTGTTTTCTTTGGGCTCCAGGTGCAGACCAGCCTAGAGAGGGCCTCCCCCGGAATCTGTCTCCCTGGGGAGTGACCAAAGGGTCCCCTGACCACCGTGTTTCTCTGTTGTGATGGCCTCACCCCTTTAAATTCACTGGCCATTATCACCTGAACTGTGAATTGAAATGGCTTAATATACCCATCAGACCGAACTGTTGATAGATTTCAGCTGAGTCTTACCTCTTTCGTCTTTATTAACTGTGTGACGTTGGCCAAGTTCACTTGCGTGAGCCTCAGATTTTTCACCTTTAAAAATGAGAGGACGCTTCTATAGAGCCCACGGAGAGAGTGGAAGCCTTCAACGACGAACGCACAGTAACACAGCTCACTCAGTGCCTGGCACACAGTAAGCGAGGAATCAGAGGGTTCTTCCCCTGAGCCTCAAGCCAAAATCAGCTGTCTTTCCTGTTGAACAATGACCCCAATTAGAACGGTTGATTAGCCCAACCGACATCATGCACATTGCCAAGTCAGAATGTCGGCACAACCTGCAAACAATCAAGGCAGTGTGTCTGAAAGAGCAAACTACAGGGGTGCCCCGGGGGATCAGTGGGTTGAGCGCCTCACCTAGGTTCAAGTCATGATCTCACGGGGTTCGTGAGTTTGAGTCCCGCGTCAGGCTCCACACTGGCAGGGCAGAGCCTGCTTGGGATTCTTGCTCTCTCCTCTTTGCCCCTCCCCTGCTCCACACTTTCTCTCTCTCTCTCTCAAAATAAATAAACTTAAAAAAAATAAAGAGCAAACTACACACTTAGGACTTATGGTCACAGAGCAGAGATAGGTAACCACTTGTCACAGCTTCTGTGGTTAGTATAGAGATGCGTGGTCTCCTTTTGAAAGCAAGCACGGCGTGAAACTTGTACTTTGACTTCTCTGCCTGAAAACCTTCTACCTCACTGCGTTGAGTTCACTGGCTATTGTCCTGAATCTTCTCAGTGTTTCAACTTTCCTTATTTTTCGAACGCAACCAACTCCTTCCCTGCAGAGAGGAAGAAAGGCGATGAAGAGGGTCAAGGGCCTAGAAACGAGTGCCCGTATATTTATCTCCTTTCTTTTGAGACTAAATACCGCATAACTTTATAGCTGATGATAAGCAAAGGTGCTGTCTTAATCAGGGGACGTTGGGAGGGAGAACAGTTCGTGACTGAAACGAAAAGGCTTTAGCGATGACCAAAAGCATTCCAGGAGGAGGGCCTCGCCAGCTGCACTGTCTCGTTGCTCTGATAAAGAACGTGCGTCTCATAAACTGACGTTGCGGGGCACGTCTAAACAGACAGGCCTTCCATTAGAAAGGTTTTGTTTCACACTACTCAGGACCGCTGCCTTCTCCCTGTACTTTCTCAGGTTGGGTCAAAAAAAAAAAATTGTACCAAAAAATGTACTCGGAACTATTGATTTCTGTTGTGCTAAAGCTCCTGACATTCTGGCGCAATGAAGATATTGCTCTGGACCCTGTGAGCCTTCTCATACTTCTCTTCTGCTTATGAGGGTCTCTGAGGATGGTATTAAAGATATTGTAGTTCCCACTTTCTGACTGTGGGATATCAGCAGGGTCTCTCCTGTGTAAAGAATAATTATCAGCACTGCTGTTACCTCTAGTAAGTGTGTAATTACATGCTCGGTTTTGTGGGCTCTAGGCTGTGCAATTTTAAATTATACAATAATGTCAAATTCTCTCTCGCTCTCCGTCTCTAGATTTCTCTCTCTCTTTCTCGCGCTCTCTCTCTCTTTTTTTTTTTTTTATTTGAAAGGGGAGGTGGGTAAATTTTTTTTTTAACAGGCAGAAAGAGGAAAGTGTGGGAGAGTCTCCCCTCGCCCCCACCCCCCCTCCACACCCCACCCCAACAGAAACGACAGCCTGGCAATCAAGGAAGGTCAAATGCTGGACTTCATGCCAGGATTTCCAAGCCGGGAGGACAGCCCTTTAAAAATCAGGTTATATTTGGCAGGGAGGGAACGGGATGAAACGATGGGAGAAAGGGGGGCCCCCGAAGGAGGGTGAGGGGAACCTAGGAGTGAAGAAGAAAAGGGAAAAGGTGCAGGGGTGGGGGCAGGAGGGGTGGAGGACAGGAGGGGGCGCGGTGACGGCACCCCCCAGCAACATCTCATCCAAAAAAGGAGGTGGTGGGAGGCGTTATCTAATCACTGATCCCCAGCCAGAAATCAAGTAGGTGGAGTCCCCCTCAGTGTGAGGTCTGGGGGCGATCAGCATCAGCTCTCTGCTAAGGCAACATGAGCACTCGGGCCCTGGGGCCCTGCGCTAAGGCGGTCCCTGTCCCCAACTTCCTCCAATCAGCAAGAGCCCAGGACACTCCTCCAACCCAGGCCTGTGCATCCCCATGGGCCCGGCCCCCGAGCTCCAGCTTCCGGGCGTCCTGGGATTTCCGGCTCACTGCTGAGCCGCCCTCGGGTCTTTTCTGCGTCTCTGCTTCCCTTCCCGGCGCTACAGGCACTAGAGGGCCCAAGGGATGAAAGAGAGGTAACCCTTGTGTCCACCTCCAGACTCGAACCATCCACAGGCCCACTTGGTCTGGACCCTGGCTTGCAGACATCTGTTTGATAATGGACTCAGCTATTCGGGGGTTCATTTATTCGACAGGCCTCTTCACAACTGATGCTACCCTGTACCCTCCAATTCTCCTATACCCCTGAAGAGGCCGTCGCAGCTCTCGGCCCTGTCACCTCACTGGAATGTCCCGCACGGGGAGACCCCGCCTCTGCCAGTCTCTGCCTCGGGCTGCTCCCCACCCACCGGCCATTAGTGCTGCCACTTCTCTGTATCATCTACATGTCTTGAACACATTGGGTGTTGGTTGAGCACATGCAACTTTCATTGCACGCATCAAGAAAATAAGGCCAGGGGCGCCTGGGCGGCTCAGTTGGTTAAGCATCCGACTTCGGCTCAGGTCATGATCTCGCGGTCCGTGAGTTCGAGCCCCGCGTCGGGCTCTGTGCTGACAGCTCAGAGCCTGGAGCCTGTTTCAGATTCTGTGTCTCCCTCTCTCTCTGATCCTCCCCCGTTCATGCTGTCTCTCCCTGTCTCAAAGGTAAATAAATATTTAAAAAAAAAAAAAAAAGAAAAGAAAAGAAGGCCAAAGAAATGATCAATCCAAGGTCCCAGGGCTGTTGAGCCACAGATGCACCAGAATTCCAGTTTCCCTACCTGCCTTCCTGACTTGTTCCCATTGTACCGCGATGCTTCTTCAGGAAACACCAAGATTACACAGTGCCAACGATTTCAATCAACTAAAAGAGTTGGACCGACATAGGAGATACTGTGTATCTAATAATAGGAACGAGGAGACCTGGCATTTTATTGAACGCTTGTGCATGTTGCATGTGAGCCTCACAATAATCATGGGAGGTAGGTAATTTATTATCCCCGTGCAGATGGGGAAACTGAGGCACGGAGAGGCAAAGCAATGTACCCTGGCTCCTGGGTAGAGCCAGGATTTGAATTCCAGTCCGCCTGACTCCACAGGCCACACATTTAACGCCCACGCCTAGGGCTTCCTAGAAGATACATCCGTAGGAAAAAGAAAAAAACAAAACAAAACACCAGATACACCCGTCGGTGTGCTTCGGAAGGAGTCTGTGGCCTCTGCCGGACATTTCCTCACCATCTGTCTTGCTCCCTTCCATCCCGCGAAATAGAGTTCACTGTTTCTCTCCTACACGGTCCCAGACTGATTTTTGGTTGGGGGCGGTCGACGTGCACAGCCATTAAATCACCTCACACTGACAAGGAATCGGTCAGCAGGCTTAACAAAAGCTAGGCTTCCCTCTCTGAAGGCACAGCCTGCCACCAGCCTCCAGCAGCCTTCCTCCTCACAGTCCATCTATAAAGCTTCTTCGGCCCCAACCGAGACAACTACAACCGGGAGACTGCCAACCCAAACAGATCGGGTCAGCCTGAGTTTCTGAATTTAATCATCGCGTTCTGTGGTTCTTCTGGTCCCCAAAGTTCCTGTGGACTGCGCTACAGGTAGGCAACGAGAGCAGGCAGATATCATCTTCAGACCGTAAATAACAACCTCCCGGATTTAAATAGATGTTTTCATTTCATAGTGTTTTCACATGTATTATCCCAGTCGATGCTTCACCAACCCTGTGGAGAGAAGGCAGCTATTTTTATTCCCAGCAACTCCCGCCCCATCACCATCTTTGCGGAGAAGGGAGACAAAAAGAGGTTTAGTTCCTTGGATAGAATCCAAAAATAGAATGGCACTGGGGCCAGAACCCGGGGTAAGTGCTGGATATTCTACGACTCCTCAGAGATGGTCACCCTCCACCTGTGCCTGCTGTTCTACACAGCTGACTGGAAACTACCATATCCATCAAATCACGTTGCAGGAGAAGGACCACCACAGCATGGCGACTGTCCCCAAACCAGGAAATAAAAAGTGTTGGTGGGGAGGTGGAAAATTGGAGCCCTGTGCACCGTTCCTTGGCGGTACAATGCAAAATGGTGCCGTCGCTGCAGCAAAGATTGTGCTGTGCCTGAAACAACTTACAAGCAGGACCGCCGCAGCATCTAACAATTCCACTTCTGGGTATACAGAGTTGACAGCAGTCTCCAGAAGGTTATTTGCACCCCCGCGTTCGCACTAGCATTATTCACAGTTAGCCAAAGGGTGGGAGCGACCCAAGCGTCCGCGCGGCAGATGAAGAGATAAACAAAATGTGGTCTATCCGCGGCACAGAACATTATTCAGCCTTTGAGAGGAAGGGAGTACTGACGCAGGCTACCACATGGAGGAACCTCGAAGACATCAGGCTAAACGCAATAAGCCAGTCACAAAAGGCGACTACTTACTGTACGATTCCACTTACGGGAGGCATCGAGAGGAGTCAGATTCTAGAGACAGAAGGCCAAAGGATGATTGTCAGGGGCTGGGAGGGAGGGGGGAATGGAGAGTTAGTGTTTCGTGGGTAGAGGGTTGTAGTTTGGGAACATGAAGAAAGTTCTGGAGGCTTCTGGTGGGAAAGTTCCACAACAGTGTGAATGCACTTAATGCCACTGAACTAGCCGCTTAAAAATGGTCAAGACGGTACATTTTACGTGATGTTACTTGGCTACCAATCAAAAAGAATAAAAATTAAAATCATCAAGGGGGGGGGGGTCCTGCTAATCTCAGTTTCTTCCCCCTGCCTAATGCTTCTTGCCACCCTGACTTATGCATGGCATGCAGAACAACCTCCACACTTGTCCAAATAGAAACTAGGCACTCTGGGAAGTTGGTCACATGGGAAGGGGAAACAGAGAATGGACCAGGTGCTACCAACGGAGGGCTGTCTAATCCCATCGAGATTAGGTGACCGATAGGCCCTTAGCCACTGAAAAGCATGGATGGCCCCAGGGAATCTGGGAGCAACAGAATCTGAAGTTCCAGGCATGCCATGCAGGAGGGAGTGGACCCCCTTGCTCCAGGCATGAGGTTCTGGACAGGATTCAAGCTGTAAGAGACGGAGGAGTTGGCAAAAGTCGGGGGGAGGGGCTGTAAGCCTAGGGGCCACAACCTCCCTCCACGGAGGTGCATATGCTAACGTTATAATGAGTTGTAATGACATATGCGAATAGCCCTTCCTAGGGGCTTGTGATAAGAGTGAAGCCAAACTATACATTTCTAGACACCCATCAGGGTGTCTTAAAGAGCTCATTCAGTTAGTAAGGCTGTAGCCTTGTAGAACTGAAAAGGACCTTCGAGATTATCTGCTGTACCCACTCTTTTCACAAACGAGGAAACAGAGATCCAGAGACATTAAATCATTTGACGGGGTCACACAGCTAATTAGCCACAGAGCTGGGATGAAAAGCCAGGTCTCTTGACTCCTAATCCACTTCCCTTCCCTCCACATACGTCTCATTTTTAACTTTTAGGAGTTGGGTTTGAATTAGGAAAGAAGCCATCTACGACCCATCCTGAGAGGAGCAGTGGATTTTCTCCTCTCAGCTGACACAGACTTCGATTCTGAGACTAGTTGGCTTTTTGTCTGCAATCATTCCATCTCCTTCTGTAAAACTACGTAGAGCATTTGTTCCAACTGTGAATACCGTTGCTGTTAAATATCAGTATAGGCTGTTTCTCGATCAATGACCACACGTATTGGAGTTGCCATGTTTCCGTGACTTTAGGAGGAGGAAATGAATACACCTATGTGTGCGTGTGCATACCCACCTCATGTGTACCAGGGTCAAGGCACAGGTGTGTAGAGACAGGGCTTGCGGGAGAGTGAGTTGATCCACAGTCTTTGGATCCCAGTGTTGCCACTTTTAGCAGCTGAGGGAATCTGAGTAACTGACTTGGCCCCTCAAGGACTCAGTTTCCCTCATTGCCAAGTGATGATAGTAGCCGCTGGCCTGCCCAACTCATACGATCCTTGTTAGTTTCAAAGGTCATGTTTGTGAGAATAAATCTTTGACCACAGCACTCTCTTCTTTGGAGCTAGGTCTCCGTGGAACACACCGGGGAGGCTCTGCCTCTGGAACGATGGGTGAGTGACATCAGTGCCCCAGCCCAGAACGGGTCCGCATCCGGGTCAGCTGGTCTCTAACACATAGTAGATGCTCAGAAGTGGGTCGTAGCTTTGGCTTTAATCCTATTCCACCAGAAAAAAGAATCAGAAAAGCCTCTTTTGGAGTCAATTTCAGGAGAAATGTATTTGCAGTTAGGTCACCTCTAGACAGATCTGTGTGAGGGACTCTTAGAATATCTTACATGCAAACCCAGAAGAAACTGAGAAACACCCTAAGAGATAATGAAAGCTTTTAGTTATTGTCCAACAGGATCCGTGTCTCCAAAGCCTCTGTCATATGTCTTTCATACTGGCTACCTCCCTAGCTGCTCCTCCGGCAACATACAAGATTTATTTCCAACACATTTAATCATTAACAGCTAGAATTTTATCCCAAATTCCTCAGATTCCGGTGCAGTGAACTGGACTAAATGTGAGCACAAAAAGCTTCGCTGACCTCTGAATAGAAACAATGTTTATTTTATTTATTTATTTATTTACTTATTTACTTATTTATTTACTTATTTAGAGAGTGTGTGCACCAGAGCAGGGGAGGGGCAGAGAGGGAGAGAGAGAGAATCTGAAGCAGGCTCCACACTGCCAGCCCAGAGCCTGACGCCGGGCTTGAACTCACAAACTGGGAGATCATGACCTGAGCCGAAAGCAAGAGACAGTTGCTTAATCGACCGAGCCACCCAGGCACCCCGAATGAGAGACAAATTAGAGGCTTTAAAGAACTGTCCTAGGGCGCCTGGGTGGCTCGGTTGGTTAAGTGTCCAACTTTGGCTCAGGTCACAATCTCTCGGTTTGTGGGTTCAAGCCCCACGTCAGGCTCTGTCCTGACAGCTCAGAGCCTGGAGCCCGTTTCAGATTCTGTGTCTCCCTCTCTCCCTCTGCCCCTCCCCCGCTCATTCTCTGTTTCTCTCTGTCTCTCAAGAATAAATAAATGTTAAAAATTTAAAGAAAAAAAAAGAACTGTTCCATGCTCCATCTAGCCATTTATGGGGGTGCCCCGTGGAGCCCTTGCTCTGTGAAATTTTACTAGACAAATGCAGTCAGATTTTTGTCATCAAATAAGGCTGGGAACATTAATTTTCTTCCACTTAATTTTTCATCTATTCCATAAATACCTATTGGTCTCCTTCTCTGTGTCAAGGCATAGTCTAGGTTCCCTGCCACAGAGAACACCACAAAGGCCCTGCCTACATGGGACTCATATGATAGCTTTTGATGCAGCATGTATAAGGGTCCGAGAAATCCACCCATAAAGAAGGGTGCCTAACTTTGTGTAACCCAACATTTCTCTAAATTCTTTGAACACCGAACCTTTTTTTACTGAACATTTTAGGGACACGAAGGGAGAAAAGCTGTCCTAGACTCCGTCTTTGCTGCCATTTGGCTTTCTAAGGACAAGGGTGTCTTGCCAACAGAAGTTGCCCCTGGCTCTACATTGGTGCACCCACAGGCTGGAAGAGAGAAGGAAGAGAGCAGGGGAAGAAAGTAATCAAAGGAAGACAAATGTGCCTGTCCAATTCTATTAATCCCATCAGTCTTGAGAGCCAGCCAATGGCCCTCATGGCCCCTTCCCTCCTCGTGGACCCTTTCGTGGGCTCCCCTGAATCCCATTTTTTGTCACAAACTCCTCACCCTCTGCCTCAGAGCCCCCCTCTTTTTATCTGGTCTGGCCCTGCACTTTGGACGTGCTTCTAGCTCTCAGCCTCCTTGCTAGGACATGATACTCTAGATCTCTCTAGAATGCCCTAGCTAGGATGCAGATTCCATTTCCTCTTGTATGATGCCCATGGGCCCCCACTGGTGTCAAAGAGGAAACCTGGGATGGTCCTAACCTACCAGGCTAGGCCCTATTACTTGGTCAACGTTTATATAGCCACAAACTCTCACTTTCCCCAAATTTGGTTCCCACTTGGCCATCTGAGGGCAGGGTCTCAAACAGAAGACTGTGATTCACTTCCCTGGGCTACCGATGCTCACCTTCTAGCACCCCAGTGGCTGGTGGGGCAATAACTGCCAATGGGTTCCCATCCTTCATCCGGAATCCCTTCCTTTGGCCGAACATTTCCACCCCCAGGTGGAACCACAGCCAAGGAGCTGTAACCTGAGCCTAGAACCCAGGACTTCCTGGACTCAGCAGCACCCTGAAGACCCCTTTCCTTCTCTGGACACCCTTCTGCCCCTCTTCTACAGGTTCACTTTCACCTGGAGGTTCACAAAGCACAGGTGGGGTTCAGACCTGTTGAAAGTTGGAGGTGGGCGAGCCTTCCCCTCCAGCGCCTTTTCCAATGGCCACAGCACAGTCAGGATGCTTGGGCATATGCCTCCTTCACACATTATCACGCTCCTGGATGGGGGCACTACTAATCTCATTGTATAGACACGGAAACTGAAAATGTAACGTGTTCAAAGACACGTAGACGGTTAGGGTGGAGCCGCCATCCAAGCCTAGATGCCCTGACTCCAAATGTCATGCTCACTCCATGACATGAAGCTACAGCGAGACAACTGCTTAGGACAGGGAATTGTCCGGGATTCCCATGGGCCAAATGCATCACAGATACAGAACGCCATCCCCACCTTTCCCATTTCCACGCTCATTCCAAGCAAAGGGAGCTACCGTCTGCCGATCATGAGAGACTCTCAAGCTGGCAGAATGACCTCCCAAGAGAAATCCAGGGAAGTCCACACTGACTTGTGCATTTGAAGTGGGCTGAGAGAGAGCTTCCAGAAACCTTCCACAGGAACCAATCTGTAATTGGGAAAGAAAGAAACAACCAAAATGGTCTTTCCAAACTCACATGTCTGTCGTTAAGTTGCTCCTGGGGGAGAGGGGCAGAGGGACCAGGGTACATTTGGGGAAAGGTTGGTCTCATTCTTCTTGTTTCCTCATTATAGACGCTGAGTAGTTCCAAGTCAGTGGAGGGACACCATTGTTAGCCACCAGGAAAGGCACCTGTTCAGCGCTCTGCTGCCCCTTACACGTGTCGGTTTCTGGGAGGAAATTCAAGGTGAGGATGATTTTGCAAGGCCAGAGAGGAGAAGAAGGGTTGGTTCCCACCCCCACCCCCAAGGCATGAGGGAACAGTAATTTGTTTCTGTCGATGTATACTAAGGTTTGCAAATAATGTTTCCTCTAAATTAGAGAATACATGAAACTCCCCCCTCATTCTTACTCTAACATGCTTCCATGAGCAAGACAGAAAGGAGTGAATGGAGTAAAGGCCAGTGACAGGGGAGCCGCCCCTGACTTTGCCCATGGCACTGTGCTGAGAATATGCATGTATCCCTTCCCTCCAGATAGGGAAACATTTAAGGACTTCGTATTCTTTTTGTTTTTTTTTTAAGTTTATTTATTTCTTTTGAGAGAGACAGAGATAGTGCAAGCCGAGGAGGGGCAGAGAGAGGAAGAGAAAAAGAATCCCAAGCAGGCTCCGCACTGTCATCGCAGAGGTTTCCTGCACTTATTCTTGGCACTGGGATCTCACGAACTGTGAGATCGTGACCTGAGTCAAAACCAAGAGTCGGACACTTAACCGACTGAGCCACCCAGGCGTCCCAGGACTTTGTATTCTTTTTTTTTTTTAAATGTTTATTTATTTTTGACAGAGAGAGAGAGAGAGAGAGAGAGCATGAGCAGGGGAGGGGCAGAGACAGAGGGAGACACAGAATCCGAAACAGGCTCCAGGCTCTGAGCTGTCAGCACAGAGCCCGACGCGGGGTTCGAACTCGCAGACCGTGAGATCGTGACCTGAGCCGAAGTCGGACGCTCAACCGACTGAGCCACCCAGGCGCCCCAGGACTTTGTCTTCTTAAAACCACCTCCTTCCTCAATGCCATTAGCAACCTCTCCGCAGTTCTCTGAGATTGAATGTAATTTATTTTTTAGTGTACCTTTTTTGATTTCTGACCATAGGAATTTCATGTACCAGACGTGGATTATTTATTGCCCTCTTCTGTGTACACTTCAGAAGAAGCGCTTTAACGCTCAGATGCGAAGTAATAAGAGCTGGTGTCACTAAGCACCTACTATGTGCTAGATGCAAAACGTGTCAAGTCAGTTAAGCCGCACAAAGGTGCCACCAAAAAGGGGTAATTATCCCCAACTTAAAGAGAGAAACTGAGGCTTGGAGAGGGAAACTGAGGCATGCCAAAGTGCTTGGGCGGGTATTAGGAGTTATAATCAGATATGAGACATTAATACTAGAAGTAGTGGTATTAGCACCGTTAACTGTCGACTGGTCTAAAAAATTAGAATTAAATATAGAAGGGTACACAGATTTCCATGTAAATTAAACAAGTCGGGGGAACCAATAAAACACACGGGCTTTGGGGGCAACATTGCAGGGGTAAAGGGAGGTGTCCTGCGCTCGTTCTTGGCACTGGGATCCAAGAATGGACCCAAAAGTCCACACAGTCTCAGTCTCTGGCCTGATGGGTCTTAAATTCTTGGGGTGGACCCAATGAACGAATATATCACTGGAAAACAGCACAGCAGCTGGGGACAAAGCTAAGGAGAAAAACAACAGGAAAGGGAAGAGGGGAATTTCGAGCCAAGTAAGTGGTCAGGGAAGGTCTCACTAAGAAGGTGTCACACTCTGTCACCTTGAAGGGGTGATCTGTGCTGATATTGGGAGAGAGCCTTCTAGGGAGTGAGGGCCTAATACCTCTTAACTCACTTAATGCCCTGGAACATTCCCAGGGGCAAGTCCACACTGCTGGAGTGTTCTGAGGATGCTGGGTACAATAGTGGGAAGAAACAGTTTATTTACTCACAAGCCTGGGTCACCCCTGGAATGAACTTGGATTCATTTTTTATCCATTCTGGCATTTCAATTTTTTTTAATCTTTATTTATTTTTGAGAGAGAGAGAGAGAGAGAGAGAGAGAGAGAGTGGGGAGGAGCAGAGAGAGAGGGAGACACAGAATCCGAAGCAGGCTCCAGGCTCTGAGCTGTCAGCAGAGTCCGACGCGGGGCTCGAACTCGGGAACTATGAGATCATGACCTGAGCGGAAGTCGGACACTTTAACCAACGGAGCCGCCCAGGCGCCCTTCCACCCTGGCATTTTTAATACAGTTATCAATCCATCTACACAGAGAGGAAAGTAGTCCTTATCTGAAAATCCCCCAAATGCAAATGACTCACTTTGGAATTCCATTTCAAAGACGTTTACAAGAAATAAACATGGCTTTGAGAACACACAGGAGCCCTGAAGTTTTTCCTGTAGCTCCCGATGCCTACAAAGCTGAGTGGAAGGGTGTGCCCTCTGGGGCCGAGGAAGCCAGCCCTCTGAGAGTCTGTTGCTGGGCAGGGGAGTCGGCTTTCAAACCCAGAGGATTGCTGTCCCCAAATGAAAGCCCAACCACACTTGTCCAGCCCCTCCACAGCTTGCGTGTCCGGCCAGAGGCAGAGCCTCTCTGTGCTGGACGCCCCTCTCCATGCTCCCCAGCTCCCCTTCACTCCCCCTTCCCCCACCCGGTTATTAGGTATGCATTTCAGATTTTGAATGGATCTCCTTGTCTGGCGTTAATTGACAGTGAAAGCCCGGTTTTCAAAGCCAAGGTACAAGCACTGAAGGTAAGTGATCAGAGAACTGCCCTCGTAATAAATCACTGCAGCGCAGGTCACTGTTTGGAGTGTGAATGCAGTGTTCAATAAAGAAACACACTCCACCTTTCAGCTTCGAGCCGACCCTGGCTAATTGACCTCATTGTAGTCCCTCCATTAATCATTCTGGCACATGGGGCAAGAGGCAGTTTCACTGCTTAGGTTTGCAGGGAGGAGGGGGACGAGGTCCGTGTGGGGGTGGGTAGGGGTTGAGGGGGCAGTTATAATGTAAAAGGAAATCATAGACAATTCTCCCTTAATTAACTCATTGGATTTCCAGGTTGGCCAGATATGGTTTACTTTGCTAAAGGAATGTGGGGAATAATGCAGGGGCCTTCATTAACTTCACACCAGGACGCAGGAGTTTGGGTCTCTAACAAAAGCAGATGTGAGCATCTGTACCCCATCCAGAGAGCAACTGTGCCAAAGGACGGGGGTTAGCCTAATGCTACATAATCATTCAGTGTCATCGATCTCCCCAGACCCTGATTAATAAATTGCAGCAGAAGTCTTTTACAGGGGTGACTACAATTTTATTTCGCCTATTAGAAGCACGTCACAGCACGCCCCAGCCAGGCGGGACTGGCTTGCCCTCCTCCTGGCCTCCTTCCTCCCGTCCTTCTGGTCCTGTCCATGGACCTGCATTTGCTTTGCTGGTGAGCCTTCCACGGGTCTGTTTCAGTTGACAGACGTGGGGTCATTTTGTCGGTCCCCTCCACCACGCCGAGCCAACGCCAAGCTGGCAATGATGAACAGAACCTAGGGGTCATTCCACACTGGAGCTCAAGACTTGACTCTCCCATGCAATTCAGCAAACACAGTTTGGGCACCTGTTCTATACCAAGCATTGCACTGCCCTAGAAATACACACACACACACACACACACACACGCACCAACTTTGATCTGGTCCCGGTCCTCAGAGATCTGAGAGTCGGCATTGATCCCTTTATATTTTTCAAAATGCAAGATCTGCCTTTTTGTCCCAAGCTGCTTTCAATTAGACCTTTGTTTTGAAAGGTCTTTTCCCCGGGATTAGTTGCTATTATTTTGGAGCAGTAGTTTCACAGTTCACCGGGGTAAACAAAGCCCAGAGGGTCAGCAACTTTTACTTTGAGAGGAGGAGAGTGAAAGGGAGTGAGGAGGGGGAGAGAAGGGTGAGGGGAGGGCTACTGCTCATTTTACACTCATGCTTTTCCCTGCTGCTCTGTCTTCCAGCGCTCCATTACTGCTAATGAACGTCATTGTTTGGTGCAAAACGCCAGCCTGAAGGCATCACTCTCCTTCCCCTCAGTGCAGAGGTTCAGTCTCGCTGATCTCCAAATTAACTTGTAAGCAAATACTTCAAGTCTGTGCCCTTCCTTCCCTGACAAGCACCTGGAGGGAGAAATTCAGGCCAAGACTTCAGGACGGATTCAGAGTGTCCAGAAAGGCAGAGGGAGCGCGTTCGTTTGGTATGGCGTGTAATTCAGTTCCACTTAACTATATGTATTGCGTGTCTACAACACGGTCTGGTAATTGGGCTAGTCGTTGGGTTTAGAAAGTTACCCACTGGAGTTACTTATGAAAACTGTATGACGTCATGTATGTAAAGGACCCATCGGGAAGACTGCTTTGTGTAGGAAAACTCTGATGAATTATTGCAAAGACCATCCACACGGATCGTAATATCCCAGGCCAGAATGAAACATCCACTCTAATAAAGCGCCCTCTTACTCCTTCCGCTGGAGACAAACCATCTTGTCAACCCTGGCACGTGATCTAGAAATGGCCAGCACTCAGCAGGACAGCCTGCACTGCCCTCCCCCTGGATCTTCTTCCAAGACCCTCCCACATTCCTCCTGCTTCTAGCCAACCACTCTTGATGTCAACCCCACCTATTTCACGTGTGGAATCATCCAAACCTACAATGTCAGGACGGGGTCAAGAATTAGACATCATTTACTTCGATCTTCTCACATAAGGCAGCCGAGTCACTCAGAAGTTATGAGAGTTCTGCAAGATTACACAGGTAGTTAGGGTGAGTTGGAACTAGGATTAAAGCCCTGGCCTCCTGGTACCAAATCCAGTGATGTTTTTACTACACGAGGTAGTCAAAACTGTATACAGTTACGTTCAGATTGGTACCTTATCTTATGCTTCCGTAAAGCGTCTGCAAGCACTTGAATCTGTGCAATTGACTCGTTACCAGTCTCCATGCTTCCCCCCCTTGCCTCCTCTTAAATCCGAATCTGCACATCACTGTCCTGAGCAGAATGCACAAAGAAGATGAAAGGATAGTAGACTTCTGGTTTAAAGTGGTATCTGAATCTGGACCTTAATTCAGTCTCTTCTGGGGGGGAGGGGGGGGGGGCGGGGAGGGGAGCGGGGAAAGATGATAAAAACTCACAACCAGTAGGAAAGAAAATCTGCCAGACAAAATCATGTCGAAATTGGAGGGAATCCTGGGGCGTCTGGGTGGCTCAGTCAGTTAAGCGTCCGACTTCGGCCCAGGTCATGATCCCACAGTTTGTGAGTTCGAGCCCCTTGTCGGGCTCTGTGCTGACAGTGCAGAGCCTGCTTGGGATTCTCTCTCCCCCAGCCCCCTCTGCCCCTCTCCCTCTTGTGCTCTCAATCTCTCTCGAAAAATAAATAAACCTTAAAAAAATAATCTGCACTTGCAGAGAAAGGGAGGGAGGGACAAATCATCTCTCTGTCACCATTTCCCGACTCGGAGGCCCAGAATCCGTGAGACTGGCAGGCCGGCCTCTATGACACGGGCGCTGCCTCTTAGTCTTGGCGGAGTACCTGTCCCTCTGTCACACACTCTCGCCCGAAATTTATTTTACAGTCATTCAGATAAAACGACTCCCGGTAACCATCTGAAAAGGGAAATGTGGAAGAAGGTAGTGATATACTGCGTAGCAAACAAGGCCCTTTAGGTAGGAGCAGAGATAAGAAGAAACAAGATCGTTGTAATGGCTTGTAGAAGCCATCCGTGCAGAGGGTTATGTATCCCAGGGGAGGGGGAGAAGGCAGAACTATTACAAAGCAGTCCTAACCCATGGCTTCAATACTAGCTCATCCATTCATATCTCTCAACATATCAGTTGGGGGAAATAAAATAAACCACGTGACAAATATCACAAAAAGGAAGAAAGGAAGAGAGGGAGAAAGGGAAGGTAACTCACACACGAAGTCGACATATAGTCTTACTAAATTTGTTAGTAAAATGAATGGAAATTACATTCATAATTTGATTTCTTTTTAAAAAATCATCTGCTTATGGCCAAATCATGGGAAGAGCCCAATGTCCATCAACTGACGAATGGACAAAGGAGATGTGGTTTATATACACGATGGGATACTACTTGGCAGTGAGAATGGATGAAATCTGGCCAGTTGCAGCAACATGGGTGGAACTGGAGGGTATTATGCTAAGTGAAATAAGTCAGGCAGAGAAAGACAGATACCATATGTTTTCACCCATAGGTGGATCCTGAGAAACTTAACAGAAGACCATGGGGGAGGGGAAGGGGGAAAAAAAAAGTTACAGAGAGGGAGGGAGGCAAACCATAAGAGACTTAAATACAGAGAACAAACTGAGGGTTGATGGGGGGTGGGAGGGAGGGGAAAGTGGGTGATGGGCATTGAGGAGGGCACCTGCTGGGATGAGCACTGGGCGTTGTACAGAAACCAATTTGACAGTAAATTACATTTAATATAAAAAATAATAAAAATAAAAATAATCCGCTTGTTTCAGGAAAATATATACTAAAATTTCAAAATATACAGGCGAGGATACTATGTAAACTTTTCAAATCTTCCCTACTTTTATATCTTACTTGAAAAATTCTTAATAAGGAAAAGAATATCTCAGGGTGCCTGGGAGGCTCAGTCAATTATGCGTCCAACTTCGGTTCAGGTCTTGACCTCACAATTCGTGAGTTTCAGCCCTGCGTTGGGATCTGGGCTGACACCTTGGAGTCTGGAGCCTGCTTCAAATTCTCTCTCTCTCTCTCTCTCTCTCTCTCTCTCTCTCTCGCTCCTGCCCTGCTTATGCTCTATCTCTGTCTCTCTCTTTCAAAAATAGATAATAAAAAGCCCTCTTTAAAAATAAAAAGAATAGGGGTGGTTGGTCGAGTCAGTCGGTTAAGTGGCCGATTTTGGCTCAGGTCATGATCTCACAGTTCGTGGGTTTGAGCCCCGCGTCGGGCTCTGGGCTGACAGCTCAGAGCCTGGAGCCCGTTTCAGATTCTGTGTCTCCCTCTCTCTCTGCCCCTCCCCCACTTACACTGTCTTTCTCAAAAATAAATAAACAGTAAAAAAATTTTTTTAAAGAAAAAGAAAATATCTCTTTGAAATCAAAATCTAACATTACACCTAAGGCCAAAACGCCTTCTTTTAAAATCCGGAATAAAAACACAGAGGCATTTAGCATTGTTAAGAAAGTTTTGGTCAATCCAGTAAGTCAAAATGCACATTAAGGAGAGGTATAAATATAGAAAAGAATAGAAAATTGTTTTGGGGGGGGGCACCTGGGTGGCTCATTGGTTGAGCATCTGATTCAATTTGGGCTCAGGTCATGATTTCAGGGTCATGGGATCGAGCCCCACATCGGGCTCCATGCTGAGTGTGGAGCCTGCTTGAGACTCTCTCTCTCTCCCTCTACCACCTCCCCTGATCACTAGCTCTCTGAAATAAATTAATTAATTACATAAAAAAGTAAAGAAAATTATTTTGGGGAGGTGATAGTATTGGTTACTCAAATATCCATGTGAGGGTACCTGGGTGGCTTAGTCAGCTGAGTATCTGACTTCAGCTCAGGTCGTGATCTCCGGCTTCATGAGTCCAAATCCCGCTCACTGTTGTCAACCTGTCAGCACAGAGTCTGCTTCAGATCCTCTGTCCCCTTCTCTTTGCCCCTCTCCCACTTGCGCTCTCCCAAAATCTAAATAAATAAATAATCCATGTGAATCAACTACACAAATCTACGAAGACTTCAGTGAGTTGGTTTAGACCGCTACTTCTCAACCTTTATTTCATTTTGGAATCACTTGGAAAGCTTTTAAAAATTACCAACACTAAGTGAAATAAGTCATACAGAGATAGACAGATACCATATGTTTTCACTCTTATGTGGATCCTGAGACTCCTATGTGGATCCTGAGAAACTTAACAGAAGACCATGGGGGAGGCGAAGGGAAAAAAAAGTTAAAGAGGGAGGGAGCCAAACCATAAGAGACTCTTAAAAACTGAGAATAAACTGAGGGTTGATCAGGGGTAGGAGGGCAGGGAAAGTGGGTGATGGGCATTGAGGAGGGCACCTGTTGGGATGAACACTGGGTGTTGTATGGAAACCAATTTGACAATAAATTTCATATTAAAAAAAAATTACCAGGTGCCTGGGTGGCTCAGTCGGTTAAGCGGCCGACTTCGGCTCAGGTCATGATCTCACGGTCCGTGAGTTCAAGCCCTGCGTCGGGCTCTGTGCTGACAGCTCGGAGCTTGGAGTCTGTTTCAGATTCTGTGTCTCCCGCTCTCTGACCCTCCCCCGTTCATGCTCTGTCTTCTCTGTCTCAAAAAAATAAACATTAAAAAAAAAATTGAAATGTTTAAAAAAAAATTACCAAGGCTAGGGTCTTACCCCAAAAATTCTGACTTAATTGTTCTTGAGCGAGGCCTGGCTTTGAGTATGTTTTAAAATCTCCCCACGGGGCTCCTGCGTAGCTCATTTGGTTGAACGTCAGACTTCAGCTGAGGTCATGATCTCACTCATGAGTTTGAGCCCCACATGGGGCTCTCTGCTGTCAGCACGGAGCCCGCTTCAGATCCTCTTTCTTCCTCTTTCTCTGCCCCCCCCATGCTCTCTATCTCAAAAATGTATCAATATTTTAAAAAATAACAAAAATAAAATCTCCCCAGATGACTCTCCTGTGCATCCAAGTTTGAGAACCATTGATACAAACATAAGAAATGTACCAAATCTTACCAATAACCAAGAAAAATACAAAATATTTGTAATAATGGAATTAACACATGGCCAGCAATTCCATTTCTGGATATATACCCAAAAGAACTGAAAGCAGGATCTAAAAAGATGTTTGCATACCCATGTTAATAGCATTTTTCACAATAGCCAAAAGATGAAAGAGTGTAAACGCTCACTGAGAGACGAACAGATGAATAAAACGTGGTCTGTACATACAATAGAATATTATTTGATCCTTAAAAAAGACGGACATTCTGACATATGCTACCATATGGATGACCTGTGAAGACATTATGGTAGGTGAAATAAGTCAGTCACGAAATACTGTGTGATTTCACTTGTGTGAGGTACCTAGAGCCTAGAGTCAATTTCAGAGACAGGAAATTGACAGGGGAAAGGAGGAATTGTTGTCTAATGCTTACAGAGTCTCTATTTTGCAAGATGAAAAGAATTCTGGAACTTGATTATATGACAATGTGAGTGTACTGACAAGTACCAAATTGTACACTTAAAAATGGTTAAGATGGCAAATTTTATGTTATGTATATTTTAACACAATTAAAAATTTTAAAAGTGCATAAGAGAGACAAAAAATACTTATGCTAAACTTTCTAAGAAGTGTTATATGAGGAACAATTGAAGTCTTTATTGAATCATATAAGAGAAAAAATTATTACTATAATTATATATCTTTGGCTCCAAGTTCTTTCTTGGGCTGAGTTAGCTCAGGAAACAGATATAAAAGAAAAAAATTCTTTCTTTTTGAAGTTTATTTATTGTGAGAGAGAGGGAAAGCATGAGTCAGAGAGGAGCAGAGAGATAGGAAGAGAGAAAGTGAGAGAGAGAATCCCAAGCAGGCTCCCCACAGTCGGCACAGAGCCCAACACGGGGCTCCAACCCACAGATCATGAGATCATGACCTGAGCCAAAGTTGGTTGCTTAACTGACTGAGACACCCAGGTGCCCCTAAAAGAAAAAAATCCTTAAATGGGGAGACAAACTACGTTCCTTGATGAGATGGCTCCATATCACAATGATGACATTATCTTTAAATTAATTTATAAGTAGGATTCATTCCCATCAAATCTCAAACATATTTTTTGTAACTGAATAAAATAATTCTCCAGTTCATTGAAAGAATAAGCACCTGTCATTAGGCCAAACAAAAAAAAAAAAAAAAGAGAGAGAAAAGAAAGAACTACAAAGTGGCTTGAGTTACCCATATTAAAATGTATTAGAAAGATACACTACTTGAAAGAATACGATAATAGCACTGGGAATGACAGACAGGTCATTAAAGTGAAACAGAAAGCCCCGAAACTCACCCCACATACATAAGAATTTATTATAAAGGTAAAAACAGAAAAAGAGTAAATGATTTAGAGAATTGGTTAATCATTTGGGAGACAAGTAAAGTTAGATAGTATCTTACCTTACACCAGAGAGAAAAATAAATTTTATAGGAACTAAAATTTTTATGTTAAGAAAAAAAGGAGTAATTAAAAAAACAGAAAAAATACAGATGGATATTTTAAGGGATCTCTGGGCAAGAAAGACCTTTCTCTGGAAAACAGAAAACTTAAAAATAGAACACGAAGGTTGAAAGCTGATTTCTCAGAGCTCGGAATGGGGGAGTTGTGGGGACTTTCAAAGAAAGGTGTAGACCTAAGTGCTAAGTGTAGGTCTTCATACTGATGAACACTCTTGCCCACACCAGGGACCCAGAGAAGGCTGCTCCCCTCTGTAAAGTGAGAACATAAAAACTCCATCCAGCAACTGAGGAAAGAAAAAGCATCATACTCTCTGACTACATTTCTGGGAGAAAAAAATCTCCTGGAGGAAGGTGAAAACCCAAGTCTATGCCACATGCATGCATGGAGTATAAATTAGCACTATCTTTTTGGTGAAAGAAATCCCAAGCCAATGATTTTATTTCAAAGGGCATAGGTGGATCTCATAAGAATTTTTTTAAATGCTCACTGGATATGAGCTTCCCAAAATAGTACAAACCACAAAAGGGAAGAATCATCCATGAGCAAGAGTCACAATCTCAGAAAAGGTGGACATCTGCCATGCCCCAAAACGTCAGATAATGGAAGTTTTTTCCACTTAAGAATATAAGCTAATATGTTTTAAATTCTCCAAATGATTAAAGAAAATATAAGAGACCATATTGAAAAAGGGACATTATAAAAATAGACAAGACAGATTTGAAAATAGAGCTTAAAGAAATAAAAGATATTGTCATTGGAATAAATCCTCAATGAGTAAATTAAGCAGCAGATGAATCCCAGATAAAAAGAGTATTGAAAAGTCTGAAGACACTTCTGAGGTAATAACCCAGAATGAAGCATGGAGATGTAAAGAAATGGAAAAGATAGAAGGATGGTTAAGAGATACGGAAGACATGGGGTGCCTAGGTGGCTTAGTGGGTTGAGCATCCAACTCTTGATTTTGGCTCAGGTCATGAGTCCGAGCCCTGTGTCAGGCTCCACGGTGAGTACGGAGCCAGCTTACGATTCTCTCTTTGGGGCATCTGCGCTGCTCAGTTGGTTAAGCGTCCAAACTCTTGATTCAGTTCAGATCGTGATTTCACGGTTTGTGAGTTCAAGCCAGGCATTGGGTTTGTGCTGACAGTGCAGAGTATACTCAGTATTCTCTCTCTTTCTCTCCCTCTCTCTCTCTCTCCCTCTCTCTCTGTCTGCCCCTCCCCCACTCCCAGTCTCTCTCAAAATAAATAATAAACATTAAAAAATATTCTCTTTCTCTCTGCCCCTCTGACTCACACTCTTTCTTTCTAAAAAAAAAAAAAAAGACAGAGACATGGAAGACAGAATGAGGACATCCAGCATACATTCAGTAAGAGTTCTTGGAAAAGAGAACAGGGAGAATGTAGAGAGGCAATATATATTTTTTTAATGTCTAAGAATTTTCCAGCATATATTCATTCATACCACATATGTTCATAAAGCTCTACCATGTACCAAGCACTCTTTTAGGTGCTGGGGAGACAGCAGTGAACAAAACAGACAAAACCCCTTGGTTTTATGTTGTATACTTTCAAGAGGAAAGGAGAGACCATTTTTTTAAAGTATGGTATACAATACATGCTGTTGTACATAAAACTCCTGCTTAGAAGTGGCATATGTCATGTTTGTTCACATTCTATTGGTAAAACAAGTCACATACCCAAACCTGACGATGTCATGAGGAAGCTTGTCTCTACTGCAACTCTACCACGGTAGAGACAAGCATGGCAAGGTGGGTATGTATAATCTCTTACAGGAGAAGGAATAATAATCATGAACAAAAATATAAGCTAGTATAACACGTTCGGTGGTGGTAATTGCTACGGAGAAAACTGAAACTGGGAGTGGGGACGGGACTCCTTAGGGGGAAGTTGCAGTTTTAAGTAGGCAGGTGAGGGAAGACACAAAAGAGTAATATGTGATGAAGACCTAAAGGGTGGCAGGGAGTGGATCATGCTGATATCCTGGGGAAGAATGTCCAGGCAGAGGAACAGCAAATGCGAAGGCTCTGAGTCAGGAGCAGGCCTGATGTGTTTAAGGAGAAAGAAGGAGGGCACCGTGACTGTCAGGAAGTGAAGGAGAGGAAGAATGGTAGGAGAGGAGATCAAAAAGATAACAGAGACCAGATTACATGAGACTCAGAGACCGCTGTAGGGGTTGATTTTCACTCGGAGCCACATGGAAAGCCGGATGGGTTTTGAGCAAAGAAATGACACGATCGGTCTTCTATTTCACCTCAGCAAACGGGTGGAAAACAGACCATAGGAAGCATAGGGAAGCATAGGAGACCAGTTAGGAGACTGTAGTAGTGGCCAGGTGACCAGTTAAGAGAGTGTAGTATTAACCAGGTGAAGGAGGACGGAGTTTGACCAAGGTAAAAGTAGGAAAAGTGGTTCGAACCTGGACATACTTTATTTTTTTAATTTTTTTTTAATGTTTATTTTTGAGACAGAGAGAGACAGAGCATGAACGGGGGAGGGTCAGAGAGAGAGAGGCAGACACAGAATCCAAAACAGGCTCCAGGCTCTGAGCTGTCAGCACAGAGCCCGATGCGGGGCTTGAACTCACGGACCGCAAGATCATGACCTGGGCCGAAGTTGGCCGCTCAACCAACTGAGCCACCCAGGCACCCCGAACCTGGACATACTTTAAACATGTTTGCTAAAATTGGATGTGGGTACCAATAAAAGAGAAAAGTCAACCATGATGCTCAAGGTCTTGGCCTGGACAAATGGAAGGATTGTGTTGCTATTGACTGTGAGAAGAAAGATTATAGCGCGAACAGGTGAAGGGAACACAAAGCCCCATTTGAGTTAAATCTGAGATGCATATTGGACATTCATGTGGAGATATCCAGTGAGTAGTTGGAGAAACTCATCTCGGAGAGATTCTGATCACGGATATAAATTTGGAAGTCACAACCACACTATAGATGAGGGGATGACTCTTTTTTTATCTATAAAGGGCAAGATAGTAAATATCTTTTGTTCTACAGGCCACATACGATCTCTCTTGCATATTCTTATATAAAAACCATCTTCAGCTCATGGTAACAAGGCGAAGCAGGTTTACACACCTTGCTACAGACGATTTCCAAGACCATAAGTTTGGAAAAGAGCACTAAAGGAGTGTTGCAAACAGAAAAGAAAAGATGTCCATGTACAAAGCCACGGACAATTCAAAAGTAAAGAGTTAAGGAGATGATGAGAAATCAATGAGTAGACTGACAAGGAGCCATCAGTGCAGGAGGAGGAAAGGCAGGACAGTGTGCTGGTGTGAGAGCTTGGCGGAGGATGGCTTTCAATCAGGATGATCTGTGCCAAATGCTGCTGGTGGGTCAAGTGAGATGGGGACTGAGAACTAACCCTTCTACTTAACAACACGGAAGTCATTAGCAACCTCCTGAATAGAATGTGCACAAGGAAGAAGCAGAAGTGTGACTGAAGTCAGCAAAGATAGACAAGTGTTTCTAGGGGCTTTGCTGTAAAGGGAGAGAGGAGAATGGGGTGCCAGCTGGATGGCAGTAAAGTCAAGACAGAGGTTATTTTTTAAGATGGGATAAATAACATAATATCTGTGTGCTGATGAGGAAGTCCAGTAGGGAAAGGAAATGAACATAGGAGAGGGAAGAGTTGGTGGAAGGAACAGTGTCTTTGAGTAAGCGAGAAGAGATGACACCTTGCGTCTAAGTGGAGACATGGGCCTGAGCCAGGAGTATGGACAGTTCTTCCAAAGTAACAAAATGGAAGGTAGTGATATCCTATTGGGGTTTTGATTTGTAGTTCCCTGATGATTAGTGATGCTGAGCATCTTTTCACAATTGGACATCTTCTTCGGGAAAATGTCTATTTAGTTCCTCTGCCCATTTTTTCATTGGGGAGCCTAAGTTCTTCAGATGTTTTGGATATTAACCCCTTCCCAGTCATCTCATAGCTGTTAGAATGGCTATCAAGCAAGAAAAGAAGAGATAAATATTGGCAAGTATGGGGAGACGATGGAACACTTGTACACTCTTGGTGGGATTCTAAGTTGGTGCAGCCACTAGAGAAAACAAAATGAAAGTTCCTCGAAAATTAAAAAAAGAACTACCATGTGATCCAGCAATTCCATTTCTGGGTATATACCCAAAGAAAAGGAAAACAGGATATCAAAAAGATATCTGCACTTCTAGTATTATTCACAGTATTATTCACAGTAGCTAAGCCATGAAACAACCGAAGCACCATCAATGGAAGAATGGATAAAGGAGATGTAATATAAATATATACAATGGAATATTACTCAGCCACAAGAAAGAAGGAAATTCTGCCACTTTTAACAACACGGATGGATCTTGAGGACGTTATGCTAAGTGAGGTAAGTCCGACAGAGAAAGACAAATACTGTAGAATATCCGTTTGTGAGATGATCGAAAATACAGATTGGTCCCTGCCCCCAGTTCCTGGCAGAGAGCTCCTAACACGCTTGTTATTTCCTAAGTGATATGAACACCAGAAGCATCTCTTGTTCCAATATGGATCTTTGACCACTGTTTCTGACGCAGAACTCCTGAAACCTTTGTAATTTTCTGGGTGAAAGAAGTGCCTTTTGTTCTAATGAGGTAACTCCAGAGGCAGGCTCCTGGATGGTTCCTGGATGAAGTCGGGTCACCAAAACAATCAAGCCATCATTAGAAGCTTGAAATTTTCAGCCTCACCCCCTTTCTCCTGAGAGGGGAGAGGAGCTGGAAATGGTGTTAACAATCCATCATGCCTAGGGCGCTCGGGTGGCTCAGTCAGTTAAGCGTCCGAATCCAGTTTAGGTCATGATCTTGTGGTTCTTGGGTTCAAGTCCTGCATCGGGCTCTGCACTGGTGGTGTGGAGCATGCTTGGGATTCTTTCGCTCCCTCTCTTTGCTCCTTCCCCACTTGCTCTCTAAATAAATAAATAAATAATAAACTTAAAAAAAAATAATCCATCATGTATATACGATGAAGTTTCAAAAATCTCAAAGCTATGGGGTTCTGAGAGCTTCCAGGTTGGCAAATACATCCACACCAGGAGGGTGACACAGCTCAGCTCTACAGAGACAGAAGCTCCTGCACTCAGGACACTCTCAGATCTCACCTTATGTATCTCTTCACCTGGAAGTTTACCCTTTAGCCTCTCTTTTAATAAACTGGTACATGTAACTAAGTGCTTCTCTGAGTTCTGTGAGCTGCTCTAGCAAATTAATCAGACCCGGGGAGGAAGTCATGGGAACCTCCAATTTGTAGCCCAATTGGACAGAAGTTGTGGGAAACCCGGGGACTTACTTCTTGCGATTAGTGTCTGACGGGAAACAGTCTTGTGGGACTGAGCACTTCACCTTTGGGATCTGACACTGTCTCCAGGGAGATAGGGTCAGAACTACGTTAAATTGTAGGACGCCCTTGCTAATGTCACAGAGAATTGCTTGGTGTGGGAAAAAGCCTCCATAAATTTGGTGACCAGACGTGAAATATTAAAGACCAACATGCTAGGGAAGGACGTGGTTTTTCCCAACATAGGAAAACTGGATTTTTTTTCTTCCTATGCTTTACACATTTCTATGTGGAATCTTAAAAAAGCCAAACTTGCAAAAAAATAGAGTAAAATGATGGTTAGCAAGGGCTGGGGGAACAGGAAAGATGTTGTTTAAGGGCACGACTTCACAAGTAGTAGATAAATGAGCCTTGGAAATCTAATGCTCAGCATAGTGATTACAGACAATACTGAACCACAGACATCAAACTTACTAAGAGGCGAGATCTTAATTACACCTACAACGAAAAAGAAATGATAATTTGGTGATGTGAAAGAAGTGTTAAAATCGCAGTCACACTGCAGTATATAAATATATCGAATCAACATATTGTGGGCCTTAAACTTGTAAGATATTATATGTTAAGTGTATTTCAATTTAAAAGAAAGACAAAAGATCGTGTGTATGGACATGATGCGAGTAAGTGGGTAAGTGTGGCAGTGAAAATCTGAGGGGATGTTTTCCTCATTGCTCTTGTTTTCCCAAAACAAAACAAGGACAGATAAAAAGAAACCCACTCTGAGATGCTTTCATGCAAGCACAAAGGAAAAACAGAAGACGAGAGAAGAAAGAAAAAGTCTTAAACACAATCTAGAAGAAAGGATGGATTTGGGGTTCCACAGTCAACCCAACCTTAGAAGCCAAGTGACAATGAGATATGTTCTTTTTAAATTTTTTTTAACATTTATTTACTTTTGAGAGAGAGAGAGACAGAGTATGAGCAGGGGAGGAGCGGAGAGAGAGGGAGACACAGAATTCAAAGCAGGCTCCAGGCTCGGAGCCATCAGCACAGAGCCTGATGCTGGGCTCGAACTCGAACCGCGAGATCAGGACCTGAGCCAAAGTCGGACGCTCAACCGACTAAGCCACCCAGGCTCCCCAACAATGAGATATTTTCAAAGTGAGACACCCAGTTAAGCTTTCCTAGTGAGTAGGGGCCAGCCACTGACATTTTTAGACAAAGACTCCCACCAGGGTTGCCACAGCCACTGACGAATGTACTTCAGTTAAGAAGGAAGGGAAACCCAGAAAGACACGAAATAAGCATTAGTGGCAAGAATTTGAGGGGGGTTAAAAACAAGGCGGATGTAAAATATCAGACCTTAATAGCCTGAAAGAGGTGAAATGGTCTATGAGTCCCGATTGTTCTGAAGATATAATGATAAACCTAAGATTATCTTAAGTCAGATATGGATGTTACAAATGTCATGATCAGCACTGCAACAGCTGAATACCTACACGGAAGAGAGTGACCTTGGACCCCTTCCTTAGACCATACACAAAAAATTAACTCAACATACGTGATAGTTACTCATGTAAGAGCTAAAATGATAAATCTCTTAAAAGAAAACACAGAGGTAAATCTTACTGAACTTGGATTAGGCAGAATCTTTTTTAGACCCAACACAGAAAGCAAAAGTGACGAAAGAAAAAAATACATACATTAGGCTTGGCCAAAATTAAAAACTTTTGTGCCACAAATGATACCATCAAGAACGTAAAAGACAGGGATGCCTGGGGGGCTCAGTCAGTTAAGCATCTTACTCTTGATTTCAGCTCAGGTCATGATCTCACAGTTCGTGGGTTGAGGCCCAGATTCTCTCTCTTTTTTTTTTCTCTCTCTCTCTCTGCCCCTCCCCTACCTGCACTCTCTCAGAATAAATAAATAAACTTTTTTTAAAAAAGGTAAAAGACAATCACAGAATGGAAAAAAATATTTGAAAACCATATTATCTGCTATGGGATTTGTAGCCAAAATATAAAAAATAAAAACAAAGAAACAAACAAACTCTTGCAATTCAATAGGAAAAAAAAAAAATAAGTAACCCAGTTTAACAATGGGTAAGTTATCTAAGTAGACATTAAAAAAAAAAAAAGATACAGGGAATTCTCCTAGACATTTAAAAAAGAGTTAATTCCTATTCTTCTCAAACTGTTCCAAGGAAACAGAAATGGAAGGAAAACTTCCAAACTCATTCTACAAAGCCAGCATTACCTTGATTCCAAAACCAGACAAAGACCCCACTAAAAAGCAGAATTACAAACTAATACCTGTGATGAACATGGATGTAAAAATTCTCAATAAAATACTAGCAAACCAAATTCAACAGTACATTAAAAATGGTACGTCAAAAGAATTTTTCAACATGATCAAGTGGGATGTATTCCTGGGCTTCAGGGCGGGTTCAATATTTGTAAATCAATCAATGTGATACACCACAATAATAAAAGAAAGGGTCAGTTGCTTTTTAACAGAGTACTAGAAGTCTTGGCCTCAGCAATCAGACAACAAAAAGAAGTAAAAGGTATCCAAGTTGGCAAGAAAGAAGTCCAACTTTTGCTATTTGCAGACAACATGATACTCTATGTAGAAAGCGCAAAAGAAGCCACCAAGAAATTGCTAGAATGAATACATGAATTTAGCAAATCGCAGGATATAGAATCAATGAGCAGAAATCTGTTGCATCTCTATGCACTGACAACAAAGCAGCAGAAAAAGAAATCAAGGACTTGATCCCATTTGCAACACCAAAAAAACAGTAAGATAACTAGGAATAAACCTAACTAAAGAGGTAAAAGATCTGTACTCTGAAAACTATAGAACACTTATGAAAGAGAATATAAAGAAATGGAAAACCATCCCTTGCTCATGGATTGGAAGAAAAAACATTGTTAAAATATCTATACTACGCAAAGCAATCTACACATTTAATGCAATCCCTATAAAACCAGCACCAGCATTTTTCACAGGGCTGGAACAAACAATCCTAAAATTTTCATGGAATCACAAAAGACCCTGAGTAGCCAAAACAATCCTGAAAAAGAAAAACAAAACTGCAGGCATCACGATTCTGGAATTTCAAGCTATATTACAAAGCTGTAGTCATCAAGACAGTGTGGTACTGGCACAAAAACAGACACAGAGATCAATGAAACAGAATAGAGAACCTAGCAATGGACCCACATCTATATGGTCAAGTACTCTTCAACAAAGCAGGAAAGAATATCCAATGGAAAAAAGAGTCTTTTCAACAAAGAGTGTTGGGAAAGCTGGATGGCAACATGCAGAAGAATGAAACTAGACCACTCTCTTACACCATACGCAAACATAAATTCAAAATGGATGTAAGACCTAAATGTGAGACAGGAAATCTTCAAAATCCTAGAGGAGAACACAGGCAGCAATTTCTCTGGCCATGGCCGGAGGAACTTCGTATTAAACACATCACCAAAAGCAAGGGAAACAAAAGCAAATATGAACTATTGGGACTTCATAAAGATAAAAAGCTTCTGTCCAGTGAAGGAAACCATCAACAAAACTAAAAGGCAACCTACAGATTGGGAGAAGATATTTGCAAATGGCATATCAGATAAAGGGTTAGTATCAAAATCTATGAAGAACTTATCAAACTTAACACCCAAAAAAGAAATAACCCAGTTAAGAAATGGGCAGAAGACATGAATAGACACTTTTCCAAAGAAGACATCCAGAGGGCTAACAGACATATGAAAAGATGCTCAACATCCCTCGTCATCAGGGAAATACACATCAAAACCACAATGAGATACCACCTCATACCCATCAGAATGGCTAAAATTAACGAGAATTAATAAGAAACAACAGGTGTTGGCAAGGATGTGGAGAAAAGGGAACCCTCTTGCACTGTTTGGGGAACCCTCTTGCACTGTTTGTGGGAATACAAACTTGTGCAACCATTCTGAAGAACAGTACAGAGTTTCCTCCAAAAACTAAAAATAGAACAACCCTACAACCAAGCAATTGCCCTATTAGGTAATTACCCAAAGGATACAAAAATACAGATTTGAAAGGGTACATGCACCCCAATGTTTATAGCAGCATTTTCAAGAACAACCAAACTATAGAAAGAGCCCAAATGTCCACTTACTGATGAATGGATAAAGAAGATGTGGTGTGTGTGTGTGTGTGTATATATATATATATATATATATATATATATATATATATATATATAATGGAATATTACTCAGCCATCAAAAAGAATAAAATCTTGCCATTTTCAATGATGTGGATGGAGCTAGAATGTATTATGTTAAATGAAATAAGTCAGTTGGAGAAAGACACATACCATAAGACTTCACTCATGTGGAATTTAAGAAACAAAACAGATGAACATATGGGAAGGTGGGGGAGGAGAGAGGGAAACAAACCACAAAAGGCTCTTAATGATAGAGAACAAACTGAGAGTTGATGGAGGAAAGTGGGTGGGAGATGGCCTAGATGGGTGATGGGTATTAAGGGGTCACTTGTGATGAACACTGAGTGTTGTATGTAAGTGATGAATCACCGAATTCTACTCCTGAAACCAACATTGCACTGTATGGTAAACAAAATTCAAATTATATACATAATATAGACATGACTAAAAGGCACATGAAAACATGCTCAACAGGGGCACCTGGGTGGCTCAGTCGGTTTAGCGTCCGACTTCAGCTCAGGTCATGACCTCACAGTCTGTGAGTTCGAGCCCCACGTCGGGCTCCAGGCTGACAGCTCGGAGCCTGGAGCCTGCTTCCGATTCTGTGTCTCCCTCTCTCTCTGCCCCTCCCCTGCTCACACTCTGTCTCTCTCTCTCAAAAATAAATAAACATTTAAAAAAAAAAAACATGCTCAACATCATTAACTACTAGGGAGATGCAAATTAAAACCACAATGAGATACCAGCTCATACCCACTAGGACAGTTATATGAAAGGGGGAAAAAAGATCACAAGTGTGAGGGAGGATGTGGAGAAATTAGAACCCTCACACTTGAATATAAAATGGTGCGATTGCTTTGGAAAATAGTTTGGCAATCCCTCTAAAAATGTTAAATATTGCCTCTGCCCCATGACCCAGCAACTTTATTTCTAGGTGTGTACCCAGAGAGATTGAAAACATACGTCTGCACAAAAACTTGTACCTGAATGTTCATTACACCAGTGTTCATGGTCATCAAAAAGTGGAAATAACCCAAACATTCACCAGCCGATGCATAAATACATATGGCCTAGACACACAGTAGATTATCATTCAGCCACACAAAGGAATGAAGCACTGATATATGGTACGATGTGGATAAGCCTTAAACACATGGTGTGAAGTGAGTTACAAAAAGACCAGTTACAAAAGACCACATATTGTATGATTCCATTATATGAAATGGCCAAAGCAGACAAATCCATACAGAGAGAAAATAGATTCCTGGTAGCCAAGGAGAGAGGGGAGAGAAGAATGACTGATACCGTGACTGATAACGGGTATGCGATTTCTTTTTAGGGTGATAAAAATGCTGTAAACAGATTGAGGCTCTTAGTGACACCACTGTGTGAATATATTAAAAACATTGAACTCCCCACATTAACTGGGTAAACTGTACCGCATGTGAATTATATCTCAATGAAGTTGTTTAAAACACCTTATAAGGGCAACCCTTAAAAAAAAGTAGACTATCTGCATAATTTCTAAACCAGTAGAGGTGAAGTGGAGCCTAACAAAAATTGTTCAGTTCAATTGGAAAAGAAGGGGCAGGAAGTGAAGAAAAAGTGCAGAAGCACAGAGGCTATAAATACATTTTTACCAGAAAACTGCCATAACTATATTCAGTATGATGCCATTATTACATATTTTTATTTTTGTTTTTTAAGAATGCTTTTTCGTATTATTTATTTATTTTTGAGAGAGAGAGAGAGAGAGAGAGAGTTGGGGAGGGGCAGAGAGAGACAGAGAGACAGACAGACAGACAGAAGATCCGAAGCAGGCTCTGCAGAGCTCGAACCCCCACACCACGAGATCATGACCTGAACTGAAGTCAGACGCTTAATGACGAAGCCACCCAGGCGTCCCATTATCACATATTTTTAAAGCACAAACATCAAATATTGTCAGAGATATCTGTGAGTAGTGAAAATGAGAAAACGTCCACCTGCAAAATACTGGGGGAGGCAAGTATATGAATGGGGGCAGAAATGGGCTTCTGTATCTGTCACGCTTCTTCATTAAATGATAAGAAAATTGGCAAGTTGTTACTATCTATTAAATCCCAGCAAATAAGTTCAGAGGGGTGTCTTATGTACCATTTTATGTTTAAAGTTTTCCCTTTTAAAAAAGGTTAATACATCTTTTTTAAAATTTTGTTTTAGAGAGAGAGAGAGAGCACACAGGAGCAGAGGAGAGGCAGAGGGAGAGAGAGATTCTCAAGCAGGCTCCACGTTCAGTACGGAGCCCGACGCGGGACTCCATCCCGCGACCCTGGGAGCGTGACCCAAGCAGAAATCAAGAGTCAGACGCTCAACTGAGGGAGCCACCCAGGCGCCCCCTGTTTAAAGTTTTTCTTAGAAGGCAATGAAAATAATGTTGGCAAGAGTTCAGGAAAATGGCACTTCCTTCCTGCTGATACATGCGCAAACCTGTGCAAATTTGACGAGGGGATTTTGACAATCTATGTAGCGAAAGTTTTTTAAGCATTCACATTCTTTGAGGAAGCAATAGGTCTTCTAAGACTTTAGGAAAATATTCAGATGTGTTCACAAAGATTTACCTACACGGATGTTTGCTACAGTTGCATATACGCACGCATTAAATATATACCTGTACATATTCGGGGGGGGCAATCGAATGTCTTACCTGGAGAAAGAGAAGGTCTCGGGCCTCTGAGCGTCCAATGAACGTGATGTATCCTCTGAAGACAGGCGGATGCACATGACACCCAAAAGACTTTTCAGACAATTTCAGTGGGTCCCCAGAGTATGTAAAATTCAGATCCTTGATTCGGGAAGAAAAACCCGCCAACTGCTTCGTAGCTCTCCTCCAGAAACCTCCTCCTCCAGGCAGCTTTTGCTGGGTCCCGCCCTCTCCAGCCTCACCAGCCTGGAACAGGCACCCCTGCCTTCAGACCCTACGCACACCCGCACCCTGGGTGCCGTATCACTTTGTGCTGTGATCGTCTCTGTTTTCTCTCTTCCCCGCCAGCCTCCTGGAGAACAGGGCACACACACAACTCAACGGGGCTTCCAGGCCTCAGCACGGCTCAGGGCCTGGCTCAGGCATAAATATTCACCGACCAGATGACCAGATGACTGTTCCTGGAGGAGGGTGGCATTGCCACACCTTGTGTCTGGAAGATACCTCGCAGAGGCAGGCACATACCTCCCGTGTATTAATGAATCCACGGCCAGTGCCACCAGCCTCTCTAACCAGGTTATGTGCCCGCCCCAGCCAGAGCAGGTTGTCTTTTGAAACGTGCTGGATTTTAGGGGCGCCTGGGTGGCGCAGTCGATTAAGCGTCCGAGTTCAGCTCAGGTCACGATCTCGCAGTCCGTGAGTTCCAGCCCTGCGTCGGGCTCTGTGCTGATGGCTCAGAGCCTAGAGCCTGTTTCCGATTCTGTGTCTCCCTCTCTCTCTGCCCCTCCCCCGTTCATGCTCTGTCTCTCTCTGTCCCAAAAATAAATAAACGTTGAAAAAAAAAAAAAAAAAAAAAAAGAAACGTGCTGGATTTTAGATACAGCCTTATCCCAAAGAGTGAGACGTCATAGACACCATATATAAATTGCAAACGAGGCCCAGGAGAAGCAAGACTCTGGCGTTCTCCAAGCGGCTCAGCCTCGTGTTCGGCTCTCCAGCAGCCGCAGCCGGGACCTGGACAGTCACATCAGCAGCGGCTGGTTTTCATTCCAGAGGACAAGCTCTCCAGTCTTTTCTGAAGTCATTTCCCTTCCCTTCCCTTCCCTTCCCGTTATTCCCTATTTCCATCAAACGGAGCCCTTGACGGCTTTTCCCCCCGCAAGCGATTCCAGGGGCCGTTCCCCCTGGAGCTGGCGACACAGAACCTATTAATAAGCCAACAGTAACGCACCGGCTCATTCTCCTCATAAATTCCTTTGCCACCGATTTCTCAGACGCTTCCCTTCAGGGTTTTCCTGCAGCGTCCCATTCGCTTAGAGAAAACGTGGAAAACTGTTTAGTGTTTCTTGGAAGCGCATGGCGGTGAACGCCCATGACAACGTGGAGGGTAAAATGCTTGCCCTCTACTTGGCTTCCAAACCCCTCTGGTGGCCCCGGCAAAACCTAACTTCCCTTCCACGCAAGCCATTGTCCCTCACCCGCGTGTCATTCCTACGGGGGGGACTGGAAAATGGAAGGCTTGAAATCTGTCAACATACCTGGTCTTTCTTTGCCCATCAGTTGGATCACTGTCCCACTCTTTGCCTTGGTTTCTCCAACTGTAAAATGATGGCAAATATCGTTGCTCTTTAGATATATATTTGGCTGGATCCCATTCAAGGGTACACTGTTTTGCATCTACCTTGGCCTGTCAGATGGGGTGCGGCTGCAGAATAAGCGGAGAAGAGTTCCTAGCCCCTCAGATTGATTCCAAAGACAGGCCGGGACATAGTGTCAGTAGAACCCTCTGAGCTTTGAAGGCGATGATGGAGAAAGCGAAATTGAAGTATCTGACTCTATAGCCCCCATGTAGGGGAAAGAAAGGAGAGAGGCTAATTACTCAGAGAAGAAAAAGCATAATTTTACCCTCTCCTGGTGTTTGAAGAATAAAAATAGCAAGAAAGACCTCATTTTTACACCGACTCCTCTAAAATACTTCGGAGAAAGGGGCTGTAGGGAACCTCCACCCCTGTAATGAGTGCTTGTGTTTAGGGTAAAGGAAACATTGGGAAAGGAAGCCCTCATTCTTCCAGTAAGGGGAGCAGGAGGGTCATGTGACAAAGAAGATTTGTCTCTTAACGGACCTAAAACAGAATGTCAGAGCCACCCCGGTCAGTCCCTTTCGGTCTACAGCTGGACCCTCTGAAGCCCAAGAACTGGAATGCCTTACCAGGGTGACACGGTTGGAGGCGAGCAAGTCAAGAGTGAGACCACAGGTCTCCTATTCTAGAGCTCCTTGAACTGTAGAAATTCTCAGCATCCAAAACATTAAAACAGTTTAGTATCACAATTTCTTATTTCTCCTTCTGTCACATGTGGACTCCTTCTTGTGCTACAAAGACAATTTGCTCATTCCCGCTCACGTGATTCCCCTGGCAAGCAGGGATGCCCTGTACAGCCCCGCAGGGGGCGTACTGCACAGCTCTACAAGGAAAAAGAAAAGAAAAAGAAAAAAAAAAACAACCTTTTTCACGTTGTAACCCATGCGTCAGCTCCAGATCTTTTCTCAGTGTTCTCGTCTTATCTAAGGCATTGTCAAGTCACATTTTCATGAAGACGTCCTTGATGGGCCTAGCCCACACTGGTTTCTCCTTCACCTGAGTTCCTAAGATTCTTATTTTTTGTACCACTTACAAGCTGTGAATCCTTGGGCAAGTCAATGATTCTGCTTTCTAATATGTAAAAATGGTGGAGAGGTTGTAAGGACCAAATAAACCATGGCCCACGTACGTGGACGAACTTTACGAAGTGCAAAGAGTTCTGTGATATTTGTCGTCATTCCAGCAAAGACTACTTACAGTGTTAACTAGTTATTTCTCAGTCTTAGTCTGGTTTTCCCCAATAATAAATAGTTCTTTGAGGGCAGGCAGAGGCCCTTGTATTTCCCCCTCCTTCCTAGCGTGTAACCAAAATAATGGTAACAACTCACGGCCCACCCCATTCTAAGTGTTCTGGAACGCGGACTCACGCCATCTTTATAACGAAGGTTGAGGTGGGTTCTGATATTATCTAGGTTTCAGAGATGAGGAAAGTAAACACAGACAGGAGAACTAACCACACAAGAGTCAAAAGGCTAGTCTGTGATGAATTAAGGATGTGAGCTCAAGACCACTGCTGCTTTCCGAACTTGTAGACCGTCCATCCCACCTGTCTCTCTTCTGTGTACGTGAGGGCCAGCAGGGAAGCTCAGCACCCTTTTGATTCTTGGTTCTTTGAATGTTGAGCTGTCCTTCCTTCAGCCAGTGCTAGGACTTAGAAAGAGAACATCAACGCTTTGGAGACGTGGAATGACATTCAGTTCCAGCTAGCTCCCTGTCCAGTCTTCCCAAAACTCCGCTCCCTGGGGCCGCTGCTGGTTTGTGATGAAGACAAAATTTTGCTTCCTTTTTTTTTTTTTTTTTTTTGTGGCAAATGATTCACAACGTATAATTTACCATTTTAGCCACTTTTAAGGGTCTATTTTAGTGGCATTAAGGACATGCACAATTTTGTGTAACCACCACCACCATCCATCTTCAGGACTTTTTATCACCCCAAAAGAAGTTCTGTACCCATTAAGCAGTAACTTCTCGTTCCTCCAACCACCACCACCCCCCATCCCTGGAAACTTCTATCCTACTTTCTGTCTCTAAAAGTTTGCCTGTTCTGGGTACCTCATGTAAGTGGAACCATCTGTCCTGTTAACGTCTGTCTCCCTTCACTTAGCACAATGTTTTCAAGTTTTATCCATTTTGTTGCCTGTGTCAGAATCTCGTTCCTTTGGAAGGCTGAGTAACATCCCAGTGTATATATATACCACGTTTCGTTTATCCATTTATCTCTGGGTGAGCATTTGAGTTACTCTTGATTTGGGGCTATTATGAATAATGCTCCTATGAACACTGGTGCACAGAAGACAAGAACATTTTGCTATTTTTCCATGTTTTTATTTGTTTTTGAGACAGAGAGAGAGAGAGCACGCATGCTTGAACGAGTCGGGGAGGGGCAGAGAGGGAGGAAGACAGAGGACATGAAGTGGGCTCCACGTTGACAGCACAGAGCCCAATGCGGGGCTCAAACTCATGAACTGTGAGATCTTGACCTGAGCCAAAATCGGATGCTTAACTGACTGAGCCACCCAGGCGCCATTTTAATACCAGGCCATAGAGAGCAAAATTGAATGGCTAGATCAACTTCTGAAAAAAAAAAAATCTCATGATAATACTCAAAGCCAAATGTGGCAGCAGCTCAGGAGAGTAGAAAGAGCTTTCCAGTACAAGATCTGGGCCCTCTCCTCATTAGCTTTGTCTGGGCCCTCTCCTCATTAGCTTCCTCCAAAAGAGGAAACTCTTTTGGATTGAGTTTCCTAACCTGTAAAATAAGGGAAGAAGGTTAAATGATTTCCGAGGTCCTTTCTAGTGCAAATGTTCCAGAATTCTATGTCTCCAATCTGCGTCCTTAGTGCTTCCAAGTGAGTACATTCTGCTCACCCTCTTTCTTGGGATTTTAGCGTTTGTAAATGTGAGCTGGTCTTCCTAGGTCTGCTTTCCTCAGATGGAAAATGACTTCCTAAACTGGCTACACTCCTCTTAATGTCTAAAAAATAGGCTGGAGGATACTAAAATATGTACTCTTCCCCACCTATGCTACTGCCTTTGCTCCATGGTGACTCAGTTGTCCAGGCCAACTGCATTGTCCTCTCCACAGGAAACCCCCATTTGTCACAAAAACCATGGAACCAAGTCATGCCCATGAGCTCTAGGCTGTGATTTCAAGGAGAGAACTAGAGAAAAGTAGGCATGTTTATTTGAAAGCGGAGGGGCATAAGGATCTAGGGGGAGCACTCCATCAGTCCCCAGGCCTAGGCTGAGAGAAGGGTGGAAAAGAAAGGCTGTATCCTGTTCCCTTCAAACAACCCAATGAAATACATCAACATCACAAAGAAGAAAAATATATGTGTAACTGTTAAGCATAAGGGAAATGAAACTATACTATCGTGAAATAAAAGTCATGGTATAAAATTACACATTTTATCAAGAAAGTAGAGCAAGACTAGAAGTATCATCTTGTGAATAAAACCAAGCCTGACTTCTGAGCCCCTCAGCCATTTTCCTCATTCTCCCTTCCTTGCCTCGCTCGCTCTTCCCATCTACCTTAGCTCTTGGCTGTCAGGGCACTGATGACTGGTTGAATCCCTTTATTCCATTGGATAAAGTGAATTCACGATGAGACTTCTAGAAAAACCTTATCTTTCAACAAATTCCAGGTGTGGACAGTTTTCTTGTTCTTTTCTTTATCTAAGTCTAGCCTGGTTCACTTTATCTCTTGTTGAATTGTTACCCTGGGGCAAATTTCTCAATTGAGCCCATGTGGACTTATGTTTTACATTTGGCTTTATAGCTTAGGAGTGTACAATGTGTGTGTGTGTGTGTGTGTGTGTGTGTGTGTGTGTGGTCTCTCTCATGACTCATTGAAGCTGTTCTTGGCTCTTACTAGACTAAGGGAAAAAAATGAAAAACAAAGGAAGAAAACACTTTTCCCAAACTTCAACCCCATCACTAATGCATGTATTGACATATATGATGTTCCCCTGAAATTATGACTGGTAGTGTGTTTTAACAACAGGAATAGAAAAGTGATAGGCTTTCCTTTTCTGTTAATTTTTCATGAAATGTCTCTTAGCCTATATCTGGAATTCGTTCCAATCCCAATGTCAATAATTACCTTTCCTGAACACACTTTAGAAAAACACTTTGAAGCTTAAAAAAAAAAAAAATACAAATGTCTGGGCCCCACCTCTGATTTATTGATTTGGAATTTTAGGGATAGTTTCAGAACATCTGTATTTTTTTCATATTTCAGAAGAGAATTCTCACTCACACTCAGGGTTGGGGACCAGCAACAGGGCAAGGGGAGTGTATATTTAATCAGAGAAGAGAGACTTTTAAGGTGTAAAATGATACAAATACCATCACTTAATTTCTCATCAAAAAGCACAGAAACATCCTGTCCTGGATATGGGACGCTCATTCCCTCATTCACCAACCATTTAGTCAACAGAACTTTGCTGGGCATTTACCACATGCTGTAAAAGACACAGGGTAAACAAGGTATCTGGCAACCTACCTCTAGTGAAGAAGAAAAGACATAGGCAGAAGTAACCACAATCCAAGAGTTGCAAAGGGTTATAAAAATTCGGGAGAGTGAAATGTCCTTTCTGGCTGGAGGCACCCTAATGGCTTCATGGAGAAAATGTTCTTTGAGATATTTCATTAGGCAGAGATGGGAGGGAGGCAATCAAAGGGAGAGAGAATGGCTGGAGCAAAGGCTCAGAGCTGAGAAAGCCCAGACTGGGTTTGAGGGGAAGCGTTCTCACGAGATGGCGAAGTGACAGACAAAGATGGAAAGGCAGACAGAGATGGCCCATGAGTGTCACCAAAGTTTGTTCTTCATCATGAATCCCTCCAGCCCATAACCACTTAGATGCAAGTCAAGTCCAGAAATGTCCTTCGGTACAAGACTCCTGAACCCTCTTGCAAGTTTTGTTCTGTCATACTTCTCATTTCAAACAAATGCCAACCTCTAAATTTTAACCACCAAACCTTTTGGGGAATAACGAAGCATATCACTGTAATATCAGCTAGCATTTACTGAGTGTTCATTATGTGCCAAGAACCAACTCATTGGATTTTCATAACAACTAGGGTACTATCTTTATCATTTCTGTTTGTCAGCTGAGGAAACTGAGGCACAGAGGGGGTAAGGAATTCACCCAAGATTATCTGTGGTAGGTAGAGTAATAGGGGTTTAAATTCAGGTACCCTGATCCCAAAGCCCACACTCTCAATCTTCCCATTATACTTCCTAGTAGAAGATAGCCATGATCTTTTTCCATGCTTTTGATATTGAGCCATTTTGAAAACATCTACCATTTTTTCCAATTAATTACCTGTCACTACCAGGTGACAGTATTCATTAAAAACATGAATTCAGTATTCATTCAGTATTTTTCATTTCATTCAAATTCATATATGAATTCATATTCATTCAGTTTTTCATTAAAAAAAAAATGAATACTGAAGCATAGTGGGGAAAGAAAATGGACTCATAGCAATCCCAGAGGAAATCAGGACCAAATTCGAGATCCAATCTAATTTTGAATCTGAATCAGTAATCCACTGTAGTGGACAGAACTGTGGTCCCCCAAAGATGCCCATGTCCTAATCCCTAGAATCTGTGCATATGTTTGGTTACACGGCAAAGGGAAATTAAGGTTGCGGGTGGAATTAAGGCTGCTAGTCAACTGACATTAAAACAAGGAAATTATCCTGGATAATCTGAGTGGGTCAGATGTCATCACAACGGTCTTTAAAAGTAGATTTGGGAAGCAGAGGAAAGTGTGAGAGAGGGAGATATGACCAGAGAAGAGATCAGAGCAATGCAAACAAAGTAAGGACTCAACCCGTCATTGCTGGTTTAGAAGCCAAGGAATGGAGGTGGCCTCTAGGACCTGGAATAGGCAAAGGGATATTCTCCTGCTGAGAATCAGCCCCGCCAACATCTTAATTTTAGTCCAGTGAGACCCTGTCAGACATCCAGTTTGCAGAACTATAAGATAATAAATCTGTGTTACTTAAATCACTAAGGTTATACTACTTTGTTACAACAGATTGAAAACTAATATGTCCACTATCTTGGCCCACTCAGCCATCATTCTTTGCAATAATAATAATTAATAGCAATAATAATATGTTAATAATAATGCTTTTGGGGATACTAAAAGAGGTCAATGTCCCCAAGTCCCTTTTTAGTAAAGAAGGTGTCCTCTTGCCATCAGTGAGACTTGAAGTAGGGTAGAGGTAAGAAGTTTAGTACTTGTGGGAAGTCTGTAGACTTCGGAAGCCAGAAGATGTATGTACAAATCAAAGTTACACCACCAACTAACCGTGATACCTTGGGTAATGCACTTAATTTGGCTTAGTCTCACTTTCATTATCAGTAAAACTGGAATAATAACATATATTCAACACAATTGTTAGGAGGATTAGAGCTAATACATGCGAATTTAATGATACATAGTATGTGTTCAGTGCAAAAAAAAGTATGTTTTGTAATTGAAGTGCCTAAAAACTTTACAAATTACAATATTGTATGGCTTGATGTATAATGGGATACAGTCACTAGAATATATACGTGATTTTTTTTTTTAAGGCAGGGTAAATAGTCTAATGAGGAAGAATCAAAGAAACAGAAAAATTATCACATCGACCTGCCCAATGGGTAAAGATGTCCAAATGTTGCCTTTTCAAGGCCTTCCTGAGTGTAAACCAGGTATCTAAATGTTCCAGTCTTTGTGGATTTCCCTGCACATAATTCCCAAATAACAACAGAACAGGCCCCCATTCCCTGGAATGAGAATTCCCTTCTGCTTGCAAGTTCCCCCTCTCTATGTAATTTCTGCAAAAATTTGAGAAATTTCCCCGGATGGTCACTGTGGTTTTGTTATTTCTCATGGCTTCCACCACTCTTTCTACAAGTTTAGCCCGAGGTATGGACACAGGCCCCTTTCTTAAATCCTAGAAGCATACATAAACTAGGTTGTGTGTTAACAAAACACCACAGAAGAAAATTTGAACACAAAACTACACTTAAAAACTGGTTAAGTCATCACTGCTTCTAGTTATGGGCCTTGGTTTTCCAGGGGTCTCCTCCTAGCCCTACATATTTTTACCCCATTCTCTTCTAACCTGCTACCATGTTGCAAGGGCTAGGCTATCTTCCCCAAATGTCCTCCTTTCCAAAGTCCAAATCCAACCACTCCTAGTCCAATGGAAAAATGTAGTAGATCTTCCCACCCACAGCCCAAGACCTACCCTCTTTCCTGTCCCAGGAGGATTGCCAAATCCAGTGCTTTGAAGCTCTCCCCGTATATTTTCCTCTAGGAGTTTTATAGTTTGGGGTCTTGTATTTAGGTCTTTAATTCATTTTGAGTTAATTTTTTGCAGGTATAAGGGTCCAACTTCATTCTTTTGTATATGGATATCCTGCTTTCCCAATACCATTTGTTGAAAAGACTGTCCTTTCCCCATTGAGTGGTCTGGCACCCTTTCAAAGATCATTTGATTGTACTCATGAGGGCTTGTTTCTAGAATCTCTATTCTATTCCATTGGCGTATATGTCTTATTTTTGCCAGTAGCACACTGTTTTTGATTAATGTAGCTTTGTAATATGTTTTGGAATCAGGAAGTGCGATTCCTCCAACTTTGTTCTTTTTCAAAATTGTTTTGACTATTCGAGGTCCCTTGAAATTACATTTGAATTTTAGGATGATTTTTTTTTCTACTTCCACATACCATTGGGATTTTGACAGGGGTTGTGTTGAATCTTAGATCTCTTTGAATATTATTTATAATATAAACAATATATCTAAACAATATAAGCATCTCAACAATGTGAAGTCTTTCAATCCATAAACATGGATGTCTTTCTATTTGTATCTTCTTTAAGCTATTTCAGCAATTTTTAATGTTCATTGTACAAATCTTTCACCTCCTAGGTTAGGTTTATTCCTAAGTATTTACATCTTTTTGATGCTATTACAAAGGGGATTGTTTTCTTAATTCCATTTCAGATAATTTATTGTTAGTGTATATGCACAAGTGATTTTTGCATTGATTTTGTATCCTGCAACTTTATTGAATTTCTTTATTAGTTCCACTGGTTTGATGTGTGTGTGTGTGTGTGTGTGTGTGTGTGTGTGTATGTGTGTGTGTGTGTGTGTCTGTAATCTTTGGGGGGTTCTACATATAAGATCATGTCATCCACAAACAGATAATTTTATTTCTTCCTTTCCAATTTGGATGATTTATTTATTTTTCTTGCCTAATTGCTCTGGCTAGGATTTCCAATATTATGTTGAATTGAAGTGGAAAGAGCAGGCATACTTGCTTTATTCCTGATATTACAGGAAAAGCTTTTAGTCTGCCACAATTTTCTATGACATTGGCTGTGGGCTTCTCATGCATGGTATTAATTATGTTGAAGTAGTTTCCTTCTATCACTAATTCTTTGGGTGTATTTATCATGAAAAGTGTTGTATCTTGTCAAATGCTTTTTCTTCATCAATTAAGATAATCATGTGCTTTTCATCAATTACTGTGTTAATGTGGAGTATTATTGATTGATTGTTGTACATTGAACCATCCCTTGCATTCTTAAAATGATCATGTTTTTTATCCTTTCTTTCACTGATGTAATGTGTCACATTATTGATTTGTGAATATTAAACCACACTTGCATTCCAGGAATAAATCTCACTTGAAGTGGTAAAGGGTTTTTTTAATGTATTGTTGGATTTGGTTTGAAAATATTTTGTTAAGGATTTTTGCATCATTGTTTGTCAGAGATATTGACCAGCATTTCTCTTTTTGTGTGGTGTTTTTACCTGGATTTGGTATAAAGGTAATACTGACCTTATAGAATAAATTTGGAACGTTTCCTTCCTTTTCCATTTTTTGGAAAAGTTTGACAGGAATAGGTATTAACTCTTCTTTAAATGTTTGCTAGAATTCAACTGTAAAGTCAACTGGTCCTGGACTTTTGTTGGGAGTTTTTTTGATTACTGATTCAATTTTATTGCTGGTAATTGGTATGTTTAAATTTTTATTTCTTCCTGCTTCAGTTTTGGTGGGTTATCAGCTTCTAGGAATTTATCCATTTGTTCTAGGTTGTCCACTTTGTTAATTTTGTGTATTTTTTTCATTTTTTATTTTTTTAAGTTTATATATTTATTTTGAGGGCTGGGGGAAGTGATAGAGGGAGGGGAAGAGAGAGAGTTCCAAGCAGGTTCTCCACTATCAGTGTGGAGCCTGACGTGGGGCTCAAACTCATGAACTGTGAGATCATGACCTGAGCCTAAATCAAGAGTTGGATACTTAATCAACTGAGCCATCCAAGCATCCCGTTTTCTGTATCTTTTAAAAAAAAACCTCTTAAGTTAGTTGATTTTTTTATTATTTTTCTATTTCTATTTTATTAATCACTGCTCTAACCTTCATTATTCCCATACTTCTGTTATTTTTAAGTTCAGTTACTTCTTTTTCTAGCTTCTGAAATATTAAGTTAGATTGTAATTTGAGATCCTTCTTCTTATTTAATGTTAGCATTTACAGCTATAAATTTCCCTCTTAACAATGCTTCCTTGCATTCCATAAATGTTGATGTGTTTTGTTTTCATATTAATTTGTCTCAAGGTAATTTATAATTTCAATATGATTTCTTCTCTGAACCTTTGGCTGTTTAAGGTTGATTTCCACATATTTGGGGTTTTTTTTTTTTCAGTTTTCTTCTGGCTATCAATTTGTAGTTTCATTCCATTGTGATTGGAAAAGATATTGGGTATAATTTAAATCTTTTTAAATTTATGAAAACTCGTTTTGAAGCCTAACATGTAGTGTATCCTGGAGATTGTCCCGTGTGCACTTGAAAAAAAAATGTATTCTGCTATTATTGTCTAGAGTGTATTAAATTTGTTGTGTCCAATTGTTCTAAAGGTTTATTCAAGTCCTTTATTTCGTTATTGATCTTTGGTCTGGTTGTTCTACCTATTAGTGATAGTGGGGTAATAGTTAAGTTTCCTAATAGTATTGTAGATCTGTCTACCTTTTCCTTCAATGTTTCCAATGTTTCCTTCATATATTTAGGAAAGTTGATGTTTGGTGCATATATGTTTATAATTGTTATATCTGGGCAAATTGTCCCTTTTATCATATATAATGTTCTTTGTTTCTTGTAACAGTTTGTTTTTTCAAATTTTTATTTGAATTCTAGTTAGTTAACATATAGTTTAATATTGGTTTCAGGAGTAGAATTTACTTATTCATCACTTACATATAACACTCAGTGCTCATAATAACAAGGGTCCTCCTTAATATCCATCACCCATTTAGCCCATCCCTCACCCACCTCTTTCCGTAGACAAACTCCTAGAAACCTACAAACTACTAAAACTGAAACAGGAAGAAATAGAAAATTTGAACAGACCCATGACCAGTAAAGAAATTGAATCAGTAATCAAACTCTCAGTAATCAAAACTCTCAAAAGTTTAGTTTTTGACTTAAAGTCTAGTCTGATATTAGTACAGTCACTCCTGCTCTCTTTTGGTTACCATTGGCATGAAATGTTTTTTCCCATCCTTTCACTTTCATTCTATGTGTCTCCTTATCTAAAGCGAATTTCTTGTAGACAGCATATAGTTGGATCCATTTTTTTAAATTGATTCAGCCAATCTATATCTTTATATTGGGGAGTTTAATTCATTCACATTTAAAGTAATTACTTATAGGAGCATCTGGGTGGCTCAGTCGGTTAGGCACCCAACTTTGGCTCAGGTCATGATCTCACAGTCTGTGAGTTTGAGCCCCATGTTGAGCTCTGTACTGACAGATCAGAGCCTAGAGCCTGCTTTGAGTTCTGTGTGTGTGTCTCTCTCTCTGCCCCTTCCCCACTTATGCTCTGTCTGTCTGTCTCTCTCTCTCAAAAGTAAACATTTAAAAAATATAAATAAATAAAGTAATAAAGTAATTACTTATATAGCAGAACTTACTATTGCCATTTTGTTAATTGGTCTCCATGTGTCTTGTAGATTTTTGTCCCTTCTTTCCTTTGTGTTGCATTGATTGTTTGTGGTGACATACTTTGATTCTTTTCTTATTTTTTTGTGTATATTCTATAGATATTTTCTTTGTGGATATAATTTTAATTACATGAAACATTTAAAGTTATAACATCCTGTTTTAAACTGATACCAACTTACTTTAAATCACATACAGAAATTTTATTATTATATATTCCTTCCCCCACTTTATGTTTCTGAGGTCACAAATTACATCTTTACATCTCATTGGGAAAAACAGTCCCATATATGCAGTCTTTCAACTCCTGCTTAGTTTTATAAGAATGCCTTGAGCCTGGAACAAGTGTCTTACCAAGAGATAAAGAATCCACACAGTCTGTGTTGGGCTTACCATGTTGTGTGGAAATATTGGTCTTTGTTTCAGGCACATGAATATTTTTTTGCTCTGCTTAATAGTGCACATCAGTGGCCCTCAGGCACCCCCCAGATTTCAGTATTTCAGGCTCTCTGGGGAAGAGGAGAGGTCCTTCCACTATGGCATGAGAGGGGAATATATACACATACACATACACACACACACATGTATACATATATGTAGTGTCTTTGCTTTTAATATTTATTTATTTTTGAGAGAGAGAGAGAGACAGAGCACAAATGGGGGGTGGGCAGAGAGAGAGGGAGACAAAGTATCTGAAGCAGAGTCTAAAGGCCTCGAACTTGTGAACTGCGAGATCATGCCTGAGCTGAAGTTGGAGGCTTAACAACTGAGCCACCCAGGCACCCTCCTCTTGTCTCTTTAGATCTCTCCTGGTTGGAGGCTTTGAGCTTCTCCCATAATGTATATATTGGGCTGCTTGGTTATATCCTGTAAATTCCAGAGGCTCTCTTCACTTGTCTTCATTTTCTTTTTCTTTTTGCTCCTCTGACTCAGTGACTTTAAATGACATGTCTTCAACTTCTTTTCTCTTCCTGATCATGTTGGTTGTTGAGCTCTTCTAGTAAAATTTTTAGTTCAGTTGTTGTATTTTTCAAAGCCAAAAATTTTCTTGGTCCTTTTTTGTTGTTTCCTTATTTTTGTTGGTATTGTCATTTTGTTCATGCATCATTTACTTTACTTCATTTAGTTGTCTGTGTTCTCTTTAAGCTCATTAAGCTTCTTTATGACAGTTATTTGAAATTCTTTGCCAGGCAGCAGATAGATCTGTGTTTCCTTAGGGTCAGTTTCTGGGGTTTTATTTCATTTCTTTGATTTGGCCATGTTTCCTTGTATCTTTGTATGCCTTGTGTTTGTTTTTTTGTTTTGTTGTGTTGTGTTGCGTTTTCATGAAGACTTGGGCATTTGAAGAAAGAACTACGTCTTCCAAATTTTCTGGACTGGCTTCATGCAGGAGAAGACCTTCACCAACCAGTCCAGCTAGAGATTCTAGAACCTTTCAATACTTTTCTGGGATGTGTCTTCTCTGAGCATGTGCTGTACTTTTAGTCTTCTCAAATTCCCTAAGCATCTTGTCCCTGTAACCCCCTGCTGCCCCTGACATCTGTATACTGGCAGAACTGCAGTGCTAATGTGCTGCTGTGATCATATCTTTTCTACAAGCTTCCAGAAATGACCACCAGTCCCATCAGCACTCTGAGGCAGGAGAGACAGATATTGGTCCCTCGGACAGCCCCCGCACTAGCCAAAATGTTGGCTGCACGCTCCCCTCTTTTGTTTCTTTCTTGAGGGATGATCCCTCGTATGGGAGGTTTCCTTCAGTCACCCCACATTCGCTCAGCAAGAGGGAGAAGCACAAACAAGGGTTCAAAACTCAGTGAATTTTCCTAACCCTTTCACTGGAATCCCTTCTTGGGTTGTTTTTAAGTTTATTTATTTTGAGAGAGAACGTGAGCAGGGGAGGGGTAGAGAAAGAGGGTGGAAGAGAGCAAATCCCAAGCAGGCTCCTCATTGCCAGTGCGGAGCCCAACATGGGGCTCGAACTCACGAACCCGTGAGATCATGACCGGAGCCAAAATCAAGAGTCAGATGCTTAACCGACTGAGTCTCCCAGGCGCCCCTCCTTCCTTGGTTTTACGTTGGTCTGAGTGTTGAAACTTCTCAACTACTCTCTAGAGTCCTCACAAAAGTATTCTGATCCATATAGTTTTGCCAATGATGCGTCTCTGTGGGAGAACAAGGGCCTAATGCTTCCTATTCAGTCATCCTGCTGACACCTCTCTAAATGTGTGCTATTTTGATAGTAAGAATAAGCTATATTTTCTGAAAGAAGCCTTTCACTGTTAAATCTATTTCTCCACCTTTATACCCCTAAAGCACTAGGCTTTGATCTTCTCACACTTCTCACACTTTGCCTTACGGTTATCTTTGATTCCACATATGTTGAATGTCTCCTCTTGGGTAAGGGGAATCCTAAATTGCATCTGCGTGCTTCAGTGGAAAAAAAAAAAAAAGAAAGGAAGAAAATAATTAACAAAATGAAAGGCCTTCAAATAACCAAAGTCAAGGAAGTTCTTAGGTGAGGGAAACCAGGTACTCCAGGCACAGAAAGAGCATATGCAAAAGAAGAATGGAGCTAGTGATCAAGAATGCATAAATCGGAGGGAGCTGGGGGAAGGTGACTGAAGAGCCAGAGAAATCTGCCTGAGACCCTTAAAGGAGCAGGAAGAAAAACAACCATCTTAATTTGCAACTATCAGAGGCCTGCGAGTATCGGAACGTTCACAAATGTTCTCTACACATTTTTATCTTAATTGACGTAGATACATGAGGCCTGCAGCTCTAGGGTGTCCTAAAAATCAAGTTTAGAGCATGCAAGTGGTTTGCTTACAGTTTTTCTCACGCAGGAAATGTCGAGACCCACTGACATACGAAAATAAACATAGTGAACTTTCACAGATTTATATAAACCATTGCAGGCCGACCATCAGTTCACCGAACAGGAGCCCTGTTTTAGTTCCTGTTTCCTGGTGTTGAGTGCTGGGACCCACTCAAGAAATAGTGCAAGTGAGGAGGGAAGGCCGGGAGGAAACACCCAGGGTAATCCTGGCTTGGAAGCCTGGCCTCAGTTGAAGGCTTGTGTCCCAGGAGTCGCGGAGGACAAGGGCACCTGCAGACCCATGAGATCCACTGGGATTAGGAAACCAGAACCCATTTTCTTATTTATCGAAGAAGTAGACACGTAGCAACAACAGCTCCTAAACATCTATGCCGTTCAAGACGCACGTAATATATCCACCAACATGAGCACCTCTGGTTTGTAACAATTCATGTCCTCATTAACCTACCAGGAACAAACTTAACTGACAGGTCAGTTCTTTGAACATTTCCCATAACAACCCCAGAGCACCTTCCCAAGCCTCAAATGGCTGATTTTTAAATAGGAAGAAAGGCGTCTGCGTGGGGGTTTTGGTGGAGGTGGTAATTTGGTTTGTTTTAACAAGGACACGTTTTAACATTGATGGCTGGCCCCAACCGAAGGGAAACAGATCGTGACATTGCCCTTAAAGGGACCAGAGTTATCAGCCTAATGTATTGAAAAGGGGGATGCACTAGACACGACAAATCACAACAATCCCATGAATGCTGACAACACAGGCAGGGAACAAAAGAACGGAGCTGTAACATGAACCATATGGCTTAATAACTAATAACACTTCTAAGTGTCTTTATTGTTGTTATTGTTTTAAGACTGGCTAACATTTGGCCTCTCTTATTATAGCTGAAATGTTATCTGTAGCTGCTATCTCTCTTGTGTTTCAAAATGTTGTTTTTCAAGCAAGATATGAATACATCAGAGACTCTTTCATATCTTGTACAGGGAAAGTTCAAATGCAAGAGTCTCCATAATAAAGCCTACCCCGATATAATAAATGGGGCTGTCAGATTGATTCTCACTTGAGACACCAACTGTAGCTAATATTACTCGATATGCAGATGTTTTCTGTCTCTTTCTCTTGGACAAAAAAAAAGAGCATTTAAAGGGAATAATGATAAATTGGTATTAATATAAAGAGGCTCTGCTATAGTGAGGCAAAAGGCTACATAGGTCAAGAGTTAGAGGCATGTGTGAGTGATGGGGCTCTCACCTCTGTGCTGAAGGGGCTCAGGAATTTATTAGCTGAACTATTCACTCTGTCTCAAGACCACACAACATTATTTAAAAAAAAAAAAAAAAAAAGGAAATAAAACCCTTGACTATACCAAGGCTTCTGCTGGGGAGAGACGGGGTCCCCTGCAGTGCCCAGAAAGCTGCACCGCATTGCACACAGTAGGTGTTTAGAAAGTAAGGGCTTAATGACGAATCACACAATCCTGGCAGAGGGGTAAAAAATAGAAAAGCAAATCCTGACAATTCTTTATCCAAATGTCAGAGCTAATGCTTGTTCTCAACGGATTCCGCTGTCCCCGGACGGGCCGCCTGTCTGCCTCCTGGAATTTCATTCCACAGCACCCGCCAACGGTCACCTTCACATTTGTTTCCACTTAAGCTTCCCCCGCCTCTCTCGCCTTTTTCCCAACGAGCACGCAGGTAAGCAACACTGGGGAAGAATGCAAAAAACCACTTCGCTTAGCTTCTTTCAAAGAAGGAAGAAGAGAAAAGAAAAACTGAGGAAAGGAGCAAAGGGCAAAAGCGTCCTAATGGGGCATCTCCCTAAATGATGAGGCATTTCTTCCCAGAAAACACTTGGGGAACTCTTAGTAGGTGCCTCCTGGCGGCAATCAAATGCTCTCTGAAGTCCTTAGGACCTCGAGTCCGTAAACCTGGAACACAGCCTTTTATTATGCTTCTGAGAGTTTACCTTGGACAAATAAGCTAACCCTGTGGGGACAGAGGGATTGACTTCACCTGAAAACATAGTGCTATCTTACCCAGTCTACAAGTGGCTAGACTGAGCAGAGGTTGGGCATTTGCTCATGTATCTTTTATTAATGGAAGTCAGAACCCAGAAGATAGCTACAGAAGGTGAACCAAATATTTATCCATCGGGACTCTCTAAGTGGCTACACGCCCAACTCTTGATTTGCCGTGTCAATGGTGTGCATAATTTACAACAGTAGCTAGTCTCCAAATTGTACCCGGTATATTATAGAGCTCATGTCAAAACAACTTCTCCTTTTTCTTCCTCAAGGTTTATCTCCTTCATTAGAGCCAGGTAGGCTAATATTAAAGAGTGTCGAGTCTAAGCAACCACCAAATGCTCAGACTAAGAAAAGCAAGAGAGCTTTCCTGTGATAAAGAAGCCATGCCTGGACAGCAAATTTCCAGAAAGACTTCACTGAAGGGGCTGGGGGCAGGGCAGGGGAGGATATGACCTACCAGATTTGCAGGCTAAATTCTTGCCAAACTCAGGAATACAGTCACTCTGATGTACTCCTGAACTCCAAAGTTTTGGAATCAAGTTCCCTCCTAACCCAAGGCTCTGCCAAGTTCTTCCCTCATCCACTGATCAACAAAGGAGAGGAAGCGGAGCTATGTCCATCTGAATTAACCTCCAGACATGGGGTGAAACCATTGATTATATGTCCTGCCTCAGTGATTTTCTTTAAGTCCACTTCTCCCATTCCAGGTCACATCCCCTCTGCTGTACAGCCATAGGCCAGCCTTACTTTGCCTACCGTCTCTTGGGTCTATGCTGTCCCATCTTCAAGTGCAGGAATTGCCCTCTCTTCTCCTCTTTCCAGAGCCTTTCCTCCTCACTTCCTCTTCCAATGAAATTTGGGTTGATTTTCCCTAACCTGGAAGCTGGGTGTTTTATATAAAACAAAAGGCAGATGTCATCCTGAACGAAAGGCGGGGTATGGGGGGGGAGTGGTATCTAAGTTCCCTTCTAACATAAGGGACCCTGGGTTTCCTGAGGTCTGGCCCCTCTAAAGCGCCAAGGGTTTCCATAGACCCCAAGTACATTCCACTGTAAAGTGGGTGTGGTAACACCACTGTGTCCGGATTCAACTTCTCACTGCAGCATGTAATAACCATATGACCTTGGATGAGGCACTCAAGCTTTCCGGGCTTCGCCTTCTCATAAGTAAGCTGAGTGGTAGTAATGCCTGCCTCACTGAATTATTCTGAGGATTAAATGACATGGTTCAATTAAAGCAGGACAGAACTTGTCACAGAATGAGTGCTAAACAAATGTTGGCCATTGTTAAGTTCCCTTGACTTTCTGTAGAGCTCTAAGATGATTAATACAAGTGAAGATGCTTCATGAGTCCTGCAGAAACAAAGGCCCTCTTTGGAGCTTCATGTAAGACTGGTCCACAGGCTCCTGAAAATGCAGGAAGACCCTTATTGTCACTGTTTCAGCTACAACTTGGTTCTCACAAATGGATACCAAGAGAAATTTGGGAGGGGGCTTTCCCTGCAGCTGGGAACAGAACACAAAGGTCCTTGCCATCACATGGCATTAACCAAGAGTTCCGTGGGTCCGCCATGTTTGTGACTCCTTACATGAACAAGAGTTCCTACTCTTCCCATTTCATAGATACGAGTCAAGGCACAGTGAATAGAGGCCTAAAGTAACCTAGTCACAGGCAAATTAATGAGGTAGGCCAAACACATCTTCATCACTCCCTTATGTTTTCCTCTGGGTATTAAAAACATTTTCTTCCATGGGGCACCTGGGTGGCTCAGTCGGTTAAGCGTCCAGCTTCGGCTCAGGTCATGACCTCACGGTCCGTGAGTTCGGGCTCCGCGTCGGGCTCTGTGCTGAGAGCTCAGAGCCTGGAGCCTGTTTCGGATTCTGTGTCCCCTTCTCTCTCTACCCTTGCTCTGCTCATGCTCTGTCTCTGTCTCTCAAAAATAAATAAACATTAAAAAAATAATAATAATAAAAATAAAAACATTTTCTTCCAGGTTTCCATTCTCTTCCAGGTCTCACTGTAACCACACTGGCCAGACAATAACTGGTAAAGAATTTAGATTTTAAATAAGCCAGCTGATATCAAAAAGTGAGTGGCTAACTATGTGGCCTTTTCCCAAAAGTACTGATATCCTAGTAAAGGTCCATAGACAGAGCAGGACAAGGCTGAACCAAACAACGTTTGACACTCAGAAGGTTTCTTTGTTTTAGGCAGAGGGTATTTTCAGGGTGACCAATTATCTGAGTTTCTATGAGACTGAGGAGCTCCCTGGCACATGGGATTTCTAATGTCAAAACCGAAATGAGCTGGTCACCCTATTTTCCTAGCTCATACTCTGCCCATTGGCCAAGCCAACTGGGCGTACGTGACCAGCAGAAGTAATGACCTGCTTCTTTGTGGTTTAGCTTCACACCTGCTGCTCCATCTATCGGGAACATCTCTACACCCTCCTTCTCACACCACCTTTACCTTCTAATTCCTCCCCATTTTCAGAATACGGGTCAGTGGTAACTTCCTTGGGATGACCTTTCCAGCCCACTCCTCTCCCAAGGAAGTTACCACTGAGCTGTATTCTGAAGAATGGGGAGGCTAAACGATTTTCCTTGTTGTATGTTTTCAGGTCACCCTGTACTCTTCCTCCCTAACACCGAACCTAACAGCTTAGAGAAATACATTTATTTGGTTGTGGCTATTGCAGATATGGCTTTCCCACCAGACTGTACAGACTCTATAAGAACAGGAAGAAAGAGAGTAAGTCCTCGGTTGGTTATGGTGCCAGGAAGTTGAAGGAACCAACCGTGTCTGCCCAAACCAAAGTCACAGAAGGAGTGACACTGGACTTCTTTATGGGTAAGAGTGCCCAAGATCAGACACTTAAAATCTTCAAATCAACCCTCCACAGCCGGGGCTGCCCATGTGCCTCTCATGTCGTCTGCACTGCTGAGTGGCTCTCCGGGACACAGAGATTCCAAGGTGAAACGACTCCAGTCTCGCTCTGCAGGCCCAGGATTCCTTCGGTCCCAGTCAACCCTGCCCCCAACAACTGCTCTAGGTTACACACCCGGGGCTTTCCTTGGGAGTTGATCGCATGGTGGTTGCAGGAAACCACGAACAAATAAATTAGTTGATAAACTAAATGGAGGGTAAGTGGGTGAAAAGGAAAATTTTCCTCTCCACACCCTAGTTTAAATTCGCTTCCCCTTAACGCATACTCTGCGACCCCAGAGTTTCCTCCCTAGGAATCTATCCCGAGAGAGGTTTCCTCTCTTGGATTCCCTAGAAATAGATTTTCTAGGAATCTATTCTGGGAGAGGCAACCAGATTTATGCATTAGGAGCAGGGAGAGCAAGAACTTTACGTTCTTTGAGCCTCTATCTCCAGATGTAGGCATCTAATCGCAATTAACTAAATTATTTACACAGCATGATAACAACCTTGTATGAAACTTCAGTATCTACGCCTAAAAAAATGAGCACAAAAAATGTTTTCAAATTGTTTTGGGTAGAGAGGTTGGCATAAATGTGTTCTTCCACTTTTTCAAAATTTCCTATAATGTTCATGACCAATTCTATTAAAAATAAATACATTATTGGGGCGCCTGGGTGGCTCAGTCAGTTAAGTATCCGACTCCTAATTTCGGCTCAGGTCATGATCTCACAGTTTGTGGGGTCGCACCCCTCTCAGGCTCTGTGCTGACAGCACGGAGGCTGCTTGGGATTGTCTCTCTCTCTCTCTGCCCCTTCCCCACTCGAGCGTGCATGCACTCTGTCACTCTTTCTTTCTCTCTCTCTCAAAATAAATACACTTTATTTAAAAATGAATTATTGGTTCTATTTAGTTTCTTAGATATAAGAGTTTCGTTTTATGTTATAGTCTGTTAGTTTATGTAAATCAGTTTAAACATTGGGCATTTTTAAGTCATTTTACTTTGTTTCATCGTAACTGTGCTCTTAAATCCCCATCCCTGTTTCCCCCATCTCCCCTCCAAACCATTGTGCATTTTGATCTCTGTAGTCAAATTTTTTGACCAATGTATTTCATGAAATCCTTCTTAACATCCACAGGCTCTGTAAAGAATGCCTCAGACGTGATTTCTAATATTGGTCATTTGTGTTTCTTCTCTTTCTTTAACAGTTTTCGCTAGTGGCTTTATTGCCATTAAAAAAAAAAAAAAGCTTTTGGCCTGTTAAAAATAAACTTTAAAATAAAAAATAATGACTAACTCTAGAAACTGTAGAAACTTTGGTGATGCTTAGTTTAAGGCTATGGCAGTAGGTGGATGTTCAGGGCCGATGTTAATTGGAGTCTCAAACAGGCACAGGTTTGCAGAGCTCATCACTGTTGCTACTGAAAACCCAGCCTCCTGGTATCTTGCCATGAAGACGTCGAGTAGCCCATTCCCTAAGATAAGCTCTTGGCCCACCAAATCCCCTCTCCTCTACCCTATAACCACTCAAAAAAAAAAAAAATCCTGCAAAAGCCTGTGCATTCCACAATTCTTGAGGGGATGAATCATCTTAACACCCAACTTGGCAAAGACGAAAAAGTGGTCATGTAAACAAGAGTGAAAAATGCAGGAGAAAGTGTTCTTGGGGGGGGGGGGGGCAGGTACACACTCCCGCAACTCATTTGTCAAAGGACACATGGCAACTGACGTCAGGAAATACAGGAACTGGTTGGAAAAAAAGAAGACTATTCATCTCCAGATCTTGCTAAGAAAGGTCATTTTCAAACCCAGGAGGTAGAAGGAGCAGATGTATGTCAACAAGAGACTGAATTGTACTCCAGAGCCATTCATTATTGCTGTTTATTTAAAGGGTAACCCTCATCCTCCTTCTCGCTCTCAATATTTGTTTCCAAATATCCTATGGAATTAAATCAACAAACAGTTTTTTTCTTAATTGCCAGATTAAGGAATCAAAGGTTTTTCTTTTTCGTTTTGTTTTTTTTTTTTATAAAAATGTGTAAGGGGCACAGAAAGCTTTGAAAGTCTAATTTAGAGCCATTCAGACTTCAGGATTTACAGCACTTAGTAAATTAACATTTATTGAACACCTATTATGTGGAAGGCACCATGGAAGGATCCAAAGATAGTTAAGACACAAAACCCACCTATGTGGATCCTGAGAAACTTAACAGAAGACTATAGGGGAGGGGAAGGGGGGAAAGAAAAGGTTAGAGAAGGAGGGAGGCAAACCATAAGAGACTCTTAAAAACGGAGAATAAACTGAGGGCTGATGGGGGGTGGGAGGGAGGGGTGGGCGGGTGAGGGGCATTGAGGAGGACACCTGTTGGGATGAGCACTGGGTGTTGTATGGAAACCAGTTTGACAATAAATTTCATATTAAAAATAAATAAGTAAAAATAAAAAAATAAAATGAAAACTTAAAAAAAACAACAACCCACCTTCAGGGAATTTTTCTGTCCAACAAGGAGCAGTCTGCCAGGAGTAGAGGAAAGAATGTGCCTCGGTAAGCTTACAGAGACCCAATCTCCAAATCTGCCTTCCTATTCCCCTTACTGGTAACACTGGTTCAGTCTATTGCCACTCAAGGCCTTGGCTTTGTCAGCTGTGACACAGTTGAGAGTCCACACTTTCCCTCCTTCCATGAGACTGTAGTGATGGACAAATGAGAAGCTGGGGTGGGAAAGTGTACTGAAAAGTTTACAGATCTCTACAAAGATGGCGCCATTATCGCTGTGCAAGTCTTGATTCCTACAACTCTCAAAAAAATGTTGTGAAAGGGTTTTTATTTGTACTTACAAACGCCGTCTTCCTCTTAGGAGGCTTTTGAATGCGAGACAGTTTTGCCCCGTGAAGTAGAGAATAAATGACATTTTCCCTGTGACTATTTTCCCTCCTGAGTAGGTGTTGGTGTGCCATCACCTTTCCTTTTATGAAAATGCCTTTTATTTTAAGGGTAAAGGAATTTACAAATCATCTGCTTTGGTCCCTGGAGAAACTTCAACAAGGTGGTTTGAGGAAGACATTTCTGTGTCATTTTCTTCCAAATGTCTCTTTCTGAAAACTAAAAGGACTCAGTTCAAGGACACAACGGTGAAGTATTGACTGTTTACCCAACTCAAAACTGGTTTGAAAATGGAGAAAAGTAGACTTGTTAATGCAGGGGCTTATTGAAATTCCCCAAACATTCTGTTTCGCCTTTCCTAAAGCTACGTGTTCAACTTTTTTCTTTGGGAATCTTGTTGTTGTCTTTAACAAAAATGTAAGATTGGCCACATCAAGACGACTTGATTTCAACTTTTGTTTTTGACGGTTCCGGTTTCTTTGTTGATTCGTTGATTGGCAAGGGACTTGAGCTGATCAAGAAGAGATAGGGCGATGGGAAAGGAAAACGGAGTGCTGGTCTTTTTAGGGTGTGTATCCTTTAGCGGGGTGTTCTGAGCCCCAGGCTTCAATCTCCCATGTCTCCCTTTTGTGGTGCCCCCGCACTGTAGTTCACAAAACTCCCGACCACCACCACCACGCCCCCCACATCATTGGTCATCAAATATGACACGGGTTTCCTCCACTTCTGTGTACTGACTTATCCTACCCTCTCTGTTTGCAATACCATTCCCTACCACGTTCACCTGTCGAGATCCTACTGTATGCCAAGGACCGGCACAAGTGTTGCGTCCTCTAGCTGGTCTGCCCAGATTACTCCAGGTTGACACCGATGTCTTCTGATCTGCGTTCTTTGTAACTCACCACCGCTATTTCTTTGTAATTCTCCTATTAGTTACTGCATTCTGCCTAGTTTTAATGAATTCTTTGTATGTCCTATTGAAGATACAGATTGTTTTACTTTTTCACTACTTCAGCCACGGTAGCTGGAGCTGATTCCTGCTCTTTCTTCAGAGGGCGATCCGCCCTGAGGTAGAGAAGACATTGCCCATAAGTGACAGAAAGCAGTCGCTTTATGCTTCTGAGGTGTGGGAATATCTTAGAGGCAAGGCGATTATTAAAGGGAAGTAGGGAATGAATGGAAGGACTGTTAAGAATACCTGGTGTTTCTAGGGTTGAAAGGAAAAGGGGCCATCTTCTGAAGTGGGTTCCCAGGGCTCGAAGAGGGAAGTGTCTCTGAGTCCAGCAGTGCACGGACTCTGGGACTTCCCGGCGTAGCTCCTCTGAGTGGGGAAAGGACTGTGTGCATAACCCAAAGAGATGGGCGCAAAGGCCGGTCGTCTAGGAACCCAGTGAGGAGAAGAGTCAAGACCTAACTCTTAAGAAGTGGAATCAGCTAGGATTTACCCTCCTGAAAAAAGCCACTCTGGCCTATGCCAGCATTCAACAGTGGCACCATGTGGCAGTGAGGAGCTATGGCAGGGGCAGTGGCAGTCAAGGGAGAGACCCAGGCAGTCAGTGACAGAAGGGCCTTCCTCATTGGAGGAATTTAAGAGGTTCCGGGTACATGGGAGAGAGGCTTAAGAGAATGATGTCGGACTTCTGATCAAGTCAGTGGGGTTGGGGGAAAAGAGCAGGAGACAACATCAATTTAATTAGAGGAGTTAAGAATTGTGGAAGTCTTAAATCCCCTATTAATTGTAAGCCTCCTGAGGACAGACACCATTTTGCATCCAAGGCACCAAGTTGGGTACGTTAAATACAAATATTCTTACTTTGCATATATTTGAGGACTATCTAAATGAGACATGAACCCCAGAGAGATAAAACGACTGATTTTTACCATTTTTTAGCATGGCCTCTCCCTGGAGATTACTCACTTGCATGAAAACAATTGCTGTGCCTTTTCTTGGGTGGACACCAAAAGAAAAAGTGTTTCATCAAAATATTAACCAGTTGGTCTACACAGATATTTTCCATGACCCCCGAGGATTTAACCTTTGTTGAATTCTGTGATCTTTCCTCAGGACATAATTTTCTGCTTCCTAAGACCTGCAAAATCATCCCAGACCCAGGAAAGATGCCAAAGCAGACCCCAGTTACATTGCCTCGGGTCACTGCCAAGATGAGTCGTAAATTCTTGGTACCTGCCATACCTCACTTATCCTGCATCAGACTCAGTAGCGTTCTTTTCATTTGTAAAGCTATGTTGATCATTTCAGCTCATGAATATTCACTTTCACATCCTTTTGGAGTTACTTTTCGCCTAGGTGGCATCGTTTTGGGTCAAAATCCCCTGCCTTCCTCTGCACTGCACACACTTAGTCTTCCTTAACTAATGGCTTCAATCATGCAAAACTATTTTCAAGGGGATGAGAGAAGTGGGGCTTGAAATATAGACTATATCGTCATCCCTTCTTGCATGATAAATAGCTGTTATGGTCATTTATTGTTCCCATGTTCCAAAATCTAAAACTGCTCTACAGATGTGCTTTAGCCCAGCTTCCCAACATCTGTGCGGGGAAGGCAGGGTGCAGAGTTACCAGCTCCATTTTGCGGATGAGAATAGTTATGAGAGGCCCAAGGGGCAGCAACTTGACATTTTCAGGGCGTTGTGATTATACTTTATTGGCTTTGCCCATAACGTACTGGAACAGCGGGCAAACAGCCTGTGTCGGTGTCCAGCAAAAAGGTCATTCTATAAAGTCAAAAGGAGCTAGAAACGCAGCCCAAGATTCGAGGACTTCCCATCTCACGTTGCATTTGCTGTTTCCCCAGGTTAAATAGATATGCATAAAACCACAAATACGTACACGTCGACTCAGAAAGGAGATCACATAACAACACACATTACACAACGCAACCGAGTAATTAGCTTCACTTTCCAAAAGCAAAGCAGCCTACTCTGCCTTTCTGGTCTCCTCCGTGACAACTGACCTCAATCCAGAGGGCCGCCGGAAAGACATGACCCCCCAAGTAGGGACTATTTGTCTTCTGGGCTCCTCAAGTCGCTCCTGAAGCTAAAGTAGGACTATACTCTTGCTGCATGTATTGGAATCTATCCAAATAGGAATCAGGGAAAAAAAAAAAAAAAAAAAGGTAATATAACATTACACTGGGATTTCCATATCAACACTTCAGAGATAGTTAGATGTTCTCTTAATTTTTTTTCCTAAATGAGGTCTATTACCTCGAAGTATTTCCCGAGGTGCCCGTATCTATTGTCTGCGTGAGCACTGAGTCCTTAAAAGGCCAGGGTTTGGGTTGCGCTGTGCAGCTGGTTGGAAAACTGCATTAACCTATGTCCCCAGGTGAAGAGAGCAAAGCTCCTTGGAAGCATTTGGGAAAATGCCCCGTTTCTAATTATTTCATCTTTCATCCCATGGTGGGCATACTCAGGGCTTATGCTACGCACCAGCTTAAGAAGCATGGCTACCTCTGCTCACCCCGCATCATGGACCCACCCAGGCTGTGACAGGTCTGTCGAGTGGGCCAGACACTGGGACCCACCGGTGAGAGACAGGGTCCCAACCGCAGCCTGGAGAAATGGCCAAGCTCTTCGGCACTCCAATTCTAGATATCGTATCATCCCTGGTCTTCCGCAGGACAAGAAGTTCAGGCTCTGGGTCTGTGGCGCTGCCCTCTAATGATCAGTTTGGGTTTGGAATTCAAGAAGCAGTTTATTTTCTCCTTGATATATTGCCAGCAGTTAGGCTATGTGCCGCCAAGTGAGTGGGGAGTCCTATAGTTACCTCGTAACCTGAAAAGATTTACTTTAAGCGTGTGGCACCTGACATGAAAATATTAACGTACATTTCCACTCACGAGTCCCGCTTTTCATTTAATCCTAAAGCTTCTTCAGTTGCGGCCACGCTAAGAAAAATGATGTTTTGAAAGGACTTAAATGCATAAAGTGAGGCCAACGGGGTATCATTTTGTTCCTTTTCCACTATTGTTCAATCATTCTTGATGATTTAATTTAAGCTTAATTTACCTTCAGTTTCTATTAAAATGCTTATTTCCTATTTCATCACAGTTGTTCTTTTCTCTTTTGTTAATTTTCTTAATGTGTATTTATTTTTGAGAGACAGAGAGAGACAGAGCACAAGTGGAGGAGGGGCAGAGAGAGAGGGGGACACGGAATCCAAAGCAGGCTCCAGGCTCCGAGCCGTCAGCACAGAGCCCGACGTGGGGCTCGAACTCATGAACCATAAGATCATGACCTGAGCTGAAGTCAGGCACGTAACCAACTGAGCCACCCAGGCGCCCCATAGTTGTTCTCTTCTAATGAAATCATTTCTAGGAAAGAAATGTTCAAGGCTATTTGGCACTAAAGCCCTATTTGCTATAGGATTTCTACTGTCCAAGATGTTCTCTGCCTCACCCATGCTCATACCTTACCCAGCTGGGCTGGGGTGGGGGGTGGGGGGTGGTGGGGAGTCTGGTTTGTTTGCGAGTCAGGCAGGCTCTGCCATTCCCTCCAGGGTACGTGCTACCACCTGCAAGGAAAAAAGGCTAAAGTCATCACTTTGCCCATTACTGACCTTATAAAAGTCTTCCTTCATTTTTTTATAATCAAAAGGAGCTATTTTTTGCTGTCAGATATAACAAATTTTCTAAGAGAAGCCAACAGTGGTTTCATCACTGTACCCTGAAGCAAACATTTCAGAAAAGTTTCCCCTGGTTCTTTGTTAGTTGCAAAACAAACGCCAGAGGTCAACTGCTTCTTTCTCTGGCAACTTTAGCATGCAGATGCTCTTGGCCAGCATTTACCCACAAAGCTTAGGACAAGGGGGAGACTTCTCCTGAGGTGGGTCCTGTAAGCGGCAGTCTGACTTCCCATGGGGGAGTTTTAAGAAGGTTTCTATGAACAAGAAAGATCTCAAATGAACAATCTAACTTCACAACTAAAGGAATTAGAGAAAGAAGAACAAACCAAGCCCAACATTAATAGAAGGAAGAAAATAATAAAGATTAAGCAGAAATAAATGAATAGAGACGAAAACAACGACAGAAAGGATCAATGAAACAAAGAACTGGTGTTTTGAAAAGAGAAACCCAATTGACAGACCTTTATCTACACTTGCCAGGAATATAAGGATGAGGGCTCAAATAAACTCAGAAATGAAAGAGAAGCTATACCACAGAAATCGACTACTGAGAGCAATTATACAAGGATTTGGACAACCTAGAAGAAATGGATAAATTCCTAGAAATATACAATATTCCAAGACTGAATGAGGAAGACATAGAAAATCTGAATATACCAATTGCTAGTAAGGACATCAAATCAGTAATCAAAAATCTCCACAAACAAAAATCCCAACAAACAAAAATCTCCCAACAAAGGCCCAGAACCCAGGTGAATTCTTTCAAACATTCAGAGTAGATTTAATACCTATTCTCTCAAACTCTTGCAGAAAAAACTCAAGAGGAGGGAATGTTCAAACTCGTTGTATGAGGCTAGCATCACTCTGACACCAAAAACGGACAAGGACAACATAAAAAACAGAAAATTACGGGGGTGCCGTTGGTGAAGTGTCCAACTTCAGCTCAGGTCATGATCTCATGGTTAGTGAGTTCAAGCCCCACATCAGGCTCTCTGCTGTCAGCACTAAGCCTGCTTTGGATTCTCTGTCCCCCTCTCTGCACTCCTCCCCCACCCATATTCTCTCTCTCTCTCTCTCTCTCAAAAATAAATAAATAAATAAACAAACAAACAAACATTAGTAAAAGGAAGAAAATTACAGACCACTATCTTTGATGAACATAGATGCAAAAACCCTCAGCGAGATATTAGCAAACCAAATTAAACAATCCATTAAAAGGATCATAGACCACGATTAACTGTAATGTATTCCAGGGATGCAAAGATGGTTCAATATCCACGAATCAATCAACACGATACACCACGTTTGCAAAATAAAAGACAGAAATCATATGATCACCTCAATGGAAGCAGAAAATGCACTAGATAAAATTCAACATCTGTTTATGATGAAAATTCTCAACAACATGGATATAAAGCAAACTTACTTCAACATAATAAAGGTCATACGTGACAAACCCACAGCTAACATCATACTCAGTGGGGAAAAGCTTTCAGCTTTTTTCTAAGATCAGGATAAAAACAAAGATGCCCACCTTTGCCACTTATATTCAACATCGTGTTGGAGGTCTTAGCCAAAGCAGTTAGGCAAGAAAAATAAGTAAATGGTGTACAAATCAAAAGAAAAGGAATAACACAGTACTGTTTACAGATGACATGATACTTCCACCAAAACTACTGTCGGGACTAATAAATTCAGTAAAGTCACAGGATACAAAATCAATATACAGAAACCTGGAACATTTCTATACACCAATAACAAACTATCAGAAACAGCAATTGAGAAAACGATCCCAATTACAAAAGCATCAAAAAGAATCAAACACCAGGAATAAATCGAACCAAGGGGGTAAAAGACCTATACACCCAAAACTATAAAACACTGAGGAAAGAAACTGAAGAAGACACAAGTAAATGGAAAGCTATTCTGTCTTCATGTATTGGAAAAATTAATATAATTAAAATGTCCACACTACCCAAAGCAATCTATAGATGCAATCCTATAAAAATTCCAGGGGCATATTTCTCAGTAATAAAACAACCTTAAAGTTTGTATGGAACCACAAAAGATCCTGGATAGTCCAAAACAAAACAAAACAAAACAAAACAAAAAACACTCTTGAAAAAAAAGAAAAAAGCTAGAGGTGCTGTACTTTATGATTGCAAACCAGATCACAAAGCTCTAATAATCAAAACAGTTTGATATTGACACAAAAACAGACACACAGATCAGTGAAATAGAACTGTGAGCCCAGAAGTAAACCCACACATATATGAACAATTAATGTACAACAAAGGAGCCAAGAACCTACAATGAAGAAATGGCAGTCTTTTCAATAAATGGTGTTGAGAAAACTGATCAGGTATATGCAAAAGAATGAAACTAAGCCACTATTTTAAACCATACACAAAAATTAACTCAGTATGAATTAAAGAGTTAACGTTACATTAAAGACTGAAACCATAAAGAAAACATACAGGATAAGCTCCTTGACATTGGTCTTAGGGGTGTTTTTGTAGATTCAACTCTAAAGGCAAGGGAAAGAAAAGCAAAAATAAACAAATAGAATTACATCAGACTAATAAGTTTCTGTACAATGAAGGAAACCATCATCGAAATGAAAGGCAATCCACTTAATGGGAGAAAATATTTGGAAATCACATATCTGATAAGGGGTAAATACCCAAAACATATAAAGAACTCATACAACTCAGCAATGAAATAACCCAAGCAACTCAATTAAAAAATGGGCAGAGGCTCTGAATAATTTTTTCCAAAGAAGACATACATGTGGCCAACATGGAAAGATCTTCAATTACTGATTAGGGAAATGCAAATCAAATCACAGTGAGATATCACCTTATATCTGTTAGAAATGGCTATTATCAAAAAGACGAGAAATAACAAGGTTTTTTTTTTAATTTTTTTTTTTTGACATTTATTTATTTTTGAGAAGAGAGAGACAGAGCACGAGCGAGGGAGGAGAGAGAGAGAGGGAGACACAGAACCTGAGACAGGCTGCAGGCTCCAGGCCGTCAGCACAGAGCCCAACGCGGGACTCAAACCCACGAACTGTGAGATCATGACCTGAGCCGAAGTCGGACGCTCAACCGCCTGAGCCACCCAGGCGCCCCAAGAAATAACAAATTTTGGAGAAGCTGTGGAAAAAAAGAGAATCCTTTTTACACTGCGGGGATTGTAAATTGGTACAACCACTATGGCAAACGCTATGGAGAGTCCTCAAAAAATGAAGCATATGATTGAACTACTCCACTACTGAGGATTTATCCTAAGAATATGATACTACTAATTGAAAAAGATATATGCACCCCCATGTATACTGCAGCACTATTTACAATAGCCAAGATATAGAAACAACCTGAATGTCCATTGGTGGACAAATGGACAAAGAAGATGTGATCTATATATAGACACACAGACAGTGGAATATTACTCAGCTATAAAAAAAAGAATGAAATCTTGTCATTTGTGACCACAGAGATGGACCGTGAGGATATTATGCTAAGTGAAGTAAGTCAGAAGAAGAAAGAGAAATACTGTACCATTTCACTCATATGTGAAATCTAAAAAGAAAAACAAAAAACAAAATAGATGAACAGAGAAAACAAAGCAAACTCATAGGTACGGAGAACAAATCGGTGGTTACCAGAGGCGAAGGGAGTTGGGGGATGGACAAAAAGGCTAAAAGGGGGTCAGTCATAGGGTTATGGATGGTAACTCTAGATTGGGGGGAGTGATAACTTAATAATGTATACAGATGTTGAATTATAATGTTGTACGCCTGAAACATAATAATTCTTTTAAAAAAAAAAACAATTTTGACAGTGCAGTTATTTTTTTTAAGTTTATTTATTTATTTTGAGTGAGTGTGTACACGCAAACGGGAGAGGGGCACAGAGAGAGAGAGAGAGGGAGAGAGAGAATCCCAAGCAGACCCCATGCCGTCAGCCCAGAGCCCAACACTGGGCTCTATCTCACGACCGCAAGATCATGACCTGAGCCAATATCAAAAGTGGGACACTCAACTGACTGAGCCATCTAGACTCCTCCTGTAATAATTCTTAAAAAGAGCTTGTGCAGGGGGGAAAAAACGGTTTCTATGATACTTTAAAACAATTAAAAAAAAAAAAAAAAGGCTTAATAAACCTATTCTTCTGCCGGAGAGAAAAAATACCTTTCACTCCAAAGCAGCCAGAAGGAAGCACTACTCCCAGTATATAATGGGAACCTAGGAATGCTATACTGGGTCAGCCATGTAATCCCTCCCCATTCCCACCACTGCCACAAATCCCACCCATTCCCCCTCTGATGCACTGTCCACGGACCCACAGAGGGACAGAAAAGAAATGTTCTTGGTCATAAGGAAAAACCTGGCCCTGTGGGAACGCAGATGTTCACATGCTGTGAATATCAGAGACATCAAATTATTTTGCCAAAACCTCTTTAACGTGGAGGTATTTAGTACCTTGGCAAAACCGTGGCGAGGGAGGGTATCTAAGCGTCTTTGCTGTGTTGTCTCATGTTCTATGACAAAACAGTGGTGGATCCTTTGCGTAGGAGGTGAAAATGGAATAAACCTGGGACTTCATAGGGTCCTGTGATAAAAATGCTGTTGATTCTGTCTGAAAAACCGTCAAAAACTTCAGAGCAAAATATGTTTCCCTTTGATTAGAGAAGATAGTGCATTCAGCTCTCTTTTTCCGCCTCACCCTTCAGTCACCAGGCTGGGTAGAAATCTGGGGACGATGTGGCGGGAGGGGGGCCGCGCAGAGCCGGACCTTGGCTTCAGGAGTCTGTCGCAGGAGATCTGACTGTCCTTAAGTGAAAAACTGTCCCACAGAACAAAGTCCCCGGGCATTTAGCCAGTGGGGCTGATGACGCTCTGCCCTTCAGGCGTGGCCTATATCCCCAGCGCTGGCCAGCAATGACATGAGGGGAGAGGGAGGCACAGGGAGACAGGAAGCACCAGGGTCTACTCTGAAGACTCAAAGATTTACAAAAACGAATACGCTCCTCACCCCCAGACGATGGGAGCAGTGGCATTCAACACGTTTAGACCGCTTATCTACTTCTCTCCAAAGAGCAGTAGTTGAAGCATAGAAGTTTGCAAAACAAGGGCGAACAGACTCCTTGCATCTTCTTTTGGATGCTTCTCTTTATCTAAGAGAACATGAAACGTTCCTGACAGCAACTTCCTGTGAACCTCTCCTGCCCCAAGTCTTCTCCTTTTTTCACCCTCCTTTTTTGTTTCTTCTATTCTCCACTAAGATTTGAGCCTCAGCAAGCAGGAGAGAACTCTGATAAGGTTTGGGAAGAAAACCTTTCCGATTGCGGGACCTGGCCGTGGAGCCCGAAGAATTTTTGAGGCATTAAGTAATTAACCTCTCACCGCCTCTGCGTGTTAAGAGACACGTGCTACTGTTATCTCCCATTTTATAGCAGGGACAACAGAGGCAAACCAAAGTTTAAAGACTTGCCCAAAATACCAGAGTCAATAAACAAGCAAGAAACACGCACTCCCTTCTGCACTCACTACTCACTTCCAATAGACTCATTTATTGTCAAAGGCTTGCTTGCTTCAGTTAGTTTTAATCCCCACGCCATTAACATGGGAGCCTGGAACATGTTGACTCCTTAACAGCTCACAGAACCACAATCATTTAGGATGGAAAGCAAACAGCATCATATCCTCCTAAGGGAAGGCGGTAGGTCAGTGGAGAGGGAAATCGCAGTCCCAAACCAGCCAGTGCATGGCAGGCCAGATGCAATGGCTCTCATTGCTCAGCCCACCCGACACAATTGGGGCTGAGATGTCCTGACCAATCCTTACATTATCTCCATCATTTAGGTCATTGGTACCAACGAGGGAGGAATTGCTCACATCCCAGCACTGTAAGTGTCTCTCCTCTGCCTCTTCTTAAATGGTCTTTCTTTTTTTAAAATTTTTCAAATGTTTATTTATTTTTGAGAGAAAGAGCACAAGCTGGGGAGGGGCAGAGAGAGAGAGACACGGAGACACAGAATCCGAAGCAGGCTCCAGGCTCCGAGCTGTCAGCACAGAGCCCAACGCGGGGCTCGAACTCACGAGCTGTGAGATCATGACCTGAGTCGAAGTCAGACGGCTAACTGCTTGAGCCACCCGGGGGGCCCCATTAAATGGTCTTCAATAGGCCTCTCTTACAGTCCAAATTCTGGCCCGAACTAACATTTAATTAGGAAGAGAAATAATGCAACCAAGAACAGATGGGATTTGGAGTCGGGCAGATGTGTCTTCAAATTCTGACTCCACCACTCATTGATGCTATACAATCAGGGAGTCATAGAGCCTCTTGAAGACTTGCTTCCCTGCCTGCAACGTGGAGCTGAAAATGCCCAGCACAGAGAACTGCTCTTTGGAATAAGGTCTGAAACGTGGATGGGTGGCGCCTGCCACCTGCCTGGCACAGTGATGGGGACTCAGCCTTCTTTTCTATTTTCCGCGGATAGTTGAATAACCAAGAGGACAAACTTGATTCAGTTTTGTGCAATGTCCCTGCTACTTCACGTTGTAGCTGAGAGATAGCAGTCTACAAAAATGAAAGTACAGAAAAGGAAGGAAATGGGGCACATGGGTCACTCAGTCCATTGGGCGACTGACTTCAGCTCAGGTCATGATCTCACAGTTCTTGAGTTTGAGCCCCGCGTCGGGCTCTGTGCTGACAGCCCAGAGCCTGGAGCCTGCTTCGGATTCTGTGTCTCCCTCTCTCTCTGCCCCTTCCCTGCTTGCGCTCTGTCTCTCTCTCTTCCTGAAAAAATAAATAAACATTAAAAAAAAAAAAAGAAAAGGAAGGAAGGAAGAAGGGAAGGAAGGAAGGAAGGAAGGAAGGAAGGAAGGAAGGAAGGAAGGAAGGAAGGAAGGAAGCAGGGAGGGAGGGAGGAAGGAAGAGCAGAAGGAAGGGAAGCATAGGTGGGAAAGAGAAAAGGAGGGAAGAGACAGACAGAGGCAGGACTCCAGGAGGAAGAAAGACAGACAGCTGCCAACCACAGCCTCCTGCAGCCCAGCATGCTAGAAATAAGTATGGAATCAATCACAAATCAGCCGGCAATCTTGTTTCCTACATTTTGCTTCCTGGCGACCCTGGGTGAGTTACTTAACCTCTCTGTGGCTTTCTTATCTCTTAAATAAGTTTATAGGAATAATGCCTACCTCATAAGATTATTTTGAAGATTAATTGTAATAATGGACCTGAAGGTGCCCAGCATAGTGTCTTGGCATTTCACACACACACACACACACACACACACACACACACACACGCTGATTGAATTTAAATATCAATGCTAAGATTACTCACAAAAGCTAGGAAGATAACTTAGTTTCCTCATCCAAAATAATCAGAAGAGCCAGGCTAGTGCAGAGCGTGTAGTGCCGAATGTCCTAGAGGGACGCAAAAGCTTCACTGAATCATTGCAATATTAAGTTGTTCTTATTAAAATAAGCTCACCAGACTGCATGGGGACAGAATCCAATCCAATCCATGTATAGCAGGGCAAGAGGCACGCAGTCTGCTACTCGGCAAGAAACAATAAATAATTCAGCAAAATAGAGATGCCAGTGTTCTCCCGACTTTTCTCTTTCTGGTGATGAATCCTATTCATATTTCCCACAAACCATAAATGGAATATAATTTCACAAGCTGAGGGGGAAATAAAGCACATTAGAAATGCAAGGTGTTATGATAATTCTTTTCCTGAAAATACCGGTTCTCAGTGATCTTTCCCTTGATTTGAATTCCTTTAGCATCAGGTTTACAATCCGCAGGACACGGTGACGAAATGGATTCTCAAACATCTTGGAATGGTCCTCTTTTTCCCTTGACATCATTCTTGTAACAATAACAAGCGTTAACCTTTATTGAGTACTTACTCGGCCAGGCATTGTTTTGTCATTTATCATTGAAAAGTCTGCTTTTACAACCTCTCTACCACTTGCAAATCATCCTTTCCTCCCACTTTTATTGAGATATAACTGACGTACAACGCTGTGAAAGCTGAAGGCACACAGCATGATGGTTTGACTCAGTGTATTTTGAAATGATTTCCACAATAGTTTGGTTAACATCCATCATCGCCTTAAAAAAATGCCAAAAAAAAAAAAAAAAAGAAAGAAAGAAAAAGAAAAATGTGGTTCTCCTGGCGATAGGAACTCTGGGGATCTACTCTCTTAACAACTTTCAAATACACCATACAGAAGTGTTAGCTATTGTCATATTAGACGTTACGTTCCTGGTGCTTATTTATAACTATAAGTACCTTTTGACCACCCTCCTCCAATTCACCCTCCTCTAGCCCCCTTACCTCTGGGAACTATAAATCTGATCTCTTTTTCCATGAGATTAGTTTTTTTAGGTTGGTCGGATAACCATCCATTAGTTAAAAAACTAACCATTAGTTTTCTTGGTTGGTTGGTTGGTTTTTAGACTCCCCATTTAAGTGAGATCATACAGTATTTGTCTCTCTCTCTCTGTCTGACTTCTTTCATTTAGCATGACGTCCTCAAGGCCCATCCATGTTGTCACAAATGGCAGGAATATCTTCCTTTTTACAGCTAAATACATATGGATACCACAACGTCTTTATCCATTCATGCATCTATGGACACTCCAGTTGTTTCCATGTCTTGCTTATTGTAAATAATGCTGCTATGAACATGGGGGTGCAGATATCTCTCCCACATTGGGTTTTTGTTTCCTTCGGCTACATTCCCAGAAAAGGAGTTGCTGGATCCTGTGGTAATTCTATTTTCAATTTTTCGAGGAACCTCCATACTGTTTTCCAGGGTGGCCGCACCAATTTACATTCCACCAACAGTGCACGAGGGTTCTCTTTTCTCCACATCCTCGCGGACGCTGGTTATCTCTTGTCTTCTTGATAATAGCCATCGTAACAGGTGATAGCTCATTGTGGTTTTAGCTGATCACCTTTTTTGACAAAAAGAGAGCAAGGCTCAACTTTAGAGCCTTCAGCACGCTAGTGAATCTAGCTAGAACTTAATAACATTGTTCGCTTTCAGCTTTTTATTGGCCAGTGATATTGGCTATCTATTTATAGTACGGCTATAAAGTTTTCGAATAAATGTATTTAGTTTAAAAAACACTCAGTTGATCTCACTGCATACACTACGTATATGGCTACTGCAAAATTTGTGAATGTGGCCAATTAATGAAAGATTGGGAAGCACAGCTACCAGCGTGTGAAGACAGACGGAAGTTAAGACAGGTTACCCAAGGAGCTATAGAGAGCGGAGGGAGAGGTCATTATGAAAAACAGAGCACAAGCTTGGAGGGTCACCAAATGCCCTAGCCTCCCCGTAGTTGAAATTTGGGCTTCTGGATCTGAGCTCCTGGGACAAGCGATTGTGGGAGGGACAACCACAGAATGTGAGCATTGCCTGCAACCCTTTGTGGAGACAAGCAGCCTTGGGTGCCCAGGGAGATAGCGAGGCAGTGGAGGAAAGAGGAAGTATCTAGATAAGTATGAAGCCCTGAGGCTCAGTTTCCAATAAGCACTGTATGAAGGTCATAAACACATAGAGGAAAAGCCCTGGGGCACCATGGAGAGACCACTTAACTGGCAGCCAAGAGACCTCGTTTTAGTTTCAACTATGCTGTCTAGATGTGTGGCCCAAGCCAAACCCTTTCTTGCACCTCAGTATCCTCACCCGTGCAACGTTCTTCCCAGTGAACTCCATTCTTTGCCTCTACATCCTTGAACAAGTATATCACCAAAATTGCCAATTTGGTAACAGGGATGCAATTTACAAGAGACATTATATTCATTTCCAGCATGGTCTCTCGTCCTTAACCAACCTCGCCCTGATGCACACACACAGTTGCATGTAGAGTTATAATCATTTGGCTGTTAATATAATCACTGGCAAATGTTGGTCATAAATACTCGGTGCTAACGGGGTCACATTCCCCGGTGGACACCGCGGAATGTGCCTGGTGGGTGGTGGAGGGGAACCACTTTTCCAGGGAAGTACCGGAGAATTAACTACCAATCTATGCCTCCGTGGCCCTTCAAACGGTACTAGCACTCTCCTCCCACCCAACCTGATAAGCCCCGCTTTCAACCCCAAGCAGAACTTGCCCGGCCTTTTGGCAAAAGTACTTCGACTCTTAATATCGGGAACTGCATATGGCACATAAAATCACAACTGTTCTCGCTTGGGAATTAAGAAAGCAGGAAGGCAAGCGTGGATTTTGTCTTGGTAAGTCGAGGTTCAGCAATTGCTGTCATGAGACTCACCCAGCAAAATTCTCCCTCCGTTTATTGCCCCCTAAAGGGCTATTGCACTGCCATAGGTGTTGAAATGGCAGACAGGAAAGAAAGCAGCACAAAAATACAATCCAACTGCCATTCGTATTTGCTGAGCGCCCACTGTCAGTTGCGCACAGGAGGAGAGAATATGGTGGCCGGTCTCGAGATGCTTGTGATCAGGATGCAGAGTAAAGGCTAATACCCGCAGACAATGAAAGAAAGCAAACCTTTGAATGCCGAGCACAAAATCAGGTGACCTCCACTTCAGCCAACCTTCGCTTTCACTGCCTCAGCCCCCAGTCAGTTCCCCAACACTCAGGCAGAGATAGCTTTTAAAGCACAAATCCAGGCATGTCCCTTCCTTGTTTAAAGCCTTTCACGGCCCCGCCTCCACCTAAAGTCCACATTCCTCACTTGGTTTTAAAAGCCATTCAGGATTGAGTCTCTGCTTACCTCTGGGCCTTGTTCCTCTCCGCTCTCCTCCCTCCCTGCCCTCCACGTGTGGCCCGGAAGTTTGCCCTGTTCCCCGAGTCCTTTCCCAGCATGCTGCTCTGCTCATGCTGCTCCAGGAGCGTTTCCGCACACCCAGTCACCTGGCTACTTGCCCATCCTTCAAGCCTCAGCTTAAACATCATTACCCGTCGGGGCTGCTTTCCTTGGTCCGTGGCCTCCCATGTCACGGGATTTCGCATACCAGATCGTACCTAATTTTCTCACTGGCTGTTGCCTCCATTCTCTTCCAAGATCCGACAGGCCAGGGAACCACGACTGTGTTAATCAACACAGTATTCCCTCCCTGTAACACAAAATGCACTTTTGAAGTGCTCGCTCAATACGTTTGAGCGAATGCGTGTGTGCTGTAGATAGAGAAAATGAAGATTAATAAGGACGGGAATGTAAAGAAAGGAGGCTTGCGTGGAGGAGGTGCTCTTTGACCTGGACCTTTAGGGTGAGCAGCGTTGCAAAAGGGGAGAGAGGAGATTAAACTATGGTCACTAGCATAGGGAAAATACTTTGAAGTATATCCAACACATGGAGGGTGTTCAACGATGTGTAAACCAATGAATAAACAGGTTAACCGATAAAAAATTAATAAGTGAACGGCTTTCTCGATGAAGGGAGTAACAACATGAATTAACATGAATTAAAGGTATTTTTCTAAAAACCTAACTAGCACCTTTTATCCACGATAGAGTACGGTAAGTGGGGGCGGGAGGGTTATCGAAAGGTCACAAATAACCAGCATTTTCCATGTCTCGTGTCATTTCCGACACCCTCCAATCCTACCTTCCCCTGGATGTTTCGTTATTATTTTTAAGAGTCCGGGAATCTAGAAAAACGTCTCCCGGTTGCTTTTGTACTTGAATGAGTTTTTTTCCCACAGTTCTCACCTTAAAACGAAAAGAAACGCAGCCTGTCTACTGCAAGCATATCCAGAACAGAGTGGGCTGACAGTTGTTTCAAAGCCAACCTCAAAAACATTTTTCAGACAGGATAGGGCTCTGAGATTTCCCCTCTTCTCAAAGGCTGTGGATTATCCTGGAATTTTCTATCTGGTTTGCTATTCTCCCGACTAGAAGTCCTGATTAATAGGGGACACGGAGCCCTGTTTAGAAAAATTCAATACATTATTCTCTAGTCTAATATATCCTAAGCAACTCTTTTGTAAACCCACGTTGTAGCGCTCACGTTTACTTTCTCCTCTGGGGGTTTGAGAGGCCAGGAAAGGAAGAAATGAAGAGAAAGAAACCAGCTTCTTGGCAGCTTCTCAACAATAGCCCCAGTTCCCCAGACCCTCCAAAAAAAAAAAAAAAAAAAAAAAATCTTTTACATAGTTGCTCTAACCAAGAAAATATGCATCGCTTCCTGACAGATTGGATAATGTGGAGATTTGAGAAAATTGTGGAATTCCCCTGATTTTCATTTCACCCCCAAATGCTTTGGGTGCAAATGTAACTTCCACCCACGCATCATAGTGGTTTCCTTTTCCTAAACTGAGGGATGGAAACGGGGAGCAGTAGGTGAGCAGAGGCGCTTGTTTAGGCCGGAGCCATCAAAATGGCGCCCAATCCCATTCGGGGCTGCCCCTTTGGGTCAGTGCTGGGCGGCAGTCCAATCCCTTTCAGCAGCAGGACCAGCTGACCCGGCTTCATTGAGATTAGATACTCACGGACAACACAAGGAAATCTTCCAACTTGTACGTTGGAGAATCTGAAGGAACCTGAATCCCAGCTTACAGTTGCCAAGAAACTCTATATGATGCAGGTGCAAATCATTTTTTCCCTCTTTTAAATTCAGACTCATTAAAATATGTATTTTGCAAGGGGATTAAATTCAAACATCTGGGAAAGGGGGAAAAATATCCACAACTCTGAAATATTTTTTAACTCGGTTTCAGATTTTGATTGTTTCATTTCTTTTAGGCTGGGGGTAAGGGGCTGCTTGCTGCTGGGATGACAGAAAGGGGCAAGGAGAGTTAGAAAATTGCTTCGAAGGGCCCCAGACTTCATCAGCAGCCATAATTGTGGGAAAGTAACGTGAAGATGCCAAACAACAGGAAATTACCAGAAGAATCTGTCAGCACAATCAGCTGCTATTTTCATTGTTCTTTGGCAAATTTATACACAGTCGGGAACACCTGGGCTGGCCTGAAGCCCAGGTTTGACTAATTGCCAGGGGAGAGGAGTCGTCATTTGTCTTCGAAGGGATTTCCTCCATTCGCTCCTCAAAACATGTGGTTTCACTTTTCCCCTCTCTCCGCAGGAAATGGCAGGACAGTGAGACGCAAAATAAATGAGTTCACTTCCAAGAGGTTGCCTCCTAAGAGGCCACTCCAAAAATAACTGTCTTGTGAGAGGTTGTTAATAACCAAGATTCTATATACTGTCCTCAGAAAACAACATTTCAAAGGCACAATGATTTCCACCGCCAGCCCCGTTCCAGGGTCCCTCCTCTCACTCCTGCGCAAAGCCCCTCTCCTTGGAGTATAACCTTACCCGAATCCCCTTCCCTGACAAGTGAAAGGTGAAACTCCAACAGTAAGAGATTGTCAGAGCCTGGTCTCCCTTGCTCCTTCCTTGCTGCCCATCACTGACTTCCCCCTGAAACCCAGCATTTCGACGTCCCCGTGGGGACCAAGGGCGATTCCTCGAAGGCATATAGACTGAGCCCTGATCATCTGCATCAGCCTGTGCCCAGCCGTAGAGCTGGTGCCAGATCGGTATTCGTGATGTAAAGAACGCCCAGGGGTTTGCACGAATCACCTGCTTTGCGGCATGCTGCCCAGGAGTGGGTGTAGATATGTTTAAATTGCTTGAACTTCAAGAGATCACCTTTTTACGAGAACCACCTGCCAAAGTGACAGCCTTCTCCCCTAACCTCTCTCCATATTTTTAGAGGTTAACATACCACTACACGCGCGCACACACACCCTTCTACCTCATACCCCTCATTATTTAAACATAGCTCTGGCCAAGATATCCTACTTGGGTAGCAAAGTCATGTTTTATATTCCTTCTTGAAGCCAATAGAGCTTTCTAACTTAATTGCCTAGTATTTTAAATGTGCTGATTGGGAAATGTCACAGGGACAGTATGTTTCATATTGAAATGTACATCCGCCTTTGGTATATTTTCACCTGCGTTGTGTTCAACCTCTCCAGTGATTTAGGGGTTCTGGCATCACATCAGCAAAGAATCAACTGCTTTTCCTTTCTTTCCTTCTTTCTTTTTTAAAGCATTTAGAGCATGCGGCAGATCATTACTACCCTAGGTAAAGCCAGCAACATTTGGGTTTGATTTGGTTTCGGTCACAGACCCCTTTCTCAAAGTTGAACTGCACTGTAATTCTAAACTGACCCACTTTCCCCCTAGCAAAGGTGAAAAAATGTTATGGAGCGTTTTACAACCCACAGCCCATCATTTATGCCGAAACACCGGGAGAGTTCAGACTTGGCTTATTTTCGCTAACTCAGAGATGTTTTGACATGTTTATTTGTTTAATTTGTTTATTTTGACTAGCTCTGATTATAATTGGCAGGAGCGTGTAGAATTAACATTAGACAGTGTCTTAGACTTGTCTGTTACAATAATGCAAAAAGAATGTGAAGAGAAATCTACCCACTACAGAACAATAGCAAGCAGGCAGGAAAACAAGAGATTTGTTTCACAGAAAAGAAATGCAACCCCAGTTCTAACTTTTATTTAAAAGTCTACACAACACGTGTACAAATGATGATTGAGCACTCGTATTTCTTTTACGTCGCAAATCTGCCCCTCTACTAGTACACTCATACAAGAGTTACCAAAAGTGAAATTTAAAAAAAAAATCGAACCTCTGGCGTTTGTTTTTTGAGACTTCTTTCTTGTTCTATCTATGAGCTCTTGAAAAATAAAGGCACAATAGCAATTGTTTGACATTGCAGTAATGTTGGAATGATCATACAGTATCTAATGCAGTGTATGGGTGAAAAAGTACTTTCTGAGTTCTTTGTCTAAAAATCCCCGAACAATGAGACTGACATCTCAAACATAGAAGTTAATCTGAATTGGGCAGCTTCGCCTGGATTTTTTCCATATTTGCCAAGACAATGGTCTTATCATGCTAACTTTATTCTTGGTGCTTGCAAGAGTCTACATAAAGCCTGTTTCACAGAGTTGATCTACACTCCATATAGAAAAAAAACATACAATCCGGTTTTAGAGGGAAAACATTCTGTGTTCCTTGTTGAGCCAGACCACACATAGCATTCCCTGTGTCCTGTACAAGCATTAGTCCTAAGCCAGCTGACAGTGGCCGCTTCCCCTGGCCTCATCCCTTGCCCTGGAGCTGAAGACTATTTTGCTCTTAGGCATGTCTGAGAGGGCATCTGGCCACAGCTCCGTAAAAAGGGAAAAGAACAAATCAGTTCATCTACATATTCTTCTGCCAATTATGCACAGAGCACAAACATGCTTTGCTCACATTTATTATCCCATAAATATTTTCCCCATGCACAGTATGGTATATTGCTGTGTGTGATCTTGACTTGGAACACCATATGCGCTCTGAGACGGGGGCCAAGTTCAGGTTGCCATATCTGCGCCAAGCAGCCCAGAGGTCTCTGCTGTGGAATATTTGCTCTAAGAAGCCTGGAGTCTCCAGACAACTGATCTCTCAGCTTCCATTTCCCTTCAGCTTAAATCAGACTACTTTGGGGCAAGAAAACTCACCCTGAGAATACAAGAGTGGTCACTTGCTTCCCGCAAGGAATTACCTGTCGGGCTGTGTTTGAGGCACCAGCTCACATTTTTTAAGGCAACTGGGGAGATAGATTTCTCTTAGGGGGCACTGGAGTGTTCCTCATAAGGGACTGATGATGTATTACTTCCCTCCCCCCACCCCCAAATTCCATGATAAATATAGAAATTGTGCAGCTCCAGGGCACAGGGTATAAGATTAATCATCAAAGGCACTTTACAAAATACAATATGGATATAAACATCAAACTTGCTTTGAGACTAGATCTTAACTATTCCCCCCACAAAAAAGAAAGGATAACTGTGTGATGGGATAGAGGTTTTAACTAATGCTACAATGGCATTATATTGCAATATGCAAATGTATCAAATCAACCCCGTTCTATGCCATGAACTTACACAAGGTTGTACGTCAAGTGTATTTCAATCGAAAGACATACAATACAGAGAAAGAATGAGCAACACAAAGTTCTACCTTTCCCAAAATGCATTCCGAGTTTTCCCAAGAAAGGTGCGAAGGGGAAACATACGAAGGTTGGGAATCCCAGATCGGCAACTTGAAGTGCTCCTGGTACCCACAGACAGTCCCTACATCCTACATACCTCTTCATGTCAAATTCATGTGAATTTAGGAGTCATTCAGCCAAGCCTCTGGAAGAACTGGACCAAGGGAAGAGAGAAGAGGGGTCGAGGGGCAAGTAAATGTCAAACACACAGTGGTTCTCCAGGGTACGTCCAGAGATCAGAACGTGGCCATTTCCCACTTCTCACATTTGATATATCAGCAGTTCCGACAATGAAGAGCCACGGCCCAGATGGGGAGAACTCTGAGAGCCTGAGTCATCAAAGACAGAGCCTCCAGATTTTAGAGGGACATATAACAAGCACTGAAACAAGAAGGGTTCACTAGGTAACATTCATTTAACTACTTGATTCAAAGAGCTAAAATGCTCCCTCCAAAGTCCTGGGTTAATTGGGACCTCACCATGCATAACGTCCTGCACTATCTCTGCAAACACCTTAGCAGAACTAACCAGGACATAAAGATAAAGAAGTCAACCTCCCATCCAGAAGCAAGGGCAGGATTTAGAGACTTTTCCCTTTAGTCGAGAAAAAAATTAAACTGCACAGATTTGTAACAAGGAACCACAACAGGATGTCAACTTCCACTTTGTAAAAAGTTCGCTGTCATCATACTTGTAACCAGGGTTAATGGAGGGGTGACAGCAGAGTCAGAAGTCCTGTCGACGATTTACACTCTGCCCCCATTTTGCTGGGTTACTTTAAACCAAGCACTCTCCTTATCTGTTCTTTATTTCCTCCAGCAGTTCAGCTGTTCAAATTACTTTGAGCTTCTTGAAAGAGAAACGTGTCATACAGACAAAGTGTTATGATTATTACCTATCTCCAAAGGGAGAGCTTAAATTTGTTAATACGAAATGGGTTGGCTTTCTTTTTTGGTTAAACTAAGTAATGAAGCATGGGCCGTAAGTGTTTTTAAGCTCCTTAGATATAGAGGTTATATAAATACAAAGCCGTATTATTGAAATGAAACTTCTTCAGGGCGTTTGCCAAGGGACCCGGTGTTAGGAATATCTTACAAGAGAAGATTAAATGAGGGTTAGTCTAATGAAGTCTTGCTGCTAGAGGTTCCATTAGGGCCAGTTTTAAATCCCACTGGATATCTGGGTGATTTAGAACAAGGAGAGCAACCAAAAAGTGGCTAGCTGGAGGAAGAGTTTTGAAACCCTTTTGCTGCCCGTCAGTGTAGTTCAATGGCTTCAGAGATTTCCCAAACTCATTACATCGAAAATTATCAAGACATACTCAAAGAATTCTTCCGGATAATGACACCTGATACGGGTTCACCTTTAAAAAGTATTCCCCCTTCTAATCATCGGGTAAAAGCCTCTGACTTCGAGCCATCAGATTCTTTTGCTTAAGCAGAAATTCTTTTCGCTGACTGTCTCGTCCGTCATTCTGAGATGCACAAAAGCCGTGTCGAAGAAAAACGAAACAATTGTCACAGCGGGAGGAAAGCGGTAAATACCCGGCCAGGACTGCGCATGTTAGGAGGCTTGTCCTAGCACCGAGAAGAAGGAATCCGTCTACGGTTTTCCCATGGCCCGCCTCATGACAATTTTTCTGATGTCACATTTTCTGGGGTTACTTTATAGAGTACAGAAAGTTAAGAATAACTCCGAAGCTAAGAAGTAAAATCAATGGGCGATGCCCAATAAGGCATCTTATAAGCATAAAGCATTTATTTTTTTTATAAAATGTCAAGCTAAAAAGTAAGACGCTAGATTGGGAGACGGAAGACCTGACCTCTTCCCTACTCTTTCGGCATCTTGCAGGAGACCGGGGATAAGTTACTCAATTGTTTCTGGGCCCAGATAGCTGCACTTGGCGAATTAGGACCACCAGGAGTGCCCTCCCTACCTCAGAACTCCTATATGGAGCAAAGCGGGTAGTGGGTATGACCAGGCTTCCCTACGTGTTAAGTCTTGCACAAATATGTAGTATTATTCTTCCTGAGGGTTGAAGCGAACAAAAATAATTCAGCGATCAAGTCAGGAATATCAAATGGTCTGAGAAACACATATTATGTCATCCCCTGACCTCAATATTACTAGTCATGCAATGAAGAAACGTTGGCCACCAAAACATTCAGAAAATCCAAAATGCTTCAAACACGATAAGTGGGTATCATTGGCGTGGAGACACAAAAACGATTTCTTATTTGGTCCAAAAGCAAGACCAAATTCTGTCATCTTCTTACGAGTTCCCTCTCTTGTCTTTCAGTGTGTTCTTAGCCAAGAACACGCTTTCGTTTTGTTATATAAGGTTATATAAATACAAAGTAGTGTTATTTGATCCAACATGAGATTATATTCGGTTTGATTCAACAAATGTCCCCAGAGAAGTCCCTGCCTTGAAGAATCTGGGCTTCTCCACCCAAGAGCCTCCCGAATGTTCGCACCCCAGCATTCTCCTTTCTCCTGGTCTCTTGCTCATGTATGCCTCCTCAGCCAGGGGCCCTTCTGCCTGGCCCCCACCCTTCCCTTGGAGCTCCAGGCTAAAGGGACTATCAGTGGCTGACACTACATGAGGTGGAATCCAGGGGAACATTCAGATTGGTTCCCAGCTAAGCAGACGCTTCTTTGGGGACATTTTCTGAGCTCGTACTCTGAGCCCCAGACCAGGGGATTCTGGGCTGTGCAGCCATCAGCCATTTGGATTCCCCCAGCCAGATCATGGCCACCTTGACTTCCCAGGGGTCAGAATCTAGCTCTTGGTGTGCCCTACACACAACCCGGGCAGAGGGCCAGGTAAGTGACCACTGATCCCACAGCTGAAGGCTATGCGGGTTCCAGCTAGGGTTGTCTTAAAAGCATCAGTGGGCAAGCTGCACTATGAGAACCTTCTATCACTCTTCCACTCAAAACTTTCTTCCTCTTTGCTTTGTCTTCTCTTTCTCCTTTAATTATCTTTTCCCTTCTCTCCCTTCCTAAATGAGAGGCAAGCCAGTGGCACCAACACTTACCCCTCGTACACAGAACCAAAGGGCTTTCCACTTCAAATTGGCAACATGGCTACAGGAAGCCCCTGTTTTTTCCTCCTTCCCCATCATGCTCCAGCTCCCTCTCAGCAATTTTTCTGTTTTTAGAACTACATCATGAATTATATCCCAGGACAGCATCAACGTCCACAGGGCTTGGTGTACCCTTTATACCTCAGGCTTCGTCTCCCTTGAGCTGGAAGGCACTTGAGCCTTCCAGCTCTTCTCCCACACTTCCCACAAAACCCCGAGTTGCCCTCTCAGGCATCAGACTAAGCCAGGGGGGAACAACGTTCCCAGGAGCCCCCTGGCCTAGAGTCTGACGGGAGCCAGGTCAAATTGTTGTCTGCGGGGAGTCGACAGACGATTTCATACCCAGCAAGGCTGGCTACTTGGTTCTTCTCAATTGAAAACGAACCACAAAAAAAGATTTTCAAAGAAGCACGAGGCCTCCTGTACGAAAGAGAAAGAGGAAAATGCTGCTTGGCAGTTTCTCCCGGAGGCTAAAACGTTGAGTGCCAATACATACCCAGTATACGTTCCTAGTAATGAAAGATACAAATATGGCTACCGTCGCACGTGAAGATGTGGGACGAGGGCAAAGGGCGGGCAGTAGGGCCTAAACAGCCAAGAAGCAGACATTTCTTGAGCAAACTTCTTGGTATTATTCCATTCAATCAACAGAGGGGATTTTAAACTTCAGCAAGGTAAGAGGTGAAGTTATTCCAGAACGGGGACAAAGGCGTCCGTGGCTCTCTGTTGCCATCCAGTGGAGAAGGACTGTGTGATAGGGAGATTTCCTCACCGGAAGGATCCAGTCCGTCAGATTCAGTCGGCATGAAATCATGTTGTCTCCTCCAAAGAATTACTAAAGCTTCCAGAATGTCCTCTCTCCTTCCACCACCGCCCCCCCATTAGCTGCTTTTGTTTGTCTTTGAGATAACGGGGTCTTGGCTGGCCTCTCCTTGCTGACTGAAAAACTCAATACTCGAAAAAGAACAACTTTTGTGGCACTTGAACAAAATCTGCCGTTTCCTTAATTGGCTTAAAAGACAAGCAAGAGGGCTGTGGAGGGAGAATAAACAAGAACGAGCGAGAGAGCGGGAGACTCTGGCTTCGTCTGAGTGCCAAATGGTAAATAAGCCCTTTTTATGGGCTCCTTTGGTCTCAGCGCTACAAAGGCTTCTCTAATTGAGGGAGGAAGCAGACAAAAAGACAGTTTTAAGTGACATTCGATTCTTCCTGAGGAATGCTAAGGTTTGTGGTTGATCTGGAGAGCAGATACTAGGGATTCTCCAGTCACTCTTCCAACCCAGAACGGAGTGTTTAGGAATTTTTTCTTGCAGCACACGCGTGGTGTTTCCCTCAGTGGGTTTTCCGTTCTGTAGGCAGCTGGTACAAGCCCAGGAGCCAGGGTCTGAAACCGCATCTAGCTGCCCATCATGTCTACACCAGACAGGTCCCCCCAGGTCAGCTGGGAATGGCCCCAGAGGTGTGAGAGCTTTACGATACATTGCAGGTAGTTTCAAACCACATACCCCTGAACCCTGAGTTGCGCTGGGGTCCCACAAATGTTTGATTCAAGGACCTTTAAAAACTATTTTTACCTTTCAAACAAGGGAAACACATGCTCAAATGTCTCCTATGTCAAATTTTAACAGATCAGAACAGCAACAAGTTAACTCGTGTGCCTGGACTTTTTAAACACCTCGGCCTGGGGCACCTGGGTGGCTCAGTCAATTGAGTGACCAACTTTTGGATTCAGCTCAGGTCATGATCTCATGGTTCATGAGATCGAGCCCCACGTCCGGCTCTGTGCTGACAGCACGGAGCCCGATTGAGATTCTCTCTCTCCTTCTCTCTCTGCCCCTCCCCTGCCCCTTCTCTCTCTCTCTCTCTCTCTCTCTCTCTCTCGCTCAAAATAGATAAATATTTAAAAACCTACGCCTATGAGTGTCTCCTCGACAAAACTCGTGGTAACCTCACATTACCAATAGTTTTAGCGTTTTTTTAATGCATTCTGGACGCTTTTTATTTACGTTCTCTCTCTGTGATAAATGATATTAACAGATGTTAAATATTGGTAGTAATTCAATTTAATTTTTGTTTTAAATCCAACTATTCCTCTTTTGGGCTTTGCATCAATTTATTTGAAGAGTATCTAGAGATTGCAATATGAGCTAGTTTAAAATGGTTACCATTTGCAAATACTTATCTGGATGAACTAGAATTTTCCCTATACTGTTTTAACCGAACAAAACAAATGCTATACTAATAAAGCCAGGATAATGTTTATCAGCAGATTTCATTAACAAATACAGTAGATTTCTATTGTCGGAAAAAGTATATACAAAACAGCGTAAGCTTTGGCGTCTCTTATGGGCTGAACTGTACCCTTCTCGCCCCCACCATTCATATGTTGAAGTTCTAACAGGAGTAGCTTAGGATATAGCCATATTTGGAGATAAAGTTTTTAAAGAGGTCATTAAGTTCAAATCAGGCCATAGGGGTGGGGTCCTAATCCAATCTGACTTTCATCCTTATAAGAGGAGGGGATGTGGACACGCAAAGAGAGAGATACCAGAGATGTGTGCCCACAGAGGAGGGGCTGTGTATAAAGACACAAGGAGAAGGGGCGCCTGGGTGGCTCAGTCGGTTAAGCGTCCGACTTCGGCTCAGGTCACGATCTCGCGGTCCGTGAGTTCGAGCCCCGCGTCGGGCTCTGTGCTGACCGCTCAGAGCCTGGAGCCTGTTTCAGATTCTGTGTCTCCCTCTCTCTGACCCTCCCCCGTTCATGCTCTGTCTCTCTCTGTCTCAAAAATAAATAAACGTTAAAAAATTTTAAAAAAAAAAAGACACAAGGAGAAGCCAGCCATCTGCAAGCCAGGAGAAAGGCCACAGGAGAAACCAAACATACCAATACCTTGGTCTCAGACGGCTAAACTGCAGAACTGAGAATATAAATGTCGGTTGTCAAAGCCACTCACTCGGTGGCATTTTAGTCAGGCAGACTGAGCTGACTAATACTGAGCTAAAAACAACGAAGTCTGAAATTTCCATTCCACTACATGGTCTTTTTTTTTTTTTTTAATAGCTTATTGAGATATAATTTACAAACATAGACTGTATCTGTTTTAAGTTATATAATCCAATGATTTTTAGTGTATTTACAGAGTTGTGCAGCCCTCATCACTCTACCTTTGTAATCCTGAGGAAGATACTCAACTTCTCCAGGCCTTCATTTCTTCCTCTGTAAAATGGGGCTAATACTGTCTTCATGGGTTTACTTGATAATTTAATGACATAACATGAAGCACGTGACACGTGTTCCTTCTTCCCTCGCTGTTGGTGAATTTGTATCCTAACCCAATCAAGTCTCAAATCCTTGATACTTAAACGGCTCCAACTTTCCTATCAAAGCTCCTTGCACAACTTGGCATTGTAACGCTTTTCACTCCTGCTTATGACCTCCTATCCCAAGGGTGTAATAGTTAGCCATGGGTCCCCAAATACAGTCTTCTGTTGTGTGGTAGGCAGCCACTAAGGTGGCCACCAAAGTTTCTGCCTCCCGGAATGCATGTCCCTGTGTAATTCCCTTTCCTTGAGTTTTAGATGGACCTAGTGACTCACTCTTAATGAACAGAACACAGCAGAAACAATGGGATGTCCCTTCTGAGATTAGGTGACCAAAAGCCTGGGGCTTCCTTCTTGGGTATCCTCTCTGGCTCTCTCACTTACCCACTTACCCACAGCTTCCATGTTTTGAGCTTCCCTGTGGAAAGCCCACGTGGCAAAAAAACTTCTGTCTCTAACTAGCTGCCCGTAGGGACCTACACCCTGCCAACAGCCAGGTGCATGAGCTTGGATGATCCTTCCCCAGTCATGTCTTGAGATGATCACAGCCATGATCTATGCCTTCATTGGAGCCTGAGGAGAGACCCTGAGCCAGAAATCCCCAGCTAAGCTGCACCAGGATTCTTGACTCACAGAACCTGAGACAATAAATGTTTGCTTTTTTCAGTTACTTAAAGGAGTAAACTACGGGGTAATTTTTTACACAACAGTTCGGAACCAATACACCCACCTTCAGTGCTGTAGAAGGAAAAGGGTCCAAACCAGGCTGACCCCTTTGGAAAAGATCCTACTCTGCTCAATGCCCAGCACACTGTCCGTGGTCAAGTAACTACCAAGTAACATCAGCCCACACTTGGTCTTTACGGATTTGCTAACAGGGTATCTGGGTGGCTGGGCTGGTGAAGTGTCTGACTCTTGATCTCAGCTCAGGTCCTGGCCTCAGGGCCATGAGTTCAATCCCCATGTTAGGCTCCACGCTGGCTAATGAAGCCTACTTAAAAAAGGGAGAGAGGGTGGGGCACCTGGGTGGCGCAGTCGGTTAAGCGTCCGACTTCAGCCAGGTCACCATCTCGCAGTGATCTCGCAGTCCATGAGTTCGAGCCCTGCGTCAGGCTCTGGGCTGATGGCTCAGAGCCTGGAGCCTGTTTCCGATTCTGTGTCTCCCTCTCTCTCTGCCCCTCCCCCGTTCATGCTCTGTCTCTCTCTGTCCCAAAAATAAATAAACGTTGAGAAAAAAAAGAAAAAAAAAAAAGGGAGAGAGGGAGAAAAATTTGCTAAAAATTTCAGTTGTTTATGGATGCTACCTCTTCATGTGTCCTCATGTCTCCTCCCGGGAGGGGCTTACTACCCTCCAACAATGGAATTCAGTTGGGTTGCTCTATGACCTCAGCTCTCTAATAAGCTCAAAAAAAAGGTCATGATTTTATCAATTATCCAGCTTTTTCTCATTGTCAGGCCAGAAGCAATCTTCTCTGTGGTCATCTACATCTTAGGCAGAAGTGGAGCCCCAGACTGGGTTTGAGTTTTGTTTTCTCCCTTCCTTTCCTTCTGCCCAGACACTGTGACCCAAAAAAGCCCACTTGACCAATAAGACAAGGAGGCCTGGATTCACTTTGAGTCTGAGGTCCATGACTGACTGGCCCCACATATTCCATTTACCTCTAAAAGCAGATGTGCCTACAGATCTGGAGGCAAGAAAAGGGAGTTGCCCTAGCAATGGGATTTAAAGACCATCAAGGCTGACCTTCAACTACTCTTAAATTCCCACCGTTGAGTCTGTGAACCAGTCTGTTGAAGGCAGGCCAACACAGGAAAAAATAACAAACCTGGATGTAGGAGCTTTGGGTTTTTGTCCAGTTATGCACTAATTGGGCAATGTGTCTGGGGCAATTCACTTCAATTATCGGTGAATTACTTTTCTTATCCATTAAAGAAGGACCTAAATGATAGTCCTTATGACAATATAACAATTAAATTCTGGGGTGCCTGGGTGGCTTACTCAGTTGAGCACCTGACTCTCGATTTTGGCTCAGATCATGATCCCAGGGTCGTGGGATCGAGTCCCACATCAGGCTCTATGCTGAGTGTAAAGCCTGCTTGAGATTCTCTCTCTTTCTGCCCCTCTCCCCCACTCTCTCTCTCATTAAAAAAAAAAATTAAATTCCAAATTTAGCGAAAAGAGGCTTCTTTTCTCCTCTGATTTGCATTTGTATGACTCTGGGCTTCTTCAGAAGATTCCATTGTTTTCTTGGACAACAAGGTCAAGAACTGCCATAACTATTTTTCTTAGATCTGCACAATTCCCATGTTTTTCCATTTTTAAAGAAAATAATTTCCCTGTTCCCCCCATCCCCCAACACATACACACAATCCAGAGGAATGGACACGTGGCCTGGACCCAGCCAATCCTAGTACTTCAATCCCTCAGCAAACAATGTTTGGTCTAAGAAATGGGCATAGGGGAGCCCTTCTCTTGGATTACCATAAAGATTCTGGAGAAGGTGGTTTTTTTTTTAATTTTTATTTTTTTATGTTTATTCATTTTTGAAAGAGAGAGACGCAGCACAAGCAGGGGTGGGGCAGAGGCGGGGGGGGGGGGGGGGACACAGGATCTGAAGCAGGCTCCAGGCTCTGAGATGTCAGCACAGAGCCTGACGCAGGGCTCCAACTCACAAACTGTGAGATCACGGCCTGAGCCGAAGGCGGACGCTTAACCGACTGAGCCACCCAGGTGCCCTTGGAGAAGGTGGCTTAACGGCGGTGTTTGCTAACCCAGGAGAATGTGCATTTAGGGATGCTGACTATCGCACAGAGGAAACCTTTCTCAGAAAGAAGCCAAGATGAGAAAAGGAGAAGAAAGAAAGAAAGAAAGAAAGAAAGAAAGAAAGAAAGAAAGAAAGAAAGAAAGAAAGAAAGAAAGAAAGAAATTGAAAAGTCTCTGGTAGGGTTGTATTGCAGTTCCGATTTCTAAGACTCCGATCTCTGCAGCTCTTCTTTAGATTCTGTGATAAACCTGGTATCTTTCCCAGGTATGTGAGTTGGTAAATAAAGATGGTTTGAGTTGAGTTTCAGTCACGGGCAAGTCAAACAATCCTGATAAATACAGAGATCGAGAAGGTGTGGGGGGAATTAAAGCCCCGGCTGGAAGGCTTCAGACCAAAGGGAGGGAACTCTGCAAGGCAGAGGATCCGGGGGCCCCAGGCAAAGCATCCAACTTGATTCCTTTCCAAATGTACATGGCTACAGATTGCCAACGACTTCTTGGAAGGTGGAGAAAGAACATAGGCTTATTTTATGCAAGATCCCAAACTCTCAGGCAGCAGGGTGACCTGGGCATGGTTTCTTTCAAGCTGCATTTGTCTGTGAAAACCAATTGGTAAAGCAACCTGTAACCATTGAAGTGACTAGCTAACAGAGTAACCTGCGATGTCTCTAATTTGGGCAGCTCCTGCTTTTCAAGTGCAATGTGGCTCTGGAGACAATATCATTGATTAGATTGTCATGTTACAAAATCCCAAGTGCGAGTGCGCTCAGCGGTGGCATTGTGTTAGAGGGGAAAGCGTGGGGGTTGGAAGAGCATTAAAAGCGGAGTCAGACATCATACTCTCTCACCCAATCCCCACTATGTGCAAGGGTGAAGGGTGTCACCTCAGTGTTCGAGCCATGAGACTCTAACAGCTCCTATGGGGATAGAGCCAATAGCCTTGGCCTTGGTCTCATTAGTACCAAGCTCTAGCCAGCTGAATTAATCATAGAAATGAACACTTGTCCATGTAAGACACGTTTTCCCAGGGCACTTAAGCTCTGGGTTTAAAGGGAAGTTACATGAATAGTTGCAATCCATATTTTGCTGAGTTTTTCTACTCTGCTTGCTCTAATGGAATATCCAACTTCCTAACAAGCTCCCCAGAATTATGTCTGGGACCTCTTGAGGGGATTTTGCCATGCACAGAAATAAGCCCTGACGGCTCTAGTGTGGAGTTCACCTCCAAACTCTTTTTTCCATCCTCCTTCTCCATCACCAAAAGGATTGCCATTGTGTGCTTTGGACACCGGCAATGCCCCCAACACCATACTCCACAGATGTAAAGAAAAATCTTCCTCTAATTCCTAACACCCCACTACAGGAACCACTAGTGCACCGTGTAAGCACATGCACACAACTTTGACCTTGTCAAAGTGATCCCACAGAAGTGCTGTGCTACACCCCAAATCTTAAAGGGACCCTTTATACAGAGTGCCATTTTCCGTTCCCATATAGAGTTCTTTTATTTCCCAAGGACCCAGGGGAATCCATGGGGTTCCACGGGGAACCAGGCTCCCCGCCTGAGCGCGCCCTTCACCTGCGAACATGCTTCTCCCTGCGGTCATCCAAAGCATACTCCAGGGGGGTCCGTGATCAATCCGTAGTTCACCAGCTTTGGGCCTCACTTTGATGTTTTGGAGGCATGTGCGTAATTTCTACTTTTGCATAGCGGGACGGACAATACAGCAAATGCTCTTGAGCTCAGGAATGTTTGTGGAGGAAGACTCATTGCCTCAGCTCACCTTAAAGAAGGGGTCACAGTCCAGCATGCCTCACAGTAGAGTGGAGAAGATGAATATGATAGAGATCAACTTAAGATGACAGGCTGGAATTTATTTATTTTTCTCTGTTCCTTGCCTGACATCTTACGGAGCTCTGTAGGAACCACTGAAATACAAAGTCTAGCTGCAAAGCCAAAGAAACCAAGTGGGTTGGGACTACATACAAGCCACCATCTAGGGAGGTCAGTCTTTAACAGAGAGTGCTACAAGTTCTTGGACTACGTGGTAACTTTTCAGATTCAAATTCAAATCCAACTCTTCAGTACCAAGGCCCCCTTATTTTTCTAATCCTGTGTTAGGAACTTGCTTCTACATTGTCCCATTTAATCTCCATGATTAAACTGTGCTATAGCTATGATACTTGAAACAAACTATATTGCTTTGCCATTTGTCCTGTAAGTAATGCATGTTCACTCTAAAGCAAAAAAACCAACCATGAAAAAGATAAAAGGAGACATTTTAAAATTATTTATCATTTATTATTTAAAATTATTTATCATTTTAAAATTATTTATCAGCCAGCACCTGGCTGGCTCAGTCGGTTAAGCATCCGACTTTGGCTCAGGTCATGATCTCATGGTCCATGGGTTTGAACCCTGCGTCAGGCTCTGTGCTGACTGCTCAGAGCCTGAAACCTGCTTCAGATCCTACGTGTCTCGCTCTCTCTGTCCCTCCCCAGCTCGCGTTCTGTCTCTCTCTCTCTCAAAAATAAACATTACAAAAATTTTTAAATAAAAATAAAAATATCTATCATTCCTACGCCTAGAGAAAAGTGTTTTTAATACTTTGATATACATGATATATATTATTCTACCTTATCTTCCTGTGCATCTATAACATGTAACTTTATGATATAATTTTAAGCTACTTTTTTTTCACAACAAGATAATAGTGAATATTTTTCCTTGACATTAAATATAGTTTTTTTCTACCACATGCTAAAGTTACACGAAGTTCCATCATACACCCATACCATGATACATTTAACTGATTCCCCATTGTTGGAAACTTAAGCTGTGCCCAATTTTTAGTTATTATAAAGGTGCTTTGATCAACATTCTAAACGCAAATCTTTGCACATAGCCTTGATTATTCCTTTCAGACTGATTCCTACAAGTAGAATTTATGGGTCACAGCACAGTACAATTTCAAGGCTTTTCTTCTGTATTTCCAAACATCCCTCTGGAAAAGTTGCAGCAATTTACATGGCCACAAGTGGTATTAAAAAAAAAAAATACTTATTTCCCTGCAACACTGCCAGCATTTTTATTTTTATCTTCGCCAATTTTTTGGAAGAAAAATTAACTTTCAGTTGTTTAAATGTGCAACTCTTGACATTCACCAGGGAGGTTCGATATGTTTTTCATGGGTTCACTGGCCATTTATTTACATTTCTTCTTATGTAAAGTGATGTTCATTTCTTTTGTCTGTTTTCTATTAACTTGTTCCTCTTTTTCTTGTTGATTTCTAAATGCTTTATGAAATCTTCCATATGCATCATAAATATCTTGTGATTAACGCTTTCATAGGTACCAAAAGTATGGTCTTCCCGTTTGCTTTTGAATATTATTTAGTATTTGGTATATATAAGTGATCATGATAAATTTTTACGGAATCAAATTATTCCGTATTTTTCTTTATGGTTTTTGCACTTCCCAGCACACTTAGAAAGGCCTCCCAAGATTATTTTAAACATGACCTCACCATTTTTTAAAACTGTGAGATTTTTTTTTTTTTTTCACATTTTAAGCTTTACTTTGGGTGTGGTCTGAAGCAGAAACCTACCTTTATTAAATGGCTAGTCATGATCACAGAGTCCATTCTCTTCCTGCTGACCTGGAATGTCAGTGTGATCCCATGAAAAAAATCCGGTTATACTGGGAGGCTCTTTCTATGCCATTTTGTTGATTTCACACTGAGTGTCTCTCATCATTCTTGAGTCCTGCCTTTTCCATTTATCCTGCATGACCACTGGGAGCTGACTCCTTTTCTACACAAAATGAAGACAAGTCACCTGCTTTGAGATCTCCTTGCAAAGCAAAGAGCGAACATAATGATTAACCGCGGATATTTTTAAATCTAAGGGTGTCATTTCAAAGGAAACCATTCCTAAAGAAATGGACTTTAATCCCAGTGTTTTTGTTACTATTAGCCATTAGCAACTGAAAGGGGGTGGGGTGAAGTCCTGCTAAAACACTTGTCTCTCTCTCCGTTAACCCTTGAGTTACGGGGAAATGCAGTTAAAGGAAGGTGGGAGTTGGCCAGAATAGCAATGCTGTACAAGTCACATATACGAAGCAGAGAGCAGTGACCTATCCATATGGCCATTTTCATCTGTAGCCGCCCCTTTCAAATGGCAGAGAAAGAAGCCACTTATGATATTGGGTAGTGTAAATAGGCCTTTGACCCTGCACCAAAGACCTCTATCACTCACTGTTTTGAATCTGTTTCTGGTCAACTCAGTTGGCCCAAATGCAGCTCTAATGAGACTGAGGTCACGGGTTCAATACCAGTGTGGTCTAATTACCAATAAGTCAACTGTTTCAGGGTCTCCGTTTGTATTTCTAAACCAAGCCAGCCATTTTGCATATGCCCAGCTTTGGTCACTCAGGGGACAAGGTGAGAGAGCACAGATAAATCAGAACACATCTCCCACCGTACCGGGACGTGCTCTCGATGCCCTGCTGTTGGCAGGTCGGTAGCAGGATTTTGGATATGAGCGAGGAGAGCACATTTTTATATTGGAACGACAGCCATCAGTAATTGGAATATTCTCCACCCCACCCTGCCGAGGATAACTCCCGTCTCAGAGGACTTATTATTCTTATTTAGAGGACAGAGATTGGGGGGCGGGGGGGGGTTGGTGGGTGAAATCCGGTGTTTTAACAGGAATGTTTCAGTAGCCACTGATACCTACGGGGAAAATCAAAAAATTAAATGGAGAGGCCACCCTCCTCTTTAATTTCATTATGAAGTAAATAAAACATGTTAAAGACAACTTGGAAAACAAGCAAAGGAAGACAACATCCAATCTCAGCTACACAACACGGGCACGATTAGACATTCTAGACGTTACTTTTCATGATCCTTTCAACGCCTTGCACAAATAGCACTTTCCAGGAGGAATAAACATTTTTCGAGAGAATGGGACTCACCTACCATCTCTAACAAAGCTATTATTTCCACTTTTCCCTGAAAGGCTTCCAGGCCTCACCCACAGAAGCACTGTGTTCCGAGTGACCCCTTCTAAATGCACAGGGCCTCAAGGGTGTCGACCCATCAACCCCGCCAAAGGCCCATAATCAAAATCTCCCAGGAAATAGAAGACGCCCCAGTATTCCCGAGGACGCTTACACTTCACACACTAAAGAAGTTTCTAATCACAAGTATTCAGCACGCTGTCATTTGGAAGACATCAAGGGGGCGGGGGGGGGGGAGGTTGCGGGGGGGGGGGTAAGAAATAAGTCCTCCTGCCTCATGCGACTGCGCAGAATTGGCGTCTCCCCTTTAGAACGTACTGTAATTTCTCATGGAAACACTTTGTGGAAAGCCAGTCATATATCGTAGCCCCTAAGTATGAAACCACGGGTCCCTCCAACCACACGAAACAGCTGTGCCCTCAGAGGAAAGGTCATCTGCTGCAGTCGTGTTTCTTTTTACTTTTAAAGAAATGTCAGGCCATGTTTTATGCGGTCCTTATGACAGGGTGCTGTTTATTGTATCACTAAGCTGCCATAACTTCAGGACGAGGAAACTGCCTTTATTTGGAGAGTATATATCTTTCTGACTTGCAGGAAAGATGAAAATTAAGAACGGCCCTTTTTCGGAGTGGGTCTAAGTATTCTTTGACAGTCTCCTACAATATTTCAAACATCTTCGTCAGACCCATAAAACCTGATGCTGGCCTCACTCAGCCCAGCTGAAGCTAGGTGGGAGTTAGGACATTGATCGCAAGTGTGGTGTGCTGCCACTGGGCAGATGTTTTTGACCAAGGATTCTAAACCAGCTTGCTTGGTGACCCCAAGGACAATGAAGCGTACATAAAGAGATCACCCGGCGTTAGGCGGTGATAATGATACCTAATGCTTATCACGTGCCCAGCTCTGTGCCAAGCATTCTACGTGCGTGATCTCAATTTGCCCTCGCATCTGCGAGGACACCATCAATACTCCTGTGATAACGGATAAGAAAGCGAAGATAGAGAGAAACCAAGGGGTTCCTGGGTGGCTCAGTCCGTTGGGCGTCCGAGTCTTTGTTTTCGGCTCAAGTCATGATCTCACAGGTCACGGGACTGAGCCCCACGTTGGGCTGTGCCCTGACCGCACGGAATCTGCTTGGGATACTCTCTCTCTCCCTCTCTCTCTCTGCCCCTCCCCCATTGGTGCCCACTCTCTCCTTCTCTCTTTTTCTGTCTCAGAATAAATAAATAAAACATTTTTTTAGAAAAAAGAAAGAAGAAAGAAAGAAAGAAAGAAAGAAAGAAAGAAAGAAAGAAAAGAAAAAGAAATCAAGCAACTTGCCCCAAGGTCACACTGCTGTAAAGCAAGGGTGCCAGGACTCAAACTCAGGCCTCATCACTCTGAGCCACACATGTAATTAACGTATGTTGGTCACATGATGTTCCCCAGGCACTGTGGTCCCACATAACAATGCCTGTCTCCACGGTCCTGGCATGTTACTCTTATTATCGAAACTGTCTCAGAGAACATAGGTCCCCTCCACATGGTAACTCAACCGTGTGACAGCTTGCATTTGGAATCAGTTCTGTGTGACCTCCAACTCCCTACTCTGATGTCTACGTTCTTGACGTGGAGAGCTTTCTAGAGGTGAGAAGGAAAGGGAAGGGGAAACGTTTTCAAGAACCCCCTTCAGAACTTGACTGTCTAAGGATCAGTTGGGGAGGGAATGTGACAAAGCCACTCGAGAGTTCTGTTTGAAATCCTTGCCAAATTCCGTTTCAGTGGGTTTTTAGTCTAGAGCAGGTGATTTTTCAGGAATGCCAAGCTGCTTCAGAAATCAGCTTGGGTCTGGACCAAGCTTATGATGGACAAGTGGTTGCTTAACTAGACGCAACCTGGTCGTGTAAGTTAGTCAAGCAGTACTTTGCCCGGGATCGCTCAGCTGGGTGTGGTAGGCATTCGGGCAAGTCTCCTGCCAATCACAAGTTCTCTTGGGGGATGGGGACCCCATGAGGTTCAGATCAAGTAGGTGAGGAGCCTGTGAAATCTTTTTCTGCTTAGATTAAAGCCACAAGGCAGGCCAACAGCTGACGTACACATTTTACTTTCTCTCCCTCCCCTCAGGTTACCCCCCACCCCACATTCCCCTACCTTGCCCTTGCTCCCTCTCTTCTCCCTCCTTCCTCAGCCACCCTGAGATGGTGGGAAATCACTGGATAGGTGGGCTGGCTTCCAGCCCTTGCTCTGACACTCACTAGCTTTGTAACTCTAGACACGCTGCTTAACCTATGTCTTTCGACCTCATTGCTTCATTTTTTTTCCCCCAGCGGATTTGTATTAAATGCCAAATGAAATGCTCGTATTTCATCAGCAACATGGGGAGTTACGCCCAGTGGACTCTTCAGTCCTTTCTAGGTTTAAAATACTGTGACTCTCCCTCTGCTATGATGCTCCTTTCCTTTTCTTTACCATCTTCTTCCTTCCTTCTGTATACTTCCTTCCTCTGTAACCTTGTTCCAGTCCATCTCTGAGGCTCTCTCTGACACCGAAGCAAAGAGACAAAGATAGAGGAGAGAAATTCATAGATGGAGGGACTTTCCTTCCTTCTGTCCTTCCTTCCTTCCTTCCTTCCTTCTTAAGGAAGGACCCCATGGCACTTTTCTTTGGCTTTGGGTGGCCTAAAGAGACCTCCCTTAATTCATTTGTTCATTCAGGCAAACTTTCTGAGTTTACAAGTACCAGCATTTTATTAGGCATGGTAATGATAATGACCACCAATGGCATCTGGAAAATATTTGCTCACTCTGATATGCAAACCATGGTTCCTTGGGGGAATCCAAGGAGCCGATGCACATTATAATCACTTGCCAATACAGGGATGCCCAAACCAAGCACATGGACGGCCTTAAAAGTGACAGCCTCAGAAGCCCATTGGAATAAAGACTTCCCGAAGATGTGATTCCAATGGCCTGCCAGACCATCGGCAAGTGCCAGCTCTGTGTGTCTAAGGCACCTAGCTCTCCTGCTTGGAAATTCCACAGGGCTTGAGGAATAGTTACACCAGTGCTGCCCAACAGAACTCTAGGATCACGGGAATGTTCTACATCTCTGCTGTCCGATAGCCACACGTAGCTAGTGGCTACTACATGGGGCAGCACAGATACAGAACATTACAAGCTCATAAGAAAGGACGTAGGACCCCCTCCCCCCCGGACCTGATAAAGCAAATATGTGCAATGTATGTCAGATGATATTGTATCAGATGATGGGGAGTTACGAGTCATCAAACCCTGACTTGTGGGATTTTTAAGAAGAAAAGTGCCAAAACAAGAAGGGAGAAATTTTAGTCCTCAACAGTTTCCAGTGACCCTGGCACATAGTAGGTCTCAGAAACTTCACTGGATGGATGAATGGTTGCTACTCATTCTGATTGGGCTGTTGTGGTTTTTAGCAAGCACAGACGCCCATGCACGTTAGCTTAAGCAAATGATGGCAGTGGTTGTAGAAAAGCTCTACTTGTTTTACACGGGGGGGTAGGAACTTTCAGACCTCCAAAATCAGCTAAAGAGAGCTAGGTCTCGGGGCGCCTGGGTGGTGCAGTCGTTTAAGCGTCCGACTTCAGCCAGGTCACGATCTCGCGGTCCGTGAGTTCGAGCCCCGCGTCAGGCTCTGGGCTGATGGCTCAGAGCCTGGAGCCTGGTTCCGATTCTGTGTCTCCCTCTCTCTCTGCCCCTCCCCCGTCCATGCTCTGTCTCTCTCTGTCCCAAAAATAAATAAACGTTGAAAAAAAAATTTTTTTAAAAAAAGAGAGCTAGGTCTCACAGCGATTGGGTGGCTCTGGAATATGCCTTCACAACTTTTTTTTTAAAGACCACGGGGGAGGTGCAGGGGGGGACAAAGTTACAGAGAGGGACGGAGGCAAACCATAAGAGACTCTTAAATGCTGAGAACAAACTGAGGGTTGATGCAAGTGGGGGAGGGGAGAAAGTGGGTGATGGGCACGGAGGAGGGTACCTGGTGGGATGGGCACTGCGTGTTGTATGGAAACCAATTTGACAATTAATTGTATTTTTTTAAAAAGTACCAAGGAAGAATGACATAAAAGATAGCCCTGAGTTAAATGTTACATAATCAAGTCAGTACAAAAACCATGCTATTGTAAAAAAAAAAAAAAAAAAAAAAAAAAAAAAATTAATAACCTGATGTCAGACACCTATAAAAACTGTATAAGCACTTTTCTGGGTTTTAGCACTGATAACTGTCAATGATAAAATGATAAAAATGGCATTTAAAGGGTATATCAAAGGCAAGAAGAATAAGGAAATCTTCATACTTGGGGCAAAGGTTGATGCTAATTGATCATGGATCCTGTTCATTTTTTTCCTCCTATTTTATCTCAAGGAGATTGATATTCATATAAGAGAATGCAAACATTTTAAGAGATAAGCCAACGTTATTATAATCCACCCCATTGCCCTCAGCGAGTTCAAATGTCCAGGTCGACACAAGATTCTGCCACCAGAATCCTGTAGAAATAATGAAAGCTGAAATGTTATAGGTATTTTCTGAAAAACCGTGGAGAATGAGAGAGGTCTCAGTAGGCTGGAAAGGATTAACCATTTTCCCAGTTTTCAAGAAAGGGTAGAAAAAAGGCTCCATCAGCTGAAGACCAATAGGCTTGGTGACAGTCTCTAGAGCAATTTCCAAGTGGGTTTAAATGGAAATGGTTTGTGGACACACTTCGAAAGGAAAGCAGTGATCACCAAGAGTCACAATGGGTTCACTAAGAATAAATCATGCCCGTCCACCCTCCATTCTGCCTTTGGCACAGAGAATTGCAAAAACACATACTAAATTGCACTTCAGCAAGGCACTTGACGGGGTCTCTCATTAGATCCTTTGGACAAGATTTGGAAATTTGAGCTAAATGCTGGTACCATTGGATAGATTAGTAAGCACTTGGATGGCTATCCTCAATGAGTTGTGATTAATAGATGGCTGTCAACCTGAAGGGAGGCTTTTATATCATGCCATAGAACTATTTGTCCTTGGCCTGCTCTACTAAACATTTGCATGAGTTAGATCATGACAGTGATGGTATGTTTATTAAATCAGCAGATGACAGGAAACTAGGAGGGATAGATAACGAATTTCAGGCCCAAAATTTTCTCAGTCTGAGCAAATGGGCCAACTTCAATAAATTTGCAGTGCAAGGGTCTGCCCTAGTCCGTGTTGACAGACACCCCCTTTGAAAGACCAGATGGGATTAAGCCAGGAAAACCTTGCTTGAGTGATTGAAAACCCAGATTCCGCCATTTTCCATGATCAGACCACCAAAAGCAATTTGGTTTCAATCTCTTGACTCTTTTGTTTTGTGGTGAGAATAACATCACAGTATTTTAACTTCATCCTCTGGCTCTTCATAGGACTGACCTCTGGAATGACTCCTCAGTCTCTTGTCTTCTTGCCCTGCTCGCCAATAAGAAGTTTCCAGGTTTCAATCTACATTTAGAGCCCCTAGTACTTTATTCCCCTTTCTGGTGAGGAACTCATAAGGCCAATTCTTGCCATTTGCCTTGTGGGGAGGTTGAAGAGGGCTTCTCTCCTTGGTGACCATCTTGGGTTTACTGTGTGAAGTTGCACTTACCCTCTGTCCAGCAGGCTCTGTTTGGTCACGGATGTCATCTAAAAGCCAACCCTTCTTTGCCCCTTAACACTTTGGGACTATGGCCCCTGTGAAATATGATAGGTTATTATAGTTGGTTGCATTCTAAAACCAGTAAGACAAGCCCTGGAGCAGCAGTAGCTTGTGTCTAGTTGATTGTGAACCTAAAAGCCAATGTGATCCTAAGATCTGCTATCAGAAATAATGAGTCTATCGTAAAGAAAGTGATCCCCTTGTTCCCCTTTGTGCTGATTAGACCACGCTGGGTACTACATGGAGAAACACTATCAAATTGAAACTTCCTTGGAGAATAGCTAACAGAGTTCAGACACTTGAAACTAGAGCGCCTGGGTAGCTCAGTCGGTTGAGTGTCCGACTCCTGATTTTGGATCAGGTCATGATCCCATGGTCATGGGATCAAGCCCCATATCAGGCTCTGCACTGAGCCTGAAGCCTACTTGAGATTCTCTCTCTCTCTCTCTCTCTCTCTCTCTCTCTAACCTTCTGCCTCTGTCCCCTACTTGCGTGTGCGCGCTCTCTCTCTCTCTCTCTCTCTCTCTCTCTCAAATTAAAAAAAAAAAAAAGGCTTGAAACCAACAGAATAAAAGAAACATTGAAAACTTTGGGTGTTTAGTTCTGAAAAGAACTTAATAATTGCCCACAGATTTTAGGTCTGACATATAATGGGTTGGAGTTATTCTACCAGACAAAGGAAGCATCAGTAAGTGAAAACTACAGAAAATCAGATTTCTTGCAACAATCTCTAACAATTAGAGCTATCCGAGACTGGCCCAGGCTACGTTAGGATGTTCTGAATTCCCTGTCGCTAGAAGTGCTCAAAAAGAGACAATCTATTATCTATAATGTTGCAGTTGGAATGCATGAGCTGGCATGTAGTTAACTAGAAAATCTTCAGGGCCCTTTACACTCTGGGTCTACGATTTTATAACTATATAACTGATTTAACTTGGGCTATTTTTTTCCTAATTCTTCTTGTTTACTATTCCAAAAATATGTTCTAGAGAAGATATATGGCCTCTTTTTTTTAAGTTTGTAAGGCCAGGCAGAGGAAAATTGGGGAAGACCAAGGTTAATCCTTTTTTGAAGATACAGCTGGTAAATATCTGCTAGGGTCTACAAAATTCTCTTCATCATTTGTAACAATCCTTGCCCCCATCCTAGCTCCCTTGGGTCCTCTGAAATATGGCTTCAGTTCTGTTGAATTCTGTTATCAGACTCTGAACAACAGGTCAGTTTTCCTCCCAAGCTTTCCTCTTCACAGATAGGAAGCAATCCAGGACAGTGTGGCCAAGCGTGGTGGAGGGGGCCTCGCTCACTCAGTCACTGTAACCCACACAACCACCTGATTGGCTCCTTCATATTCCAGACGAGAAGGGGAACAGAGAACGGAGGGAGTCATAACATACAAGAGGCTGACGAGGCTCATCCCTCTTCCTGCATCAGTCCATGGCCATTCTGCTGTTGGGCTTCCTTCCATCCCTGGGCCTGTCTCTCCACTAAATAGCCTCAAGGTGACTCCCATCTCTCTCCCACGACTCTCGGCCATCCTTCCCAAGTAAACATTCTGTCTGTATCACTAGCAATTTCTGTCCAAAACCACACATCTTTCACCTTTCACACATCTTTCAAACAACTGTCTCCAGCCAGGGAAGATATGATTATTTTCATTGTTATTGTTACCATCCCTACATCCTGAAAACTTACAATGTCAATGCTTTAAGTCACTTCCTTTAACAGATGAGGAAACAAGCCACGATAAAGAATACTGAATAATCGACGAGTGTCAGAGCACGCTCTAGAAAGAACTTAAAATATGTGGATGGAAGGTGAAACCAGGTAACAATAAAAGATCGTTTCAAATCTAAGGAAACAGAAAAAGAGAGAAAGAAAGAAGGAAAGGAAGAGAGAGAGAGAGAGAGGGAGGGGAGGAAGGAAGGAAGGAAGAAGGGAGGGAGGGAAGGAGGGAGGGATGGAAGGGAAAGAGGGAGGAGAGAAGGAAAGAAGGGGGGGGGAAAGAAGGTAGAATGGTGGTTGCCAGGGACCGGGGGAAGGAGCCCCTGGGAAGTCATTGCGTAAGGGTGCAGAGTTTCAGATTTAGCTGATGAAATGAGTTCTGCAGATGGATGGTGACAATGGGGGCGGAGCAACGTAAATGCAGTTTATACCACTAAACTGTATACGTACAAATGGTTAAGAGAGTAAATGTGATGTTAGGTGCAATTTTAGCACAATACAAAAAATGGAAAAAGAAAAGATCTTTTCAAACCTAAATTTTGACTCTATGATTTTCAACTAGCACTTCGAAGAATCGGCACACAGTTGACATGCATGTCACGGGAATCTAAGACGTGATGTGAAAGTAGGTGAGGAAGTAAGGAAGCCATGCATCTCGGCAGGCAAGTCATAATTCTCGTGGACAAGAGAATCTCCTCACTCAGTGGTTACCCACACTCAACAGCCACCTTTCCCAGCCTTGGATTTCTGGAATCTCAGCCAACAATAGATTCAGAACAGCACCTCCTAAGAGAATTGGATGCGGCAAGGAAAAGACGTTAGGGTAAGACACGGAGTCTAGAAAAGATATTGGATAATGATTAAAAGCATACCCCAAACTCATAAAAGTCAGCAGGCTGAGGCCATTTGGTGCTGGAGCAAAGGACTCTTCACAGCCCAGTAGGCCCTGTGGGCCTGGGACCATGACTGATGCACATAACCAAGTCATCAAAGCATCATTTAAAAAGTTAAATGATGTCCAAGGTCTTAGTTGATGAAAGGCGAGAGTATCAGATACCTTTTAGAACTATTCTCATAAGATGCTTCGAGTTTTTCTCTGGGTTTGCATGTCAAATGGAGTGTGTTCAGTTGTCTGGAAGGCTCACTGATACAGAAACTCTCATTTTCCAATGATGCCTGATACGTAAGTGGACCAGAGAGTTCCAGAAAGTTCAGTTCTTGTACTGCTTCCTTTCAAGGCGATGGAAGTAAGCTCCCAGGGGGTTTCTCCCACTACTTATGTTGCCTCACTCTTGTATGTGTGCTTTTAGTCAAGTTCACCCACACGGGCTGTTCAGAACCAGATATATCAACGCAAACAACAGGCGGCCCATCCTCTAGGCTTGATGAAGGGCAACCACCTCTGAGAAGCTGGTGGGTAAACAGTGCTCAGTGGGCGTCCTCTCAACTCAATGGAAACAGCCTGAGCCAACCACATCCTCCCTTTTGGAAAGAATAAATGCTATGACATAAAGAGACGGTGAGCTAACTGAGCTCAGTGCCCTGTTCCAAAGCTGCTATATCCCTGGATATGTCACTTAGAATGCTTACCAAGACCACCAGCAATTTTTAAGGAGACTTCAGTATCCACAGTCCTCAAGTGACATCATACGTTTCTTGAGCAAGGGATAGCCTGAGCTGCACCAGAAATGGGCACCTGACCCAAGGTCGGCCAATCCAGAGACTGATCCCAACCGGTGAGGTGACCTGGCATGAAACAGTCAACCCACGAGGTGATGAGCCACCTCACTCTCCCATCAGAATTTGAAAGGGAAATTATGCAGAGATTCAGCCAGCGGGCCGGGATACATACCGAGTAAGAAATCCTTCCTCTCGGTCCTCATGGAGCTCCCAGAGGAGTGGCGTTGCAGGCAAGTCAACGCTGTGACCGTAATTGCCATGAAATTGTGTGATGCGTGCAAACTGGTGCCGCCGCCATAGAAAACAGGGTGGAGGTTACTCAAGAGAATTAAAAACGGAAATACCACGTGATCCCAGAATTCTACTTCTTCATCTGAAGAAAACCACCACACTGAGTCGAAAAGACCTGGCGACATGTTTATGGCAAACTTACTCCCAACAGGCAAGAACACGGAGGCAGCCCGAGTGTCCATCAGTGGAGGTGTAGATAAAGAGAATGTGTATAAATGCAACGGGATATCACTCAGCCAGAAAAAAAGAAGGCAGCCTTGCCATTTGCAACGACATGGATGGACCCTTGGGGGTATTATGCTGAGTAAAATAAGTCAGCCCAGAGAAAGACAAAATACTGTAGGATCTCACTCACATGGAGAATCTAAGCAAACAAACAAAAGCAAACACACACACACACACAAAATGGAACTCATAGGTACGGAGAACAGATAGGAGGCTGCCAGAGGCAGGGGGTGGGGAGGAGGTGTGGACGAAACGAGTGGAGGAGGTCAAAAGGTGCAAACCTCTGGTTAGAAGATAAATAAGTCGTGGGATGTACACACATAGCAGGATGCCTGTGTTTAACAACACCGCTTTGCATATTTGAAAGTTACTAAGAAAGTACATTTTTTTAATGTTTATTGATTTTTGAGAGAATGTGAGCGTGAGGATCAAAAGCAGGCTCTGCTCCAAGAGGGGGTTCTCGAATTCACTGAACCAGGAAATCATGACCTGAGCTGAAGTCAGAAGTCGGATACTTAACTGACTGAGTCACCCAGGCACCCCTAAGAAAATATATCTTAAAAGTCTTCATCACAAGAAAAAGAAATTGTAGGGGCGCCTGGGTGGCTCAGTCATTGGGCGTCCAGCTTCGGCTCAGGTCATGATCTCGCGGGCGTGAGTTGGAGCCCCGCCTGGAACTCGGAGCTTGGAGCCTGTTTCGGACTCTGTGTCTCCCTCTCTCTCTGACCCTCCCCCGTTCATGTTCTGTCTCTCTCTGTCTCAAAAATCAATAAATGTTAAAAAAGAATTTTTTTTAAAAAAAGAAAAAGAACTTGTAGCTATGTGTGGTGATGGATGTCTCCTTGACTTATTGCGGTGATCACTTCACAATACGTACATATCTTAGATCATTATGTTGTACACCTGAAACTAACATAATATGAAATGTCAAACTATATCTCAATGAAAAAAAAAAATTACACCACTCTCCTGCTAAAAACTTTTCTATGACTCCCTAAAGCAACTAGAAAAAAACACCCACACTTCCTCCTCTGGTCTACAAGGGCCCAGAAGACCCGGGCACACGTCTTTCCCCACACTTCTACATGGCATTCAGATCTCAGCTCCAGTACTGTCCAGAACCATCCAGGAGTCTGAGGCTAGACTCCTCTCTCTACATGTTCATGGATTTTTTGAGTGGTCAATGTGTTTCCAGCACATTAAAGTAGTTGGAAAAATATCAAAAACTTAAAAAGTACATCAAGACTCACATTATTTTAAGTTTAAATATTGTATTTATACCAAGCTAGAATGTACTGGCTTCAACAGAAGCAAACTCACCAGGAATATGTTCAGAACTTGCTTCTCGGCTGATCTCATTTTCAAATGAAAGAACTGCCATGTTTGACATCTCTTGAGGGAGGATCTTAGATAATTTTTCAGTTTTTAATGTTTTGCCATCTCCTCAAAGAGACCTTCCCTGACCCTCTATCCAAGTAGCCTCCCAACCCTGCACCTGCCCAGTTACCTTGGCTACTGTTATTCTGAGTTCGTTTTAAACATAATTCTATTATTCCAGATCATCTTACTTAGCTTTTAAATTTTTTTAAGTGTTGCCTCCCCCCCCCCGCCGACCCCAACCCAGGTAGAAAACCCATGCACTGTGTTCAGCTTAGTCTCTGCTCTAGCCACAGCACCTATGACACCAGCTGGCACGTGTCTGATGAAATAATATATGTGGGAATAATTTGAGTTGTAGACAGCCCTGGAAGCTGTGTGCTTCAAAGAATGTGTGGCATGAAAAGATAAGCTAGCCTAGGACAAAACTCTGGGAGACAACAATATTTGGAGGTGGGGGCGGGGGGGGGGAGAGGAATCTAAAAGGTAATTGAAATATCAAATTTTGGTAAGGATGTAGAGCAGCAGGAACTCTCATTCACTGCTGGTGAGACTGCAAAATGGAATAGCCACTTTGGAAGACTGTTTGGAGGTTTTGTTTTTTGTTTTTTTTTTTTACAAAATTAAACATACTCTTATCAGCATATCCTTGCTACGAGCCAGCAGTCATGCTCCTTAGTACGTATCCAAAGCCGTTGAAAATTTATGTCCATAGAAGAACTCGTACCCAGATAAGTAGAGCAGCTGTATTCGTGACTACCAACACTTGGAATTGACCGAGATGCCCTTGAGAAGGTAAATGGATAAATAAATGGCGGTGCATCCAGACAAGGGAAGAGTATTCAGTGCTTAAAAAACAAACAAAAAGCCATCCAGTCATGAAAAAACATGGAGGAAACTTAAGACTGAAGAGGAAGCCAATCTGAAAGGGCTACATACATACATACTGTATGATTGCAACTCTACAGCAAAAAATTATGAAGCCAGAGAAAGATCAGCGGTTGCCAGGAGTGAGGGGAGGGAGGGATGAATAGGCAGAGCACAGAGGACTTGTAGGGCAATGAAACTCTTCTGTATGATACTGCGACGGTGGATACATGCCATTATCCATTTGTCCAAACCCATAGAAGGTACAATACCAGGAGTAATCTCTCACATAAACTATATGGACTTTGGGTGATAACGTGTCAATGTAGTTTCATCGATTGTCACACATATGCCCACGCTGGTGAGGACTATTGATAATGGGGGAGTGGGGGGCTAGGTATGTGTGGGAGCAGGGGGTAAATAGGAACTCTCCGTAGCTTCTGCTTAATTTTGCTGTGAGCCTACAAATGTTCCAAAAAATAAAGTCTATCAAAAAGGAGGGGGAAAAAAAAGGATCCGAGAAAGTACGGAGAAGCAGAGAGAACCAGAAGAGCAGTTCTTGCAAAAAGGAACGCATGACGAGGAAAGGTGTGGCAGTCATTGCCTAACACTCCCAAGAGTTCAATGAAGATAAGGACTACGGGGTGTCTCATGAATTTAGAAAGAGATCATCCTCTACTTTGGCAGGAGCAGATTCACTGGAGGCTTGTGAGTGAAAGCCAGACGGCAAAGGGTTGAGGAATGAATGGGTGGTATGAAAGGAGTAGAGACAACAATAATCACAACTCTAAATGTTTGGCAGTGAAGGGGAAGTGAACAGAGGAAGAGGACAAGGGTGAAGAGACTACTGATGTTTTTAGACAGGAAGAGACATGAACACGTGTAAATATTGATAGGGAAAAGCCAAGAAAAAGAGAGAGGGAAAGAAGGGCAACGTAAGAAGGAGGGTAATTTATATTCCATCTTCCTCAATAGGTGGCAGTGGGTAGAAACCAAGATGCTCTTGGTGGAGGGATTTGCCTTCAACAGGAGGGGAAATTCCGATGCTCTGGTAAAAGGCAGGAAGGCGGGAAAACCATGAATAGACGTGATGAAAAAAATAGATGGTGCCTTCTCTGATGCTTTCTAATTTTTCCTATGAAATTGGAAGCGAGATCTACTGAGGATGAGCTATGAAGTGACTGGGTAGGAGGTTTTATTTCCTCACTTAAATATTTATGGGGCACCTCCTCTGCCCAGGCACTGTCTTGGGTACTTGCAATACATTAATGACAAAAACAAAGATGTCAGGCATTGTGGAGTTTATACTCCAGCATGTGAAGACAGATAAAAAACAATGAACACAATAAATAAGCTATAGAGTATGTTCGAAGCACTATTCTAAGCACTGTAAGGAAAGAGAGGAGAGAAGGAGGTGAAGAGTGCTAACCAGGGCAGGTAGAGAGCGGCTTACAAATAAAAAGAGAGAGAAAGAGCCGCTTACAACATCAAATAGAAGGTATAGGTAGGTTTCACCGAGAATAGGAAGTGTGAGAAAATATTTGAGTACGATGAAGGAATTAGATGGATATTCTGGAGGAAGAGTATTTGATGAGGAAGAAAAAGTGCAGAAGTTCTAAGGTGGAAACATGTTGGGTGCTGCGTAAGTTTCCCGTGGCCGCTGTAACAAATCATCGTAAACTTTGTGCCTTAAAACAACACAGAATTTGGGGTCACCTGGGTGGCTCAGTCCGTTGAGCGTCCGTCCGACTCTTGGTTCCAGCTCAGGTCATGATCTCATGGTTCATGAGATCAAGCCCCACATCTTGCTCTGGCTGCCAGCTCAGAGCCTTCTTGGGAGTCTCTCTCCCTCTCTCTCCGCCCCTCCCCAGCTCATGCTCTCTCTCTCTCTCTCTCTCTCTCTCTCTCTCTCAAAATAAATAAAAAAACATTTAAAAAAAAAAACACAGGGTATTTATTCTCTTACAATTCTGGAAACAGAAGTCTAAGATCAGTTTCACAGGGTTAAAGTCAAGGAGTCAGCAGGGCCAGTTCCTTCTGGAAGCTTTGGGAGAAATCTGCTTCCTTGGCTCTTCTAGCTTCTGCAGGCTGCCTGAGTTTCTTTTCACATGATCCCCTTCTTGCCTCACTCCAACCTCTTGCTTCCATCCTCACATCTACTTTCTCTTCTGTAGTCACATCTCCTTCTTCCTCCTCTTATAACAACACCTGTGATTACATTTCATGCCCACCAAGATAATCCAGGATAATCTCCCTATCTCCAGATCCTCAACACATCTGCAAAGTCCCTTTGCCCTGTAAGGTACTACTCACAGGTTTGAGGGATTAGGATATATTTGGGGGCCATTCTCCCACCCAAATACTAACCAGGCCCGACCCTGCTTAGCTTCCGAGATCAGACGAGATCGGGCGCATGCAGGGTGGTATGGCCGTAGACTATTTGGGTGTCATTCTTCAGCCTACCACAATCCACGTTCTAGCTCCCAAAGATTCACATCCATCCAGTATGCAAAATACATACACCCCCATTGTAACATACCTAAAAGTCTCAATCCATTAGAGTGTCAATTCAAAGCCTAAAATTTTATCTAGATATCAGCTCAAAGATGTCAAACATTGTCTAAGTCAGGTACAAAGAGAACTCTAGATATGATCGATCATGATGCAAATGTTCTACCTGTGGACTTGTAAAACTAGAAAACAAGTTATCTGTTTTAAATAAAATTCAATAGTGGGATAGTCATGGCCTGCCAGATACAGACACTCTCACTCAAAAAGGGAGAAAATGGATAGAAAAAAGGCATCACTGGTCCTAGACAATTCTGAAACCCAGCAGGGCAAACTCCATCCGTTTTCAAGGCCTGTAAACAAGATCCTGTGGCCTGAGACTCTGTGCTTTGGACCCAAGCTTCTGCTTTCCAAGCCATCCTTCCTTTTTCATGAAGGGTGGTGTGTGTTTGTAGCCAAATGGTTTGATCAGCCTGCTTCCTTTCTATAGAGTTTTGGGAGTTCTATAACCCTCTTTCATTTTGTCCTCTCAGTTCAAGCTGGTGGTGTTTCTGCTGGAGTGACATTCTCAGAAACTTTACGGGTCTCCTGTGTATGTCATGGGGATCCATTAGAAATCCATTAGACCACAGACCCCTCCACAGGCTTTTCCTGCTAATCTCCGCTATTCCTGGCTTCTGTGGACATGGCTGAGTCATACACCTAATCTCTTCAAAGAGCCCTCTGTGTGACCCAATACTCTAAATTATGACCCCAGGCACAAACTAAATCCAGTCACACCCTTGGCTTTCTCTCTGGATCACAGCTTTCTTGACAGTAAATCTCCTAATTTTAGCATCTTTTGCCATCTAGTTAGTCTGAGAATTTCCCAAATCAACAAATCCTGCTCATTTTTCTTAACAGTTCTTGCTTAGCAAAAGGCTGTGCCTTCCATATCTCGCTTGGGAATCTTCTCGGCTAATATCTGCAATCATTGTTGAACATTTCTGCTTTGCACATAACTGTATGGCACAACTCTGCTAAGATTTCTGCTGCTTTACACCAAAGATCCTTTTATCTCCAGTTTCCAAAGACATGTTGCTCACTTCTTTCAGAGTGCACACCGGTAGCACCTTTAATGTCCATATCTCAACCAACAATTTGTTTATGGTAATTTGTGTATTCTCCAAGACAACATGAACTTTCTTCACCAGCGAAGCGTCCTCACTTCCTTCTGAACCTTCACAGGCATAGTTTTAACATCCGTGTTTCTACTAACAATCTATTGAAGGCAATCGAGGCTTTTTCTCACATGACCTTCAAAACTCTTCCAGCTTCTGCCTACTGCCCAATTCCAAAACCACTTCCACATTTTTAGGTATTAGGTATTAGTAGAGCGCTGCTCTACTTTTAGGGCGAGGAAATCCACACCAGGGTTCAACCAAAAAACAGAACCAACAGAATCAGATATATGTTAAGAGATTTATTCCAGGGAATTGGCTTCTGTGACCGTGGAAGTTGGCTAGGCAAGTCCTAAATCTGTAGGGCAGGCTGTCAGAAAGGGAGGCCGGAACTTTCAGGTATGAGCTAAAGCTGCGGCCACAAAAGTTCTGCTCTTACAGCCTTCTGCTGTAAGATTTCGCCGAATCGAGTCCGACCAGAGTATCTAAGACAATTTCCCTTAGCTCAAGTCAGCCGATTATGAGTTTTAATCACATCTACGAAATACCGTCATAGCAACACTTGGATTGGCGTTTGATTGGATAACTGGGAATGATAGCGGAGTCAAGTTGACACATAAACCGACCATCACGGACATGTTCAAGATTCAGCAAGGAGGTCCAAGTGGCTGGACAGGTCTAGGCAAGAGAGCAGTAGGAGGTGACAGCCTGAAACGTGGGGTGCTGTAGGTCACTGAGAAGGATGAAAAAGTTTTGAAATCATCAGTTCAATGAATCACAGGGCTGAAAAGCCGAGGTATAGAGTGTGCCAGCCTCTGTGATAATGCTATTTTCTTTAGCAACGTAGCAGTTCTGGTCTACGCAAGCTGAAGTCAGACACTTGAGTGATCCAGGGTTTTTTAGAGTGGGCATAACAGAATAAAGAAAAGGGGGCAAGGAAGTTCACTGGAAAGAGAAATATGGAAAGAGTGAACCATTTAGTCTAAGCTGGGTGGGAAATGGAGGGACCAGTGGGTAGGGGAAGAGCTGGGCTTCAAGAGACTCAAGGAAGGACAATAACAGCAAGACCATATGATCAAGGAATGTGTGGAATAGGAGTAACTGCATGAGCTCGGTGTGAAATTAAGAGGCCTGGTCGACAGTGGAACGTCTACACTTATTCTTTCTGGGATGGAACAGTTGTGGGTTGCAATAGGGTACATGGTGTGCTTATGGAAAGGGTGGCTGATGAGAGAGAGAGTAAAGGTCTCAGAGATGAGCCAGCCCTAGAGTGGAAATTAGGAGGACATGTCCCACACCAGTGTCTTCACTGAACGAAGGTTTTTGTCCAGAGGACAGCTAGTGATCTAACCAGAGGGGAGAGCCTTATGGCAAAGGCTGGAAGAAAGCAGGGCTTTTCTTTCCCCTAGGGGCACGTGTGGAGTCAGAAAATGAGAATTATCCATTTGAGACAGCTACCAAGAGAAGCAGTGTCCTTTGGGGAGAGCCTGGTCTCAGTTAAGGAATGGAAATAGAGGGAATCTTAAAGGTTGCAGATGCAGAGAACTTGCTTCCTATGGGACCATGGAAGGATTGGAAAGCAGAGCAGTGGGAAGGTGGGTTGGGGAGTTGGAGCAGACAGCTATAAAGAGGAGAGGAAGTTAAAGGATCTTGGATGGTAACCAAGAATAACAGAGAGGAGTGGCATGATGGATTTATTGGTCGTGAGTTTCTTACCAGAGTAAGACACAGAAGTCTCCTGGCGGATGAGGAGAGGGACACTCAGGCCTTGAGTCATCCAGGGCCTGGAGGGATTCCACTTGCAAGGGAGGCCTAATCTGCTGGAGGAATGGATACTGGCTTCCCTGGAAGAAGACAGCAATAGTCAAGATTGACGGCATGGGTTCTCTGTAGGCACCGTTACACTGTCCTGTGGTGGAATTTAAGGAGATGTGGGACCCGATGTATACAAGTGACTACTTCGAAATGATATTGTGAGTCCTTCGGGGGTGAAGGTCACTGGAAAGAAAGGTCCAGCAGAGAGTTAAGCCATGGGACAAAGAGTCACAGTTCTAGATACATACGTTCAATTTTCTATTTCCTTTTGAGTGCCATCAGTATTAGCATGTAAATGAAAGTTGAAGCTATGCATATAGAGAAGGAAAAGTGCCATCTAAAGATATCATTAGGAATAACAATAATAAATGATAGCAAAACTTATTGAGCACTTCCTCCATAGAGTAGCTGGCAAGTCACTACTCTAGCATATGATACGTATCAACTCAATCATCTAAACCACCTTACGGGTAGCGTCGGTATTAACAATTTTCCCACTCTACAGATGATATCACAAAACATAATGATGGTACTAGGTTTAAAACCCAGAGCCTACACTCTGAACCCCAATCTCAGTCTACCAAAAAAGCAGTAAAGACATAATCCTGGAGAACATGATTATGACAAAATAGACTGCAGAGAAAATATACAAAGTATAACATTGCTGAGATACAGGTAACGAATCCTAAGTATGGCCTTGAAAGTTGAATTTAAGGTAAGTTGCTGACAGCATCTTGCTTTCTTGCCTTCGACTCTTTTTTCTTGAAAGTGGAATGGGGGATAAAAATGAGTTTCAATTAATGAAAGTTTTGTGGTATCTGCTTAGTGGTTTAATAAAAGCAACTTTAGCACTGGGAAAATTTCCTCTAGTCTTCCCGCATTCCCAAAAGAAATTTTTATTTAAAAAATAATAATCACCATAATAGTAATCATAATTTTTCTTGTTTTCTAAAGTGGACTCCTTGGACCTCACTGGCTAGAGCAGTTACTGGGGAAGGATCAGGGGTTAATTTTAGTTCTCCTGGGTTGTGAACACTGACATGGGACTAGAGGAAAACCTTCATCCAATTTTTTTCCAAATTAAATCAAGAGCATTGATAATTAGTTTCTATCAAAGACATCTAGTGGGAAATGAAAGAATTGAAAAAGCCATAAGCTGCCTTTACTTCTTCATTAATATTTGCTCCCAAATGCAGGTCAAATAAACTACACTCACAGTTTTAAATGAGTTGCTTTAAAGTTGATGAATTATTTTTCTCCTTGGATTTATACCACCCATTGTGGCTAATTATTCCCACTACATTCCCCTCTCTTACTTGAGGTTTTAGTCAAACAAAGAAAACAAAGCTAGGCTCCATAGAAATTGAACTCCGTTTCGCTCTAAAAATTTCTTTCGCCGCATATGCAATCCCACTTTGAATACTGAGAGGTTTCTTCTCACAATCCAAGCTTCTCCTGGCTCTAACTGATAGTGGATGAGGTCAGCTGATTTTATGGCTTTCAGAATCTCCAGAACAGAAACACAGTTTAGGAGACAAGCCGGTAGGAGCTGTGAGTGCGACTCCATTGCGACCACATACTAATTTCGCTGGTTCAAGCTTCTTTCGCTCCACCGGGAGTCAGCTTGTTCATCTGCAAGATAAGGATAAGAAACTGTGGTAGCAACAGCTAGCTGGCCACCCAAATTCGTGCCTCTCCCTCCTAGTGCAGAGTTGTTGCTGGGAAGCAATCTTTCAGCCGGAAACTGGATTTCCCCGCCCCTGTTGTATCCAAGTGGAGCCATATGACTGATTTTCACCAACAGAAACTTGATGGAGTTGTGTGGGCTTCGGCTTTTAGACAGTGGGTGTGCACTCATGCTATTGGCTGAGATAGAGTAGCAGGGACTAGATTTACCCTCATGTCCGAAGCAACTAAAACACCAGACCATACAGATGAAGCGAAGGTTCACAAGACATAGGATGTAAGAAAACAAAGGGCCATGATCCCCGAGTGGTGGGAAAGAAATGAGGTGAGCCAATCATTGCCCCAACTTCACTGCCTGGAGAAAGTTTCTGGCGTGCAGCACAGGGAGGGGGGATCCAAGGTGAGCCTGACAGTTTCCCTGATTTGAGAATATGGAGCTGGGAGCCTGGAGAAGTCGAAGCAGCTAGAGTCTGCAGGCCAGAGTACGGGAGGGTACTGCACAGAGAGAGAACTCTGGGGGTCTGCAGACAGTCTCCATTGAGCACTCAGTTGAGTATACAATGGAGTATAGGATACACACACACATATACACACACATGTATGAGTAAACTACCCAAGGCCAGGAAAAGAACCACTCTGAAAGACTGGAGGGAACAATGCCTAGAGCACACACACGGCCAGGATCAGTACCTGTTCCAAATAGCCAAAGTGGGAAATCCCATAGCACATGAGGCATCAGAATACTAAAAAGAGTCTTGCCTCACAACTGAAGAAAGATGAATCCTAAATAAACCCTGTCGTGGTCTCACTTAAAAAGGCTTATCCAAAAGGATCAAATTATTTTTAAGCAGCTCAACGGCATCCCAGAACAAAGCTCAAGGCTATCGGTGAGCACGCAAAAATATCCATCGCCAAATAATTCATGATATCTAGCACCCACCAAAAATTGCCAAACAAAAATACTAAAGAAATATACAGTCCATAAGGAGAAGGAAAAAAATCAATTGAAACTGACCCAGAAATGACTCAGAGGATAGCATCAGTAGAAAAGAACAATAAAAATTTTATAACTATATTCCACATATTCAAGATGCTAGAGGAAAGACGGAAAAGCTAAATAGAGACGTAGAAGATTTTTTATGAACCAAAGTAAGAAAGCTATTAGAACAAATACAAGAAAACTATTAGAACTAATAAGTGAATTTGGAAAGGTTTCAGGATGAAAAGCCGATATACAAAAATCAATGACATATCCACATAGTAGCAAGGAACAATTAGAAAACGAAGTTTAAAACAATACCATTTATAATAACAACAAATATGAAATGCACTTAACAAATGATATACAAGACTTACACACTCAAAGCAACTCTCAGAACATACCCTCTGGTGAACTCAGTCAACAGAAGGCACCTTGCCAGGACAAACTCAATGCCTCCATTGCCCCCTAATATAATTAGGTCTTTGCTCGCCCCCACTCTCTAGCTCTTGTCCACCAGCCTGAAATCTGCCCCTAGATCCAACCTCCTTTGGAGTCCTCTCCACCACTGGAGATAGAGTGACTTCTAGCATCTCTCCTTTCCATGAAAACTCATGTCTTCAATGCCTCATCTCCTTTACGCCACAATACCACCCCCATCTTCCTTCTCCACCCCTGGATCTGTCTCCTTGGTGGGTAACTGACCATAGGGATTTTCACCCTCAGGGAAAACTCAGCCCCCTGACCTCAAGATAGCTCACCCTCAATCCCTCCCATCTGGTGGAGCCCAGTAGCCCGCTATCGGCATGCAGCTCAAGGCCGGATTGTTTCGTTTGGAATCACATTCCCGTGGGCCTTTCGCCTGGAAGGTTTTATGTACTCAGTCTGGTCTCCTCTCAGGCTCCCTCTATCAGCTCCTGATCTTCTGGCCAAGGAACGACTTTATCAGGAACCAATAATCACTTTCAGTGAGAGAGCTATCAAAATCCATATGGGGGGGGGGACTTTTTCTTAAAAAAGAAAATAATCTGTGGAGATACGATTTACCCACAAAGACAACCTTCTACATTATTCTGCAGAACAGCTTATTCTTCTTAGAGACTCTAATTTGTTTGAAAACTATCCTTTCCAAGAAGGAAAAGATCCTTGAGTTTGCAAAACCGAGGTTCTACTAAGCTGGCTCTCCCACAACCAAGAAATATTTGTCCTAAAATTCCTCAAGACCCCGTCTTTTAAAAGTATATTTTCCCTAAAGTTTCCAAGATCCCAGGACTAATTCTTTGGCAGGGCTCAAGTTCACAGTATCTGTTTTTGTCTTTCCCCTACAGACACCTTAGCAGCTCATGCAAAAAGGAAATATTTCTAAACCCGCAGCCTAAAATGGGAAGCTGGCCACCCACAGCAAACCCCAGGTATTCCAGTCAGTATCTTATGAGATACACACACACACACACACACACACACACACACACACACACACACACACACTATTATATCTACGTATCTATATAGATATAAATTAATCTTATGTTACATATAACATATGTCATATATGTCATTATATACACGTATTATAGATAATATATAACACGCTACATATGTTTGCTGACTTACAACAGCCCATGCCTATGCCTATGAATGGCTGCCCTTGCCTCCCCCTCGTACCCTCATGACTTCCCTCCAGAGTCGCTGTTCCTAACCGTGGGACAAGGTCCCTCTACCTTACATTTATATTCGCAGATAAAATAAGGATTTAACAGCTATAGGGAAGAGTAAACCTATACCACTTGAATTAACGCATCTATAAACCTGTCAGCATTAAAAAAAAATTTTTTTTTAACGTTTATTTATTTTTGGGACAGAGAGAGACAGAGCATGAACAGGGGAGGGGCAGAGAGAGAGAGGGAGACACAGAATCGGAAACAGGCTCCAGGCTCTGAGCCATCAGCCCAGAGCCCGACGTGGGGCTGGAACCCACGGACCGCGAGATCGTGACCTGGCTGAAGTCGGACGCTCAACCAACTGCGCCACCCAGGCGCCCCGATAAACCTGTCAGCATTTTAATACTAGAGGAGTGGTAGTAATTATCTGCCTCCCACATTGCACAATAGTTTCTGGAGGAAAATTCACTTTGTGTTCTAAACAAGTAACTTTGAACACAATCCTTTGTGACTTTATACATGCTTATAATGGACTATATCCTGCAGCAGCCTCCAAAAATAGGTTTTTTCTCTACATTTTCTTGTAGGTAAGTAGCAGGAAAAGTGGAAATGGATATGGAAAATTTGGAGGCTAGAGAGAAGATTAAAACAAATCAAAATCACCCGAGGTCCGGAGCGGATTTTCCTTCCGCTAGGCAGGACTCCTTGCCCGCACAAATCAGTCTCCCCGATGCATAAGCGAAGAGCCAGAAAAAGAGAGAAAAAGAGAATGGACCTGGCCCAAAGGACAGCGCTCTCTCACCTGCAGGTCTAGGAGCTTAAATGTTTCAAAGTCTTCTGCTTTGGCCAATTGGAAACGCAGTTATTACGCTACCATAGAGGCATAAACAAAAAACCCAAAGGGATGTTTTGAGTGCGCTATGCTTCTATGGATCAACCCAGAACTTCCCAAGTGGAAACAAAGTATCCCAAACTCTAAATTTTCCATCCCGATTCCCAACCCTGCCAGCTCTAATGAGAGGCCACCACGTTCTCTTGACTTGCTCCCACAAGTGTTCTCTCCCTGGGCCACACCGAGCTGGAACCCCAGAAGAAACTGTTGGGTCCACTGTGTCCCATGTCATTCTTTCATAATCGTGCACCGCGGGCCAGCATTTACGTGGCTGTGCGGGCTATTTCCAAGCCCGGCTATTACCCGTGAGTGCGGTGACATTAATATGAGTAAATGCAGGAAAAGGGATGAAATAAAACATATCCTATTGAAGGAAATGAGAGCTCCTTAAGAAAGGAAAACACACATAGGAAAAGACGTGGGCATATCAGAATACAAATAGGGCACTTGGGAACAGTGGATTCCACAGGCATGATGTTATTGAAGTACTTGATACTGGAGTAAGCACCTGCAGATATGAATTACATCCTTGTTCAGCCCACTAACATTAGAGTACTGACGTCTCAGGAAGCGCTTATGTTATATTTCAAATCCCCCTGCCCGCTGTACAAATATCCAATAAATCAATCGGTGATAAAGGACACCAACTAAAAGGCTTAAAATGCTGAACAAGCCACCTCTCCCTCCTCAAAGAGGTTGCCACCCTTAATTTATTGGGGGTTCCCGAGTCACTCACACCTCAGCCTTGGGACACAGGGCGGGCGAGATGGGCTATTAACACCTTCAGTGCTGGATCAGGGGCGAAAGTAATAGGCCAGCTGTCTGGGGACATTTCCGAGGTAGGCATCAGCTTGGAGAAGGAGGATGGGATTCTGGGGTGTCTCTCAGGTATTCCTAACACCTCCCCCCACCCCACCTCTGCTCCCTTAATGTAGGTGTCGCTTCTCTCTCCTTAGGGTGAGACATGGGGTTGTGCATCACGCTCATTTTATTTGGTTATAGTAACAGCGTCCTATATATTCAAAGCAGGTTTTCTTTTTTTAGATAATTTTTATAATGTTTTTTTTAAATTTTTTTTTTAACATTTATTCATTTTTGAGACAGAGAGAGACAGAGCATGAATGGGGGAAGGTCAGAGAGAGAGGGAGACACAGAATCTGAAACAGGCTCCAGGCTCTGAGTTGTCAGCACAGTGCCCGACGCAGGGCTCGAACTCACGGACCGCGAGATCATGACCTGAGCCGAAGTCGGACGCCCAACTGACTGAGCCACCCAGGCGCCCCTATAATGTTTTATCAAAATTTTTTTAATGTTTATTTATTTTTTAGAGAGAGTGTGGGAGGAGCAGAGAGAGAAGGAGAAAGAGAATCCAAAGCAGGCTCCCTGCTGTCAGTGCAAAGCCCCATGTGGGGCTTGAACCACAAACTGTGAAATCATGACCTGAGGTGACGTGGGACACTCAACCATCTGAGGCACCCAGGCGCCCCTCAAAGTAGGTTTTCTCATAATAATTGTTTTATAAGTGAAAAAATCAGAGACATGGAAATTTTAGATACTTTCTTAAGTGAGTAAGAAGAGACAACGTGAAATCTCTAGTCATATAGAACAAGTGATTAAAAAACTGATCTGTGGCACACTGCAACAAAGAAAAAAGATTGAAAAGAAACATGTCAAAGCTCTTAATAATGGTTATCTTTGGGTAGTGGGATTGGGGGAATTATTTTCCCCCTTCTTTCTTGCATTTCCCAAATAGTTTATTATACTGGTAAGATGGTTAATTTTACGTGTCATCTTGACTTGCTCAGCTACTGGTCAAACATCTGGGTATGTCTGTGAGGGTGTTTTTGGACGAGACTGATATCTGAATGGTAGACTAAGTAAAGCAGATTGCCCTCTCCAATGTGGGTGGGCCGCATCCAATCAGTTGAAGACCTGAATAGAATAACAAGACTGGGTAAGAGGGAACCTGTCTGTCTGACTGTCTTTGAGCTGGGATATTGGCCTTCTCTACCTCCTGACACAGACAGACACTGAAACTACGTTATTGGCTCTCCTGGGTCTCTAACTTGCCAACTGTAGATCTTGGGACTCTCAGTCTTCATAATTGCATGAGCCAATTTCTTATAATAAATCTCTTTATATATATATGTATATACATATATGTATATATATGTATACGTATATGTATGTACATATATATGTATGTACATATACATATATATACACATACATACATACATATGTATACATACGTACATACGTATACATATATATATACATATATATACATATTTTCTGTTTCTGTGGAGAACTCTAAGCAATACAACTAGTTTTGCATTTATACTTTATTATCCACAAGATTATTTTTATCATTAGAAAATAACTTAAAATTTATCTATGCAAATTCAAAAACTATGTACTGTGCAAAGAGAGCGTCACAGGATTAATCCCACTGAAAGCACTAGTATTTCATTCAGCTTTAATTTTGATATTTATTCTTACCACATAAATCTTAAGGCACCTAGAGAATAATACAATATTATTTACCTAGCATTACTCAAGGCCTTCACTAGTTTTAAAAACATATTTTTTGCATTTAAAATTTTGCATTGGAAATGAAATGTTTTAATCATACACCAAGACTCTTCTTCAGTGATTCTAAACTCAGTAATAGCAAGTCTCAGCTTTGTTCCTAAAACACACGACATTCAACAGAAACCTGTTTAACTTGCACGGTGGTAGGTTCTGTGGGCAGTACAATGCACGAAAATGACCCTCTCTTTTAAGTTTACCGAGTGCTATGTTAATTATTATCTTATTTAGTCTTCATAATAACCTTGTGTTTTAAAAGGATACACCAGGGGCACCTGGATGGCTCAGTTGGTTAACGATCTGACTCTTGATTTCCGGTCAGGTCATGATCACAGTTTGTGAGTTCGAGCCCGGCGTGGGGCTCTGTGCTGTGAGCACAGAGCCTGCTTGGGATTCTCTCTCTCTCTCTCTCTCTCTCTCTCTGCCCTCCCCTGCTCGCATGTGTGCATTCTCTCAAAATAAATAAACATTAAAAAAACAAAAAATAAAAGGGCACAACAACCCCATTTTATAGCAACGGAAAGTACAGATGGCGGGGGTGTAGCGACTCACCCAATGTCGCACAGGCCGGTAGGTTGCAAAGCTGGGCCTGGGACGCAGGGCCTCTACTTCTGAACCTTATGCTCTTTCCTGTGGACTGTGACACTGTCCCCCTGCTTGAAGAGCTGGCTGTCAAGATGAGATGGATACACAGGAAACGACATAAGAGTATACGATTAAGCATTAAATCTGAGTGGTATTTTCATCGACTTCCATCAATTACAGCAAGTCTCGCCTGACTTGTTCCATTTTAAAAACTGAAGTTCAAAGTTGGAAAATAATTCACCCACATAGTTAGTGGCAGCTCCAGAAAGAGAATCCTGGAATGATGGCTTATGTTCCAAATGAGGCATAAACAGAGACATAGCTACAGCCCAAGGAGCAGTGTTTTGAGGCCCCAGTGAAGGCAGCCCGCCCCTCTGCCCAGATGTTCAGGAACAACAGAATGTAATGATTCAGAGGGGAAAAAGCTTTTGTTTGATTGTTGACTTTTTATGAAGCCTTTACAAAATCGGTTCTCTTTAGGGTCCTCAAAATCACTGATTTCTTCTACATAGAATGCCAAGAACTTGATGTTCTTTAATAAGTAACGTCTTCCTTCAGATCATCCAGAGTGGGGCTGGGGTAGGGGGAAGGAGAAAGGACGGTGTGGGAAGGATAAAGGCGAGAACAGGAAAGGAGAAAGAAGGAGCGGAGAAAGGCAAAGAATATTAAAACTGGGGTTGGCCACACTCAAGTTTATCGTTATTACAATTAGCCGCCATTTCTGAGAATTTTCTAAGGGCCACTGTCTGTACGAGCTGTTTTGCTCACGTTAGCTCTCACAGGAACACTGGAGAGAAAGACATCACCATCATGTTCGATGATGAATCTGAGATTAGCTTGCTCAGGGTCGCACGGCTAGGCAGTGGAACCGAATCTGAACCCGGGTCAGTCTGACAATGGAGCCTGGATTCTCAACCTCTAGAGAGCACTGCTTCCCCATCTCCAAGCTCTGAAGGCAGGGACCCCAAATAGTCCCAGATTCTCTCTCTCATCTTGACCAAAACAATGCCTAACTGGTGGTTCCCAAGCTCCTTGGAGTTCTCTATTAAACTGCATGGTCTGTGAATTACTATTCTTGCCCACTGCATTCGAAATGTCTAACGTGACCGGAAGCCAGGACCGCTGACTACAGCACAGAATTTTATTTGAAGTAAATTAACACTGTACCAAAAGGGTCCCGCCAGAACTCCTCAGTACTGAAAACCTCCAGAGGATGTGTCCCCGCCCGAGGGGATTGTGCTGTTACTGTTCTCCGCGTTGAGGCATGAGAGCACTGAGTCAGCCCAGCCCACTACATGGAGCTGAGGACCAGAGCAAATCGACGGCCCTCGATTGTTCCTAGAGCCTAGCCAGAGCCAAAGGCATGCCAACAGATGACATCTCCGGTTTCTAACCACCAAAATGTTAACCATATCGTCAGCACTCCCCGAGAAAATAAACCTGACTAAAGGTATTTGAAGATGAAGTGTTGGTTTCTGGCCAGCAACAAAGCTGTGCAAAAGGATTACGATTACTTTGAAAGAGAGTTCTGGAGAGCTCATCAGCAGTAGAATTTGTGAAAACAAAGCCCCTACAGCGCAGACCACAGAAGCACGTGACCGGTTAGCCCACATTAGCGCGCACTGATCCAGGGGCCCCAGTAGAGTGGCTCTTGTTTTTCTTCCCCCCCCCCCCACCCCCATTTTTATAAGAGAATGTGGCCAGCAATCTAGAACAAGGAACACTTGAGTGTAGTTTTGGAAAGAACACAGGGCTTCGAGTCCTCGGAACTAGATTCCAATCCCAGGTCTTCCACTTATTAAGTTCCTGCGGGTAATTTACTAACGAATCTCTGCGGTTACCACGATCTGCACGATGCTGTTAATAACATCTGCTTCGTGGGCTGTCGCGAGAATTTAGTGCACAATGTTCCGAAGCATCTGGCACTATGGCTGGCATGTAATACGTGTTCAGTAAAAGACGGTTGGATCCTGATCAGAATCTGAGTCAGAGAAATGCTGTGGAACGTGGAAGTTCCACATGAATTACGGCCCCTTCATATACTCATTGGGCCACGTTGTCTTGTGTTTTTAGGAGATATACCCTGAGGAACTTAGGGGTACAGAGGCATCATGCCTACAACCTTATTAAGCGGTTCAAAAAAATATATGTATTGATAGATAAATATGGATCTAGAGATAGATAAACAGATAGATAGATAGATACATAGATACATAGATAGATATAGATATTATCGTCCCCACATCAGGGTATTTTGACTTTACAATAATGCAAAGGTGATATGCATTCAACAGAGGCCACTTCAGATTTTCGATCTGGATCTTTTCCTGGACTGGTGATAAATGGCATGATCCTGTCTCCTGATGTGGGGGCAGCCACAGCTCCCAGTCAGCCACGCCACCATGAGGGTGAGCCATCGATATACACACCACCATCCCTGTACCCATACAACCAGTCTCTTCTCACTTTCAGGACGGTACTCAATAACTACATGAGACGGTCAACACTTTAAGATCAAACAGGCTTTGTGTCCGATGATTTTGCCCACCTGTAGGCTAACGTAAGCTCTCTGAGCACGTCTCAGTTTGGCGAGGCCGAGCTGCGATGGTCAGTACCTCGGGTGCATTAAGTGCATCTTCCACTGGGGCGCCTGGGTGGCTCAGTCGGTCAAGCATCCGGCTTTCAGCTCAGGTCATGATCTCACGGTGAGTTCGAGCCCCACGTCGGGCTCTGCGCTGACAGCTTGGAGCCTGCTTCGGGTTCTGCGTATCCCTCTCTGTCTGCCCCTCCCCTGCTTGCACTCTCCCTCTGTCTTTCAAGAATAGACATTAAAAAGAACAAAAACGAAATGCATCTTCCACTTAAGATATTTTCTGTTTAGGATGAGTTTATTGGGAGGTAACCCTGTCGTAAGTCAAGGATCTGCTTCTATACAGACGGATCTATATAAATATACCTATACATCTCTATCTGGAGAAAGCAGATATAGTAAAATACTAATGTTTGGGGAATGTTAGTGAAGGTTATTTGCGGTATTTCTGTCGACTTTTCCTTAAGTCTGAAATTTCTGTAAGTCTGAAATTACACCTTTAAAAAGGTAAAAATTAACGTTATCTTCTTCAATCCCTATCACATGCCGCGCACTGAACACAGAACTTTACACATGATCACTATATCATTCCATCCTCACAATTACTGCAAGAGAAAATGTTATTACTAACCTCATTTTACAGATGCAGCAACTGAGAGGTTCCCAGGGGCTAAGTAATTAATTCAGCAAATAACTGGGCACGAGATTCAAACTCCAATCTCACTTCAAATCCCATGTACCTTTTTAAGTGTATTTATTTATTTTGAGAGAGAGAGAGAGCAAGTTGGGGAGGGGTAGAGAGAGAGAGAGAGAGAGAGAGAAAGAGAGAGAGAGAATCCCAAGCAGGCTCCACACTGTCAGTGTGGAGCCCGAGGCGGGGTTTGAGCTCATGGAACCGTGGGATCATGACCTGAGCCGAAACCAAGAGTCGGATGCTTAACCGACTGAGCCACCCAGCCACCCCCAAATCCCATGCTCTTGACTCACAGAGGTCCCACTGGCAACTGGCATCAAAGGACTAAGCCAAGCTTACAAAACCATTAGGAAGCAGAGAGCTTAAAAAGCTTGAGATGAGTGCGTCTTGGGGTCCAAAGGCTGTTTGAAGCAGGTGGGTCAAAAGGGACACTGTCATCAGGTAAAATGCTGACCTTAAAGTGGGACAAGATTGTTGTCACCTGCATTTTAAATAAGTTCCCTGACTTGTTTAAAGTGGACCACACTTTGAGAAACACTGGAATGATTGCAGGGGACTCCTTAGCCAGCCCCTCGCCTCTTACTCCCTCAACAAGCATCTATCATACATGTTCTGTGACCAGCAGTGAGCGTATTGCTGTGGTGAATACACAATAGACAGAAAGCCCAAGTGCCTGTCATTTCGAGAAGATTAGCAAATGGTTAGGTGAGGGCGCCTGGGCAGCTCAGCCAGTTAAGCGTCCAACTTTATAGCTCAGGTCAGGATCTCACAGTCTGTGAGTTCAAGCCCGGCGTCGGGCTCTCTTCTGCTCCTTTTCGGAGCCAGCTTTGGATCCTCTGTTCCCAATCTCTGCCCCTTCCCAGCTTGCGCTCTCCCGCTCTCAAACATAAAATAAGCATTAAAAAACAAGAACATTTTTAGGCGATAGGATATCCTACAACCCCCAAAAGAGAGGGAAAAGACCTTATCCCAGCAAGTGGTAAGCAAGGGGCTCCAACTCTCTGACCATCGGTTTCCTCATAGATAGACGCAAAGCGAGAAGGTTGGAAAAAATAGTCCCTATTTTGTTTTTCATCTCTCTCATTCTGTAATGTCCTGTGTTTGTTTTATACAACTGTATATCTCAAGGCTTCCAAACAAGCATAAAATAATATATCTCGAAAAGTTTATAATTGACATTTTATGGTGTCAATTCCATGGCACACGTTACAGGTGAAATGGGGTCATCGTGAAATATAAAATTTAAAAAACATCCGTTCCCAATGCCCTTTGCGGAAGCAGGGTAGCATCCCCCAGACGTGGATACTCCCATTCTTACCCCGAGATTTCTTGGAACCACTATCTGAACCGGAGAAATGAGTTGGAGGGACCCCTTAACTTTAGTCAGCCTCGCGGCTAAACTAAATTTATGCTCTACTCACTGTCTGGTAATTAACGGCCGTTTAATGAACATTTCTTTTGGCACTTGCTGCCCCAAGCCGTCCACACGGAACTTGTGCCCGTTCCAAATCCTGGCCCTCTGGACAGAAATGGGAACAACCGTCCACAGCTCAGATAGGTTTCTTCCTGGGGATAAAGTGTGCCCAGCAGGACGGAAGAGTGTCTATGTAACTCAAACTATCCCCAGAACCTAATATAGGATGGACAAGACCCCCTTGATGGAAAGAAACTCTGTTCTTTGGCCAGACTCTGGGGGGAACCTCTAGAAGCTTCCTCCAGTTTTTGGCTAAAATGCACACCTGACCCCTTACTGTGAGGCCATAGGTGAATATGTTTTGGGTGATGAAAACATCCCTGTATTTGATTTCTATGGCTAAACACCAGGGAAAGGCTAAGAGTTTTGAATAAGATGATATAAGACTTTAGCAACAGCCAGCGCATTCCGTGCAGGATGACACAGCCCACAACCTTGCTGCTTACCGTGCCCGCCCTAACCCTCATTTGATACAGAAACATCTAAAGCAGGAGTGGGGAGTACAGGAGGGGGGTGCAGTGGTTGATCTCCTTTTGAGGACATGTCGGAGGAGGCTATGGGCTGAGCAAGACCGGAAGTGGGAAGATGCCCCACATGGAGCAAACGGGGCCCTCGTGTCTGTAATCCTGAGGCAGAAGACAGCAGCTGTGGAAAGCTGGGGGCACTTCTGATAACATGAGCAAGTCTCGCACAGAGAAAATTCTCACCCGCAAATCATTGCTTATTTACAGCATTTTCATCGAAGGAGAATGGAATCGACAGCACAACAAACTCCTAAGTCCAGCTCTGCCATTATAGCTGTGTGATCTTGAGCAAGTCGCAGGAGTCCCTTAAAGTCTCAGCTTCCTTATCTGTAATGTGGGCATAGTAACGAGACCACGTAAAATGAGGGCCCATGGGAAGACCCTACAGTGATAACACTGTGGATAAACACACGAGAAAGATGAGCTCCTGTAACAAGAAAAGTACAGGAGAATGACAAAAACAAAAACATCTGTATTAGTTGATTTTCGCAGCAGCCACATAAAGCAGGTACCACTGACATGCCCATTTTGCAGATGAGGTAACTAGTGGACACTTCTGTTACTCTTCTAACCACTTTTTTTTTTTTTTTTTAATTTTAAAGAGCGAGCATGAGCGAGGGAGAGGGGCAGATAGAATCTTAAGCAGGCTCCACGCTCAGCGGGGAGGCGGAGGCGGGGCTCGATCCCCCGGTCCCAGGGTTCGTGACCTGAACCAAAATCAAGAACGGGAGGCTCAACCGATGGACCCACCCAAGTGCCCCTGAGCACTTTACTTTCTCTAAACTTCTTACAGTTGACTCTTGAACAACACGGGGGTTAGGGGCCATCAACAGCCCCCCTTCCGGTTCAAAAGCCATAACTTTTGACTGCCCCCAACCTCAACTACTAATAGCCTACTGTTGACTAGAAGCCTTACTGATCCCGTAAAGTCGATCGACACATATTTTGTATATGTATTATAGATTGTATTCTTATAATAAGGGAAGCTAGAGAAAAAAAAATGTTAAAATCATGACATACATTTATAGTACTGTATTTATTGTATAAGTACCGCACGCTAACCGATGGCACCGCTGGAGCTCCAGTACCGTATTTACTGCAAAACCCGCACGTCAGTGCACTCACATAGTTCACGCCCATGTTGGTTGTTGTTCAAGGGTCAACTGTAATTATAGATTCACAGGAAGTTGCAAAAATACTAGAGGTCCGTGTACCTGTTGGCCAGTTCCCCCCCATGGTGGTGTCTGACTTAAATACAGAGGCTGCGACTTCCTCAGGTGCGCGTCTGAGAAGTGGAACCAACCAAGCCCTCTGAGGCTGACAGTCGGGGGTGTGGTTGGGGCCACGGAGGGCCTTCACTGGGATAGAGGGATAAAGGAATAGATTTCAGTGCTTCGGGGAGCCCGCACTAATCCCCTGGTGGGAGACTTATGAGACAAGGCGGTAACTGAGGTTCGCTGACATGGTTAGAGCGTTTCTGCTTCGGAAAAGGAAACTGGCCCTACCAACCCGGTCGTCAGCGCTCCCGCCGGGGGAGACCGCCAGCTCCCTACACGGTCCTCTAATCTGCTAACTAGGCTCTGGATGCTGACTGGCTCCCAGTCACCAGCTGGGCATGTGGTGATGAAAGGCTTGCTGTTTTATCACCGGTCCCTCCGCTTCGTCTGCCCTCCATGTACTCTGCTTACCATTCCAAGTTAGCAGGATCCAAGGCCAGCAGACGTGCATGGCCAATTCTACCCCGCCCCTTCTCTCCTCCAAACTTGTGAACTTGGAAAAGAAAAGAGCTCCCGCATTTTTTACTGCACTATTTATTGGATGGGAGTTATTTCATCAATCATAAACATCCTTCTCGGAGAACCGGTTCCCAGGAAAGGAGGAAACGCGATCCTTCTCTTCCACACGGATTGCTTGCAAGGCCACACTATCCACACGACCGAGGTGATGCCTCCTGAGTTCTCGACAAGCGAGGCCCTCTTTCCTGTGGGCCATGATGCCCCAGAGGCCAAAAGCCCTTAAGGAAAATTAAGACCTAGTGGCTCCCTGCACCCCAGCTGGAGGCAGAGCCTGCTCGTTGAAGGGACCCCCTCTGGAGGCTGCTGTATCCCAGCCTGCCCCAGGGTCTGGTGCCATACCCTGTGGCTCCTGAAACTGAAGTCAGGTCTGGGTGATGGCAAAAACAAAGGATACTTGTATTCCTTAAAAAAATAGAGGAGGAATGTTCTCCCTGACCCCCGCTAAAACAAAAACCTTTACAGAAAAAAAGCACCCTGCTCAGCTGCGATAAGGTGAAAGGTTAAATGTGGACAGAGTAGTAATATATAAGCAGTTTCTTAGTTTTCTGGTGGGAATACTTAACAACCTAAGTATGTTTCCCCAGGAGGTAATCTATTATATTTTGTCCAATTTCTTCCTCCAAGAACTGAATCAATTCATGATGTAATGCCCAGGGGAGAACAATCTTCTGGAAACAGAGTATCTTTCTGGGGACAGGGTTGAGGAAAACATCTTAATATTGTTACAGCTTTCGCCCGGCCATAACAGCCCTTTTGCTTGTGGACATGGCAGGGCACGAGCCAGGGAGGCAGTGAAATGTCAGAAGGACACAGGCCTGGGAGGTGCTCGGGGTATGCCCGGGATTATTTTCCCCTCTTGGCGAAGTACAGGATATAAATCCACGCAGACGTTTACAGGACAGCCGCAGGGCGCTGGGCAGATACTTCGGGGACTGGGTTGAGAGGGCTGCGTGTTCAAAGCGTTGGCATCTAAGCGCAGATGCAGTCCTGACCTCTGTCGGGCGTGAACACTGTTTCTTCTGGCTTCTTTCCTGTTCCCGAGCCCCTCTCTCCGCCCAAATATATTACAGAAGAAACGGGAAATCAACACTCCTCATTCACTTAATTTGAGGAAGAGAGATGCAAGTTTTGGTTATCTGTGAGATTCCGGATGCCTTCAAAACCCATGGCAGCTACTGCCTTCAAGGGCTCTTCTAACTAAATTTTTACGAGGACAGCCAACAAGTACCCGAATGGCCTGACCTCCTGAAGAGGCCAGGTGGAAGACGGGGGAGGCAGCTGAAGGCAAGTGAAATGAGCCACGGGCCCAGCATCGGAAGGCCTCTGCTCTTTCCCAGGTCTGATTATTACTGGTCTCTGTCAGCGGAGAAAACCCCCTCACCTCTTGTTCATCTTCTTTATAAGACGGCAACATCATAGGTCTTGCCATGTACTTCGAAATCTAGGAGGATACCTCAGGAGGCTGTTTTGTATGTTCTACTACAGTGTGGGTTTAAGACAAAAATGTCCCACAGGGTGTTGAAACCTCGATTAAGGGTTATGAGCGCAAGTCTGTGGGCCCAGATTACCTCTATCTAAAGGAACGCTGGGTTCTGAGAGGAAAGGGAGCCGCGGTACACATTAAGAGGTTCAGAGGTTCTGACTGAGAAATGTGTATTTTTGAAAACCTAAAAATAAGCTTATTTTTCTAAAAACAACAACAACAAAAAAGAATCCTTCAGCCCTCATCAGATGGGGGGGGGGGCGGGGAGTAGAACTTTGATAATCAGTGTGTCCAGTTATGTGTACACTACCCAATGAAAGGACTCTATGCATCCACATTTAAGTTTGAATGCTTAAGTGGAAGAACTTAGAGCAACATTTAAAACAGAAAAGAGTTTTTTTTTTTTTTTTTTACCAAGAAGCTTGCATTCCATCCCCCTGTCCCCTCCCCTCTTAAATCTTAACCTCACATTTGCTTCTCGACAGCCTGAGAGCCATGGACCTCGTGGTCCCACTTACCCAACACAGAGGTCTTTCCTTTTCCCACCATTTCAGACACACTGCAAAACACTGAGCACCCACTGCTTAAAATGATTTATGTTCACAACATGCCGGTCAGGCTCGTTGATAGGAATATAGTTGGACGTTGCCGTGTTTGGGAAGTAGATATCTTTGCAGGAATGTGCAACGTCGGTAACTGGCATGCAAGAGGCAGGCAGCTTTTGTCTGTAGTGTTTACTGTATGAAAAGTTAATGGCCAATGAAATTGTCCAATGGCCTATTTCCATTCGCACAGATGTCTGATATTGTCCAACAGAACATTCGATGAAAGTTTGAATTTTATACAACAAAGGAAGAACCTAAAAGGTGGACTGAATGAAGTCTTTGCTACCATTTATCGAGGCAGACTGCCTGGCTCAAAAATTTATGTTTCCGGTATTTCTTGGTTAAGGCACAAACTAAGAGCCTGTTGGTCATGGGTGACCATAAATTTAAAGTTATTATTCTAATAAAAAATATATTTTGCCAGGGTCATGAAGCACAATGGTGCATTACAAAATGAATTATCTTGACTGTGCGGAGTACTTTGTCCCCACAGATCCAAAGGGTGGGAATACTTAACAACCTAAGTGGGGGTTGAAGTCAGTAAACAGTGTTGGAGGCATCATCATAAAGGAGTCATTGATACTCACCAGAATGAATTCTTTGGGGGCCACAGAAGGCTACCATCAAGGGGGTTTTATTGCATAGTTGCTGGGTCTGATATTCCTAGAATTCTCAGATTCTTAGTGGTCCTTCTAAATGTTTAAATACTTAAATTCAAACATTTATCACCCTTCAGGGACCTCTACAGAATTTATTTACATTTGGAGTTACAATTATCGGAGAGAAGTTCATTTAAAAAATATCAGCAAGAAAGAGTAGTCTATTTAAAAGTATTACTACAAATGCAATTACTTAACACAAATACCAAACATTTAAGAAAATGCCACCTGCAAGCTGTAAATATGTGTATTAATTTTTCTCCACGATATTTGCTTTGGCTGTGACCTATCCTAATATCCAGCTGAACAAGGGCTAAAAATTGTCAAACCAAATTCTTGTTTGAGAGCTGAGCTCTAACTATTGCCAGTTTGAGAGAAACACACATCCAGGTTTAGGGAATATGTTTTGTTTGTTTTGGCTATGACATAGGGCAGAACACTTTCCATCCCATTCGAATGCATTCAAGAGAGTTTGAAATATTGCACAATAAAAGTCATTCATTATATCTGTCTCCTTTCCCTTCCAAAAACAAAAATGGCTGCCCAGTTCCAAATCTACACAGGGGGCAGGAAGAAGGGAGTCACAGGGTCACTGGAAATCACCCAAGACTAACACCAGGTTTTTCAGGTTTGAGTTAGGGAATACTTCTGAAATCTTCATTCCCAACGTGTACTTAAAACAAGAAAAGACTGGTCGTTTTGGATGATTGGTTCTGTTCTGAACAATTAGAAAACAAACACATTGTCCGTTGTTCAAATGTTCGGCATAAAATCACACACTTTACATCCAAGTGCCTGGCATCTGAACTAAACTTCCTTGATCCGAAAAATCCCTTTACTCTCTTTCTCTGTTAAAAGTTTCAACTGTTCGACTCCGATTTTACACTTCAAACAAACAAACAAACAAACAAACAAACAAAAAAAAACCAATTTCACTGTTTGGGCCATGCATTTGGAAGAAACTATTTTTGCAAACACCTGATGCTACTTAGCAGTTGTGTGATGTGCCTAAATAGAGAAAAAGTTGACATTTACTCCGTGTTTACCACATACCACAACACTGGAAAATGTAGTTTGTTTTTAACAGCAAAAATAAAAACGCCGTGAACAAATTACCACATTTAACTGCAGACAAGTGGAAGAAATTTTTTTTTTAAAAAAAGCAAATTTTAAGTGGGTAAATAAAGCCATGAGAATAAAAAAATTATTAGATGTAGTAAATCAATAGAACAGCTGACATCTCAGGGCTTAAAAATTCACAAATACACTTAGGAATTTGGAACTTAAAAAAAAATATATATATATACACATATATTTGGAATTTTCTTAAATTATATCTAAAACCAAATGCCAGCTGTTTGCACCCCCACAGACCACTTTGATCACAGAGAATATAAATTAAACAAGTTATCAGACATTGTGTGTGCTGTGGATAATTGAGAAAAGGAAGCCCTAAGAAAGGCTGCTTTACAAACTGATTATTGGAAATTCTGGAAATCCCAACCTGCCCCTTAGAAAATGCAAGCTTTTATTTTTCTTTAATGCACGTGCTCATTTATTTTCATGTAAGTGATATTTGCAATGCTCAAAATAGCAACACGTAGCAGTTCCAGAAAATACTTGCTTCTCAATATCCTAAAATTTTCCCAAGTCCTAGCAAATCTTAACATTAAGGTCACCGCCAGGCTAAGTATGACTTTGGTTGCAGATGTGGGACAAAATTACGTATCAGGAGAATGTCGGTAATTGCTCATCTTCTCAGCAAGGCTATTGTGTTACTTGTAGTTTGTATCATGATTTAACAACAACAACAACAACAAAGCGAAGCATCAAAGAATATACAAACATGAACACACCAGTGCAATGGTAGGCAAACTGGAAATTGTTAGGCCACAGTCCACAGTCCATTCCAGAGCCAAGTTAAGGTTATGAAATTATCTCTAAATAAATTTAAGGCCAAAAACAAACAAACAAAACTTTTTTTTTTTTTTTTTGGTATGTACAATCATTTATTATAACTTAATTTCACCTCAATTCTGTTCACTGGATCTAGGGCTCCAAGGCCAGAGTCAACCCTTTAGACACACTATAAATAAATCTGGTGATACAAAAGAAATGAATACGCATTTACGAGAAGTTTCTTGAAGACCGTTACGTACATTCACAATTTTTTTTTTAATTTTTTTTTTAATGTTTATTTTTGACAGAGAGAGAGAGACAGGGCATGAGTGGGGGAGGGGCAGAGAGAGAGGGAGACACAGAATCTGAAACAGGCTCCAGGCTCTGAGCTGTCAGCACAGAGCCCGACGCTGGGCTCGAACTCACAGACTGGGAGATCATGACCTGAGCCGAAGTCGGACACTCAACCGACTGAGCCACCCAGGTGCCCCATACATTCACAATTTCTATCCTAAGTGTCGAATCCACGCTTTGTCCAGATTTATTCATAGCTTAGAACATAACGGGAAGTTAAGAAAAATACTAAAACAAACACGTGTATGAGATGAAGCCAACTTACATTGTCTCATCTCAGCCAACAGTTACAAGAATCACAAAACAATGACAATAATTACATTTGAATACGATATGCCTTTTTGGATCCCCATTCCTCTAAAACTCCTGTTAGTGAATTTTGTTGAAGTGTCTCTTCTTCTAGAAAGACAGCAAATGTACCTGATCTCAAGTTGGTGCCACTTCAGGGTTGAGAGGACCAGGACGCTCCTTCGTAATCAATCACCTTGGACTGTACTTCAGCCCCTTAGAGAAAACTGAGCATCTTGAAGGCAGTGATCACACTAGAGATTAATGCCTGGCATACACATCACTGAATCTACAATCTGCCTACCTGGGGTGAGGTGCTGCAGGGAAATCTTCCCAAGTTACGAAATAATTCTCAAGCGTAAGGGTAGTGACAGTTTTTATACTAAAGCCAAACTTAGTAAAATCCTTATTTATGAGAAGAAATGAATCAGACGTATAATTTAGTAATTTTTAGCAAACGCTTTTGACCCTTATTTTAATTCCACTCACTTTGTTTTCTGACTGATTTTATACAGTGGTGTTCAAAAAGAATGCTTTCTCAATGACTAAGTCTCACAGTGGTTCAGGGTGACCATCTTGAATCATGAACAGTAGCAAACTAGTTTGCAAGAACACTGGGATGAATGTATACGGACTCAAGGAAGTTGGTTTCCTTCCCACATTTCCGATAGCTTATTATGGATTCTTTGCTCCAAATGGTATTGCAGGTCTGGGTATAATTGTAGGCTACAGGTAGTATTGGTAGGTCAATCTTTTACTTCTACTGGCCTCCCTCACCAAAAGAACTTGGAACATAAACTAGGACAAAAACAAAAACAAAAACAAAACAAACCAAAAAACCCCACAAAAAAACATGGTAAGAGACACAAACATAAAAAGCTTTCCATAGTAATCAAGAGGTTGTGATGTTGGTTTTAGAACAGACGCACAGATCAATGGAACAGAATAAGGTCCAGAAATAGATCTACACATATAAGGTCAACCAATTTTAACAAAAGTGTCACTGAAGTTCAATGAAGAATGCATAATCTTTTCAACAAATGGTTAATAATTTCCATTAAAAACAAAATGAAACAGGGGCGCCTGGGTGGCTCAGTCGGTTGGTTAAGCATCCGACTTCGGCTCAGGTCATGATCTTGTGGTTCGGGAGTTCGAGCCCCGTGTCGGGCTCTGGGCTGACGGCTCAGAGCCTGGAGCCTGCTTTGGATTCTGTGTCTCCCTCTCTCTCTGCCCCTGCCCTGTTCATGCTCTGTCTCTCTCTCTCTCTCTCTCAAAAATAAACAAACATGAAAAAAAATTAAAAAAAAAAAAACGAAACAAAAAAAAACCCCTCACCTTACACGCTATACAAAAATTAAAGTGGATCTAATACCTGAGAGCTAAAACTGTAAAACTTCTAGAAAAAAATTAAAGAAAATCCCTGCGTTCTTAAATTAGGCGAAGATTTCTTACATAAAACACAAAAAGCACGCACCATTAAAGAAAAAAAACAAAACAACTGCTAACTTAGATTACACCAGAGTTAAAAGGCACTGCTAAGAAAATAAAGACAAGCAAGACACGGAGTGGGGAAAAAAATATTTGCAAGACACATAGCCAATAAAGAATTTGTATCCAAATATACACAGAACTCTTTCATTCAGTAGGAAAACACCAACAGCTACAAAAAAAAAGGTGGGCAAGAAATGTGAATAGATGCTTCACTAAAGAGGATATAAGGATGGCAAGTAAGCCCAAAAAGGGATGTTCTACATCACTAGTCGTTAGGGAAATATACATCAAGACCACAACGAGCTACTACCGTGCAGATATCGGAAGGCCTTAAATGGAAATGGCAGGCGACATCAGGTGCTGGTGAAAATGCAGAGCACTGAACGTGCTACAGGTGAGAATACACAGAGGTGCGGCCGCTGTGGAAAAGCCTGGCGGTTTCTCAAAATGTTAAACATATCGCAACCATACATGCCAGGAATCCCCACTCCTAGGTATTTACCCAAGAGGAATGAAAACATGTCTATATAAAAAAAAAAAAAAAAATCCACATGTGAATGTTTATAGCAGCTTTATTTGTAATAGTCTAAAACCAAACAATGCAAATACCCATTGACTGGTGAATGAGTAAAGAACCTCGGTACATCCATTAAACAATACTACTTAGCAATAAACAGGAATCAAGTACTTAGGACATCAAACATGGATGAACATCTAAAGCATTCTGCTAAATTTCCAAAAGGACAGATCCAAAAGGAGAGAACTCTTCTATCTATTTATAGGACAGTGTGGAAAAAGCAAAACTAGACAAAGGACAGAAATCCGATAAGGGGTTGAGGGAGGAGGACTGACCACAAAGAGGTAAGAGGAAGTCTTCTTGGGTGATGGAAGTGTACCGTTACTTAACTCTGGTAGCGGTTATATGACAGCATGAATTTGCCAACATTCAAACTGTGCATTTAAAAAAGGTAAGCTTCACTGCAGTTTACTACAGTTAATTACACTTCAATAAACCGGACTTCAAAAAAAATTCCTTCGGGGTGCCTGGGTAGCCCAGTTGGTTAAGCGTCTGACTTCGGCTCAGGTCATGATCTCACAGTTCGTGGGTTGCAGCCCCGCGTCGGGCTCTGTGCTGATGGCTCAGAGCCTAGAGCCTGCTTCCGATTCTGTGTCTCCTTCTCTCTCTGCCCTTCTCTCTCTCTCTCAAAAATAAAATAAACATAAAAAAAAAAAGTTCTTTCAATCTGAAGCATGAATGAGGCATTCCTCACCCTCAATGCCACAGCTTACGTGCCAGTGGGGGCAGTGAGAGAAAATGGAAGCAAAGTGGCACTAAAGTGTCAGGAGAAGAGTCTAACAGAAGGTAAGGGTTGATGCCAAAATCCTCATGAAAGGACTTTATCAGGTATGAACTACAGAACGTAACTTGATGCCCATTTAGTTTTAATTTCAAGGAATTTACCTTACGGACGTTTTCACACAAGCCCACTGTGGCATTATTTTCAGTAACAATAAAGTGGAGACAACTAGCATCCTTTAGGAAGCAGACGGCTAACTAAATACTAGATATTCAGAAGATACAACTGAAGGAGAGCTAAGGATCTCCGTGCTAACACCGAAGTGTACTGGGTATTTTGTTGAATACAAAAATTCAGCTGCAGAATGGCACAGTACAGCGAGCCCATCGGAAAACAACAAAACCTATACTCGTGTTTACACAGGCAAAGATCTGGAAGACTTAAGGGCCAGTTGTTAAGGGTGTTTACACAGAAAGCTGGGAAGAGGAAGGCGTGGCTGTAGGATGCTTGCACCAGGGGAATGAACAGTATTTAATTGCGTACAGTTCTCTACTTTCTTCACTAGACACATAGTACTCGCGTGATAAGAATGAGTGAAAATAACAGTTAAAGAGAAACACCCGCAACAACAATGAAGGGCTGCCTGGGCTTTAAAGGTAATGTATCCAGATGTCATGCTGCCATCTTCTGGAACGAACAAGGATCTACAGCAGCAGGGAAAGATTCACGGACTTTTTAAGCCAAAATGTCAAGGGTTACTGCAGTAAAAGACAAGGCAAGGACAAACTACTGAAGCCCTGTTTCTGATTTAGCCATTAATGAAAGAAATAGCTAAAAACAAGCAAGCAGGAACAAATACTTAATTTGAAATGATTAACTCCTCACAAAACGTAGGCTACAAATGAGACAGTGGATAAAATCAGTCCAAATGGCTTTGGTTTCTCAGACCTCTTCTTTTTTAGGAAAACTTCCTCTTTGTTATTTACAAATATCAACAAGACAGTTACGCTGAAACATTCTGAAACCCACAAAACTTGTAAAGTATGTAGATTTTTAAATGGAGATGCTACAAAACAAGAATTTTACATTTGAAAACTCAAGCCAAAACCCGCCACAGATCATTAGCACATTTTGAGAAATAAAACAAAGCATGTGAAATTCTTCAAATTCAAATACAACAGAGATCATACCTGAAGTAAAAAGGAGAAAATAACAATCAGTAGTTTTATAGCCTTCACATTCGACAAAGGAGAACAAGTTTTTAAAAACCCTTCACATCGTATGGTTCTGAAAGTTTTTTTTTTCTTTTTAAATTACCAAGACCGAAAAGCTTCATAAGTAGTAAGCAGATTTTTTGTTTTTGTTTTCGTATTTTTTGGTTTGTTTTCACTGGTAGAGATTTGCCAACCATACCAAACTATAATGGGGGGGGGGGGGGAGAGGGGAAAGCCTATAAATAATTTATGTGTAAAGATAAAAGAATTTTTTAAACAATCCACCCTTTAGCAGAAGAAATTGGGGATCACTTTGAGTGTTAATGTAAAATACATTTAGTCTTTAGCAGCAGGAGTTCCAGACCTATTGGTGCCAAGAAGGTAACAAATAGTCTGTATCTAAGGCAGGGGAAATGGGCACTCAGCGGGAGCTTTCTTCCCTGTTGTGTTATTTATAGAGCGCTCTATTTGTTAACATGTTTCTGCTATCATGGAGAGGGAGAGTTTAATGATTTAGAGGATTTCAAAGACAATTGTTTAACGATACAATGATTTACGCGCACTCCCAAATTCCAGATATATAGCAATTTAGATTTTCAAACTGCTGTCATCAAAACAGCGGAGGATACTGCTGAAATATAACTGGAGAATCCGAGACCAGGGATGGTACTCGACATCGTGAAATGCAGAAAACTGCTGGCAAAACACCACGTTAAAAAAGAATCGGCCACCTACCACCATGCTTCATGTTAGTAAACAAATTTTCCAAGGCCCTTTCGTAGGAAATTTCTAGACTTAAAAAAAAAAAAAAATTTTTTTTTTAATGGAGAAGCATGAATTAAATACCAAATTACTAATTTGGGATTTCTTGGAATAAATCCTAAATGTGACTAATTGGAATGATCGGGAGGATGATTCAACTATACTGCTCTATTCTCCCCCAAAACCAATCCTGCACCTCCGGCCCCACAGGGCATGGAAGAATCTTGTTTGAAAGACAAAATATTTTCACCTTAGTTATTTATAGACTATAAATTCAGTTTATAATGTTTGACTTGTAATATTCCGGTTACTATATGAATTTTCCAATTTTGATTTTAACCTATTAATATAAAAATATTCATTTGAGATAGACGAAGCAAGTCATTAAAGCTTCTTAATTTTAAACCAACAAAAAAGTCTTATGATTTCCATCTTCCCTAATGGATAAAGATTTTTAACCAGCTTTTTCTGCAACATTTTAAAAACACATCTTTTCTCATTTCCTGGCAGTTTTTAACCTTGTATCACCTTTCAATTTTCATAAAATTCCATTTATCAATCTGTTTTTTCAGGTCTTCTCATCTAGACACAATGAGTCAATTTCAAGAGACAAATTTTGTTTCCCAACGGAAACAGTCAACACGTACTAGCGAGAAACCTTCAGCAAACGTGCTATTTGGGGAGAGAAGAACAGATTTAAGAGAATGTCTTCTTTTTGAATGAAGAAATCCCACTTACTCCTACTTACAGAGAGGTTCAAGTCAAATGATTTTATTTGAAACTCTGAACAGGGGAGGAGAGGCGGGGTGAAAGAAATGTTCTGAGCATGGGGTGGGGGGGTGGTTTACCTTCTCTGCGGCCCCGAACGTTCTTCAGGAAATGCCAGTTACCGCTTTAGTTCCCGACGTGCCCGACTCCTTGGACGTCCCTCAGAGAGCTCTCTCCGCTCTGGGGGAGAGAGCTTCTTCTCTTGCAGCATTTTGCCAGAATGGGACCTTTTGCGTTCACGGGTGCGGACGTCCACAAGCTCTTCCTCCTCCTCCCAGGTAAACTGGCCGCACTGGCGGCCAAGCCCTCCCTGTCTTTACCCGACACGGCGGGTGCCGTGCTCGGGGTGTGTCCAGAAGACCTGGGGTCTTTACAGAGGGCCACGCTTTCAAGGCCTGTGCTGTCCACTGTGCATATTGTTCTCCTTTTCATTCTTTGGGAAGTGCAGGAAGCGGAAGGAAATGGAAGTGAGATCCAGACGAGCCCTTCCTCTTCCAGATCCTTCTGCAGCCTGGTGCTCCGTCTTACTTTTGTTTCCCTACTCGTTCTCTGAAAGGTCTGCTCTATGGAGTCAGATAAATCTTTATAGAGTTCAGAATTTTCTAAACCAATTTCTACAGGGCTGCTCACCAGGTAGGGAGGTTTGGGATTTCCGTTTTTTTCCGAATCGAAACTCTGGCCGCCAGAGTAACACATAGAGCGTCTTCTATGCTTCTTTCCTCCCCCGTTCGTACCAGTGCTTTCACTCTCTGCGCAGCTGCTTCCCGAACCCTCGCTCGGATTTGTACTTTCTTTCATGTTGTCAAGGAAGACGTCTTTTTGTAAGCCAGTCATTACACGTGTGGTCGGCGGTTTCCCTTCTGGAGCTATAACAGAGTCATCCTGCTTTTCATACTTTATGTTCACATCTTCTGAAATTTTAAAGATCTCTAAAAGATTTTCCACATTTTGGCCAGCGGCAGCCAATTCCCGGGACGGCAGGATAATACTGGATCCCGCATCATCGGATGCCGGGACCTTTGCGGTCACAGAATCACAGGAAACAGGACTGCTCTCATTCTCAGAGCCAGCTTTCAGGTCATTTTCACTTTCTGACTTAATTTCCGCTCTTGGAAGAGTTTTATGTTTACTAGCTTCTACGGTATTTATATCTAAATCTTGCTCTAAAGTAGCGTTAATAAGCGGCGAGGAACGTTTGGTGTGAGAGCTGCAGAGTGCAGACAGATCGTACTTATTAAAACCTTGACTCATCTGCAAATCTGGCTTCTGAGGCTTCCTTTGAGGAAGCTTTGCTGCTTGAAGTTCACCACTGGAGTCGAAATCATCTAGGGGTGTGGAAATAAGTTTACATCTCGGGGGAAAAAGTAACAGTGGAAATAAATGTTGACAAATCAAACAGGTGCCATACTGTATTCTGTGTTTTAAGCTTTCAAAACTAGCAAGACCTACAAATGCGACACTGTACCTGCCCCCATCTGGCATCAAGCTCTTTCTCTTTCAGTTCTTCCCCAAGCCACAGGTTAAGAAAATATGTATTTAATACGTGAATGAATAAAGTACATGACCTCAGACCATGAAAATGACAAGTGTATCTCAAATCGCTTCCTCTATTCTAATGTGCTTTCCACACTACAAGGTCAATTAGCATGAGGCAGCCATGTTTCCCATTTCCCGAAAAATGAATTACTGAAAACGGGCACCGCCATGCTTCTGAAACTTTTCTAGTAATGTTTCCCTTGAAAGACAGGGAAAAGAAAACTTGGAATTTTGGGAGCGTTGAGGATTTAGCTAGAAGGCTACTTTTAAAGACACTCAGGTCTTATGCCCTGTGTTAAAAAAATCAATAAAAACTGCACCGTACTCTCAAATAGCGCTATGTTTGTTACAGTATTCTACCTTCCACCTCAGTGCGACTAAAAGTCATCCTCCAGGAAGATATGCCACGTGGAGGGTGTCCTGCATTTTTGGCGCATTGGGTTACACATCACACAGGTGGAAAAACATCATCAAGGTTTTAAAGCTATGGAACACAGCTGAAATAAATTCAGGCTTTCAGTGTTCTAAACTTCAGTACTATTGGATGCCATCTCTCTTGTTATCTCAGGGAGTAAGGGTTTTAATTGGCCAGCCAATGAATGTAAAAAATGTTTTAAACGAAACTCAAAACTGTTAGTATCTATAAAACGTCAGCCGAGCCAAAAAAGCTAAAAGTATTTCAATTTGAAAAGGTATGTATCCAGGACATGGGTACTCAACATCAGGTCACAGAAGCTAGAGATTATCGTAGGGTCCACTCGGGGTAACCAAATCATGTCAGTTGGGCTCTTTCTACAACTTTAAAAGTTGAGGTTGATGTATTTTTTCATGAAACTGACAGACTAGAGAAGAAAGGTGGGGGAGGGAGGAAGAGAGAAAGGGGCAGAGAAAAAGGGACAGGGAGGGAGGGAAGATTTGCTTTAAACCCTTTCAACACATGATACCACTGGTTATAGACAAAAAAAAAAATGCTTCAGGTATTTTTAAAAAGAAATGATCTAATAAGATTCTAAACAGAAAACCTATACTAACAGTCATTATTTAAACATCTTTGGGAAAACTCCTGTCAGGAACTGGAGATACAATGAAAATAAGACTTAGTTTTCAGTCTCAGGGAGACCGCAATTTGCAGGAGAGGGAGGCAGACAGAACATTATACGCTAGATGGTAAAGGTGTAATGCGAACAAAGAGCTTTCCTGGAAAAGCAGCCAGCACGGCTAAATCTTAAAGGATGAGCAGCATCAGGCCAGATTAAAAAGAGGTGGGGTTGCCAACCCCTGACCCAGGATGTACCACATCAAGGAGCTGGGGCTGGAGGTAGCTGTGTCCGTTTAACTTCTGTGCTTTCCTGAAGTTCCGAAGTAGGCACAAGCCAACAGTCTTCAGGTGGCATATACCTTATTCATCCTTGAATCTATTATAAATCCTACAGGTACGCTGCAAATGGAATGCAGGCGACACATATCTGATGACTGACAAAGACAACGATTTTTAAAATCGCTGGGAAAGCTGCTATTTTTATTTGTATGCTCTTTACACAGTGAATGGGAAAAGGGGGACAAGGTGGTGGAGAGGATAAAATCTAAACAGGAGAAGAACAAGATACCTGAATGCATCGTTCCGGCGCCTGGGGCGGAAGGCGTCATCTCCGAGACCTCAGGCAGCTCGGGAATAGGACTTAGGAGCGGCTTCTTGGAAGCGATGTCTCTTTCCCCATATAAAGACTTTTGAATACTTTTCTTTCCCTTTGCTTTCTTCTTTCTGCAACTTTTTATAGCCTGTGAAGATGTATTAAGACACAGTAATTGAGAAAGATGTCACGCCATATACAATTTTGAGCCTTTAATTTGTACAGAAAAACTTGAGACCAGTTATTCCGTTGAAAATTTTAGAAATCTGAGTCAGGCATGGAGGGCTCGGTAGCTTACACAAAGTCAAATAAAATATAAAGAACTCAATTTACAAACTATATGATAACTAACGGTCTACGTTTCCATAAAACATTTGCCCAAGCAAGTTCTGGGTAAGTAAAAGATTAGATGCTATCGAGTTGACAGACTGAAGACAGGAGATAGGTGTAGCTAGGCTATCGTTAGGATGACTCAGGATTAGCCTAGAATGACTTATCTACTAGAACCTATGAGGGGCTGTTTTCTGCTCACACGCTTAGATGAAGAAACAATAGTTATGTACATAAAGGTTACATAAAAGTGAAAGATAACACAAAGCTGGCTGAGCTGCTTCAAACATTAATAATCAAGATTAAAATGAATAGGTCAAGGGGTGCCTGGGTGGCTCAATCGGTTTAAAGTCCTACTCTTGGTTTTGGCTCAGGTCACGAACTCACACTTCATGAGTTCGAGCCCCATGTTAGACTCTGCACTGACAGTGTGGAGCCTGCTTGGGATTCTGTCTCCTCTCTCTGCCCCTCCCCGACTTGCTATCTCTCTCAAAATAAATAATAAAAAAACATTAAAAAATGAATAGGTCAAAAATAAGATGGGTTTTAACAAGCATAAGTAGAAGAAGAGGGACAAAGGAATGGTAATAACTGGTGGAAAAAACGTGGGTTTCTATACAAATTAAAACTGTTCTAATAATATCCGGAATGAAGTACTGTTCAGTTTTGACTGCCATATTAGCAAGTGAGAATTAATGTTCTCTGTTAAAAAAAAAAAAAGCTTCACATGGAGAAGACCTCAGGGAAACTCAAACACTGTGTTGAAATAATAGATTATTATGAGCAAACAGAAATACACTCAATGCGATCATGTTGGAGAGAACCAGACTTTAGGTTAACATAAGGAATGTGTTTTTAGCAATTAAAGCGTCCAGAAAATGGAATCCATTGAAACATTTATTGAGAAACCACTCTGTGCAGGTAATGACTTGCTAGGTAGAAGATACAAAAACAGGATGTGGTCTTTAGGGGGCTCACCATCGAACAGCAAGTAACTATTATTGATACATATACACGATGTCAGACTCTATATGGACTGAGATGGGTCCCTGGCCTCCAGAAGGCTTAACACTGCTCCACAAAGCAGGCAAGGCCCTTGTATGCAATGAATAGGAGCCTGAAAACAATGAAAGCTAACTGCACAGTGACTCAGGGAGTGACAACATTCGATTTTACATTTAAAGAAAGATCATTTGGGTGAAAATACAGAAACTAATGATGTGATGGATGATATTCAAGAGTACAAAAATGGCACAGAACTGCAAGTTCCTTGAGAGATCTATAGATATCCTGTAAAAACAAAACAAAATAAAACATTCCATGGAAAAATAATTTTAGAACTGTACAAGATAAATGTTCCTCTTGGTGATTTGCAATATATATTTACCATTAAATTCTCTGAGAAGTCCCTCAGTATAAATAATCTCTATACACATCAGGAAAATACCGGGTTAACTATTTTTCCACAGAAAATTTATTTCTGTGGAACATCTGTCGACATTCCATGGGACAGTTGGGGAAATGAAAGCTTGGTCAGTGGATGTGGAAACCAGGAGAAAAATCTCGGGCTCCACAGAGGAACTGCAAAAGAGAACAGATGGCCTTCGGTGCCGGATGCCTGACGTTGCCACCTACCTGCCCTATGATCTTAGGCAAGTCACCCCACCTCTCTGTACCTCATTCTCCTCTGCAAAACGGGAGCCACAGCAAGCTGTGGTGAGCGCTGAGTTAACATAAATGAAATGGTTAAAATAAGGCTTGATCCATACACAGAAAAGAGCTATGTGTCAGCCATTCTTGGTCTTTTAAATTCCTTCCTGGTATGAAGAGAATTGACACGGGGGAGAATATTTTTAGTATCAAATTATGCTTGGTATTACAGTGTGACAGACACAGGCCTTACACAGTCAGTGAATACGCTACAGTCAATGTCACCTGGTTATGACCTCTAGAACAGTTTCTGATTCATAGGTACAAAAAATACCCTGTTGGCAGGATTTGGGCCATCTCTGTCTACATAAAATGTCTTCAGTCCCTGCAACGCTGCCTGACACGTAACGACTTCCCAACAAACAGGTATGAACAAATGAATGAATAAATGTAGAAGAAAAGGTATAGGCAAACTTCGTAAAATTTGCTACACGTGATGATAGCTTTCTCCTGGTCACGGGCCAAGAGAGGTGCAGCACCCAAAGACAGGACTAAAGGCTAAAGCACCTGTGCTCTGTCGGGGACACACGTCTAGCACTGCCTAGCTTACCTGCAGAGGCTGGAACCGTAACAAAATTCAGTTTTACTCCAATACAAAAGCCTTGCTTATACGGTAACAGCAAAGTCACCTGTGGCTGGAATTTTAGGGAAGACATTAATGTGCAAACAGGATGGTTTATGACTTGAAGCAGATAAAGGACAACTGAAGGTACGGACCCCCAAAGTGACTTCGTTTACTTTAGAATCACCAGTATTTCGTCTCAGATAGTAAAGGAGGTCTCGACACGGAAGCAGAAACTTACTATTTGCACAGGTACTTAAGTTGCTTCCTGTGAGTAGCTTTAAAATTATTTAAAAATAATTCATGGGCTACGACCCAGCAATAGCACTACTAGGAATTTATCCAAAGAATGCAAAAATGCTGATTCACAGGGGCAGATGCATCCCAACGTCTACAGAAGCGCTATCGACAATAGCCAAAGTATGGAAAGAGTCCAAATGTCCACTCACTGATGAACGGGTTAAGATGTGGTATATAGGGGCGTCTGGGTGGCTCAGTTCAGTTGAGCATTGGACTTTGGCCCAGGTCATGATCTAGCAGTTTGTGAGTTCAAGCCCCGCGTAGGGCTCTGTGCTGACAGCTTGGAGCCTGGAGCCTGCCTGAGATTCTTTCTCCCTCTCTCTCTGCCCCTCCCCCGCTCACGCTCTGTCTCCTTCAAAGCTAAACATTATTTGGAAAAAAAGATGTGGTATGTACATATATATAATGGAGTACTACTTGGCAATGAAAAAAAGGAAATCTTGCCATTTCCAATGATGTAGATGGAACTGGAGGGTATTATGCTAAGTGAAAGAAGTCAGTCAGAGAAAGAGACACGTTTCCAGTCATATGTGGAAATTGAGAAACTTAACAAAAGACCATGGGAGAAGAGAAAGAAAAAAATAGTTACAAACTGAGAGAGAGGCAAACCATAAGAGACTCTTAGAATACAGAGAACAAATTGAGGGATAATGGGGTAGGGGGTTGGGGGGATGGGGAAAATGGGTGATGGGCATTGAGGAAGGCATGTGTTAGGAGAAGCACTGGGTATTGTAGGTGATGAATCACAGGAATCTACTCCCAAAGCCAAGAGCACACTGTATACACTGTATGTTAGCTCACTTGACAATAAATGACATAAAAATGAATACATAAAAATTAAAAAATAATAACAATTCATGGGGCACCTGGGTGGCTCAGTCGGTTAAGCATCCAACTCTTGATTTCAGCTCAAGTCATGATCCCATGGTTTGTGAGTTCGAGCCCCGCGTTGGGCTCTGCACCAACAGCACACAGCCTGTTTTAGATATTCTCTCTCTCTCTCTCTCTCTCTCTCTCTCTCTCTCTCAAAAATAAACATTTAAAAAGTATATATAGGGTGCCTGAGTAGTAGCTCAGTCAGTTAAATGTCTGACTCTTGGTTTCCATTCAGGTCACGATCTCACGGTTTCGTGGGTTCGGGCTCCACACTGGGCTCTGCAATGACAGTGCTGTGAAGCCTGCTTGGGATTCTCTCCCCCCCACCCCCCCACCCCCCCCGCCCCTCCACCACTTGCGCTGTCTCTTTCTCTTCAAAACAAATAAATAAACTTAAAACAATTTTTTTAAATCAAAAGTATACAGAATTCACGTACACGGCAACAAATCAAATTGTACAGGAAAGCTTATGATGAGAAGCACACACTTCCTTATCCCTGTTGTTTACTTATTGGTTCCATTTTTAGTTCTTACGGCTAGCTCCATCTTTCTAAATAAGAGGCTCCTGCTGTTTTTAACTTTCTATAATGGAAAATTTCAAACACACAACAGGTGGAGAGAACAGTATATTGAACCCCATGTACCCATCATCTAGCTTCAACAATTACTAACAGGTATCAGGATTCATTTATAATCCCCTTCCCTCAGATCCTTTTAAAGCAAATCCCACACATTACCTCCTTTCATCTGAAAATCCTATAGTATCTGTAAGAGATAAGAGCTCCCTTTTTTTTTCCAGAATAAAGTGAAGTCTTTGATTACCTAGCATTGTATTTTATTGTTGACATTTTCCTTTTACAATGCAATTTTACCACACCCCCCCAACTTTTTAAGACATAACTGACACAAAACATGTAAGTTTAAGGTATACTATGTAATGACGATGTATGTATATATTGCAAAAGGATTACTTTTTAAATAATAACAACTACCATTCAGCAATAAAGGGCTCATACACACAACAACCTGGACAAATCTCCAGAGAACTGTGCTGAGTGAAAAAACAAAGCCACTCCCAAGAAGTTACATAGAGTGTGATTACATTTACGTAACATTACCAAGCTGACAAACTTACAGACATGGAGAACAGATTAGCAATTGCCAGTCAAGATGGGGAAAGTAGACAGAACTACAAAATGGCAAGAAGAGATCCCTGTAGCGACGGAAATCCTCTGTATCTTGACTGGGTTGATATTTTCCTACGTGACACTGCACAAGTTATACATGTTGTCATTGGGGAAAACTGGGCAGAGGGTACTTGGGAGATCCCCGTAATTCTTGTGACAACAGTATAAATATCTAAAATGATCTCAAAATAAACAGCTTAAACACAAAGAACAAAGACAACAATTTTCCCTAATATTTCATTTCCTCGGAGATCAAATTTCTCTAATTGGCCCATAAATGTCTTCTTACAACTGTTCAAATCAGGATCCCAAAAAGGTCTTCACACATTTGCTTTGTTGACAGATCTCTTTTAATCTATGGTTCTTTCTTTCTTCCCTTGCCATTTATTTGATGAATAAGCTGAGGCATCGGTCCAGTAGACTTGGCCAAACTCTGGATTTGGTTGACTGCAATCATGGTGTCTTGAGTTTCCTCTACCTCCTATACTTCCTAAAAAATTGGTCATTAGATAGATCTAGGCTTGATTAGATTCAGCTTTGTTTTTTTGTTTTGTTTTGTTTTTTGAAAAGGGCATCTCATGGATACTTCTAGACTTCCTCATTGCACTGGAAGGCCCATATTCTCTGCCTTGTGACACTGTGATTGACCAGTGGGCTCAGGTGTTCAGTCCAATGCACCCATTATGCCCCTCCACCAGCCTTCCATCTAATGATTAACAACTTTCACGAATGTGTTTTTATCTAATGGTAGAAATTCTCCTATAAATAACTTTACCTCATCAACTATTTGTTCACCTGAACTTATTTTCCAGTTTTCACAAAAAGGAGTGGGTGTCCTAGACAGCTTCCAAGGTGACTTTTGAGATTTTTTAACTATTATGAAGCGTTTTTTTCAGATTTGAAGTCTGTGTTTCAATCCACCGCAATTTTTGTCTGATAGTCACGTTGTCCCACTTTTGGTCAGTGGAGCCCCTTTGAGACAGTCTGATGTCCTTTCTCGTGGCCCCAGTGGTTTAAGCTTCCTTCGTTGGACACTGGTACAGACCCAGGCTCATTTCCTACAAGTGCTGTTTAGAAATCTGAGAGCAGCCATTTCACTTGATCAATGTTAGCTGAAAATGGTATTAAGGAATGCCAATCTAGGGGGACACCTGGGTGGCTCAGTCGGTTAAGTGTCTGACTTCAGCTCAGGTCACGATCTCACGGTCCGTGAGTTCAAGCCCCGCGTCGGGCTCTGTGCTGACAGCTCAGAGCCTGGAACCTGCTTCAGATTCTGTGTCTCCCTCTCTCTCTGCCCTCCACCTCTCCCCCGCCCCCCACCAGCTCCCGCCCTGTCTCTGTCTCTCACAAATGAATAAACATGAAGAAAAAAAAGGCAATCTAGGGGTGCCTGGGTGGCTCAGTGAGTTAAGCTTTCGACTGCTGATTTCAGCTCAGGTCATGATCTCAGGGTCATAGGATCAAGCCCTGAGTCCAGCTCTGGGCGGGGCATGGAGCCAGCTTAAAGATTCCCTCTCTCTCTGCCCCTTCCCCTGCTAAGAAGGAAGGAACTAAGGAAGGGAAAGAGAGAGAAAGGGAGGTTGAGACAGAGACAGACACAGAGAAAGAGAGGAAGGAAGAGAAAAGAGATGAAAAGAAAGGGCAATCTAGGTGTCAGAGGTGCTCACTGCCAGGAAATCTTTTGAAAAGAAAACAGACATGAGTCCAAACTGATACTTCCAATTCAAATTTTGCCTCACAAGGTTCTGAATGTGATTTTAACAGCCATAGTGCTTGCTATGGCCAGGCACTGTTCTAAGCATTTTACACGTATTAACTCATTAAACGCACACAAGAAGCTCACAAATGATGTACCGTTCTTGCCTTTATTTTAAAACCAACAGAGAAATCAAGAATCTTTCCCGCCATTCCACTGGTGGGAAGTGGTCAAGCCAGAATTTAGAACCCAGGTTGTCTGCTCCAGAACCTGCACGGTTAACCCCTCTACTGTAATGTTAATGCCCTCATTTCCACCTTCTCTACCCACTTTCTCACCTTCTGCTAGTAGCTACATTTGGATCATCGTCTTGCATGACAATCAAGTTCTTAAAGCTTTGCCCTTAGTTGAAAACAAATAGCATTTACGTTATGACTGTGTAAAGGTTTTTCATTGCTCTGCCAAGGACAACGCTTGTATTCCTCTCCTGGGGCGCTTCCTTAGAGGATTCCTAGCACTAGAAAACATACTTTTTTTTTTTTAATATAATTTATTGTCAAATTGGCTCACAATAAATAAATAAATAAATAAATAAATAAACAAACAAACAAACAAACTTGAAAACAAAAATAAATAAATAAAAGGCCAAATGAGGGGCACTTGGCTCAGTGGGTTAAGCATCTGACTCCGGCTCAGGTTATGCATGATCTCATGGTCCGTGAGTTTGAGCCCCGTGTCAGGCTCTGTGCTGACAGCTCGGAGCCTGGGATGGGAGAACAAGGAGGGAGAAGGCGGTGAGGTGCTAACTGGTGCAGACTGTCTCCATTACTGTTTCCCACTCTCGCCACCACTCTGTTTACTGGGCCCAGAGTCTTCTGGGATCCCTATGGGCAAGCTGGCTCCTAATGGCTCTCTGGCTCCCTCTGAGCACATTCTGGGCTGTAACTTTACCTCTTTCTTCTGTCAGTGTGCCATCATCCACTGTCTTCTAGAGATTCACTGAAGGCTGTCATCTGCTGGGTAATATCCCTCCTCCCTTCCTCTTCTCACTGCTATTCTGAGTCTAGTCTTTTGATTCTATCAATTATTTTGATTCTGTGGGGTCCCGAGAGGGGTTGAAACAAACTTTACTGCTCAACCCTCCTTGGACTTTCTGACTATTGATTTTATGTGAAGAAGTATGCGTACATTCTTTGTAACAGTGCTTTTTAAAGAGTATGAAGAAAATCAATTTCTGATGCAATAATATAAGATGTATATGCATATTTATGAACTTAGGTTTATTTTTTTCAGCAAGGGGATCTCTCAATGGAGTGTGACCTAAAAGAGGGACTGAGCCAGGAAAACTTCCAGTTTTTCCTGGCTTTCCTAAACGGCAGATGTTTGGGCCGTGTTTAAGCCAGTTTTTGTTGAATGGAACGGGATGGAAGTTTACTGACTGTTTTGCAGGGGGAGGGTGTTGGGGTAATATTGGCGAGTTACTGTAGTTTTCAAAAAGTGGATAGTGCAGGTGCTTACAGGATGGTTTAAGAAGAGAAGTCTAGTAGGCTGCTCAACATGTTTCTAGATCAGAAAGATTTGGGAGGCACCAACCATGCTGCCTAGGACATCACCCAGAAAATATACAATTTGGAAAGGCAAAGAGTAGAACTCTAGGGAATACAAACTAAGGGTGGGTGAAAGAAAATAAACCTTTAACAGAGACTGTAAAGGCCGCTCTCAATTATGTCAAACGCTGCTGAGGCGGCAGGTTGTCCCGGATTTTACTTACTAAGCTACTCAATATCTTGGGAAAATACTTAAAGGGAAGAGGTAGAAAATGATACACCAGACTTCAGGTAACACCTGGAACTATGACTCTACCTTAGGAGCACCTGTGTGGGTCTCTCCAGCAGCAGTGTTAGATGGGAGAGGGGATAATGGATTAATCCAGAGTTGAAATGGAATGAAAAGGGGCAGAGAACTGAGGTTACTGACAAGAGCTGGTGAAACAGCTCACGCAGTTTGGGGCGAACAGGAAACACAGGAGATGACGGGATGCCTGCCTGCTGGAGGGTACACAGAGGGGCCAGAAGACCGCTGATACCGGACGAGGGACGTGAGTAAGGGAATGAGGAGGCGGGATGTGCCGGCAGCCGGGGGTCAGGGAATGGGACATAGAACATGCACTACTGGAAGTGGGAAGGGTACTAGCAAGCTGCGGGTGGGGTGTGGCAGAGGAAGGTCCGGATCACCCAAGCGAAAGGGGTCTGGTGACTGGGTTAAGGTGCTGCACTCGCTATCCCTGACGAGACAGTGAAGTCACCTGAGCCAGCACAGGCCTTGAAGTGTTGAGAAAGACACAGAGCCAGTTTCTCAATTCTTCCTTAAACATGGGGAAGAGATTGAGCCAGCCACTGGCAGAAGCAAAGCCACACAAGTGGCAGATGGTCCACTCACCTTTGTCTAAGAAATTGGAGGAATCCTCTCAAAGGCTGAGGTTGGATCAGATTCAAAGGGAAAAATCAACTTAACATTTGAGTGCCAACGTTTTACTGGGCTAATGTACGTAACACAACGACGAAGATACAAAAACGGTCCTCGGGTAATTATAACTGAGTACATAATTGCTTATGGTCCTTTCTATTCTGTGATGATTTTAATACTCTCGGTCCAATGTTAACTGGAAAAAAATTTCTTTCCATGCTTTCCTAACCATACAACAAAGAAACGTACCACTTCTATTCTTATTATGTGTTTAAACACACACTTACTTGGTTCTTTTTAGGACGCACTCTTTCTGTGTGCTTGCTTTCCTGAGATTTCCTCCTATTAATTTTCTTTTCTTTACAGGGCTGAGCTTCTGTATGAAGTAAGTTGCAAACCTCCTCTTCTGCAAAAGTGATCAATTGCTATAAAAAATTTAAAGTAGGGATAACCATAAAACAGTTACATTTTGATATGTTTTCCACATTTAGTTTTCCTCCCACACTACTTCTACCGTTTTCTATCCCAGTTCCTCTTAATTCACAAATTCCATTAGAAGCATTTTAACCAGCTTAAACTCGCATGGGGGAGAATAGGAATTACCAATTTCTGATCTTATTAAACACAGACCCAAAGAAGCATATGCATTCTGCCCATTAAGGAAGAAAAAAAGTTTAAGATTAGTTGATTTACCTATTTACCAAATATGTATTAAGCATCTACAATTTAGCAGCCTACTGCTGTTGAGTTATGAGGGGAAATATGCATTTAGATTATCTAAATTTGAATTCTGGCTTTATCACCCAACAGTATCAGCAAAAAGCCCTATAATGGTAATATCATATATTTACGAATTTAAATAAAAATCCAACTTTACCTAATTATATAATAAAATAGGAAAAGACACACATTCAATGGGAGTTATGCTCCTACGAGAAAGTGTTAAAACCCAGTGTTAAAAACCAAAATGAAATATTTTTGTAAAAAGGTACAATTATGCCATTTTCTGGCTCTGTTATTTACACGCTACTCTTCTCCACTGTGTACCTCAATAAAATTCATAAAACCATACAGATCCAAAAGAAACAATCCAAACAGATTACCTTCCACATAACACAAATTCTGATAGCATCTTGTTTTACCGTATTTTTCTTCTAATAAAATTAAAATCAAATCAGAAAAAGAGCCATTACCGTGGTGATATGCTACGTACGTATTAACTGTTAATGACTGCAATCAAATCAAGTTTTTACCCATAGTAATTTGACCATAAAAACAAAAAATCTATAGTAAGATTTAAAAACAAATATACTGTGCCAAATACAAACACTTACACTTCTTCGGTTAGAGGCCCGTGTTATTCTACCAACTTTATGGGAGGCTGTTTTCTCATGGTTATTTGAAGAACTAAAGGTATCAATGCCTGATGAGTAAGACACAAGCAAAATTAGGGTAGCTTAACATAAAGTCGTAAGAGCCGTAATTTTCTGGATACACTGGGTACTCTTATGGATACCCACCTTTGCTTTTAGCATAACATAGTATCTAAGCATAAATAATTACCAAGAATAAATTTTGAGATTCAAAAACGTGCTTTAAAATTTTAAGTTCCCTCAACACCCAGAAACCGTCACCACTTTCCACAGAGACAGCATATTACCCTAAGATAACAGATTAAATCATATTATAGGAAATACCATATTTTCACTGATGGCATCCATTTATCCCAAGCTACATTTTGTACAATAAAATTGCAATGGAGGGCATTAAGATGATCCTGAAAATAACTATTGTAATTTACAAAATTCAAGTAATTTTTCATCTGACCACTTTTAATGGTGTAAATGAAAGGAAGTATAATGTGTGTTAAAGAGCACACAGTCTTTAGAATATGATAGACTATGCTTCCAAGCTTAGCTCTAAGTTCGCACTACAGGTCTTGGATTCTGCACCCATGAACCTGGTTCGTGTTGTCAAGCTAATGAGAAGCCACTAAAGGACTCTGATCAAGGGGGAGAGACACGAATAATGGTTCCCGTCCTAAGTGCTTTTCCCATAACATTTGTCATCTAAGTCCTGGTTTGCTTTATCATGATCATAAAAAAGCCAGAGACCTTGAAAAGTGCATGTGTCCAAAAGGCCAAGTTAATGTTGGTGAACAGGTCTGGATACTGAAAAAAGACCCATACGATCCGGATCACTCAACAAAAGGAGCCTACTACTGATAATTAAGACTTGAGAGGGCAACTGCACTGCCTGCAGTGACTTGAAAAATGGCACTACCTATCTATGGAAGTTCAATGTGGGTGATTAAAAGGTATGAGACTTGGATGGGCAAGAGGCTTCTTAGAAGCTTTCCTGTACCATTTATTTTTTTTAATGTTTATTTACTTATTTTTTTGGAGAGACAGAGCACAAGCAGGGGAGGGGCAGAGAGAGAGGGAGACACAGAATCAGAAGCAGGCTCCAGGCCCTGAGCTGTCAGCACAGAGCCCAACATGGGGCTCGAACTCACAAACCATGGGATGGTGACCTGAGCCGAAGTCAGATGCTTAACCGACTGAGCCACCCAGGTGCCCCAATACTATTTGGTTTTTTAAACCAAACATGCATTATTATAATAAAAATAAAAATTTTTAAATGAATTAAGGAGATTTAGTTTCATATTGACACATACTGAAAATGACACTTGTATAAGATTAAAAAAAAAGTTACTACCTGAAAGAGTCTCAGAGATTGAAGACTTATTAAGAGGACTCAGAACGGCAAATGACACCTGAAGAGGTTCTATGTTTTCCTGAACAAAGAAAAACAAGAGCAGAAATTAGGCATCCTTAAATTCAGTGGACATATGTGCCCAAAAGAAAATAAGGACTTTTGTAGGTGGAATTGTAATAATCATAAAGATGAGAAATCAATAAAAGAGAAACAGTCAAAGCAAACAAAGATATTAGATATAAACACATTTTATAATATTTATCAATCTTTAATGAAACTATGTTTATTAACTACAATCCAACAAATAAAAATTAAACATTAAGTGAAAGTAGCCATAATGATCCACTAACAAGTTACTCTTTGGTTTATTTAAAATCACACATCTTAACTTTAAAATAAATAGGGCATTCCATTAATAAACACAACCTAACATTTCAATATTATTCAGGGGAAATTCAGAGAAAATGACACTATAAATGCAGAACCACATTGCTAGTATGATGGTAGCTGTTGGTTTCTCATAGAAAAAAACTTGTGACTTTGAAGAAACTTGTCTTTAATCATTAGTTTGGCATAGAGGTTTTTTTTGTTTTCCCCAGAAATGACCATATGGCTTTTCCTAGTTTAATGTGGTGCATTACAGCTTGTTTTTCAAATATTAAACCAACTTTGCATCTCTGGGTTAAATCTCACTTGGTCATGATGTAGTATCTCTATGTATTATGTTCATGAGGATACTGGATTATAGTGTTCTTAAAAATGTCTGATTATGAAATACATATTTAAAAGGAAAAAAAAAGAATGGAATGTTTACATTTAATGAATACACGTTTAATTCATGGAGTCGTGACTAGTGTTTTTAAATAGTTCCTAAAAATTCTGAAAACTGAAAAAAATCAAAAATAAAAAGATAATGTCTGACTACGGTGTCAGGTTAATGCTGACATTAATGAACTGGGAATTACTCCCACCTCCTCAATTTGTTTGAAAGAGTCTGCAGAATGAGCTCTTCCTTAAGTGTCTGGTAGAATTCAGTAGCAAAATCATCTGGACACGCAGTTTTCTACGTGGGAAGGTTCTGACTACAACTGCAATTTCTTCAGTTGATATAGGGAGGATGAGATAAGGGATTTCTTCTCAAGTGAGACTGGGTAGTTTGTGTTTTTCAAGACATAGGTCTAGTTTATCTACATTGTTGAATTTATTGGCAGTAAATTTTTCATAATACTTCCTGATTATCCTTTTATCTGTATGAGCCTTCTAATAATACCTGTTAGAATGTATAGTCACCGCTCATTCCTTATATTGGTAGTTGGGAGTATCTTCCCTCTTCCCTGAACAGTCTGATTACAAGTTTACTCATATTATTGTTTTAAGGCATAATCTTTTTATTTCAACGACTTTTCTCTATTGCTTTTCTTTTTCACTTCACTGAGTTCTGCATTTATCTTTATTAAGTCCTTCTGCTTACTTTGGCTTTAATTGCTTTTGTCAGTTTCTTAAAGTGGAAGTTGAGATCACCAATTTGTCTCTTTATGTTGAAATACAGGCTTTATTCCCCTCTAAGCCTGCTTTAGGTGCATCCCATACATTCTTGTTGTTGTTTTGTTTGTTGTTTAGGGTTTACAGGGTTTAGGGTTTCATCTTTAACTTACACCACTTTGCGTACAGGTTAAAAACCCCTCCCAGCTTCCATACCATGTTACTTTTGTTGTATATTTCACTAACTAGGTTATAAACCAAACAATACACTAGTTATTCTTGCCTTAAACAATTTTTTATAGAGATTAAAGTGTGCTACATTCACCCACTTGTTTATGGCATTTTCAATGCTCTTCATTCCTTTGCTAGATTTCCATCTGGAACCATTCTCTTCCTGATGAAGGGACTTCCCTAATGCTACCCTGCTACAATAATGAATTCTCTCAGCTTCCATATGTCTGAAAAGGCCTGTCCTTCACCTTTGTTTTGAAATATAGTTTCACTGGATATAGAATTCTAGGTTGACAAGTTTTTGTTGTTGCTATTATTTGGCTTTTTGCTCCAAGTAATTAAGTACGTCTTCAAAAGATGCTGCTGTGTTGTCTTCTGGCTTGCACAGTTTCTAATGAGAGTTCTACTGCTTCTCATATTGTTGTTTTTTATGTCATGTGTCTTTTTACTCTGGTTCCTTGCAGGCCATATATCACTGATTCTAAGCAATGATGTGTCTTTGCATACTATTCCATGTTTCCTGTGCTGGGAATTTGCTAGACTTCAGGATCTGTGAGTTTATCATTTTATCAAATTGGAAAATTTTCCAGCATTATGTTTCAAACTTTTTTTTTTTTCTGTTCTGTCTGATCTCTCCTCTCCTTTGGGACTCTAATTACATGTATATTATGCCACCTAAAGTTGTCCCAGCTTACCAACTGCTCACTTTTGCTCAGTCATTTTTATTCTTTCATGCAAAATAATTTCTATTGTTGTACCTTTAAGTTTGGTAATCTTTTCTTTTGCAGTCTCTAATGTGCTATTAATCTCATTCAACCTAATTTTCTTCCCAGAGATTATAATTTTCAGAGTTCAAGTTGGATCTTTTCTATATTTCATGTTCTTAACAAGCTCAATCTTTCCTGCACCTCCTTGAACATAGGAAAGATAGATTAAAAAAACTTTCAATGCCTCCGTCTATAAATTCTACCATATGTGTAATTTCCGGGTCTACTTTTATTGATTGATTTTCCTCTTTATTATGGGGGCACCTTTTCTTACACGTCTATTAGTTTTTAATTGAATGTCAGACATTTTGAAGGTAACACTGTTTGACACTGTGATAGAAAAGTGGTATCCTTTCAAAGCTTTTAAACTCTGCTAGGCTTTTAATCTAATTCTGTTCTACTAGTGAGGCAATACTCTCCTGAGTGTCTGATGTGCTGTGAATTATAAGGTTTTTCTACCACTCAGGTTGCTGGGAACACTACTACTGTCCCTCTGTGAACCCTAGGGATTGTTCCCTCTGTTCCATCTGGGTAGTCATTTCCCTGGCCTCGGGCAGTTTACTTACAAGTTCATGGTGACCAGTGCTCAGCTACAGATTCAAGTGAGACCCTTTGCAGATCTCCAAAGCTCTCTGTGCAGCTCTCTCCTCTCTGGTACTCTGCTATAAGCTCTAGCCTCCTACACTTTCCCAGACCCTAACTCCCATCCCCTCAACTCACGGAGACCACCAGGCTCCGCCAAGGTAAGCCCTTCCTGTGCAGTGGCCTGGCAGTCCAGCCCAGGCAGTAAATTGGGGCTCTCGTACAGCTTGCCTCACTTGTTACCCTCTCTCAGGGATTACTATCCTATGCTTCCTGATGTTCAATGTCTGAGAACCACTGTTTTGTGTGTTTTCTGGGGGGGGTTTCTTTTAGTTGTTTCTCATGAAAACATAAATTAGGTCCCTTTGACTCCATCTTGGCTGAGAGTGGAGTATTCTTATTTCAAAGTGTAATAGGCCAGGGAGAGAACGAATGATGGTCCCAATATAAAAATAGGCAATTCTTTAGAGAAGAAATTCAAATGGCTCACAAACGTATGAAAAATGTTCACACCTCACTAGTAAAAACTAGAAGTTTTCAAGTCATCTTTTTCCATTAAGCTATTAAAAAAAAGTACAGTTAATACCCAGGGTTTACAAAGTATGGTAAAATAAAACCATTTATACTGCTATTGAGTCCAGACTGGTACACTTTCTGGATGTTCACCAATATGTATCAAAAAGGTGAAACGCATTCCTCTTCTTTCATCCAGTAATTCTCCCTACAGAAATTCATCTGAAGGAAACAAGTGTATAGTTACAGCATATCAGTTCTAAGACTGGTGCTCTTTCACATCTTTCCTCCTCTGAAATCTGAGCGCATCTTACAAATTCATGGGGCGTCAGAGCTTACGGTCTAGCCTTCTCTCCTGGTGATACATAAAGCAACAGTACATCCTACAGTCCACAGTATTTCAGCTCCACGAAACATTCTATGTACAAGGAACCCTGCAAGTAGGAGACAGCAGGGAATAACCCATGCACTTGTCGGGATGAGCACAGGATGGGGCAGGGCAGGGCGGTGGGGGGGAGCCTACCTATACAAGTGCATTAAATTATACCATGACACATCTAGTCCATTTCATGATTTCAAAGCATAATTACTGTTCACACAAAACAGGTGAGGTCTGATGAAAATATAAACAAGTTTGCTCCACACTTTGCACACTTACAAGATTCTCCCCCTTGTCATCAAAATCTGGTTGTGATAACTGTGCAGGAACTGGTGATTGCTCGAGTGGCAGGGGACTGCCATTACTCAAATCCTTTTTGCGAACGGGTGTTCCTCCTTTACGCAACGGAGTATTTGCTGGCAAAGACTCATCAAACACCTCAGGGCTTAGGTCCTCTCCAAAAGTAACTCTCTTCCTCTTCCTGACATTTAGAAAGGCTGGCACTTTACAATTTTCTTGACCTTCTATAGATAATGAATGGGTAGATAAAAAATTAGGCTACATTTCTTATCTAAAGTACGTATCCTAGAATCTTTTAGCAGCTATTATTTGTATAATAGTAAATACTGTTTGTAGAGAAAAAAAATTCAAAATGGAAAAGGTAAGCAGTATTTCTAATTACAATACAGTAATAGATTTTAAAGTAAATTTTGCATGAGTATCTTGGAAGTTTACCAAATTGGAATATTAATTTCCTTTAAGTGTTACCATTAAGTACAAACGGGCAGATGAAATGAACAGACCAATTCTGAGACTCCAACCAACTGTTCATTCCCATGTAATTTCCAAAGCATCGAGGCATTTAGCAGATCATTGAAAATACCACATACTAGCACAGAGTTTTACAAGAAAATGGTATCCTCAGGCTTCCAAATAAGTGTGGATTTCTTACCTGTTGTTTGTTCTTTGCAATAGTTTGCAAGATTTGAGATTAAGCTCGGATGAGTCCCGTCATCACAGAGATTGTCACAGTGTTCCTAAACAAAATAAACATCAATGAATAATTTTACGCATATAAATGCACACTCACAGTCATTAGGAATGGTCACTTTGAACTTTCTTCTGCCAAAGGTAATAAATACTATGTAGTGTCGCAGATTACGTTTGCTTTCATAACTGTTCTGGCTTAGTGACATTAGCCACAAGAAAACCTGGACTCTCTTTATATTACTTTAGTAAATCGTATTTTAGGAGAAAATTAAAGAACAGAAATCCATAACATGGGCTGAATGCATTCCATCATTTTTATTTTTTTTTTTTAATTTTTTTTTTTAACGTTTTATTTATTTTTGAGACAGAGAGAGAGACAGAGCATGAACGGGGGAGGGGCAGAGAGAGAGGGAGACACAGAATCGGAAGCAGGCTCCAGGCTCTGAGCCATCAGCCCAGAGCCCGACGTGGGGCTCGAACTCACGGACCGTGAGATCGTGACCTGAGCTGAAGTCGGCCGCTTAACCGACTGAGCCACCCAGGCACCCCGCATTCCATCATTTTTAATCTAGCAAATGAAGTTAAGGAAAATATGAGTGGCTAGAGGTATGATGTACTATGGATGGTGTCAGATCAGGCTATCTATAGGTGTAAAAATTGCACAAAAACAAGAAAACAGGTAAATGGCATAATAGGGTGTTTTGTCTCTTAAGTATGGGAAACAGACTTTTTTTAAGTGTGTAAATCTCCTGTCCCCATTACTATATTCCTGATTTAGGAGCAAGGAAAGAAGGTAGTATCTGTCCCTCTCTGCTTCCCCAAGAGATTATAGAGTTCGTGAGGAAGGGACAGCGCAAGTCCTGAATCGCCAAACAAGGCAAAACTCAACACAGGGCCACTGGAGGGAAGCAGGGGAGTGCCAGGGCCGTGGGCTGCATGAGTCACCTCCAAACCATCATCTGCTTCCCAAACCCTGGACCAGTCCTTGTTCTCTAGAGCTGTTCATTTTCTCCAGTGCACCCATTCCAAAAGCCCCTCCTTCTCTAAGCAAATGCCCTGCCCCAAACAACCCTCCTTGAGCAACTGTCTCTCAAGTCCATTTCATTTTCATGACCAGGAAAACGCCCATTATTTGTGAAATAAGTGAACTTAGAAAATAAAATTCTTGTGAATTTTTACATTTGTTTGTAATCAAAACAACCGTGAAAATTAGCAAACAACTCAAAGTGTATACACCTACAAACTTTGGAGAGCTTAGTAAAAAGATCAATTATAAAAATCTTCACATAATTTTAGTGGTAGGACTGGATGTTTGCTACGTAACGTCGTTAATCAGTAAGAGTTGTAAGGATCATGAAGATGCTAAGCCTGTTTGAAAAGAAACCAAATACATAGGATATGAATAAGCAGCCCTGTATAGAGCTCTTCAACCAGAAAAACTGTTAAACAGTTAAATAACCACTGACCATAACTACGTCTGTAAATAGAAGGTACTACTTTACTTTGGCTTTAGAAACAGATGTGTAGGCAGGGTGCCTGGGTGGCTCAGTCGGTGAAGAGTCTGGCTCTTGATTTCAGCTCAGGTCACGATCTCACGGTTCTTGAGTTCGGGATTCTCGATCTCCTGTCTCCCTCTCTCTCTGCCCCTCCCCACTTGCGGGCACACACGCGCCCTCTCCCTCAAAAATAAATAAATAAACTTTAAAAGAGAAAACAGAAAAGAAAGAGATGTGTAGGCATGGGTATATATTTAAATGCGTACGGATTGGAAAAAAAATTACCTCTCGTTTGCCGGGCACTGGTGCTAATTTCCTATTATTATTCCACTTCCTCTGCTCAAATTAGCCATCCTTGCAGAGATGAAACCAAGGTACAAAAAAGGTTACAGAATTTGCCCAGCTCTTAAACTTCAGAGTCAGAGTTTGAAACCGGGCACCTGGACTCCAGAGCCCAGCCATTCAAACTTCTCACAGCATTTACAGCCTGGATTTTTTTTTTTTGTTTTTTAACATTTATTTATTTTTGAGAGACGGAGCGAGACAGAGCATGGGTGGGGGGAGGGGCAGAGAGAGGTGGGTACACAGAATCCAAGGCAGGCTCCAGGCTCTGAGCTGTCAGCACAGAGCCCGACGCGGGGATCAAACCCAAGAACCGTGAGATCATGACCTGAGTCGAAGTCGGAGGCTCAGCCTGAGCCACCCAGGCGCCCGCAGCCTGGATTTTAACATCAGATTTCTCGTGCTGTTTTAAACCAAAATGAATTTTTATTCCATTCGCTTTAGGACAAGTAGCTCTCAACTTACCTGCAGGCTTTCTAGAAACAGGTTAACAGAGGGTTTCTTTAGCACCGAACGAAGTACGAAGGTCTCAGAGGATGCAACGTCCCTCTTGCAGAGTGGAGTGACCAGTGACCTGCCTTCAGGAGTGGTGTCTGTGCTCACTTCCGTCAAGTTGTCAAGGGAAACAGCAACACTTGATCTTTCACCCTCTACACACTCAGCAACCTTGACTCCTTCCGAGTAAACACGTAAACAAGAGATGTAGAAGACATCTGAATCAGGTTGTTCCACACCAAAAACATCATGTATTTGCAAAGAGAATAACGTGCTACAAGTAATTCCACCCTAGGGGCGCCTGGGTGGCTCAGTTGATTAAATGCCCGACTCCTGCTGTCAGCTCAGGTTGTCATCTAACGGTCAGGGGATCGACTGTGTGGGGTCGTTGGGCTCTGCAATGACGGCGTGGAGCCTGCTTGGGATTCTCTGTCTCCCCCTCTCTCTGCCCCTGCCCCGCACTCATTCTCTCTCAAAAATAAATAAATAAACTTAAAGAAAGAAGGAAGGAAGGAAGGAAGGAAGGAAGGAAGGAAGGAAGGAAGGAAGGAAGGAAAGAAAGAAAGAAAGAAAGAAAGAAAGAAAGAAAGAAAGAAAGAAAGAAAGAAAGAAATTTGACCCTAATATATCCTGCTTGGGGAATGATATCTGGAATTTCATTTGGATATATAAAAAGAAGACAGAGAAGTGGCAATGGTCACAACTTGCTAACTACTGAGGGTAAAGGTAAGCGAAGAGTTTTGGCTCCCACGAATCTAAGACGGTGCTTGCAAAACAGAGCGACTGACTGTTAGCCTGCCTCCACTCACAACACCCAAGACTTACACCATAAAACTAACCTGAGTTGAACAACGACTGAGGACCAATTTTACTGCTGGAGTCAGAGGTATCTCAGGATGCAAGGGTGGTGGGAGGGAGAAGATGGGATGAGAAGAGGAAAGATTATCAAATCAAAACATTTATATGTTGTGTGTGCCTGCAAACAAGGCAAAGCTTCCTCCTGCAAAGTTTTTTTCTCACGGGAGTATTTCTTTATGACCCACATTTAACAAACATGTTGGGCCCTTTTTTCTAGGTGCTAGACCTAGACATGACAGGCACTCCTTTCTAGGTGCTAGAGATACAACAATGAATAAAACACACAAAGCCCCCGGGATACCTGGGTGGCTCAGTCGGTTAAACGTCCCAATTCTTGGTTTCGGCTCAGGTCACGACCGCGTGGTTCATGCGTTCGAGCCCTGCCTCAGGCTCCATGCTTACAGTGTGGAGCCCGCTTGGGATTTTCTCTCTCTCTGCCCCGCCCCTGCTCGCATGCACTCTCTCTCAAAATAAACCTAAAACCAAAACCAAAACCAAAACCAAAATGAAAACCCACATAAAGCTCCCACACTTTGGGGAACAAATAGACAGTATAAAAGATCTGGGAGGGGTAGAAGGTGAGAGGAAGCTATGGCTACGAAAGGGGGAGCACAGCATGAGGGTTCCCTTTGCTGGAACGGTTCTCTATCTTGACTGAAGGCAGTGTGGCCACATGAGTCTCCCCACGTGTTAAAATTACATGGAACTAAATATACACATAAATGAGTGCAAGTCAGACTGGTGACATCTGAAGAAAAGTCAGTGGATTGTATCAGTGTTAATTTCCTGGTTGTGACACCATATTACTGCTACCCAAGATGTCACCACTGGGGGACACTGGGGAGGGTGGACACTGGATGTCTATATTATTTCGTACAACTGCAAGCGACTCTACAGTCATCTCCAAATAAAGAGATAAGGTTAAAGAAATGTTTCGATAACGACAAGTAGTAATTTAGGCCTTTAAAGGAAATGATGTAGAAGTTAAGGGAATAAGGCAGGATATGGTGGGAGGGGGGAGCTGCTGTTTTGAGGTGTCTCAGGGATCCAGCAGGCATCTGGGTGAAGGGACGAAGTGAGCCACGCACACATCTAGGGAAGAACATTACATGCATGAAGCCAAGTGCGAAGATCCGAGATAAGAACGTACCTGACGCACTAGAGGGACAACAAGGCCGGTGTGGCTGGAACAGCCTGAGCAAGGAGAAGAGAGATAAGAAGCTTCCAAGAGAAGGCTAAGGACTGACCAGGCCGGGTGTGGGCTGGCTACTATTCTAGGTACAGCGGGAGGTCAATGAAAGATTTTGAGAAGGGGAATGATATAGTGTAGCTGTCATTTTAAAAGGAGCACCCTGCCCACCGTGTAGAAGATTCCAAAGAGGGAGGGGGACAGAGATGGAAGCAGGGAAATCACAGAGGAGACAAAACAATCCAGGCAAGAGAAGGCGGTAGCCTGGACCACAGTGATGATACTTAGGAGGTGGGAAATGGTTAGGCATTTGATATATTGTCAAGACAAAGCCAACAGTATTTGTTAACCGCACTCAAGTTTAACTTTTGAAAGGGAGGTGTCAAGGTAATGTCAAGGTTTTTGACACAAGCCAATTGGGTGAATGGTCAGTATTGTTTACGGAGATGGAAAAAAAACCGAAACAAACAAACAGATGAGCAGTCTCCGGAACGAGAAACAGTTAAGACCCATTTGAGTATGTTAAGTCCGAGATGTTTATTAGACATCCATGTGGAGACCAGAAAAGGCAGCTGAGCACTTAGGTTTAGAGTTCAGGGAGGACACCAAGGACGGGTATTGAAATTTTGAAGTCAGCAGCACAGAGACAGCATTCAAGGTGGTGGGAATGCCTACAATCACCTAGGGAAGTGAGTGTGCAGAGAAGTCGGGAGCACTGAACCCAGGGCATTCAAATGTTTAAAGGTCAGGATGGAAGAGAAGGAATAAAGAAAACAGACAAATAGGAAATGGCCAGGGAAATAGGGGGAAACAAGAGGGAATGAAGTCCCGATGCCCAGTGAAGAAATGGTTTCTCACAGGAGGACACTGTCAGCTCTGCCTGCCATGCTGAGACGCCAAGGAGAGGGTACATGGAGAGTGACTACTGGGATAGCAATGAAGAGGCTACTGGTTACCGAGGCCCATTTGGAGCTGCATCGAGACAGAATGGGAGGCGAGGGGACAGGCCCGGCCTGTTCTTTTAAGGGAGCTTTGGTACATTGGGGCGCCTGGGTGGCTCAGTTGGTTAAGCGCCGGCTTGGGCTCAGGTCATGATCTTGCAGTTTGTGAGTTCAAGCCCCCGCGTTGGGCTCTGTGCTGACAACGTGGAGCCTGGAGCCTGCTTCAGATTCTGTCTCTCTCTCTCTCTCTCTCTGCCTCTCCCCCACTCATGCTCTGTGTCTCTCAAAAATAAATAAACATTAAAAATTTTTTTTGTTTTAAAAAAGGGAGCTTTGCTACAGAGGAAAACAAGGAAATGGGGTTCTGGCTGAAAGGAAACCCCGGGACAAAGGCCGGTTTAAGATGGGAGATACTACAGCGCGTTGCATGTTAATGGGAAAAATGAACAACTCAGAAAAGAGGGGACACTTCATGCAGAAGGTCCTCAAAGAGGGAAGGGACCATACTGAAGGGGTTGGCCTTAGATAAGAGCCCAGAGGATCTACCATAACAGGAGGAAAGGGGCGGGGGGCATGCTTGTTCAGAGAGGCAGGAGGGTGTGGTGGTGAGTGGCCCAGGCCATTTGCTTCTGACATCTTTCCTTTTCCTGTCAATAGAAGCCACAGACGACGAAGGGGCACCAGGGAACTTTTATCTCAGTCATTTGTGAGCAGGGCTGCCAGATCTAGCAAATAAAACCGCAGGAGGCCCAGTTAAATTTTGAATGATATCTAATTATTTACATGTACGCATGTTGATATAAAAGAAAAACAGCACAGAAAACACACTTATGCTGAAGAATTATTTTTTGTAAGAAATAAATTATAAATACCTTAAAAAAAAAAAAAAGGAAGGGAAGGAGGGTTGGAAGCTTAAATGAAAAGAGAAGGTATGATTAAGGAACAGAAGGGACGGCCAGTGAGGCTATCAACGTCCGTAAAATTCATCTCAGATATATGGAGGGCAGAACAGAGTAGGAAGGCAGATTCACGGGCTGCATCTCCAGCAAGGTGGGTGAAACAGGGTGGAGAAGGCAAGGAGATCATGGAGGTATCATGTGGGTTCTCCTCTGCGAGCTCTCCTCTAAGTATTTTCTATCCCCTTTTACAAAATCTAACACCGCTCTGTGCCTCAGCCATCATGTTATGATTCAAATTAAGTCAGAGAAGACATACATTACAAGAAATGCTGAAGGAAGTTCTTTTTCAGGTTGAAGGTAAATGATACGAGAGGGAAACTTAGATCCTCAGCAAGGAATGGAGAACATCAGAAATGATAGCTATCAGGATAACCAGAGAAGATTCTGCTCCCAATATATAGGATTGGTGAAAGCAAAAATATTGTGGGATTTAAATACAGAGGGTATCTATAGTGTCAAGTACCATAAAAGACACAGGTGGGGAGATAGGAAATAGATCTATACAGTAGGTAAAGCTTCTATCTCCCCTAACACCAACTCTATTCAGGTTCCGGGACCCAATTCTAACATGGGGGGAAGGGAATCTCCCAGACAGACCACCAGCAAGCAATTCTCAGACACCAGCGGGGTGTCTAAGAATTCAACCCAATTCTGACACTATCCAGAGACAGCATCAGCTTCTGGAGGTGAAGGGCTCAGTTTTACAAGCGCATCCCCCATCTCCCACTTAAGATGCCAGTCACAAATCCTGGGCTGTCTCCTGTGCCTCTGACCCACCTGCTACAGACCAGAGGTTCCAACAACTTCCTCCTTAGACTTTGGATGCTAGTCACGAGTCCAGATTGTGACCTCCACTTCTGACAGCGTGGCTATCAATCAAGAGGCTCTCGGGACCTACTCCTTATGTTCTCTGAATTTGCCAGAGCAGCTCAGAACTCAAGGAAACACTTATGTTTACCAGTTTATTGAAGGAAATGATGAAGGATACGAATCACCAGCCAGATGAAGATAGGGTGAGGTACCCACATCTCCACATGTTCACCAACCCGGAAGCTCTCTGAACCTTGTCTTTTTGAGTTTTTATGGAGGTTTCATTACATGGCCATGACTGATGAAGTCACTGGCTGATTCAACCTCCAGCCCCTCTCCTCTCCTCAGAGATCAGGGGGCGGGGCTGAACCCTCCAATCACATGGCTGGTCCGCCCAGCAACCAGCTCCTGCCACTGGGTGGGGTCCAAAAGCCACCTTCATTAGTAATAAGACACCTATGTCACCTTCATGGCTTTAAAGTATTTTTAGGAACTGTGGATGAACACCAAATTTATCTGAAGGATGTATATTTGGTCATCCAAATATTTACTCATTCAAGGAATATTCATGTAGATAACCAATATGTATTTCTTCTTCATTGTTTTTTTTGAGCAGCAGGCAAAAGTTTATTAGACCATAAGATTAGAAAGGAGGAATAGGAGGAAAGCTCTCCATTTGAAAGTGAATGTCCAAGGACTATAGGCCAGGGTCCTTTTCTTTTTTTTCTTTTTTAATACATATAACTTATTATCAAGCTGGCTAACATACAGTGTGTAAAGTACTCTTGGTTTTGGGAATCTACCGATTCCCGTGTTCATCGCTTACATACAACACCCAGTGCTCATCCCAACAATTGCCCTCAATGTCCATCGCCCATTTTCCCCTCCCCTGCCCCGCCATCAACCCTCAGTTTGTTCTCTGTATTTAAGAAGTCTCTTGGGGTTTGCCTCCCTCCCTCTCTGTTTGTAACTATTTTTCCCCCTCCCTTCCCCCACAGTATTCTGTTAAGTTTCCCAAGATCCACATATGAATGAAAACATATGATATCTGTCTTTCTCTGGCTAATTTCACTCAGCATAATACCTCCTAGTTCTATCCACGTTGCTACAAAGGGCATGATCTCATTCCTTCTCATTGCCAAGTAGTAATCCATTGTACCAATTTGTATTTCTTATAAATCATCATAATGTACTGTCTTTTACCTGAAGTTATCAGTATTAATTCTAAGTAGACTGTGAAAGGTTAAGGATGTATATTACAATTGTAACTATGAACAAAAAAGATGCAAAAGGTGAGTTTAAAAGGTAATGGATAGGGGCGCCTGGCAGGCTCTGTAAAGCATGCAACTCTTCATCTTGGGGTTGTGAGTTGAAACCCCATGTTAGGACTAGAGATCACTTAATACATATATATGTATATACATATATACGTGTATACATATATACCTATATACGTGTATACATGTATATATGTATATACATATATATAACATGTATGATATGTATATATATAATACATACATATGCATATGTGTATACTATGTATAATATGTATATATAATATGTATATATGTATATGTAATATATACACTTATACATATATATATATTTTTTAATTTTTTTAATATTGAAAACAGATAAAAGGTAATGAATAAACGGATTTCCAAAAAGGAGATTTCAAATATATTCAAGAAAGACAAAAGGGAAACAGAGGAACAAAAAGCAGAAGAGAATATGCTGAAAAAACGGTATTTATTTACTTACTTAAAAATTTTTTTTAAGTTTGAGAGAGAGACAGCATAAGTGGGGGAGGGCCAGAGACAGAGACAGAATCCACACCGCCAGCACAGAGCCTAATGGGGGGCTCGAACCCAGGAAGCCGTGAAATCATGACCTGAGCCGAAACTGAGTTGGATGCTGAACTGACTGGGCCACCCAGGTGCCCCCCAAAAAAGGTAGATTTAAATCAAACTGTATCAATAATGACTTGAAAAGCTAATGGGCCAAACACTCCCATGGAAAAGAAGGGGTTTTTCAGAATAAATAAAAAAGCAAGACCTAACTATATACGTACGAGTTTTACTTCAGGGGAGCCTGGGTGGCTTAGTCAGTTAAGCATCCAACTTCTGCTCAGGTCATGATCTCTTGGTTCATGAGTTCAAGCTCTGCGATGGGCTCTGTGCTGACAGCTCAGAGCCTGGAGCCTGCTTCAGATTTTGTGTCTCCCTCTCTCTCTGCCCCTCCCTTGCTCATGTTGTCCCTCTCCGTCTCTCAAAAATAAATAAATATTAAAAAAAAAAGATTTCAAGACACAGGTAGGCTGAAAGTAAACCTAATACCTTACAGGTAACTTTCACTCAATATAAGCATACTGATTTGGGGGAAGTTTTGAATGCTGGTCCCTTTCCACAAACTTAAAAACCAAAAACAACATGTGCAGTGTTTTGTCTTACAAAATACACTAGTTAAGGGTTCAGAGATTCTGTTTTTTATAATGGATTTTACCAGCTTGGAAATATTTCATTGATTCTTACTGGTGGCAGTTCAAAAAAAATAAAAGTCATCTCTCATATAACAAGAATTCTGAAACATTTGTACTAGACTGTGAGCTCCTCAAATGGAGGGCACCATTTCAGTTTTCCCAAATTTCAGCATATAGGTAAATGCTGAAACATAAATATCCACTGAACAATATGTTTCAATGGGTGAACTGGCATGTATTAAGGAAAGATTAAACACTTACCACTTGAAGCTTCTGTGAGATCTGAAAGTGAAACAGACTCTTCAACCAAATATCCAGACTGCGTTAAACCAGATTCAAAAGATTTCTTGGGAGGAAAAAAATTAAAGAAATATTAAATCTTACTACTTACAGGAGTACTGAGATCTCTGTAAAGATTTGAGTAAGCATTACAGATTATCTGGAAATCTGATGTTAAACCAATCAATCATTATCTACCTAATGGTTACAAAATACAGGAATGGAACTAAAAACATCTGCAGCCTAAACATCCTACCAAACAAATTTCAGCTCCCTAGTAAAAGTTTATGGGACACATTTTTGTTGCCTTATTGTTTGAAGTCTACAAAACCGTATTAACTGATTCTAAAGAGAAAATTCTCAAAATTAACGCAGGATGTTATATAATTATTAATCAAACAACGGGAATATCAATAGCTAGGCTAGGAAAACCATCAATGGCTAGGACAGAAAACACACTCATATTAATGCGGAAACCATTTCTAAATCGTGGTGTGTGTCCAAACAATCAAAGTTCTGATGAGAAACGACTGGTTCTGTCAGACGATGATTTCATATCCGGGAGGAAAAAGCAGAGGGAGCAGAGATTGTAAGTGACTCCAAGATACAAATGAAACCTACTGGACCCTGAAGAATCTTTAATGACTATCAAACATTCATTATGCGGGTCCAGATAAGATCGAAAGGAGATGCACTGAATCTACGTGACAGAGAAGGTGCCAGGAATGTTCCAGCTCTAATGGTGTCAGGTGTCTCCTCTCACTGAAGATATGGGAACCTGCTGTATCACAGCACAACTAAAGCAAGGAAAGCCAGTGATGAGCTAACTAGCTTCCTGTCTACGTGTGAGTGAAGGTCAAGGATCTTCAATAGTATTATTTCACACTGCTTACCGTCTTTTGATAATCTTGACAGGTTTTAAGTAGTTATAAGCAACAAAAATCCCTCCAGCTACTTGGAAGAAGTAAGCAGAGCAAAGGGCAGCTAAACAGCAGCCTGCTTCCCAGCCGGTATTAAACCAGTTAGGTTTAATTGGAAATATTTCACTAATTCTTCACTAATTCTTATTGGTGGCAGTTCAACTTATTGGTGCCACTTATTGGTGGCAGTAAGACCCCACACCTGAGCCGCACAGCCCATATATAACCCTCAACTCATTCGCCAGTTACGTGTAAAATAATATGCTCCTACGTCTGCCTCCTCCAGCAGTCGAAAAGCTGCTCAAGGGCAGGACTGTGATTTCTCACCGTGGTACCACCAGTATCTAGAACAATTCCTCGGAAACAGAAGACCAGAAGGCTTAATACTTTCATAAAATGTTTTTCTGTAACCAAAAGCAACATATTAATCAAAACTGTCTAATAACCATTAAGCCAACAACAACAAAAATTTAGCAAGTAGGAAATACACACACACACACACACACACACACACACACACACACACACAGAGTACAATTTAAAACTCAGCTGCGGTATAGAAGTACAAGGTACCATAACTGAAAAAGGGTTCGTACAGTCTTAAAACCGCCTAGCCAGAAAACCAAAGCTTCATTTTCCTATGATTCTAGTAAGTGAATTACCTCAGAAAAATCTGCAGGAGAAGTTTCAACAGCACACATTGTGCCTGTATTAGGAGAAGGGGCTCTACAGGATATCTGGAGATCAACTGCGTCAGGGAGATTTTCATCAGAGTTGCTCTGAGAGGATATCCTTCGACGTTTGGAAGATAAATCTGCAGAGAACTCAAACTGTGGACACTGCCCAAGCCTTTCCTTTTTGGCTACGTATACAAAATAAAAACATTAACACAGGCATAAATATTTTTCTTTTCCTGTATCGTTTTAAAATTTCGTCGATAATGATTTTAATAAAATGTAACGCTTGAACCTAAACACTTTGCCAGTGAGAAGGACATTTTTCTATTCAGGAGAGAAATCTAACTGTAAGGCAAGAGAACATCACTACTAAACGGATAACAAACATTACTAGAGTTTTCTTCTAGACTTTAAAAAGGTACTAAAATACATTAATACACATTTCCATGTCTGTTATAGTATCTCACTCTATTTTAAAGTTTACGATGGACCCTTTCCTTTAGAGCATTTTAAAGGACGTGGTTATGTTCTAACACCGGTTCTGCTTTGACTACGTAAGATTTTATGAAAAGCCCAGACACAATGTGCCTCTGTTCTTCCTAGATACAAAAAGTGAATTTAATCGTCTGCAGAACTACAGCAATCATGGCCGTAAAATATTTGCAAATGCAGGTCACAAGAGAAAAATAGGTAAGTTACAAACTACAAATATAAACGGGTGCAGCAGAGTGGGTCAGGCAGATGAACTGGATGTGTCTTGCACATGGGGAGGTGCTGGAATGTGCTCGAAGGTGGTTCGAGAAACCAAAACCAAATCATCTGGAACCTTAGAGTGCAAAGCACCAGAGGAATGGCTGTGATGATTACGCCAATGCCAAGATTTTGTCTAATTCTGATGTTTCAAATGCTCTGTGATTGGAAAATCAAAAGTGACAGGCAAAAATAACCAAATGAATTACAACCTAAAGTTATGGTAAAGAATGTGACAGGCTATTAAGATGTCAGATTAGATCTATCTGTTTATAATATCGGGGTTCGGTGTTTGGCATTCGTAGAAATGCTTGCCAAACTTAATAATAAGCCTCTAAATATCACAGGTTGAATGCTCGCATTTGCCACATGCCTTATTCTGAAGATGAAACGAGCTAACTGGCTCTGACATGTTAACACTTAAAACTTAATAGCGGCCATGTGGAGACGTAGGCTCAGGAATGCCTGATAGCAAGTTTTTTCCAAGACAAACCAGAAATCTAAATTTTTGTATGAAATTTCCCAAATTTTAAGTGTTAGGCTCCATTTAAAAATACCGAGCTCTGCTCAGAAAAGACTGCCTTCACACTGTGGAACGCCATCTTTTTTATACCTCAGAGGCTCGTCTGAATCAACACAGAAGTCCAAACTGAATTCCTTCTACTCACTCAAGCCTGTTGTCGTGACTTCTCCTTCTGCCTCTGAGACTTCGGGAAAGTCAGTCATTTTTTCATTCTCCTTTATGCAGTGAAAAGCTGACTGGAAGGCAGACATTCGCTCTCTTAAAGAATTAACATTTCGATGCAGTACAGGACTGCCCTGTTAAAATAGAGATGCGGAGGGTATTATGGATGAAATCAAACAAGATTCTGTTTTCTAGGCCTGTAACCACTGGATCCAGAACTCAATACATAAAGACTTCCTGAAGATCAGGAGGAATAAATTAGCGTGTGAGAGTCTCCTCCCCCTTGAATCACGTATTTTCACTTTTGAGTATTTCGTGTGCAGCCATGATCCTAGCTCTTCCTCTGCTCCTTCCTTGGTTTTGAACCTGAGCAAAGAGGAACAGCTGTGTGGTATGTCTAGCCATGTTGTGACAGGCTGGTCAATACTGAGAGTCAGTCCATGCACATGACAAAAGTCCAGTGTAGGTGGGAAGCGCTTTAAAAAGGCACCTGTGCAAAACACATGCCTTCTTATTTGAGGGCTAAACACCTATTTAGAAGGATTCTTTCTGGGGAGCTTAAGGCCTCTCTTTTATAACTTAGAGTCCACAACCTGAGACAGCCTCAGCAAACCCAACTGGAAAGAGAAAGAAGTTTAGGACAAAAATGTTGGAAAGGCGAGTGTAAGCAATTATATGGAGAATACAGGAAAACACTGAGTCCTAGAGATGGGGCAAGGAAGAAGGGACAGAGGAACCTGCCAATTTGGAAACTTTACCCGACTTGCTAAAAAGAAAAAAAAAAAACACCGAAAATCATCTGCAGGACACATGATGGTCTCAATGCACCTCGTTCAATCCGAGCTAGTCTGACTGCTCATTTCCATCCGGACACCTGCCCCCCTGAAGGCCAGGACAAGACACAGATGATCTGTCGTAGCTCAGATACCCATCTTCACACTTATCCTCTCCCCAGCTAAATTCTCCTGATCTCTTGGGACCTTACTTCCTCAGAGCTGGAAGCCGGCCATTCACTAGAACTCCAAAGCCAAATGGTGTAAGCACAGGAGCTTTCTGGAAACTCTAACAGGGTTTCAGCCAAAGAGCCATCAAATGAAATTGACACTGGCAGCGACAGAAGTGCCAGATAAATCCAAGTAACATATAATTTAAGAGTTCTGTTTACCTATAAATTATTAAGTTCTCTGTCCAGGTTTTTCCCCCCCTTTATTATTTAGACTAACATATTTCCACCCACCCGGAGCTTGTAACAATTTAAAAATTACACCGACCAGCAAAAGTCAAGTAAAAAATTACCTCCCTTTAAGATATCATATGGAGAAGAATCAGTGAAAAGCTTGAAGCATGTTTGATGGTGAATCTGGTCACACACTTGATTCTATTCCCAGTTAAATACATTCACAAAGCCAACTGTTACACCATAACAATATTTTACATCCCAATATGATTGATGATGTAAAACCTTTATGACGTAAACAACACATAACACTCACACAAAGCTGGTGACCAACCCTTATCTAGGAGATACGGAAAAAATAAAGGGGTTATCCCAAAGTCATACAATTTGCCTCCAATGGCTTTTTTTTTTTTTCACACTCATAAGTGAACACGGTAGGGGAAGGTTTAATGTCCTCGGAATTTAAAGCACTTTGAAATGCTGCCTAAACAAATGAAAGTTTCCCTAGTTGGAATCATTTTTCTCTATTTCCTGATGGAGAATGGGAATATACAAAGTAAACGAAACATTCAAAATACACTGCTTCCTTTTTTCATGAATCTTGTCAGGAAACATTCCTCCTGTGTCCCAGATACTGTTCCAAGGGCTCAGGATACAGGGGAGAAATTATATTGTAGACTGAAATTCTGAAAACATATTAATGTAGTTTCAGGTACAAGAGGTGCTACGGAGAAGATAAAAAAGGAATGTGATGAAGTAAAAGTGCTGCTTTCGCTTGCATCAGGACGGCACTGTATCCCAAGCAGTATCTGAGTTGAAACCAAAACAATGAGAAAGTGCTGGTGGAGGGAGGATACTGGGGGAGAAAGGCATTCCGCAATAAGGAGGTAGAACAAGAACAAAGGCCTTGGGATGGAAGAAATAGGACGCAGCATAGAAAAACCCACCACGCCCAGGAAATGGAGGGAGATGGGGATCTGAGGCTAATGGTGGGCAAGGCTCAGATCAAGGAGGCTTCAAAGAAGGGGTCTGGGTTTAATTCAAGGCATAACAAAGCCATGGGAAGGTTTTAAGCGGCAGAATGAATGATCTGGTTTAATGTATCAGAACCACTCTGAGGGATGGTGGATGCATTAGGGAAAGGGGGAAGTAAGGAGACCAGTTAGGAAGTGGCACTTGGCAATCTAGGCAGGAATCACATTAGGGTTGTGGCAGGGGAGCCGTGGGACAGGTGGAATTACAGAAAGGTCTTTAATAGGCAACCAAAAGGTAGTGATGGGCTGGATGTGGAAGAAAGGAACCAAGGCAGATTGACAGATAGTTGGCCTGAGCCACTGCATGACAGCTTATACTAGGACAGGGAAGTGGGCTGGAGTTCCGGTAGGGAGTGGAACCCTAGAATTTGGCTGTGGCCATGTAATACTTCAAATGCTTATTAAACAACTAAATGAGGATGCTGAATAGGGAAATGTACATCTAGGTCTGGAGTTCTGGGAAGCTCTGGGCCAAAGCTTGACATTTTGGAGCCAACAGCTGATGCTTGAAGCCATGGGAAGGGATTAGGTTACCTAAGGAAGGCAAAGAAAAGGGGGCAGGAGAAAGCCCTGGGGCACGCAAGCATTTTTGAGAGGAAAATTGCAAGAAGGGGTGCAATCAGCACACGAAACACAGAGGGAATGACCAATGCCACCGGAAGAAAATTAGGTCTGTACAGAATCCCAGAAACCAAGTGAAGAAGTGTTTCGAGGAGGGAGAGGTCGAACACATCAAAAGCCGAGGAAAGGCTGAGTAAGACGCAAACTTAGATTTAATTTTTGTCCTGGCAAGGTGTAGGCCATTTGTGCTCAGTAGTGACGAAAGTCTTCTCGACTGAGTGGCAGAGACGAAAGTCCGACTGGAGCAGCCAGCAGTAGTAGAGAGGATGGGGCGGCAGGAAGGAGAGCAAGACAGGACAGACAACCTGGTCAAGGAGTTTTGCTGTGATGAAGAGGCACAGAAATGGGGTATTATGGAGGTCTAGGAAGAGTTCGAGAGAGAGATTAAGATTTGTTTGTACTAATGGCAAATGACCCAAAAGAAAAGGAGGGAAACGAAACCGGAGAAAAATAAGCTCAGAATGACCTATACGGTCATAGTAACGTAAACAGTCCAATAGCTACATCACCCAACAATTAGGAAGTTGTAGAGGGCAGAAAGTACGTATGTGCATGTATGATAAAAGGTGCAAGGAAGAAAGAAGGCTGATTCCCCATCATCCACAGTGGGAAGTCATCAGTTAATGCCTTAGCACCGAAAGATCAAGCAGTAGCTATCAGGCAAGAAATTAAAGGCATCCGAATCGGAAACGGGTAAAACCGTCACCATGTGCAGACGGCATATTAAATACAGGAAACTAAAGACTCTACCAAAAAACGGTTAGACTAAATGATTTCAGTAAAGCTGTAAGATACAAAACCAACATACAAAAATCTGTTGCGTTTCTATACGCTAATAATGAGCTAGCAGAAACCAAAATTAAGAAACAATTGCATCAGAAAGAATTAAACTAGGAGGAAGTTTAACCACAGGAGTGAAAGACCCATACAATGAAAACAGTAAGAAACTGATGAAAGAAACTGAAGACGCAAATGTATGTAAAGATATTCTATGCTCATGGATTAGAAGAATTTATATCGTTAAAATGTCCATACTACTGGAAGCATTCAATAGATTCGATGCAATCCCTATCAACATTCCAATGGCATTTACCAAGACATACAACAAACAACCCTGAAATTTGTATGGAATCACAAAAGACCATGAACAGTCAAAGCAATCTTGAGAAGAACAGAGCTGGAAGCATCGTGGTCCAATTTCAAACCATATTACAAAGCAATTGTAATCAAAACAGACATGCAGATCAGTGGAACAGAACAGAGAGCCCAGAAATCTATGTATGTATGGTCAACTAAGAGAAGACAAAAGAGCCAAGAACATCCAATGGGGAAAGAACGGTGTCTTCAAAAAACAGTATGGGGAAAACTGGACAGTCACAGGCAAAAACAATGAAACTGAACCATTATCTTACACCAAACATAAAAATGGACAAAAGACTTAAAAGACCTGGAAGCACAAAAACCCTAGAAGAAAATAGGTGGTAAGCTCCTTGACAACAGTTTTGACAATGGTTTTTTTGGATTTGACACAGAAAGCAAGACAACAAAGCAAAAATAAGTTAAGTGTTCCACATCAATCTAAAAATGTTCTGCACAGCAAAGGAAACCAACCATGAAACAAAAAGGCAACCTACTGGAGAGAAAATATGTGCAAATCACATATCCGACAAAGGGCTACCATAAAAAAATTATATATAAAGAACTCACATAACTGAATAGCAAAAAATGTTTAAAAAAGCAATTTTAAAAAGGGACAGAAAATCTGAATAGACCTTTTTCCCAAGAGAAGATACCGATGGTCCAGAGACACATGAAAAAATGCTCCACATCACTAATCATCAGGGAAATGCAAATCAAAACCTAATGAACTATCATTTCACACGTGTTAGAATGGCTATTATCAAAAAGAAATAAGAAGTGGTAGCAAGGATATGAAGCAAAGAGATCGCTGTGCGCTTTTGGTGGGAACGGAAATTGTCACAGCCACTATGGATACAGTATGGGGGTTCCTTGAAGGATGAAAAGTAGAACCGCCATATGACCCACTAATTCCACTTTTGAGTATTTATCCAATGAAAATGAAAACCCAAACTTGAGGTCACATATGCATCCCCGTGTTCATTGCAGCATTATGTACAATAGCCAAGATATGGACACAACCTAAGTATCCATCAACGAATGGATGAAGAAGACATGGTATGTATACGCAGGATTTTTCAGCCAGAAAAAAAAGAAAATCTTGTCACTTGTGACAACATAGATGGACCCTGAGACCATTATGCTAAGAGAAGTCAGAAAAAGACAAATACTGTGTGGAATCTAAAAGTTTAAAAAGAAAGAAGAAAGGAGCTCATAGATACAGAGAAGAGATTGGTGTTACCAGAGGCTACTTGGGAGTAGGCAAAATGGGTGAAGGGAGTTAAAAAAGTACAAACTTCCAGGTATAAAATAAGTAAGTCATGGGGGGTGTAATGCAGAACATGGTGACTATAGTGAATAATACTATATTATATACTCAAAGGTTGCTGAGAGTAGATTTTAAGTTCTCATCACGCACACATAAAAATTTGTAACTGTATGGTGATGGACATTAACCAGATTTATAATGGTGATCAATTTGGAACACAGTCGATCCTCGAACAACATGGTTTGTACTGCAAGGGCTCTCTTGTATGTAGATTTTTTTTCAATACATACAATTCTGTAAGTGTATTTTCTCTTCCTTATTTTTTAATAACATTTTCTTTTCTCTAGTTCATAGTACACAGTGCATGTAACATACAAAATATGTGTTAATCCACTGTGTGATCAGTAAGGCTTCCCGTCAACGGTAGGCTATTAATAGTTACGATCTTCCACAGTGTTGGGATCAGTGCCTCTAACCTCCACATTGTTCAAGGGTCAGTTGTGCATAAAATTTAGAATCAGTACATTACACTTCAATTTAAAGGAACTGCAAGGGGAAAAATAAGGCTGTTATTAAGAAATATGAAAGAAAATACCGAAGCAACAGCTACAAAAGTTGAAAATGAGAGCCTTGGGAACGGAAAAACAGAAAAAGCAACTGCATACTCTTTTTCTTATAAATAAATCCTAAAATCCTGAGTCTTTAAATAAACCATGTGCGTATGTAGTATTTTTACTTTTGTGAATTTTTAAAACTAAAAAAAAAAAAAAAAAAGTATCTGCAAGAAAACTTTCGAGTGTTAGGACACAGATCTAGATTGGGGAAGGATGAGCAGTAGACAGTACGGGTGTGATCAGATCAACAGTCTGGAGGCTTTAATAAGATGAGAGAAGTGTGAAGTAAACTGGAAAGATAAAATGTGGGTCAGAGAGGGAGGTGGGCTGAAAGGTCTTAAAGGTAATACACCAGCAAGGGACCACATGAGGGGATGGCTGACGTAGAGAAGATGGTCGCAGGAGCTATGGAAGTCAAGGATTGGAGACTGCCACGGTGTTGGACGATCATCCATGTGCTTGCTGAAATATTCAAGAATGAAAGCAAGAGTAGTGGAAGAAAGATGGAGCGCCATTTCCCCTCAACATGTAACTTTTCCTTTAAAGTGTTTTCTTTCTAAAACGGAAAGGTGGAGAAAATAAGAGGTGAACTATCTAAGCACACAGGGCCTTACGCTTTACAAAAAGAAAAAAAGCCCTACTAGTACATTTGCAGGACATTTTGGTGAAGTAGAACAAGTAACTAATATTATTTAGGCAGTCGATAAATTTGGTGAACAAGGTGAGAACTCAAAGAGTAGAGTCACCAAAGTTATTTACTACAGAGGCAAACCTCAAAAGGTCAAAGGACAGCACTGATTGTCCCTAAAACTGCTCCGGTGAAAAGCCCTTACTTTTAACAACGCTAGATACTAAAACTATATATTCAAGGAAATCTCTTAAGACATACAATCAGATGATACGGGTATGAGGTGTTTTGCTAGATATGCATATGTATATGTGCATACCCATCAGGAAAAAAACAGAAATAAACAGCAGATATGGAATGTCAACAAACAATGTCCACTGACTTAGGCCAGAGAAAGCTGAAACTGACAGGGACTCTTTAGGTAGGGCATTTTACAAACAGGAAAAAAGCAGACCTGCTTGGAGACCCCTAGAAAGGCTCAGGTATCTAAAAGCATCAGAGAATTTCTGAAACCAGGATCAAGGGCAGGACTCCAAACGGGAACACTGAAACTCTGTCCGTAGCGCTTGAACCCACAGATCTCTCCACAAATAACAAAGGACCCTGACATTTTGGAGGGAATACAGAAATTTAGGATTCCAGGAGACTGAAGACTCCACAAACAGCTAAGGAGGGTTTGCACTGAAAACAGAGGCCACCCAAGTCTTCTCGGTGAACAGTTAGACTTCCAGTCATTTTCTGCACCTGACTTCCAGAGTTCTAGGGCTCAGGTTTATATCCCAAGGAATTCCTTCCAGAGAAGACAGATCTGCCAAGAGCCAGAGGATTCTGACGCTTGGGAGTTCCTCCAATGAAAAAGTGGCCATGTCTACACAGAAATTCACCAGCTAACAAATCCAGACCACGCACACTGAGCTCCCAGTCAGGTTTTAAAAGTGTGTCACTTTTATTTTTTTTTTTAATGTTTATTTATTTTTGAGAGAGAGTGAGAGAGAGAGCACGCACGAGTGGTGGGTGAAGGGGCAGAGAAAGTGGGAGACACAGAATCCGAAGCAGGCTCCAGGCTCTGAGTTGTCAGCAGAGCCGGATGCGAGGCTTGAGCTCACGAGCTGTGTGATCATGACCTGAGCTGAAGTCGGACTCTCAACCGACTGAGCCCTCCAGGTGCCCTAAAGTGTGTCACTTTTAAACATGAATGGAGTCTCGAGAATCATCAGACATCTGAAGACCTGGGCATCAGACAGGAGACTGAACTAATCAGGGAGCAAAATGGAAGCTGGAGGAACAGAGAGCCTGCAAGGGGAGGAAGAAAACATCAATAAAAACACCAAGTCCACAATGAAAGATAGTCCATCTGGAAATTTTAATACCAAGAACAGATCTTCAAATGAAAAAGCAGGCCACACAAAAGACAGAAAATCAAAATATGTGTTGAATGAGTAGATGAATAGGATTCTTCAACTCTGTAAGCTAACATACAGTGGAGCAATGCCTTCAAAATTTTCATGGAAGATACGTGTCACCTGGATTTCTCTACTAAGACAAAAACCATAATCCAAACATGCTGGTCGAATAAACTTAATTAGATATGCTGAGGCTCCAGAAAAATGAGACAGTAAACCAAGAAAAGAGAAAGATACAAGGTCAAGGAAAATCCAAACAGAAGAGGAAAAGGAAATCACTAAGGATGGTGAAAGCAAGTCACAAAGTGACAGCTGTCCAGCAGATCCAGATGACAACCAAGCCCACAGGAGACAGAGGACACCGAGGAACACAGAAAAGAACCCATAGACTCTAAGGTTCACTGATCTGTCAAAGTTTGGGGATGAGATTAGGTAATAATTTAAGACTAAACCAAAAAGTAACAAAAAGTACTTATTAACTAGGGGAAAAACAAAAATTGTGTAAGAAACAGAGCCGTAACATACTATATAGCAGTTTGTGAACTATGTCTACATGGTTAAATAATGCACATTAAAGTCTAACTTCAATAAAAATTAGAGTTGTACTGGAAGGCTGGAGAAAGGAGACAGTGTTAGCTATGGCTAGGATGTGTAAGAGAGCAAAATCCTCATTTTTCACAGAACGAACTACAATGATAGTAAATCTAAAGCATGCCATGTTCCAGGCACAGTTCTAAGCACTTCATTATTAATTTACTCATCCTCATTAAAAACCTTACTATTATCACCCCCATTTTATGTGTGAGAAAACTGAGACAAAGTAAGTAACTTGGGGCACCTGGCTGGCTCAGTCAGGTAGAACATGTGGCTTTTGAGCTCAGGTTGTGAGTTTGAGCCCCATATTGGGTGTAGAGATTACTTAAAAATAAAATCTTAAAGAAAAAAAAATTAGGTAACCTGCCAGTTACATAATTAATTATAATTAATAATAAAGCAAATAAAGCAAAATAATAAAGCAAACAAAGCAAATTAATAATAAAGCAAAGAATCAAACCTCAGCAAATAGCTCCACAGTCCACGTTCGTATCTACCTGAACAGTTCTCAGAACTCTCTTAAAAACTGAGAACACCACAGACTCTCAGTTCAAGTGCATATCAAAGATCGAGTATTTTAACAGCCTTTTCAGAATTGTGGCTATTCCACCTTTAATGCAACACAAAACTCAACACAGATTTCCTAAAGGTTAGTTGCAATGTCAAATATGAAATCCTATCAATGAAATTTTCATAGTCTGTTATGTTAAAATCTGTGAGTCTCTTGCAATTTGAGCGTATATTTTGCATGCACTGGTCATGAGGAAAACACCGGTTCACTTAGTTATGCAGATCTTCCAAATGTTAACACCTTTTATTATTCAATATCAAAAACTCACATTCATTAATATCCCCACTGATCTTATCAGAAAAGTGTAGCTACTGGGAAGTTCTCAAGCTCATGATGCTGAATGTAAGTTTTCCAAAATTCTCATTTTCTCCAGAAAACACTAGTTTTTCATCAGTAAGAAACATTTCAGCTTTTCCTTGAAGTGGCAGGTTTGCTGTTCATTTTTGAGAAAATGTTCACCTTCCCAAGTCTAACGAACCATGATGTCAGTCAGGCATTCTTTTCAAGTAAAGATGATAGACCATAAAAAAAGCAGTCTGAGTTCAGCTCCTAGCTCAAAACAATTACATATACGAGCTTTTTCAAAACATCCACCAAACTTCTGTATGTCCTTTGGAAGTGCTTGACGCATTCTTCCCATTTCAGCACACAGAATACTCAAGGGTGGAGAATTAACAAAACTTGTAGTTTTCGGGGCACCTGGGTGGCTCAGTAGGGTAAGCATCCAACTTCGGCTCAGGTCATGATCTCACGATTTGTGGGTTTGAGCCCCTACGTCGGGCTATGTGCTGACAGCTCAGAGCCTGGAGCCTGCTTCATGTTCTGTCTCTGCTCTCTGCCCCTCCCCAGCTCACGCTCCCTTTCTCTCAAAAGTAATCATTAAAAAAATAAAAAATATGGCACAAAAATAGACACTAAGCTCAATGGAACAGAATAGAGAACCCAGAAATGGACCCACAAACGTATGGCCAACTAATCTTTGACAAAGCAGGAAAGAATATCCAATGGAATAAAGATTGTCTCTTCAGCAAGTGGTGCTGGGAAAACTGGATGGTGACATGCAGAAGAATGAACCTGGGCCACTTTCTCACACCATACACAAAAATAAACTCCAAATGGATGAAAGACCTCAACGTAAGACAGGAAGTCATCAAAATCCTCGAGGAGAAAGCAGGCAAAAACCTCTTTGATCTTGGCCGCAGCAACTTCTTACTCAACATGTCGGCGGAAGCAAGGGAAAAATAAAAGCAAAAATGAACTATTGGGACCTCATCAAAATAAAAAGTTTCTGCACAGCCAAGGAAACAATCAGCAAAACTAAAAGGAAACCGACAGAACGGGAGAAGATATTTGCAAGCGACACATCAGATAAAGGGTTAGTATCCAAAATCTATAGAGAACTTATCAAACTCAACACCCAAAAAACAAAGAATCCAGTGAAGAAACGGGCAAAAGACATGAATACACACTTCTCCAAAGACATCCAGATGGCCGACACATGAAAAGATGCTCAACATCACCCATCATCAGGGAAATACAAATGAAAACCACCATGAGATACAACCTCACACCTGTCAGAATGACTAACATTAACAACTCAGGCAACAACAGATATTGGCAAGGGTGTGGAGAAAGGATCTCTTTTGCATTGTTGGTGGCAATGCCAACTGGTGCAGCCACTCTGGAAAACAGTATCGAGGGGCCTCAAAAAACTAAAAGTAGAACTACCCTACGACCCAGCAACTGCACTACTAGGTATTTATCCATGGGATACAGGTGTGCTGTTTTGAAGGGACACATGCACCACGATGTTTACAGCAGCACTATCAACAATAGCCAAAGTATGGAAAGAGCCCAAATGTCCATCAATGGATGAATGGATAAAAAAAGAAGTGGTATATATATACAATGGAGTATTACTCGGCAATCAAAAAGAATTAAGTGTTGGCATTTGCAACTGCGTGGATGGAACTAGAGGGTATTATGCTAAGCAAAGTCAGAGAAAGACAAATATCATATGACTTGACTCATATGAGGACTTTAAGACACAGAACAGATGAAGATAAGGGAAGGGAAGCAAAAATAATATAAAAACAGGGAGGGGAACAAAACAGAAGAGACTCTTAAATCTGGAGAACAAACAGAGGGTTGCTGGAGGGGTTGTGGGAGGGGGGATGGGCTAAATGGGTGAGGGGCACTAAGGAATCCACTCCTGAAATCACTGTTGCACTATATGCTAATTCAGATGTAAATTAAAAAATAAATAAATAAAATAAAAAATAAACATAACGTTCACTGCATCATCACGGATATTAAGCGAACCTGGCATCATCGCCTCCTGTGAATGCTTAGCAGGATGGACTAAAATGACAGCTTGGTGCCATCAATTTGACCCACCGTTGCTCCTGCACTGTGAGCACAAACATCAACCTAGTGGAAAAAGGCAAACACCTCACCGCTATCACAAAAAAATGTTTTAACACCTTTGACCTCTTGAATGGGACTCAGGGATCCCCAGGGATCTGCAGATAATCTCTGAGAACCACCGGGCTACATAGCCTCACGCATATATAGTGTCCAAACACTGAAAAATAAACAAGCGGTAACGTACGTACATTTTAAAAGCAGAAGGCCAGTACCAAAAGAGACAAGTAGTTGTCCTTCCAGAAGGGTAAACCTTAACCGTGTCTTTCATAGTACCTCTTGTACGTTATTTCACTTTTTAGAAATATACATTATTCTGCTAAAAATGTGCAAAAATATCTATATCCTTCCCCATCAGCAGACAAATAAATCTCTCCCTTTCACAAGGTTATCCCCAATATATTTTGTCCCGGGGGGGGAACTCTTACCCCTACATGCCAATATGCAGTGAGCAAAAAAAATTAGACACTTAGAAAGTATTAAATAAAAAAGCTTGAAAAATACTGCCTCGCCTCATTATAGAGAAGAACATTAACTGGGGAGCAAAAATCTGCAAAATAAAACAGCCCACCTAGAAAACCATTTCTACCCGTTTTTAACCTAATTCTTGATGTGCCCATGTTCAACATCCCCATCAATGCTAACTGAATGATCTCTATAAGACACAGACAAACATTATCTCCCCAGACCCAAAACAGATGAGACACACAAGGTAGAAACACTGTGCAAAAGCTTTGTAACAGAGCAAAACATTCTCCCTGGAAGAACTCATGACAGAACTTGGAAGAATATCATACCAGAAAAGGGGAATTCTGTGTCAAAGATTTCTCCACGTTCTTTAAATTCCGCTGCTGAGCAATGAAACGAATAAGATGGTTTGTTTCAGGGGAGCCCCGAGCACCAATTGTAGAGCGTCGTCTCGATTTTTTCAGGGAGGATGGTGACTTTCCTATAAAGAAAACTCATTAAAATTGGAACAGAACAAGGCAATCATCAGTAATCATGTACTGAATTCCCTGTGATATAGCAGCCTAAGAGAGCAAGATAAACACATTACAAAAATCTAAATAGATAAGGATAGACGAAATTATTCACACTCAAGCAGTTGGATGGGGATCTGGTTTTGTCTACTGACTTATTCCACACTTCCCAAAGTGTCTGACACATAGAAAGCACTATTAGACAGCTCTGGAATGAATATGTGAACACATTTTAATAGTTGTCATTTTTGTTTCAGATTTCCTGCACACAGGGACGGGTGATGGCTTGCTCTGGACTAAGAACTTCTCATTTTCTGGAATTAGTCAGTCTTCTCCCCAAGAACTGAAAGGAAAGTTCTCCACTTAGGCCAACGTACTCTCACATTCCCACTTCTTCAAGATGATTTATTTCTCAGAGACACCTATCTACCTTGTACACACTACTCTGAATTCTGGCCACATACTGAAGAGGACAAAATAAATCTAGTTTTGTTGTTGTTGTTGTTGTTTTTAAGGCCTATGAATAATGTTAAGAAAGGAATATAGAAAGGCATGTTACCATGATCTTGTCTAAATCATGTATTATCTAGCTTAGTGCCCTGTGACTTTCCAGTCTTCTGCTACCTTCCATTTCTAAACGCCGTTTTCCAATCTAATCCCATTTCCGTATTTATTTCATCTCCAGCAAAATCAGACTCCACTGGTGAATTTCATTTCTACTCCTACAAGATTAGCCCGAGTCAATTTTCTGTTTGTGCTTTTGAAAAGAGGCATTCCCCAATCTTTCTTAATTACTCTTCAACATTCTCTTATTTTTGCCATGCATGAGCATAAAATTTATTACTATAGTCTATGTATTCCTATATCCCATGTGTCAGTCACATAGTGTTCACAGCCATCTTTTCCAGTTTGAGCACAGAGCACACTTCTGAACATTATCAAGCTGGATGCCCTGGGACTCTGATATTCTAATATGCTAAATGCACTGTGCATATTCACAGAAATCTTCCTAATTGAACATTTGCAGAGTCAAAGTAATGACATAGAGAAGATGAACAAAACTAACTTATGTAAGTTATTTTTTAGCTTTAAAAGCACTGCAATACAATGACAACTTCTCTTACCTGAAGAGTTCTTTACAAAGCTTTCAGGTGTAATTCCCAGCTGCTCTACTGTTACTGTGGAAAAGTCCAAGGGTGACTTAAAAGTATCTGGTGTGCAACCATTAGGAGTCCCTTCAGGCGCATGCTTGTGAGGAGTTACAAGCTTCCCATTTCCCAAAATTAAAGAGGTACTTTCTGAAACAGACAACATATTGTGAGGGCAAAATATGATGAAAACAAATACCTAACCCTTACGTTTCACAAGGAGGCAACAGATCACTACATACCAGCACCAGGAATAGCAGACTCGTTGATTTCAAGAGGTTCGCTGTCTTTTGAGTTGGTATCCATCTAAAAAAAGAGAGAGAGAAGAGAAAAATAACCCCATCCCCAATATTAACGTGACTCAATCAAGATCCTCATTCAAGACTGAATTTTAATGCAACCTATACAGGCATGAAACTAGATGCCAAGAACGTATTTTGAGAGCTTTTAAAAAGAGCAAAGGAGGAAACTGCTGTTGGGGAGGAAACCAACAGATCCCACACTAGAAGCCATGGCTTTTCAACCTTGGCAAACATCTGCAACATCTGGGTACCTTGTTAAAAGACACAGCTTTGCAGATTCCCAGAAATTCTAATTAAGTAGGTCCGGCTGGGTTCCAGGAAATCTGAATTTTAGAAAGCACACGGGTGACCCGGCTCAGGTCACAGGAGTGGACACAAGACCACTATCTCCAGAGCAGAAGTACAACACGCTTCTGAAAAGCACGCCCCAAAAACAGCTCTGCTGCATCAGGCTCCTTGCCCTACCTCTCACTCCCGCAGATCGGCTCTCCCAATGGGTTTATTTGAAACGCTCTACCGCAGGTGAGTGTCTTGCAGGTGTTGACGGTTCGCTCGAGAGGGCAACTACCGGCCACCAAGCGGGTCGCCGGGGGCCGACTTGTCCAGGGCGCCAGCACTCCGACACCCAAGGGCGCACTCCCTACCCTCTCCACCGCCAGGCCGCACCCGCCGCCCGCCGCCTGATTCAAACCGCTGGCCCCGCCTCCCGGCACTGGCGTTACTCCGCGAATCTCTACGCCGCCGCTGCCCGCACGTGTCCACGCGTACCTGGATCTGCCAGGCCTCTTCCTCGCCGTCCCAGGACCAAGAGCGGCTTCGTGAGCTGGAGAGAAGCCACCACTAGCCGCGAGTGACGCATCGACGAGAGACACCGGCGCCTAACCTGTATCCGCAGGGACTACATCGCGTGAGCGTCTCGCGGAGGAACCCCTCGGTTAGTGCTGGCTCCGCCCCCCATTTTCCAATTGGATACTGCAAACTTCGAAAAGAATCGTTGGACCAATCCTGGCAGAAGGACGGGCGGCCCTTACCCAATCACTCAGTCCCGACGCCAGCCGTTTCGCCCGTGGTTTGAGCGAGTTGAGGGGGGGGTGGTGCTACTTGGATGGGTCCCTGCTAGTGCTCCACCTCTTTCCTTCAAACCCCGCCTCCCTATGCAGATGAGCTCTACCTGGTGTTGGGTTTGCGCCTGCTCAGTAACGCTTTGAGCCGCCGTTCGGCTTCAGGTTCAGCTGATTGGCTGATAACCCTTCCCGTCTGCCAGACTGCAACCTCTCTTCCCTCCCTCCACCTGGGCTGGGTTAGTATGAGCCCACCCAATGAAGGGCGATGATTGGTTGAGTTCTGGCCGGCGCTGCCTCCCGATTGGTGGAGCTTAGAGTCAGTCTGGGAAAGGTGGGGGAAGGGTCCCAGGCTGACTGAGGAGCCCAGGGGCGGGGTGGGAAGGAGGACCGGCCAACCCTGGGGTGTGTGACCGAGAGTGCTTGCGAGTGTGTCTCCGTAAGAGAAGGAAGGTGGCGAAGGGAGGAGAGTCCGAGTGGGTGGAGGGAGGGGTAGGGCGGGAGAAGAAGAAGGTGGGAGGAGAGCCAGGTGGGAGGGTGGCGACTCACTCAGGACCCAGTGGGGGCAGCGCGATGAGGCGGGTGACCCTGTTCCTTAACGGCAGCCCCAAGAACGGAAAGGTAAGGGGGTCGGGAGGAGGCGGGCCGGCTGTGGGGGGCTAGGGCAGCGGAGCGCGGAGCGGGCTGGCAGGGCAGAGGGCTGAAGTTGGGGAGAGGGGCTGGGAGGTGGGCGTGCGCCGGGGGTGGGGGCGTCCAGGAGGTGAACGTAGGGTCCCCGCGGCCTCCTCCCAACCCGCGGGATTCCTAGCCCGAGCCTGCCCTTGGGCTTTCCGGCCGTCCTGGGGAGCAGCGCAGGTCGGCTTGTGCTTTAGCGTTCCCACGTCCAGGTGTGGGTCCTGGAAAGAGGAGGACTCGGAGGGCGTGGGGAGGGCCGCTGTCACCTGAGCGCTGGGTGCTGATTGATGTTCCTCTTGCCGCCGCCTCCCCGAAGACCCCGCTGCCCCCCACCCCTGGCTATAGAAGGTGCTCGTGGCCACCTTCGTGCTGAGTAATGGTCTGCTCCAGAAAGTGGTGGTTAACAACTAAGGCGGGCACGGAAGCCTGATCAGGTGGAAAAAATAAAAAACAAAACAAACAAAAAAAAAACAAAAAAACGGTTTATCGGTGGATAAATAAGATATTCTTTTAGGTCGAAGAGAAGATTGAAAATTAGGGACATTTTCTTGATGGTTCCTACCTTTCTCTTTTAGGCGCCCCCAAGCCCCGCCGCCGCCGAACTTACTCACTTTTTAATTTCGCCTTATTTTAGTTCCTTAGAGGACCGTCACAGTAGACCGAAATGGATTGATTTGACATCACAAGTTGCTGTGTTAGGCCTTTGTTGAGGGTGTGGTACTAAATATTTTTTTCCAAGGCTGGAGCAAGCCAAAATGAATCCTGTTCCTTCTCAAGCCTCTTGCCCCACCCATGAAAGTTGTTCGGCTTCTTTGGAAAATTTGACTGTTCAAGGCAGACATTTATGATGTGGCTAAGTGACATCTAGAAGTAACTATGCCTTAGAGTCTAAGACGAAGGTAAATTGGCCTCATTGTATTATTTGTCAGAATACAGTACTTTGTTTCCTGCATATTTTGGAAACAGTAAATTTTTAACTAGTGTATTTGTGCCCGGGTATGAAAAATGGCTTTCCAACTACTCCGAAATTTTAAAATAAATCTGCGCTAAAAATCTGAAGTACGGTCTAGTTTGTTGACTATAATTTTGCGTTATTCTGGTTTTAGAGATTTAACACATGAAAACAACTGGCATATATTCAAGTTCTGGAGTTTTCATGAATGTTACTTGCAAATATATTTCACAAGAGTTCTGTTATTTCTGACCATTAACTTTTTATAAACCTGTTTCGTCTGCTGTTAGCTGCTAATAATCTAAAACTTGTTACTGGAAGAATTAGTATATCCAAACAATTGTAATATGTTCTCAAAAACAGACCTCTGATGGACCTTTTTTTCCCAGCATCTCTGCTTTGTCCCTCCCTGAAAGACAAGATGTTTCAACTCAGCCATAAATATTTAACTATGCTCTAACTCTCCTCTGAAACCACTGAATTTTGTTTTTTCAAAGATCGTCTGTGTTAGTCTTGCCGTGTCTTTTGCAGCTATCTAGTTTTGACTAGGTTAGATTTTTGGATTTAAATTGTATTTATTTTAAAAATATTTTGATAGGGAATCTCAATAGGTTAGAAAAACCACATCTCGATTAAATAAAGATAAATATGTTTATGTTGGGAAGATCAAACTAGAAAGTACTTGTATAAACTCAATATTAAAAACAAATCAAACCATAATCCTTACTACTTAATTGGAAAACATATTCTATGCCAAAGCTCTCCATGTTTCCTTCTCTCTCTCTTTCCCCCCAGCTGATTAAAAAAATACTATAATTTCTCTTATTTGACAAAAGATAGCAGAATAACACGTAACAGCTGGCGTGTTGATGTAAATCAAGCGACTATATTTAGCCAGGATTGGCGTGATCATGACATGATGTTCACGAAAAACATGCTGAAACAGAGCACCCCTGTTAGAGTTTGATTTCCCACCTAGGATTTGGAATATCTGTGTCACTTTCATTATCTCCTTATTTACCTAGCTTCTAGTTTTGCTTCCTGGCCATAGGACTAGTCTGTTTTTTCAAATAAGTTTCCCTTCTATAAAGCTTGTTCAGTGGTTGCCAGACTGGGCCGTAAAGCCCAGGGTTGGAGAGGCCAGGGAGTTACTGTGGGGAAACACGTCATATGCTACTCTGACTTTTCTGTATACTGAATCAACAGAAGTGTTAGCTGGTGAATGCTTTGATGTAGTTGTAGAGAGGACATTGCATTCTCTAAGTGCTTTCCAAAAGAGTGAGATAGTACACCACAGAGGGTGTGCAAGAGGACCCGCCGGTATTTAAGAAGAAATGCTATGCTTTCTATTTATACTTAAAAATATAAAGTCATATTAAAAGTTGGTTTTTCAATCTATAAAGCACACGTGCTTTCAACCACCGAATATCAGGTGGTTTCAAGTCTTCTGAGAGAGGAGAGTGGGTTCATATGTGAAAACTTCCTTCACTGGTTGGTTCGCTTAGGCATATTGTGATGTACTGAAGCACACGTGCTGGGTTAAGATGTGTATTATCCAGGTTTTAACTAAATTAACCTTCACCAAAATGCCAAGTGGCTTTTTGTTTTTAAATGTTTACTTATTTGAGGGGCGCCTGGGTGGCTCAGTCGGTTAAGCGTCCGACTTCAGCTCAGGTCGTGATCTCACAGTTCGTGGGTTCGAGCCCCTCATCGGGCTCTGTGCTGACAGCTCAGAGCTTGGAGCCTGCTTCCGATTCTGGGTCTCGCTCTCTTTCTGCCCCTCTGCTGCTGGTACTCTGTCTCTCTCTGATTCCCAAAGTTAAATGTAAAAAAAAAAAAATGTTTTAATGTAAAAAAAAAAAAATGTTTATTTGAGAGAGAGTGAGTGTGTGAGCAGGGAAGAGATAGAGAGAGGAGAGAGAGAATCCCAGCAGGCTATGCGCTGAAGGCACGGAGCCTCATGCAAGGCTCCATCTCAGGAACCATGAGATCAGGACCTGAGCCAAAAATCAAGAGTCAGTCGCTTAACCAGCTGAGCCACCCAGGCACCCCAAAATGCCAAGTGGCTTTAAAAGATTCCTTCAAAGAAGCAGCAGATTGAAGACTACTAGTTAATGTGGACACAAGTAGCAATGAGAAAACGGTAGAGCAGATATCTCCCAATAGAAACTACGAAATTAAAAAAAAACAAAAACTGGATCTCTGGATCTGAGAAGTCAAAAAGTGCCGAATTTTAAAGACTATTTTAAAGTCCCAAATGATAACTACTATTAACAATAAGCCACTCCCTAAGTGTGTATTGTTCGTGGAAACATTAGCCAATGATGAGGTCATCCCCATTAGCAAGATGTTTAAAAATACTTCCCAACATACGAAGACAATTTCAGATGTTTTTCTTTTCCTTCTTCCTTCCTTGTTTGTTTTCATTGTTTAAAGTCAATTTTATATTTGCAGGGTTTCATTCAATTTAATGATAACTAGGGGATTTTTCCTCGCCGACTCCATACTCTATGTTGATTAAAAAATCCTCATTTGGGAAATCATATTTTTTCTGCGTGTGGCATAAACTTTATAAAATAAGTAAATAAACATATAAATGTTTGAGCACATGCCCAAAACTGTTTTACTGATGGGGTACATAGTCAAAAACATTTGAAGGCCATGATTCTAAAAAATTGGGATCTTTAAATTTTAGGGTTTTTTTCAATTGCTCCAAAAGAATCAGTTGCGCTTGAACCCTTTCCTCCTTTCTCCATATGCCTCAGAATTTCCATTTTTCTCTTTTTAATATTCCCTGCAAATAGTTGGTATAAGGAATTCGAAATGACGGCCCAAACACCTGAATGTAGTGAATGGCTTTGGAACAACCTGGCATCAGTTCAAAATTTCTGTACATCTTGAACATAAGTTGCTTATTTAAACTTCAGAATATTCAGTAATGGGCTGTGCAAGTTGTAAACCTTTCGTATACCTTATTCATTCATTCAGCCAACACTTCCTGAGTACCATCTTCTATGAGAAACCATGTCAGTTCACTGCAGACATAGTGGGATATGAAATAGATCTTCTGTACTGATGTTTACAGTCCTGGCCCAGGACGTAATCGTTTTCCTTCTGGCTTCGATATTAGGTCACAAATGTGTTGTTGGTGTTGAGTATCCAAATTTGAATCCATTATATTAAGCGGAAGAAAGATGAAATCTAAACATTAGTAACAACTTTGCTCTTCAATTTTAAACATTTAAAAAATGTACTTGATACACATAAAGAATATCGATAATGCATAAAAAGTAAGAGGAAAATAATAAATAGGGTAAACCTCCCACACAACCCAGGAAAAAGCATATTACCAAAACTTAATTACTTGTCCACTGTTGTATCCCCTTGCTTCTCCAATTTCATGCGTGTGTATTTCTCTTTGCCATATTTCTTAAATTTTTTTTTAATGTTTATTCATTTTTGAGACCCAGAGACAGAGCGCGAGTGGGGGAGGGGCAGAGAGAAGGAGACAATCTGAAGCAGGCTCCAGAGCCTGATGCCAGGCTCGAACTCACGAACTGCAAGATCATGACCTGACTTAACGGACGGAGCCATTCAGGCGCCCCTGCTGTGTTTCTTTAATAGTTGAGCCATGTATGTCTGAGTAACTAAACTATATTTTGTTTTGTCATTTTGGCACATATCCTACAATGATATATGTAATCTTTTTGGATTTACGATATTTCTAAGATTACAACCTTAACATTCCACATAGTTATAGTTTATTTTCACTGCTTTGTAATAGTCCATTATATACAAATACTTATCACATTTTATTCATTCTCCTGTCACTGGGCCTTTGGGTTGTTTATTTCTTTACATTTTGCTATTAAATTGACAGTGCTACGATGAATGTTTCTGTATGTATATCCCGGTGAACACATGCAAGCATTTTCTAGGGCAGTGGTTTGCAAACTTTAGCATGCATTGGGATTAGCTGGATGAACTGAGAAACCACATAGCTGGGCCTTACTCCCAGACCTTCAGATTCAGTAGATCTGAGATGGGGCTGGAATTTGCATGTATAACATATTTCCAGTCTAGGGATGGCACTTTTGAGAACCACTGCTCTAGTGGATATATATATAAGTTGTAATAACAGTTGACCCTTGAACTACATGGACTTGAACTGTACAAGTCCACTCATATGTATATATAAGTACACCGTATATAGTACTGTGAATGTGGGGTGCCTGGGTTGTTCAGTCATTTGAGGGTCCAACTTCGGCTCAGGTCATGATCTAATGGTTTGTGAGTTTGAATCCTGTGTCAGGCTCTGCGCTGACAGCTCAGAGCCTGGAGCCTGCCTTGGATTCTGTGTCTCCCTCTCTCTCTGCTCCTCCCCTGCTCTCTCTCTGTCTCTCTCTCTCTCTTTCAAAAATAAACATTTATTTATGTTTATATTTATGTTTATGTTATATATTATGTTTATGTTTCTGTTGAGCCTGGGTGGCTCAGTCGGTTAAGTGTCCGACTTCAGCTCAGGTCATGATCTTGTGGTTCACTAGTTCAAGCCCCGCGTCGGGCTCTGTGCTGACGGCTCAGAGCCTGGAGCCTGCTTCCGATTCTGTGTCTCCCTCTCTCTCTGACCCTCCCCCCATTCATGCTCTGTCTCTCTCTGTCTCAAAAGTAAATAAACATTAAAAGTAAATAAATAAACATTAAAAATAATTTTAAAAATACAGTACTGTGAATGTATATTCCTTATGATTTTTTCTTTATTTTTTGAGAGAGAGAACACATTGGCGGGTAGGAAGGATAGAGAGAGAGGGAAAAGGAGAAAGGAAGGGAGAGAGAGAAAGAGAATCTTAAAGTAGGCTCCACACCCAGTGTGAAGCCCAACTTGGGGCTCCATCTCACAACTGTAAAATCATGGTCTTGTGGTTCATGAGTTTGAGCCCCGCATCAGGCTCTGCTGACAGCTCAGTGCCTGGAGCCTGCTTTGGATTCTGTGTCTCCCTCTCTCTCTGCTCCTCCCCCCCCTCAAAAATAAACAAATATTGTGCACTATATGCTATCTAATTTGGATGTAAGTTAAAAAAAATGAAATTATGGGGCACCTGGGTGGCTCAGTCGGTTAAGCATCCGACTTCCACTTAGGTCATGATCTCGCGGTTTGTGAGCTTGAGCCGTGCATCAGGTTCTGTGCTGACAGCTCAGAGCCTGGAGCCTGTTTTGAATTCTGTGTCTCCTCCTCTCTCTGTCCCTCCCCTGCTCATGCTCTGTTTCTCTCTGTCTCTCAATAATAAATAAACGTTAAAAAAATTTTTTTTAATAAAATTAAAAAATAAACTATTAAAAATAAATAAACATTTAAAAATATAAAAGTCAGACACTTAACTGACTGAGCCACCCAGGCGCTCCTTCCTTACGATCTTTTTAACATTTTCTTTTCTCTAGCACACTTCCTTATAACGGTAGAGTGTATAACATAACGTATAAAATATGTATTAATTGACTTTATGTTCTTGGTAAGGCTTCCAGTCATCAGTGGGCTATGAATAAAGTGGAGAGTCGAGAGCATTATGTGGATTTTAGAGTACACGGGAGAGGGAGTTGGTGCCCCTAAACCCTGCATTGTTCAAAGGTCAACTGTATTTGGTGCTAGTGTATGTGAATGTTTAATTATTCCAAAGGCCAAATTGTTTTCCAGAAGTATTGCAGTATTTTAACATTTGCCTTCTTGACCTAGAGTTAGTTATGTCATCTTTTTTAGCAACAAAATAAGTCAAAAATCTGTGGAATTTAAGAAACAAAACATGAATAAAGGGGGGGGAGGCAAACCCCAAAACAGACCCTTAACTCTTAGAAAAGTGATGGTTACCAGAAGGGAGGTGGGGGGGGGTTAAATAGATGACGGGGATTAAGGAGTGCACTTGAGATGAGCACCAGGTGTTGTATGAAAGTGCTGAATTGCTACCTTGTACACCTGAAACTAATATTAAACTATGTTAACTGGAATTTAAAAACTTAAGAGAAAATCAATTTTAAATGTTTTCAACTAAAAGTGTAGGTAGAGTAAATTGGATTCCGTGTTTAGTAATTGTGATCGGTAGTTTGGTTGGGTAAATGAGCCTGCATAAATTCAATAAATATTTATTGATAGTGTATTAGGTAATAGTATGGGCATGTAAGAAAAAACACTTTAAGTACATGTGCAGGTTTTAATTTTTACATTTGAGAAACATAGGTTGCAATTTGAAAATGGCGTTTAAAGGCAAATGAAAACTCCCCAAATTGATATGTCCTCCTAAGTACAGAATGACATTTACTTTCCCAATGGGTAGATGGCTTTCACTTGTCCTTTAGACAGGATTAAGTTCAGCAGTATAATATAGTGGTCATAAACTTGACTGTATGTGCTTCTCAATTTACTTCGTAGAATGTTTCCATTCTTAGTGCCTAGTTTACTAAAGTGGATAATCACAGTGATAGGGACCCTTGGGGCCCACACTGGGGAGTACGCATAAAGTAAATAGCCATTCTTATTAGTACAATCATTTTAGAACTCCTCGGCCCCTCTGAGGACAAAAGTAAGCTCAATATAAAACAATCAGAGTTCATATCCATGACATGTAAGATGTCCATTGCTGCTTTTTCTCAACCACGTTGTTACATGAAGAAAGGTATGTGTGCCAGTCTATTAGAAACTTTCTTACCAACTTAAAATCTTTTCCAAATTTATCACATTTTTATGTTGGTATACATCTTTTTAAATCTGATATTATGGTTAGTTTATAAGAAAGACAGATGTTGTGGGGCGCCTGGGTGGCGCAGTCGGTTAAGCGTCCGACTTCAGCCAGGTCACGATCTCGCGGTCCGTGAGTTCGAGCCCCGTGTCAGGCTCTGTGCTGACAGCTCAGAGCCTGGAGCCCGTTTCAGATTCCGTGTCTCCCTCTCTCTCTGCCCCTCCCCTGTTCATGCTCTGTCTCTCTCTGTCTCAAAAATAAATAATAAAAACGTTAAAAAAAAAAAAAAGAGAAGCCCCCCTGCCAAAAAAAAAAAAAAAAAAAGACAGATGTTGAATATTATGTTTGCCATATAATTCTAATCTTATTTGTTAGGAAGCTCGAGGGAGTAAAGCTAAAGTGATCTAGTTAAAAACAAATGCCAAAAATGCCCTTCAAATGAAAAACAAGTATGGTGGCCCAACTTACTGGCAGTTTTCAAATTTACAGAACTGTAAGATTTTCCGCAATCATTTCACTACTATTTTCTCTAATTGATGGCCATTTAGTTATTTCATGTTAAAGTGTCAGCTGCTAGAATAATTTTTATTTGTAAAATTAGAACGTAGAGCAATGGAGATCTTACAACTTTTTCCTACTTATTGCATAAATCATACAAATTCATTGTAACAAATCTGGGAAACAAAAACATAAGAAAATAAGTCAACCATCATGCTATTACCCAAAGATAGACACTTTCAGTAGTTTTACGACTATCACTTTAGAATTGCATTTTAACTGTGTATTTTGTTTTTCAACTTAAGAATGTCATTGGAAAAAAGTTAAATAAAAATAACTGACTCATACAAAAAAGATGTGTCCTAGTTCCACACTCTGAAAGCAATGAAAATTTCATCTAACATTCAAGACATACTTGTCACAGGCTTATTATAAACCCGTTAAAGTAACATTTAATTAACTAGAGCCTTCTTTTTAAACCAGCTGTGGTTGTTTTCTGGATGTCACGACTAAGAAAGTACTCAGGGACGTACTCAAGTGCTGCTCATCAGAATTGCCAGGGGTTAACATTTTATCCATATTCACAGAATGAGTAACGATTTTTTACAGATTAAAACTTTCTCATTCAACCTGTACAGCCTAGATAGAAAGTTGGATTGGAAAATATTTGGTGAGATGTTAAATTGCATTTGATACTGTGTCATTAGGGCTGACTTAAGTGAAAATAAAATGAAGTTTAACTCAATTTTTACTTAGAATGTGTTCCTTAGTAGTTTTGCAACCTACAAAGAAACATCTGTTACGCTTTGATTGCCCTGAGAATTGCCAGGTTGTATGTGTAGGGTTTTTGTTTGGTTTTGGTTTTGTTTTGTTTTTTTGTTGTTGATGGTTTTTGGTGTTTTGTTTTGTTTTGTTTTTGTCTTATAAGTAAATTTGACATCTGTGGGGAAGAAAGAGAAGATGGCAACTACTCAACCCCCCATATAGATCTGCAAACAGGTTTTGAGTTGGACATTATCACTTTGGAACTGTGAGCTGCTGGGTCTTAGTCAAGACTAACAGTTAAAATAGATGTTTCTTTGGTTGTCATTTTGTTCTGCTCTTTGAAACAGGACTGTCCAGTAGAACTTTCCGAGCCGGTGAAATACGGCTAGTGTAACAGATGAACTCAGTTTTAATCTTTTATTAATTTTAATACATTTAAAATCTAAATGGCTTCTTTTAGCTAGTGGCTTCCAAATTGGACAGCATGGCTTTATGAAATGGTGGGTGACCTTTATTTTTATTAGGAAACAAGTGACCTATGGAAAGAAGTCAATCATATGGACATAGAAAATAATTTAATTTGATGTAGTTTTGAAAAATAAGTCATATAAATGTTATTTTCTAGGGACGCCTGGGTGGCTCAGTCGGTTAAGCCTCTGACTCTTGATTTCCACTCAGGTCGTGGGATCGAGCCCCACATCAGGCTCTGTGCTAGGCTGGGCATGAAGCCTGCTTGCAATTCTCTCTCTCTCTCTCTCTCTCTCTCTCTCTCGCTCTCTCTCTGTCTCTGTCCCTCCCCCTCCCACCCCTTGCATGCACTCACTCTCTCTTAAACTTTTAAAAAGATGTTATGTTCTAATATTTAAATGCAGGAGCATAACACAGATACATTAAATTTTCATCCATTTTATGATATGGCTGGTTGAGTGAGAGAAATGAAAAATGCTGGGGAAGAAAGTTGATGTTCTGGCAAGGAGAGGATAACGTCAGGCCAACTAAAGCCATGTAAAAATATATAAGAAGCAAAGATCAGTTAGAAAATTATTAATATAATAGCAACTATGACAAGAATGCTGATGATGTTGGAAAGGATTTTCTTACCTTCCTCTGGCAGTTTCCAGACTGTAAAAGTTGATTTGCATTTGCTTTGGTCACTCTGTTGTGTTTTTACCTTTGTTGATTCTTTTGTTTTCTCTCCACGCTCTCTCCCTTAGCAGGAGCAGGTATACTACATAATGCTTTATGTATTCTTTCTTACTTTTCTCCCAGAAACATGTATCTGCACTAACAGAATTCCAGGCTCTTACAGAGGTGAAAAATGGTAGGAAATATAGGAGCCATATTTTATTCAGATTTCAATTATTTATGGCATGTCTGCAGTGTCAGGACACCGTGCCAAGTGCTTTGCATCATTTTTTTTTTCCATGGCAAGATATAAATGACGAGATCGGGCGTGTTCAGGGTGGTATGGCCTTAGACATGGCAACATATACATGACAAAAGTTACCATCTTAGCCATTTTTTAAGCACACAATTCATTGGCATTGAGTACATTCACAGTGTAACCTCACCACTACTTCCAAAACCTTATCAAACCAAATAGAGACTACCCATTGGGGCGCTTGGGTGGCTCAGTTGGTTAAGCATCAGACTTTGGCTCAGGTCATAATCTCACGGTTTCTGAGTTCAAGCCCCACGTCAGGTCCTGCACTGACAGTGAGGAGCCTACTTGGGATTCTGTCTCTTTCCCTCTGTCTCTCCCCTTCAACCCGCCCCCCGCCCCCTTTCTCTCTCAAAATAAACTTAAATTTTTTAAAAAAAGAAAGAAACTAGCCATTAAGCAGTAGCTTTCCAAACCAAGCCTCCACTCTGCTAATCTTTGTTATACTGTCTGCCTCTATGAATTTGCCTATAAGTATGTCATAATTGGGGTCACATAATATTTGCCCTTTTATGTGTCTGGCTTATTTTACTTAGCATGTGGTTTTAAGATCCATCTATGCTGTAGCATGTATGAGAATTTCATTCCTTCTAATAACACTGAGTAGTATTCCATTATATGTATATACCACATTTTGTTTATCCACCCATCCGTTTAAGGACACTTGGATTGTGTATATCTTTTAATCCACCCTCTTCCCTATAAATTATGCTTGCCTACAACCCTTCCCTAGAATTCCCCAGCTATAACAATACTTCTCTGTCCTTTTATCCTTACGATCCAAGAGAAAACAGTTGGAATCTGTCATGAAAGATTGCACACTCTTTTATTAGCCAACAATTCCCTCTATGCCCTGCTATCCATTTTATTTATTTAACTAAAAATTCAACATCTACTGAACTCCAGTCACTGGTAAACAAAGGATCAGCCTTGTTTCTTATTTCACATGGCACCTTTATCCAATATCCTGTGGGAAGTTGTTTGGCTGTTCATTCTTCATGTTCAGCCCCTCGTCTACATTTCATTCATAATTTTCAGAGATCCTGACTGATAATGGCACAATTGTACAACTCAGCCACTGGGAACCCATAGTTAAAATTATATTGGAGCAAAAACAAACAAACAACTTACTACATGAAGAGATTCTCAGCCCCCATCTAAGTATTTGCATTGCTTATACATATATCAGACTGTGCCTAATGTAAAGCTGGAGAGATCAATTCACTGTAACCCAGCTGTTTGCTGTATTTAGAATGTTAGCTAAAATCTGGCTTTTATAACATTAGTAGTTATTGAAGAACGAAGTAAATGAAGTGGGAAGTTGTTACCTTCTGTATGGTAATTGGTGTAATAAAATGTTATAAACAGTATATCATTCCTATTTTTAAAATAAACATTCCTATAACAGGAATAACATGAAAGCAACATTATAAAGACTTCATACGTCTCAGGCACTTTGCTAAGCAGGTACCATGCATTAACTCATTTCATCCTCGTGACCTGATTGTAGGTGAGACTTTTATTTATTTCTGATTAAAGCAACAGAAGCATAAAGAGATTGATTTGTCTCAAGTTGACAGCTAGGAAATGTCAGAGCCACATTCAGCTTTGGGTCTGTCTTCAGAACTGGAGCACTATGTAACGTACGTAAGATTGTAGATTTTTTCAGGCAGAGATGATTTCTTACACTCTAGTTTTGGATTTCAGCAATATTAGAAGTTAATAATCTCTCAAAATCTCCTTTTATTTGAAGTTTGATTTTTAGTCGTGTTTCTAGTATGGTAGCTTCTAATTTGTAAATAACGCAATTCATTACATTTAATCTTGTGTGTTCACAGGTGGTTGCTGTGTATGGAACTTTATCTGATTTGCTTTCTGTGGCCAGCAGTAAACTCGGCATAAAAGCTACCAGTGTGTATAATGGGAAAGGTGGACTGATTGATGATATTGCTTTGATCAGGTAACCTTCACTTTTTATAAGCTCTCTACAGTGTTCCTCAGTGTCTTGATGCTCTGCTGGTTCCCTTAAGAATACAGAATCTTGGCAAATGATTGCCTAAAATTTGCTCTTTGGAATTTAAATAATTTGGGCTTACAGCATAAGATACAAAGCCCTCTATTCCAATATTCTGACAGTCTTTCTGCAAAGTTCATATATGGCTATAAGGAATTTTGTCTTCATGTTATTAGAGATGGATCTAATAAGGCCTACAAATCAGGGGGGGGTCAGAATTTATTTTTGTTTTACAAAATTGACGTACATACATTAACTCATGATTTGATCACCTCTGAACGTGTGTGTTTTTGTAAGATAAACTTAAAATGTTGATTCTTCTCTACTTGTTATAAAACTAGTCCTCACAAAGAAGCAGGCCAATTTGCAAAATGGCCAATTTACACAAAACCAGTTCACCAAAAATCATTTGGAAGATGACCGATTTGCCAAGTTTTTTCCAAGTGTTAATTTCACCACATCTTTTCTGCCTCTTTTCCCCACTGGCTTATCATTTGGGTTTGGCTAATATCTTTTTGGCATGTTTCAGAATTCAGATGCCTAGAACTTCTAGAACTTCAGTCTCTGAAGACATGCATTTTTTAATGTTAGAAATCTGATCTCTTGAATTTTATATGCTACTGCTTGTTATTCAGTTCATTTCCTAGAATATTTTGAATTTTATAAACCTTATCAAGAGCTACTTTGGGGGTACCTTGGTGGCTCAGTTGGTTAAGTGACAGACTCTTGATTTTGGCTCAGGTCATGATCTCACGGTTTCATGGGCTCAAGCCCTGAGTTGGTCTTTGAGCTGACAGCTCAAAGCCTGCTTGGGATTCTCTCTCTCCTTCTGTCTCAAAATAAAGACCTACTTTGGAAAAAATCTGCTAGATAAGAGAAAACTTTAAGTAGAGTGAACTCACCAGTGATCTGCCACAATAGTGGTTTTGTGTTTGTTGGGTTTTGTTCTTGTTTTTTAAATATCCTAGGCAGATTTATCTCTTTAGAACAAATGTTAGTTCACCTCATTCCATCCTCACAGGATCATAGAATTTTGAAGGAAGAAGAGGCATAAGAAGGAAGATAGGAATGGAACTCGAAGTACTGACTCAATGCCACTTACGTTCTATTGACTCTTCTCAAGTTACTTCATGTAATTGGCAAAGAAAAAACATGGGGTTTTTTAAAGTGATGGTACGAAGATAATGATGTGCTAAATTACAATAGTATACAAAGTTTAGTTTTCATTTAAACTCAGGTCAGAATGACATTTCAATATAATACACTGCCTTTGAAGGTAATCACCTCTAATCTCTTCATTTTATGAATGAGGAAACTAAACATCTGAGAACTTCCACATCTTACCCAGGTCATACAGTTTAGTAGTTGATTTTTGTTAGTGAGAAGAAAACAAATTTTCATACTAGTCTTAAGAGTTAACTGGCGGGGCGCCTGGGTGGCTCAGTCGGTTAAATGGCCGACTTCAGCTCAGGTCACGATCTTGCCGTCCGTGAGTTCGAGCCCCGCGTCCGGCTCTGGGCTGATGGCTCAGAGCCTGGAGCCTGCTTCCGATTCTGTGTCTCCCTCTCTCTCTGACCCTCCCCATTCATGCTCTGTCTCTCTCTGTCTCAAAAATAAATAAACGTTAAAAAAAAAAAATTAAGAAAAAAGTTAACTGGCATGGTGATGGAGCAGAAAAAAAGCACAGACTGAATTAGCTTTAAAATCCAAATCAGTGAGAATGTCTTAGTTTTTCAGCATCTGTCTCCCAGCTTCTTTTGGTTTCAGTGGATAATTGCGTCTCATTGTTGAATGATTTACATCAACCAAAGTTTCTCCTTAACACAGACTCTGCTTCTAGGAAACATTCAATATATTCTTATGATGCCTTATAGGAAATAAAAAATTTCTACAACATTGAGACCGGGACTGAAGCCTTGTAAAATATCTACCTGATTAAGAATTCATGGCTCACAGTGCAATCTCTGATCATTTATTTACACTAGTGCTGAGATATGTTGAGGCAGGGGAGGAGATACATACTGATCATCTAGAATTTTGGACTGTGTGCAATTGTCTTACATTCAGGGGGCTGGTGGGTGAGTTTTTATAGCAGAGTTATACTTGCAATTATATTCTTCCTAAATGTTACATGAAAATGTCTTTTCATTTTGAAAGCACAGAGCAGCTGATGATTTCAAAGAAAACTCCAATAATTTTTTTAGGGTTACAGAATTAAAGTAAAAAAAAGAAGAGTTGGCCTATGGCTTTAATCGTACCAGATAAGAAAGCTGAATTCACAAAAGTTGCAAAGTGGGTTTTGGTCTTTTTGTGGGTTTTTTTCATTTTATGTTACTTTGAGAGCGCGTGCACACTCGTGCACAAGTGTGGGGGAGGGGCAGAGGGAGAGAGAAAGAGAATGTTAAGTGGGCTCCACACTCAGCTTGATCCCACAACCACGGTATCTTGACCTTAGCTGAAATCAGGAGTCGGATGCTCAGCCAGCTGAGCTACCGAGGCACCCCAGTTTTTTCCATTTTAAAAGTCCTTCCATGTGTGGGATCTTATGTGAATTTAAATCCAAAGATAGTTCAAACGTTAAGCAAAGCACTGGAAACTTATTCAACTTCTTTGCAATATAGATTAATAGCAAAACCTGCCTTCTACATAATTCTAAGGTATAGTTCCTCTAATCAATTGATAATTAAGGTGATTTCTGGATTTTGATGGTGGTTTTTAAATTTTGCTTTCCCCAGGGATGATGATGTTTTGTTTGTGTGTGAAGGAGAACCATTTATTGGTAAGTGACTTCCTTAAAAGCCAATTTTGTCTGCCCAAATGAAAAAGACGAAATGGCAAATATTTTATATGTACTTCCCAAGCCTAATATTAAAAAGGATCTTGTGGCAGTATTCAGATCGCCATACCTTTTTTGATTCTAAATTGGGTGTCTGTGTTGAACTAAATTTTTAATTTGAATTATGTTGTCATATTTTAGTGTGGATACCTCATCCTTTCCATGCCTTTAAAATGCTCTGAAAGTGCACAGACTCATCAAATATGACTCATCAAATAAGGTAGTTTCAATTTTAGAAACTACAACTTTTGTTTTGAAATTGTCTCCTTGGCAATGTCGAAATTTCTGGGTTATGTTACAGATTTTTGCGCATGTATTGCTTGTATAAGTTAGTGTTTGATAATCATTCGCCAGTGGTCAAATCAAATGGGTCAGAAATGACTTGGTATCAACCATACACACATGGACACATATTTCGAAGAAAGTCGTGCATCTCAAAAGAAAGAGCCTAAGGCTTAGATAGCTTAACTGTTCTTTGAGTGTTTGATATATTCAGTTCCATACAGTCTGGTCCTGAATATTTAATAATTTGTTTAAGCCATCACAGTACTTGTATTTGGTGAATAGAGGTAGTTCTCAGGATCAGCACACCAGCAGCTGCCAACTTAGAAGTAAGTACATGCTTTTCTGTCTCTACCGTAAAACAGTGCGCACAGAGTTTTCCACACGTCTGATCCATTAGCTTAACAGAGTGGTTAGCAGGCAGTGGTCACTTAATTGGTTCATTGCACACATACAAACGAAACAAAAAGTAATCAATTTGTGTTTTTGTTTTATCCTTATGAACTCTTGGGTTTAAAAATATTTGATATGTTCTCATGCTCTGTGTTTATTGCTGCCTGGAGTATTTTACATGTGGCTGATGGAAGTCTCTTCAACCCCTTTTTTAATACAGCTCCGTTGGTCTTTAGAACTTCCTTCCTGTCTGGAATAACAGGGTGTACAGCTTATCCTTCCGTTGCAGACCCAGATCAATATTTTTTCCAAGAAGCCTTGGTTTCTTTTAGTAGGAAATGTCATTTCAAAATACAGTCTGGGTGCCAGACAGACTCACTTTTACTGGGTTTATCATTTTTACTAGGCTTTTTGATGGACAGAGTTAGAAATACATAGCTAGCTAGAGACAAAATGTGTATGTAATATATATTATATGATCTAAAGTTTTATATGCTATATAAAAAGGAGAGAGTTCATGAGTTCATACTCATACTTTGGTTTGTAATCGGGATTTTAAGGTTTTATTTAACTTTCTCTGTCTTACACCTGTGTCTCCTTTCTTTTGTTGGTTTTCAGGGACCTAAGGAATGATAGAATTATGTCACATAAGCACTCATTTACTTCATCCCACACAAAACACATATAAAAGTGTCAGTAACAGTTCCAATACTTTCAGTACCAATATGATTACTAAAGACAGTTAAACGTTTTTTGCATATGCTCATTCCTTTCTTCCCTTACTTAAAAAATTGCATAGCCATTGCATAGCCATTATATACTATACCCTCTCTCTTAAAACTGTCACTTAGCTTTACTCCTAAGTGTATTGGATGCTTACCTCCAGTCCTTATGTTGATGCCTCCAGTGCTCATCTGAAACTTGTTCTCTAGTAGATTGTTTACAGAGAACTTCTGAGACGAACAGTATTCTCTGACATCTCACAAGTTAATAACGATTTGTGGCTTCTATACTTGAAAATCAGTTTAGGGGCGCCTGGGTGGCTCAGTCGGTTAAGTGTCTGACTTCAGCTCAGGTCATGATCTCACAGTTCGTGAGTTCGAGCCCCGCGTCAGGCTCTGGGCTGATAGCTCAGAGCCTGGAGCCTGCTTCAGATTCTGTGTCTCCCTCTCTCTCTGCCCCTCCCCCATTCATGCTCTGTCTCTCTCTGTCTCAAAAACAAACAAACATTAAAAAAAAAATTAAAAAAAAAAGAAAATCAGTTTGGCTGGTTATGTCAAAAATGATGTGTCAAAACTGAACAAATTGCAAACTTTAATGGTGTGTATTTTATTGTATATCAGTTATACCTCAAGGTGCCTAAAAAATCCTTGGTTCACATTTTCTTTCTTTAAATATCTTAACTATGTTACTCTTACTCTGACATAAGATGTTGGTGTCCAAAACATCTGATCTTTCGTAATGATTATTTTTCCTAAGCCACTCCAAGGATTATTCTCTTTCTTTAAAAAGTAATTTTAGTAAACTCTTTCTGGGTGTTCTGGGTTGATTTTGTGTGGTATGTGGTGATCCTGTCAATAGGTACTTTCAAATGTTCTTTTAATTTCAAGACAGTTTTCCTGAACTTTAAATTATGCGTTTATTTTGTCCCTGTGCTTTGATTTTCTTATTTCAGGACTCCTATTGTATGCATGTGGGATCTTCTGTGCTTGTATTCTGTATTGGGAATCTTCTCTTAAATCCTTTTTATCTCTTTCTTCATTTCTTATTGATTTTTAAAGCTTTCCTCTTTTTCAGCTTTTATTTCCCTTAAGGTTTTGTCTGTTTATTCTCTCTTGGGTTTCTTCTCGTTTGATCTTCATCTCTGAATTGTTTTTTGTTCGTTTCTTTAGAGAGAGAGCACACACAAGCGGGGAAGGGGCAGAAGGAGAGGGAGAGAGAATCTTAAACAGGCTCCACGCCCAGTGTGGAGCGTGACATGGGGCTTGATCTCATGACCGTGAGATCATGACCTGAACCAAAATCAAGACATGGACGCTTAACCACCTGAGCCACCAGGCACCCTGAATTGGTTTTTCATTATAGCTCTCATTCTCCCCTGAGTTCTTTCACCTCAATTCTGAGTTATATTGTTCTTTCATGTTTTGTATTACTTAACTTCTTCAGCATGTTTGGAATATTAGATTATAGTTTTTATCTATTTTGTGGGCATTTCTTTCTGGCACATTTTCATTGTCTAGAGATGTAATTCTTTTAAAATTTTCGTATGGGATTTTCTGTTGCTCATTTAACATAAAAGTTGTTTCCTTAACTTGAGAAAGGTGGGCTGACTCAGGAAAGATTTTCTAATTTCATGGCTCTAGAGTTCCCTTTTCTATTTTTGTGAAGTATTGAAATGTATGGCAGTCACCTTCTGATACATTCTGGTTCTGCTAGACCTTTCTGCCTTTTATCTGGACTCCTTTTTCTTGGGTCACTGCTGTTTTTGTTCTGTTCAACTGGATTCTTTTTCCAACATCTTATCCTTCGTAGTGGGCTTTGTCCTAGAAGGGATTTTTGGTTGGTGGGTTTCGAGAGTTCATTTCCAGCCTGCTCAGTTCTCACTGCAAATGCCTGCATCCATTTCCACATCCAGATACGCCTTCCACTTTGAGTATGGTGTTCCAGATCGACTTACTGAGCTTTGAAATGAGTATGGATTACTTGGGAATTCTTCGGTTCATCACATACCCTGTTGTTTCTCGCAGCTTCTTCCTTCAAAGATGCCAGTACCACATTGCTCTTCTACCTTTCAGTGTTGGTGGGAATACCTTATCACCTAGTTTTGTCTTAAATGCTGTCTGTGGGTCTGTGGTAGCTCTGGTATGCTTTGATGTGTGTTTTTAGTGTAAAAAAAATGATGCTGTGGCCATCTTCCCCAGTTCCCCAATCTTAACTTTTTAATTGTAATTTCTAGATCCTCAGACAGATTCTAAACTACCTGAAGGGTTGTCGGGATCTCACACAGATTGGCTAACGTTAAACGTCGGGGGGCGTTACTTTACGACTACACGGTAGGTGCATGTGAATGTGTGCACATGTGTGTGTTGGACCGGGGTGGGGGGGCACTACGTAGTGTCTGTTCTTTCCTGCAATTTTGCTGATTTCCTTAGAAGACACTCCATTGCTGCTTAAAGTACTCTGTGATCTTAAACCATTTTTTAGAAAGTTTTTTCAAGAGTAGAAAAATGATTCCCAAGTCATTCCAAAGAAAGCATGAAAGGCATGAACATGCTTTTTAGATAGCAAATATTTCAGGCTTTTAGACCATGCTCTTTAGACGTCAGGTAATGCGCATGCAACACAAGTAAAGGTGAACAACACTGACATCTGTGGCGACTACAGCTGCTTAGATTAAAGGGATAAGAAACATGTTAAGTTTGGGTCAAGAATATTGTGATAGGATAGCTTGCTAGGAGGACAGATGAGTGTTTTAAGTTAAAGGAAACCGAAACAATATTTGAGTGAAAGGAAGTGCCAGATTGGAAGGGATTTTGATAAATGGCAACTCACTGCACGTTTTTGTTCCCCAGCATCACTCCTACCAGGTTATAGCATGCATCTTTTTGAAAGAGCAGCTGGGATCCAGTATACTCTTGACTTAAAATATGTTTGTTTATAAAGACAAATGGAGAAATCCATTTTTTTCCCTGAATTCTTAGGAGCACTTTAGTGAATAAAGAACCTGACAGTATGCTGGCCCACATGTTTAAGGACAAAGGTGAGTGCAACACATGGTTTCCACATTTGGTGTGATCTGTTTGTAGCCATACTGACCTAACTCTTGTCCTTCTGTGCTTTTTTAATGGTATCAATAGTTCTTACAGGGGTAAAAACTTACTAGTATGTAACATAATTTTTCTTCATAAATTTCTAACTTTGTTTCTTGTTTATGGGGGGTTTTCTTCGCTGAAATGGTGACACAGGTGTCTGGGGAAATAAGCAGGATCGTAGAGGAGCTTTCTTAATTGACCGGAGTCCCGAATACTTTGAACCCATTTTGAACTACTTGCGTCACGGACAGCTCATTGTAAATGATGGCATTAATTTATTGGGTGAGTTTTTAGTATGACTCCTCACATTTTTGTAAGGTTAGGGTATTTAATTTGTTTTCACTTGTTTAGTACTATAGTATATTTTCATAAAGTAGAAGCATATCTTTTCCACTTTTAAAACTAAATTATTTATACGTATAGGAGTGTATATAGATATAGAAACAGGCACAGATAGTCTTTGTGTCTATGGGTGTATGTTTAGACAACCCATAAATTCTGATTTTAGATTCTAAATAGATTTAGATTTTATCACGAGGGACTCTAAAGGATTTTGTTGCTTTTAATTGAACTGGGACTGTGACTTGACTTCAAGTTATGGGCCTTCCCATCATACTGAGATGTAGAGTCGTCAAAAGGGGAAATTCCACTTCAGAATCATTAAGAATGGATTAGAAACTCAGTGCTACGACTTACAGCTCAGTTCCCCAAGCATAACTTGGGGAAAGTCTGAGTGTGCTTTGAAAACTGAGTATTAAGAATCTACTTGTCTCTGACTACATCACAGGATATTCACACCATGGAGATGATATAGACCAAAGCTCTTATAAAGCAGTAGATGCGTATTCAAAACTGATGGGCCTTGAAGTGGCTAAATCTGGTCTGACTTGGTGGAGAGCGTGGTGATCTTGAGTGCGCATTCTCTCTCAGCTTCTACAGATTGTTGCCATGTGGGTGTGTGGACCTAGGGTGTCAGAGCCTTGATTTTTAAAGAAAAGCTGGAAATCTAAAACTTTATGTGAAATCTGATCTTGAAAATACTACCATCAGAATCAGCCTGGGCTGCTGGCAGCCCAGGGAGGAGCTAGCTTACAATCTCTGTAGAACAATAGGTAACAATAACTTTTATTGTTGCTGTATTAAATTTTATACTGCCTTTAAGGCTTACCCATTGCAAAAAGTGACCTTATGTGACCCTTCATCTGGCTCCATACCTATTCATAACAAATTCTTGTTGCTTTTTTATTTATTTTTCACCTTCTACCAACTGTTGCTTAAAACCATGTATAACCTATTTTTTTACCTTAGTCATTCTGCAGAAATTATCATTAGAACAATAAGCAATAGTACCCTCTCATACAATCCTTCGCTTTTCAGCAGCTAGATCACTCTGCTGCTTATACTCTAGTGGCCACTTTTTTCTCCTGGGGACATTTAAATCTCACTGAGGATATCCTATGGGCTCTTTGATGCTTCCCAGTTTAATTTTTCTCTATGCTATCACTGATAGCATTTCATATCCTCCCCGCCTAGGAAATAACGTCAGAAGTATACATGCATGCTATCTCAGACTTCAGCGATACAGGCTATTGACAAGCTATGCTTGGCTCCTTTTTCAAGTCTCTTGCTGGAAAGGCTCTTATTTATGCAGTTGTTCAGCAAGCAGAGGTCTATACCGGATTCATTTTATAGAACATTACTTCTGATTAGTATAAAATCCATCCAAACTCAGCTACAAGTTGCCCCCAAGTAGTTATATGCTTTATAATCATTGACACTGACTTATTTCTCTCCCCTCTGTTGACTTAAATGACCTTGTCTTGCTCTTCCTAATTTGTGCTTTCATCAGTGAATATATTTTTTGCTTACTTTCATTATTTCTTTTGTTTTCTGCCTTTAATGACCTTCAATTTTTCCAGTGAATCATGTCTTCCTTTTCTGTTTGCATTTGTCTTCAAAACCTTCTTTTTCTGATTTAAATCATCGTTCCCTACCTCATTGCTAAATCTCACTTCAGGTATTCTCTAACTTGAGAACTTTTCTGGCATTTCAGTATTTATTTCCCTGAAGTTGACATGAATTTTCTGAACTCCCATTTGATACGGTAAAAGGAGAATGGTCTTAAATGTCAGAAAACATACAATGTCATAATGATCATGGCGATCATTTATCGAGAACCTACAAGGTGCCAGGCATTATACCAGATAATATATATGCCTATCTCTTTTAATACATCTGTCAGCTTTGTGAGTAAAGTAATAATACCCCCATTTCACAAATGTGAATGGGAACTTTAAGAGAATGGGTAAGTAGCTTCTCTAAGACCCAAAAGGTAGTAAGGGCAGAGCTGGGATTCAAATCTGATTCTTCCTGGTGCTGATAGAAAATGTGCTAAATATTCCTTCCTTTTCTCAACTGTCCCCCATAGATGCCTCTTGCATTTATAAGGCTTTTCCGGAAGTTTTTAAGGTTTGCTTCTGAACCTAGAAGTAGAAAAAAATCTTTACCGCATCCCTTGGCAGAAGTGGGAGGGGTAGGTTTCTGATTGACTCAGAAGATCTTGGCACACCGAGAGCCAGGCCCACGAGAACCCTTTCTGTGGTGGGTTTCTACCAGGGACAGTTACGATATGTGGCTGCCCCTTCGTGAGGGATCCAGAGAGGAAGCCCCTCTGGGGTGGACCAGAAAGTGTTGTGCCAGAGCCACAGCCTGAGTAGTGTGCTGTTCATCAGATGACCTTTGTTTTGCGACTGGGATATCAAAGGTGGAATTGGGCCTTTCCTGAGGAGATGATAATCTTCCCAGATAACTGCTGTGGTTTTCCATATCTACATACAGTTAGCCTGATTAGCTTGCGACTATTTCAAGGGAGAGATTATGTCTCTTATTTTCTTTGTAATTTCTGAGTCCTTAGTAATTTTTTTAACAAGTAGACCCAGCTAACCGAATGACTGAGGTCATTTGAAGGAAAATGGATTCCAAATTTATTCCCAAATACTCTGATGGAGATGTTTAACAGATGTAAGAACATACAGATTACATAATAAGTCACCTAGAGAATGTGCAGGTTTTTTTTTAACCAAGTTAAGGAAAGTGAATGATACAATCTCTTCTGTCATTTACAAATCTTTTTTTAAGGGGCTCCTGGGTGGCTCAGTCGATTGAGCGTCCGACTTCAGCTCAGGTCATGATCTCACGGCCCTCGTGGGTTCGAGCCCCACGTCGGACTCTGTGCTGACAGCTCAAACCCTGGAGCCTGCTTCGGATTCTGTCTCCCTCTCTCTCTCTCTGCCCCTCCCCCGCTCATGCTGTCTCTCTCTGTCTCTGAAAAACAAATAAAACATTAAAAAAAAAAAAAAGAAATCTTTTTTTAAAAATTGATTCTCTTCTATGAGTGGTTTCTGAATCATTCTTTTGACTTTTATGTTGAAACTAATTTAGTTTTATTCATTTCTACATTTTTCTGATTAAGTAAACGATATTTGTGACAAACTTATTCAGATCTGCTCCATTGAAGAAGTCAGTGAAATGTTCGATTAGGTGAACTAAATCACTTATTATTAGGTTCACAATCAAATCTGTAGCAATTATTTTAGGAACTTGAGATAGTAGGAGTTTTTGCTTGTAGCCTACTTAAAGTGATTTTCGGGGCACCTGGGTGGCTCAGTCGGTTGAGCGTCCATCTTCGGCTCAGGTCATGATCTCACGGCTCATGAGTTTGAGCCCCGTATCAGGCTCCGTGCTGACAGCTCAGAGCCTGGAGCCTGCTTCAGATTCTGTGTTTCCCTCTCTCTCTCTCTGCCCCTCTCCCACTCGTTCTCCCTCTCAAAAATAAATGCAAACACTTAAGAAAAATTTTTTAAGTGATTTTCAGAAAATTTTGAAATCTGGAAGGCTTTCATTCTAATTCATTAGTTTTCTATGTTTTTCTTTGGCTGAATGTAAACTATTTAGAAAAACTTTGTTTCACAAATATTTTTAAAATATTCTTTATGCATGTTCTTTTTTTAAGTTTTTTAAATTTTTTTTTTAATGTTTATTTATTTTTGAGACAGAGAGAGACAGAGCATGAACAGGGGAGGGGCAAAGAGAGAGGGAGACACAGAATCTGAAACAGGCTCCAGGCTCTGAGCTGTCAGCACAGAGCCGACACGGGGCTTGAACCCATGAACTGTGAGATCATGACCTGAGCCGAAGTCGGACGCTCAACCGACTGAGCCACCCAGGCGCCCCTCTTTATGCATGTTCTAAACATTAGTTACTTTTCTGATTGATAACCTACTTGTTGAATTTCACTTGTATTGTGAGGATTTAACAAATAATTCCATAAATATTAAAATGAATAGTTTTCTATTAAAAGTCAAATCGATTTTATTGTGATAGGTGTGTTGGAAGAAGCCAGATTTTTTGGTATTGACTCATTGATTGAACACCTGGAAGTGGCAATAAAGGTAAAGCGCTTTTTACATTAGCCAGTATTACATTTATTGTAGCTGTCTCCCAAAATGCTCCACTGATTTCTTAATATCTTTTTCAAGAATTCTCAACCACCAGAGGATCATTCGCCAATATCAAGAAAGGAATTTGTTCGATTTCTTCTAGCCACTCCAACCAAGTCAGAATTGCGTTGCCAGGTAATTAAAGCAGACTTTTACATGAGTTATTGGTGTCCGCAAAGCTGTAAGTAAAGTTTTACATTCTTCTAGGATTTTTTTTTTTTTTTTTTTTTTGGCCTTATGTTCCTATTTCATGCAAGATAGAATTTAATTATGGGTTATAACATTGAGTTAATCCCAAAATGGTTAGCAAAAAAAGAGGTGTAATAGCATTTTTTATTATCTAATGTGCCTCACGTAGCAGTTTTTGAGTAGGGCATAGAAATTGCAGCTATTAAAATACAGAGTCAATTTTTTGTACAGTTGTTATGTATGGCCAGGCAGTGGCAGATACTTCTTATGTATTATAGCACTAAAGGTTTTAAAAACCACAATACTTACATTTTAAGAATACTACTACCTTGGGGTTGCCTGGGTAGCTCAGGCAGTTAAGTGTCCAGCTTCGGCTCAGGTCATGATTGTGCAGATCATGAGTTCAAGTCCCGCGTTGGGATCTGTGCTGACAGCTCGGAGTCTGGACTCTGCTTCGGATTCTATGTCTCTCTCTCTCTCTCTCTCTCTCTCTCTCTCTCTCTCTCTCTCTGTCCCTCCCTCGCTCACGCTCGGTCTCTCTCAAAAATAAATACTAAAAAAAAAATTAAACTACCTTGAATTATTGAATACTTATAAGACCTATATAAATAATACCTACAACATGTACATGGCCAACAAATCACTCCTTAGAAATTGCTGCACATAAATGAGGTATACCCAGGCTGCATTCTAATATTACATTTAGAGTCTCTTTTACTAAGAACCCATTAAGGACACTCATGTTATATCTAAGTTCCATCTGATCATGTATTCTTGTAAACTCCAAATGACTGAACTGCCAATTGCGTCTAAAAAAACTTGATGGTTAGCTATAGTAATTAAATGTGATATAGCAGATGGTTTAAATTTTGTGACAATTTGTGTTTTTTAATTTTAGGGTTTAAACTTCAGTGGTGCTGATCTTTCCCGTTTGGACCTTCGATACATTAACTTCAAAATGGCCAATTTAAGCCGCTGCAATCTTGCACATGCTAATCTCTGCTGTGCAAATCTTGAACGAGCTGATCTCTCCGGATCAGTGCTTGACGTAAGAATCCTCTTTAGTTACAAGAGAAAATTAAATGTTTAGTCTGTTGAACAGTCTTAAAGAGCAGAAATGATCTCTCTCTCTTACTAGAGATTTTGCTTGAAAACGGATGATAAAACCCAAGACCCTGAAAGTGAAATGTGTCGGTTTTGCAACTTTGATATCCTTCAATAAGTGAGGATCTGAAAGAGTTAGCAACTAATAAGAAATTAAATCTGGAAATTAGATCTTGATCTCCTCAATATAGTATACTTTATCAGGACTTCTATTTTCAGTGAGATTAGTAGGGCAAAGCTGAAAAGGACTTTTGAAATCTTCTATTCAACTGCATTTGTGGAATGGGGAAAAAAAATTGCTCCAGAGGTATTTGGCAGAGATGTTTTGAAATAAACATGAGGGGTGCCAGTCTGTGTAAGTTAGCATCTCCGTGGCTCTCCTCTCTTTATCTACATACGTGTGTGGTGTGTGTGTGTATGTGTGTGTGTGTGTGTGTGTGTGTGTGTGTGTTTACATATATGTATGTATACACACTTGACCTTTGCACCACGGGATTTAGGGGCACTGCTCTGTGCAGTTGAAAATCCGCATATAATTTTACTCCCCCAAAATGTCACTACTAACTGCTGTTGACCAGAAGCCTTACTGATAACATAAACAGTTGATTAGCACATATTTTGTATGTTATATGTATTATATACTGTATTCTTACAATAAAGTAAGAGAAAAGAAAATGGGTAAGAAAATCATCAGGAAGAGAAGATACATTTACAGTCCTGCACTGTATTGATTTTTAAAAATCTACATATGGGGCGCCTGTATGGCTCAGTGAGTTAAGCATCGGACTCTATTTCTGCTCGGGTCATGAGCTCACAGTTGGTGAGATAAAATGCTGCATCAGGCTCTGTGCTGAGAGCACGGAACTGCTTGGGATTCTCTCTCTCTCTCTCTCTCTCTCTCTCTCTCTCTCTCTGCCCCTCCCCTACTCACCCGCACACATGCACATGCTTTCTCTCAATAAATAAACTTTAAAAACATAAAAATAAAGTATCCACATATAAGTGGACCCATGCAGTTCAAACCCATGTTGTTCAAGGGTCAAATGTGTATGTATGTGTATAGATGTATGTGTGTCTGTACATATGTATATGCATGTGTTTCTCTAAAAATTACCTATGTTAATTTGGGGTTAGAGGATACATGCAGAACCAGCAGCGAAATGTACTCGCTTCTAACTTCAGGTTCCTTAATACCAAGGCCCATGTCTATATGCCTTTTGAATTAACAACACCTAATATAGTACATTGCTTTAAGTAGTCATTGAATAGATGGTTATTGAATTTTATAATTTTAGTTGTATTCCTTACTTGCAACCTATTTTTCCATGAAGTTTATAATAGCAGATCTATAACAAAATCTGTCAATATACATTTCCATTATTTTCACTCTACTTGTTCCATCTTATGAGGAAGGACCACATTGCTAGCAAAATGAGTGAAAGAGTGACAGCACAAAGAAAAAAGTTTGAAGGACCTAGTCCTTATTATTATTTTTTAATGTTTGCTTATTTTGAGAGAGAGAGAGAGAGAGAGAGAGCGTGTGTATGCACGCACGGGGGAGAGGCAGAGAGAGAATCTTAAGCAGGCTCCATGCCCAGCAGACAAGGGGCTTCATCTCATGATCGTGAAATCATGACCTGAGCCGAAATCAAGAGTAGAAAGCTTAACTGATTGAGTCACCCAGGCGCTCTGAAGGACCTAGTCTTTAAATAGTGAAATGATGAGAGATCACTTGTCTGGCTTTTGTTAAGGATAAAACAAACAAAAATAAAAAGACAGTCTGGGTCATTCAGTAGAGCTGGTTTTGAGTTCTGTTTAATTATAGTAATGCTAACTCTGAACCTGCACCATAATTTTCTTAACTGTAAATACTTGTTCTATCCATCCTGTACAGTTGATAAACTGAAGTGCTATAGAATTATAAATTTAATTACTAACGTTAGAAGTGGCTCATGTTGAAGAGTCATTCATTGCCCAGGGTATATAGGCTGTGAAGTCAAAACTAATTGCTAATTGTCCTTGGCATTTGAAGATGAATGCTAATGAATAGCCATCATATCTACAGAACATGATGTGTGCTAAGCAGTCTGCTGATACACCTAATGGCTCCACTTTCTTTTTTTAAGTTTTTTTTTTTTTTTAACATTTATTCATTTTTGAAAGAGAGCACAAGCAGGGGTGGGGCGGAGAGAGAGGGGGACACAGAATCTGAAGCAGGCTCCAGGCTCTGAGCTGTCAGCACAGAGACCAACGTGGGGCTCGAACTCACGAACTGTGAGATCATGACCTGAGCCGAAGTCGGACGCTCAGCCAACTGGGCCACCCAGGTGCCCCTCCACTATTTTTTAAAAATGTTTGTTTATTTTTGAGACAGCGAGAGAGACAGAGTGTGAACGGGGGAGGGGCAGAGAAAGCGGGAGACACAGAATCCAAAGCAGATTCCAGGCTCCGAGCTGTCAGCACAGCGCCCAATGCAGGGCTTGAACCCACAAACCGCGAGATCATGACCTGAGCCAAAGTCAGACGCTTAACTGACTGAGCCACCCAGGTACCCCTCCACTACTCTTTCTTAATTTCTCACCCCATTTATCCTTCACGGGCTGTGAGACCTTTCCATAGGAACCATGTGATTCTGCTGTCAACCAAGGTGATCTCAGCTGCTATCTCTGTTGAGCAGAACATGTCTGTGCCACGTTATTCTGTCAGCCTGCTTTAAGAATGTTTCTTCTGCACACTCTTTTTGCCATCAGTGACTTCAGCATGCTGCATAGAAGCTGATGTAATATCAGCTATTACATATCTGTTGCATATTCAAGACTTAGAATTGTGAGAGCTGACAGGGACCTTGATGGTCATCACGTATGACCCTGTTGTTGCACTGAGAAACTGAAACCTAGAGACTTGCCTGGGCCCAAAGAGGCTAATGTGTTAGCACAGCTGGAGCTAGACAGACTCTATAACCTGCATTTTCTTTTCCTTATTTCTTTTTTTAATGACTTTTTCATGTGCAAAATGTCAAGCATATACAAAAATAGAATACTATAATGAATCCTCCTTGTTACATCTATTAACTCAGATGTAACTTCAGAAGGTATCATCGACATATAAACAATCGTGTCTATACCTCTTTATAGATTATGTTGAAGTAATTCACTATTTCACCTGTAAATATTTTGTTTATCCCTTAAAGACCATTTAAAAAATATAATCTTAATGCCATTATCATACATTAGAAATCATGGTAATAACTAAACTGCTTTCATCAAAGCCCTATGCCCCTTGATACAGTTAAGGTAGCAAAACTCTGAACAGCTGGTTTACTAAGCAGCTGAGTTCTGAACCCTCCACGTTGGTGACTGTTGGTGACCTGCTTGTACCATTTGATGAGTTGGAGGGTGAATGACATGCTTTCTGTGGTTGAAGATGGAAAACTTCACTGAATTTCTTATAAATTTGTTTTTTTTGTGAGATTCCATAAGGGTCAGGTTTGAGGACAGAGCCGTACTTATAATTACCTTAGGACTTTTAATCTATGTGTATCATTAGGTCTGAAATGAGTCTCTTGTAGGCGGCATATAGGTGGTTCTTGCTTTTTTATCATTCAGTCAATATATTTTGTTGGGAGCATTTAGTACATTTACATTCAAAGTCATTATTGATACGGATGTACTTCTTGCCCTTTTGTTAACTGGTTTTACAGTTATTTGGGTAGTTCTTGGTTACTTTCTTCTCTTCCTATCTTTCCTTGTGGTTTGATGGCTTTCTTTAGTGATTTTGCTTGGATTCCTTTCTCTTTGTTTTTTGCATATCTATTACGGGTTTTTGATTTGTGGTTACCGTTAGGTTCATATATAACATCTCTGTATCTGTATAAAGTTGATGGTTGCTTAAGTTTTTTTTTTATTTTTTTATTTTTTGAGAACATGAGCAGAGGAGGAGCAGAGAGAGAGGGAGACAGATATGAAACAGGCTCCAGGTTCTGAGCTGTCAGCACAGAGCCCAACACGGGCTCCAACCCACGAATGCGAGGTCATGACATGAGCTGAAGTCGGACGCTCAACCGACTGAGGCACCCAGGTGCTCCTTAGTTGCTTAAGGTTAAACCCATTCTAGGTGGACTAAATTTTTACTCCCCTCCCAACACATGTTATGTATATAGTGTCACCCTTTACATCCTTTTATTTTGTGAATCCCTTGACTTATTTTTATAGGTATAATTGACTTTATTGTTTTTGTGCTGTAATCTCCCTCCTGGTTTTATAAGTGATTCATTTACTACTTTTATTATATTTCCATTTACCTGTGAAATGTTCTCCATTCCTAATTTTCTTACTCCTGATTATGTCCTTTTCTTTCCACTCAGAAAATCGCCTTTAACATTTCTTGTAAGACTGGTTTAGCGGCGATGAATTGCTTCATCTTTTGTTTTGGGAAATGCTTTACCTCTCTTTCTGTTATGAATGGTAGCCTTGCTGGGTAGAGTATAATTGATCTCAGGTTTTTTCCTTTCGTGTCCTACACTCTCTTCATTCCTGCAGTTTCTGCTGAAAAATCAGCATATTGCCGTATGGGATTTCCCTTGTATGTAACTGTTTTCTTTTCTCTTGCTGCTTTTAATTTCTCTCTTTATCACTGCTTTTTGCCATTTTAATTATTATGTCTCTTGGTGTGGACCTCCTTAAGTTGATTCCATTGACGTCTCTTTTCCTCCTGGATCTGGATTTGTTTCCTTCTTCAGATTCGGTAAGTTTTCAGCTATTATTTCTGCCCCTTTTCTTTCTCTTCTGTTTCTGAGATCCCTGTAATGCATATGTTACTACACTTGATGTCACTGAGTTTTTTCTTTTTGCTGTTCATCTTGGGTGCTTTCCATTATTCTGTCCTCCAGCTCACTGATCCGTTCTTCTGCTTCCTCTAGTCTACTATCTATTCCCTCTAGTGTAGTTTTAATTTCACTTAAGTTCTTCATCTCTGATTGGTTCTTTTTTATATTTCCCATCTGTTAAGGGTCTCACTGAGATCCTCCACCCTTCTCAAATCCAGTAAGTATCTTTATGACCATTACTTTGAATTATCTATCAGGCATATAGCTTATCTCCATTTCATTTAGTTCTTTTGCTTTGATTTTGTCCTCCTCTTTCATTTGGGATATATTCCTGTTTCCTCATTTTGTGTAACTCTCTGTGCCTGTTTCTGCGTATTAGGAAAGTCAGCTATGTCTCCTGCTCTTAAAAGTAATGGCCTTATGAAGAAGAGGTCCTGTAGTGCCCTGTAGTTCCATGTCCCTTGCTTTCCCCAGAACCAGGCAGTTCAGGCATAGGTGTCTCCCATGTGTGTTGCGTGGGCCCTTCTATCGAGGCTGAGCTGCTTTAGCTTTCAGTCAGCTGCAGTGGCCCCATTTGCCTGTTGTGGGCGGGGTTTGGTCCCTGTGCTGTCGAGGGCCGGTCTGGGGCCACCTTGGGCTTGTAGTTGGGTCAGCCAAGCCACCTGCCCGCAGGCTGTTTGTACAGTCACACCTACCTACTTGCAGGGTGCTTTCTCTGGGTTGTTGCCTTGGGAACTTAGATAATAGCTACAGTCTGTTTTACCTGGGTGCACGGCACGGAGAACCAGAGACATTTATTTTTATATTATCAGCTTCCTGTCTTATTAATGTTTCTGTGTATTTAAAACACTGTCATCTTTTAGTTATTTTGGTCCTTCTGCATCCTCGTTTTCTTACCTCTCAGGCTGAGCTTCTGTATTGCCTGTGTGCCGTAGCACCTGTACTACCTCTGCAGAGGCAGACGTGGGAATGTGTGTGCATTTGTCAGCTTTCTGTGATCTGAAATGATCTGCAGCTTATCTCCCTTTCAGCAGAATTGACAGTATGGTGAATGGAATTGCACTCATAAAACGGGATTTTTCCTATTAGGTGTGGCAATAAGGTAACGTGATCAGCCTTAGGATTTTTAGATTCTTCACTGTTGTAGTTATAATGACAACTACAATTATCATTTATATCGTGCCCTACAACTTTTAAGACACTTTTACATTCATCATCTACTTTGATGGTCACAGTGTGGGAAGTCCTAATGTTAATGTCAACTTTATGGCTTCCTGCCTTATCTGCTAATTGTTGGAGTTCAGATCTGATGGCACTGAATCCTCAGAGGTAAATTAACGTAATTTAAAATTCTAACATATATTTTCTAGTTTTTTACTCTTTGTATCTTGTGCTATAATTTGGGCGTTCAAGGTTGACAATGTTGTGTAGCAGTGATTGGTACATGAAGATCTGACAAACAATTTGTAGGGTTTTGTAGCTAGATGATACCTTTAACTGCTGGCCTTAGTATTCTGACCTATGAAATGAAGGTAGTAATAGCATGATTGAACATCAAGAATTTTATTGATTCCTGCGGTAAGAAAGAAGAGAAATCCCTACTCCTGATAAGATTATGTGTTCCTTACCCATACATCTTAGCTCTCATAGTGTCCTACCCAGGACTGTTTATAAACATAGAAATGGGGATGTTACAGTTCTAAGCCCCCAACTTTTTAAATAAATTTTTTTAATGTTTATTTATTTTTGAAAGAGAGAGACAGAGCGTAAACGGGGGAGGGACAGAGAGAGAGGGAGACAGAATGTGAAGCCATCTCCAGGCTCTGAGCTGTCAATACAGAGCCCAACGGTGGAGTTCAAACCCATGGGCCAGACCAGGAGATCATGAGCTGAGCCGAAGTCAGTCACTCAACCAGCTGAGCCACCCAGGTGCCCCAACCCCCCAATTTTTTTTTATCTAAACTATTATCTGTGTAAAATGGACATGCTGTTGTTAACTAGGTTGTTGTTTCTTTGAAAATGGTTCTTTCCAAAGAACTGTTTCTTCAAAGTGGTTCTCAGCTCTTGGTTGATTCCAGTTAGAAAAGTCTTCATTGTAAACAGAAAATAATTGATTGTGAGTGTATGGAATTGAGCTTCCTCCCCGTCTCTGTTTTTTTCTTTTATTGTTTGAGCCCATTTTTTTTCTTTTCCAAACAAAATTCTGAATGTTAAAACGTGGACTTTTCTCTTTTTCTTGCCAGTGTGCAAATCTCCAGGGAGTCAAGATGCTCTGTTCTAATGCAGAAGGGGCATCCCTGAAACTGTGTAATTTTGAAGATCCTTCTGGTCTTAAAGCCAATTTAGAAGGTGAGATTCTATCTATAATTACATTTTCTAAGGTGAGAACATATCACAAAGTAAAAAGCCCAACAAAATAATTGTTACGGAAAAATCATGACCACTACTGGGGGGTAGATTTCTTCTGCCATCGTATTTGGTCTCAGTCATGTGCTAGGCAAGAAGTTAGGGGAAATCCAGCCTCTACTATTGAATAAGGCTTCAGTTGGAGAATTAAATGTCAACATCTCGAACTTTGAAATTAAACAGTATATGCTCACAGTGACTAAAATGAATTTCAGTTTGCACAAAGCTAGGCAGTTTCTGTCATTTTTAGATTGTTTTATTTATGAATTTCTTATTGCTCTGTTGTGTCAGTGAACTGGTCACTTCATTTATTTGTATGTTTAGAATACAGGGGACTTACCTTCCTTATCATAAACTTACGGAAGCATATTATAAAAGTGCTAATTATCTTAAGACCGAATTGAATTCTTCCCTCAAAAATATAGACTAAAACATTCTTAATTCATAGAACAAGCAAACAGATTGTTAACAATGAACGCTTTATATGTGTAAGTTGGTTGAGAGACTGAGATTTATGGTTCACGGAGTCCTTTCCAAAAGTTAAAGAGCCTGTCATTCACCTCCATTAAGTAAACTAAACCTGCGGTTTTTTGAAGGGAGAGGACTATAAATATTTTGAAGTTCAACTGCTATCAAAATACATTCACTGTAGGTGCTAATCTGAAAGGTGTGGATATGGAAGGAAGTCAAATGACAGGAATTAACCTGAGAGTTGCTACCTTAAAAAACGCGAAGTTGAAGAACTGTAACCTCCGAGGCGCAACTCTGGCAGGAACGGATTTAGAGGTGAGTCACCAATGTCTGAAGAGCATTTGGTAATCTACAGGTACTGAGCCTGTCCTGCAAAATGTATGGAGGTCGCCAACAAAGTCATTGGCTGATGAAAACTGCCGGGGAGCAGGCCCGCACAGCCAGAGCGGTGTTCTCCTGTTGATTGCTTGTTTCAGCAGACGTGCCTCCCAGAGCAGGATTCAGTCCACGGGCCATGGGTCCCAGTTTCAGACTGAAAGATTCATCTGACAGTCGGTCGAAGCCGATTTCATTTGTCCTCTGTTCCTTGGGTCTCCTTCAAGCAGATGAGTTTGATGACTGCTTTACTAATCGAATTTATTGTGTTTTTCCTCAGTTTTAAGTCCAGACAGAATTAAATGGGCCCAGATTACCTTTTTAACTGTTCGAGAAATGTAAAAGATATCCAGGTTTGAAATCAGGTTAAGAGAGAGCCTATTCTAAATTGGAATCGTGTTCTTTTTGAATCCCGATTTGAGCTTTTAACTTTGCGCGTCTTTTTCATCAGAATTATATATGTTGTCTTGATTCACAAATGTAGCTGGCAGGCTCAAAGGCTGTTGATAGGTCTCTTGGTGCTGTCCCCATAGCACTTTTTGCAATGCTGGACACGTTCTAAATCTGTTCGGGACAGTAGCCACCAGGCGCTGTGGCTGTTGAGCACTTGAAATATGGCCAGTGTAACTGAGAAACGGATTTTTAAATTTTACTTAATTTTAATTCATTTAAATATAAGTAGCCACAAGTGGCTGTTGCCATCATATTGAACAGCACAGCCTTATCCGGGAAAACCTGGCATAGATCGGATTGGAGAGAAGAGTGGGTCAAAATTTGGCTTGTCATTGATTTTTCCCTCTTAATGTTTCTGCTTTGTTCTCTTGACAGATCTTAGCAGTAGAGTGGCAGGCCCCATTAAACTTAAAGGCAAAAAGAACCTGCCCAAGGCCAAAAATAGAAGCCTATTATAAGCACAGTTCCTTAATTTTTTATTCTTTGGTACTGTCACCAAAAGTGATCATTTTTTTTTTTTCCCCTTGGTTTTAGTTACCGTGTAGGTAAACACCAGAAGTCTTCCTGATGGCAACTGAATGCAGACTAGTCAGGTTGACTGTTTGAAGGGCCGCTGGTGACATTCTGTCCTAAAAGGTTATGTGCAGTCACCCACCATCCCCACGGACTTACCCACTATCTGTCTCATCTGCCACTCTGTGATCTCAAGAGAAATTTAAAAGCAGCTTCCAATTGTGGTGGTAGTTACACTATTGTATATACATTTGTTAAAACTCATTGAATTGTGCACATAATTCGGGGTTTTAAAAAACAGTTCCCTGCTATAAAAATGTTCGAGTTGGGGAATGGAAAAATCTATTATAATGTAATTAGTAAGTAAGATCTCTTTCTCTCAGTTGTTTTCTTTTTAAAATTTTTAAACATCTATTTATTTTTGAGAGACAGAGCAGGAGCAGGGGAGGGGCAGAGAGAGCGAGAGACACAGAATCTGAAGCAGGTTCCAGGCACTGAGCTGTCAGCACGGAGCCCAACACGGGGTTCAAACCCACGAACCGTGAGATCATGACCCAAGCTGAAGTCGGCCGCTTAACTGACTGAACCACCCAGGTGCCCCTCAGGTTTTGGGGTTTTTTTTTAATAGTGCTTACCTGCCCTGCCTTTTGTTGTCCTCGGATTGTGGTAAATTTGCATAGATAATATTTATTACGTTGGAGTCCATTCTGGGTTTTAAATGACCGATTCTAAAATATGGGAACAGAAGAGACACACTTCCTCTTTAACCTCTGTTTGTCAGTATTTGTGACTGTCAGCCTGACCACTCACCTAGAGAAAACAACTCCAGATATAGAAGAAAATCTGACTTTTTTCTAACACGGCAGTCTTCCAGAAATAACAGGGTTTCATGATGTTGGAACGTTTTCCTCACGTGCCCCAGGAATCTTAGTTTCATGAATATTGTTTTTGTCTTGCAGAATTGCGACCTGTCTGGGTGCGATCTTCAAGAAGCCAACCTGAGAGGTTCCAACGTGAAGGGAGCTATATTTGAAGAGATGCTGACCCCACTACATATGTCACAGAGTGTCAGATGAGAATTCCAGGGCCGGAGGAAGATGCCCAAGATGAAAAATGTTGTCCTTCTCACTTTTTTTTTTCTCCACCCATTCAGTTGTCTAGAAGAAGTAACACTGTAAGGGAATAAAAAACAAACAAAAACCCATTTAGAGGATTATGCTTGTTCTCAACGGTGCATAAAGGAAAAAAGTGACTTTTTTCCACATTCTGATTTTAACCGAGAAGCACTCATTTAATAGATGTAGAGAAGCTAGAGTAGCTTGCTGCCTTTTGAGCGGAGTTAGGGGGACTTGGCTGGTTTTATGACCAGAAATAGGATCTATTATATTTGCTTTTAAATAGGCATGATGTGGAAATACCATCTTGGTTTGAAATGTATTCGAGGATTTTAATTTATGAAAAGCACAACATATGCAATTATATTTATTGAATCTCTAGATACAGTATGGATATTTAAATTGTTAAACTTTACGAAAATTTCGAAAAGGTTCAGGTTTATTAATAGCTTTAGTGATGCCTCCCCTACTCTACATACCTGTCATGCCATATGAATATGGTGAGATCAGATTCCCCAAGGCTCTCTTTTCAGGTTCTTGTAACGTTTATTTTTTAGAACGAAACAGTAGCTAAATTAAATCCTCGGTTCTTACTGATTGAGACTGAGTGAAAGAAAAGACCTCAATGTCAGCTCAAGTTAAGGTGGAACTCTCCAGATGGACAAAGAATTTACCTATCGCTACAACTTTTAAATGAGCATCCTTAGAATTTCATTCTAAGCAAGTTCCACTCAACGCCAAACCAGGCGATTTTATCAATTTACACTACTAGCCTTGTTTTCTCCTGTACAGTCACAAGAAGCATAGGAAGTATGTGTCAGAACCAAAAAACCAAGGTGCATTATCAGTAGTAATTTAATTCAAATGCCAAATAGTTTCAACAGGGCCAGCTTAGAAATAGGCATTAAATCCCAGTCCACTGTCATCTTTTGGAAATCAACATAATGCCATTAAAACCCTACAAGGGGAAGGGAAGGGATTTTAAATTGGCAATTTGATGATAGCCACCAAAAAACTTCAACAAAAATAAAGGCGTTGGACTGGTCCGAGATGTAATACCAATCAGTCAGCACCTGTGGTTCTTTTACTTCTACTTTCTGATTTAGTTCAAATTCTAGCCTGCTTTTCTTGAGTCCTTCTCTCTGCAATAGCAGAGACAGGACCTGTACTTCCTTACCAATAACCCGTTGTCCTTATGTCTACCCCAAGAGCAGGGATATAAGCTGTGTCCAAATAGGTTCTGAATTCTACAGACTCATCAGTTTGAAGCAATGAATCAGTAAAAACGACTTTGTCTCCTTTGGGAGAATGACGCGTGTTCAATATTTACGCAGCTTATTCTTCTATATATACATATGCAAAGCTTTCCTTAACGGTAAAGGGTACATATGCGTAGTGAGAGCTCGCACCTTTACAGGTGAGGGAAAGCAATTTCAGAAATGAATTATTTTCTTTGCTTTATTATTTTTACCAAGACAGAGAAGTATTGTATTGAGAGATATCTATTTTCATAATCAATATGTGCCTAAATTATATTTAAATCATTTCACTCTGTACTATATTTTCAATAATTATAGAATGTGTTTGTTCATCCACTTAAGGGTACCTCTGTAGACATAAACCTAAAAATGCAGAAGAATCTGAAAGGTCTAAACATGGTATGCTTAGAAACTGCAGATTTTGGATCTAATGTATACTGCATTAATAAACAATGTGAAATGTTGAAAAGGAGTTTCTAGTCGTACTTTTGAAAATCGACTCTTGACCATACTTCACTTACGTTTCTTCAGCATTAAGTTGATGACCAGTCCCGAGGGTCTGGGTGGAGAAGGAAATCCAACACAACGCTTACAATGGATTAGTCTGAAAGGGCCAGCCATGCAAATTTACCCCTTTAAGCATGGTTTTTTTATGACCCTCTTTTTAAAATCTGCCATGCTAACAACACAGGTTCAATTACATGACTTCCAATGGTTCATTTGTGTTACTCTTTAGCTGATGAACGTTACAAGTTAGACTTACTAGGTTGGTTGAGTACATTGTCCCCAAAACATTCTCACCTGACTCGTAGGAGAGAGAATTTTGAGGCAGGAGTTTCAAAAGAGTACGACTTCTATTAAACCTAGTGATGGAACTTGTCTGTACACAGGTAAAAATACAATTGGGGGTGGGGGACTAGAAAATCTAAATCAGATTATGCATATTGATAAAATTCAGTACTCCTGTAATTATTTAGAGCCATATGTATTATGCTGTCATATCTAATTCAACTACGGTTTCAAAGAAATTTTAGTAGGAAATAGTGTAAATTCACTTTCTTATGACAGTGATTTACTATCATAAATCAAGGCATGGAATATTTTCTCCAGTTGCTCATTTTATGAACGGGTGGTTTATACTATAAATCTACCGCCATGTCAACTTCAAATCATGTTTAATGAAAAGCCCTAGAATTTTATTAAATTTCCAAGGAGGTATTATCTTTAAATTAAAAAGGTCCACCTCTACAAAGAAAAGAGGTTATTTTCTGCATAAAGCACCTTATGCAAGGATTAATTCTCTGAAAGCCTTTCACAACCTTTAAATATGTCAGCAGGAGTTCACCACGGACCCTTCCTGCTGAGATCTTACATTAGGGCAAAAAGAGGCTTGCGTCTGTCACTCATCAAGATTGCTAAGTCATTACTGTGGCATTTTAATAATTTTTAGGTGTTTCTTTTAAGGTTGAGAAACCATTTTCCCTCTAAAGCCATATACTTTTTTTTTTTTCTTTTTAACGTTTATTTTTGAGACAGAGAATGAACAGGGGAGGGTCAGAGAGAGAGGGAGACACAGAATCTGAAGCAGGCTCCAGGCTCTGAGCTGTCAGCACAGAGCCCGACGCAGGACTCGAACTCACGGACCACAAGATCATGACCTGAGCTGAAGTCGGACACTCAACGGACTAAGCTACCCAGGCACCCCTAAAGCCATATCCTTTAAGATCTAGAAGTTTCTAAATTGAGAAAAAATTTCTGACAACTATGAAATCCAATACTTAAACCCACTTTACTAAATTAAGCTTCATGATAAATGGATCTATCCTTGGAACTATGAAAAGATTCAAGGGGCGCCTGGGTGGCTCAGTTGGTTAAGCCTCTGACTAGCTCAGGTCATGATCTTGCGGTTTGTGAGTTCAAGCCCCACGTTGGGCTCTGTGCTGACAGCTCAGAGCCTGGAGCCTGCTTCAGATTCTGTGTCTCCCTCTCTCTCTGCCTCCCCACCCCCCCCCCCCCCCCACACACACACTCTTTCTCCTTCAAAAATAAAGAAAAAAGAGAGAGAAAAGAAAAGATTCAAAGTGTGTCCCTAAACATCAAAATTCCATTAATTGCATATTCAATCTCTTCCTTGGTACTGCAGAAAATAAATTTGGCCTTTGCCCTTCAGATCTATGTGATCTAAGGAGATGCAGATTTGGCATCGCGCATATTGAGTAAATTCATAGACCATGCCACTGTGTTCATCTAAAAATTTCAAAACCTGTTTCCAAAAATACCGACTGATAGAAATAACGTACAAGAAAGCCACTGATGCTTAACCAAAGCTAAGTGATTAACGTGACCCTAAAGGTCAGGAGTCTTCACTCCCGTTTCCTTGGTCCTGCCCCAAGACCACATCTGCTGGAGCAACACTGTGAGAAGCACACTTTTTAGCAAATTGTCAACTGGGCAATTTAAGTGCCGTTCAAACATAATGAGCTCTTGTTGAAAAAGAGCCTCTCGTTACCTTTGTATTTTAGTGAGATGAGATTACTCTCTCATGTCAGAATGGCACTTAAATTACTCAGTGTCTAATGAAATAATGAAAATAAGTTAAATCACATTTTCTTTTTTTTTTGAGATTGTTCACTGTTTGCAATTGTACTTAAAAGCTTATCTCCTTTTCTAGCCTATCATGAGACTCTGACAACCTCCACAGAAATGGCTGGGTAAAGAGTTTCTCTGGGCAGGACAGCACTGCTCTTTATACTGACATCCTTGCAAATGTGATTCTTCTGGAAGAGTATCATGAATACATGATCGTCTTCCCCTAATTTACCCTTGGGCGACGACTGATTGGTTTAGCATCCTACCAGAGGAGAAGACTGCCAATCCCGGCTCTAAAACGAACAAATACCTAGTTATTCTTAACCATTTTACTGTTTAGCTAATGTAATAGGCCTTACAGACAATTGTATATGAAGGTTTAATTCTATGTCAGATAAAACATAACTTTGATGCAGAAATAGAGGAAGCGTTAAGCCCAACCTTGTTTAAAGGCCCTTACTTTTTAGTCATTCATTCAAAGTTATCAAAGGCTGACTAATGCTAGGGATTTAACAGAAGTTTAGACGAGATGGGATCCTTGACCATTATGAGTTACAACCCAAGGGGTAAATTAGGGGAAGACAATCATGTATTCAAATAAAAGTAATAAAGACTAATGGTTCGCTCTTTGCTTTTGTAAATGCTTATACTGTGTAAATAAAACATCCCCAGGGTCCCCTCCCCCCCTGGCTTGGAACACCTATCTGTAAAGTTTGGATAATGATACCCACCTGCTGGGACTGTTGTCAGAGGGGAGGCTGGTCTTACGCATGTATGTTTACGCATGTATGTTTACGTATGTGTCTCACCTTTGTGTTCCCACTGCCTTCAGCACAGTGACTTGCCTATTTGAACTCAGTATCTACTAAAATGAGTCACACTGTGGACCCAAGTAGGTTCTAGGTGGTTTTAGGCTTCGTATATTCTAACGACAGTGTTTCTCAACTTTCTGATGCTATCAGCAGGCTTTCAAGATAAGTCAAGGAAGGAACCTGGTGGGTAGGAGACTGGGAAATTTTCAAACCCCCGTTGTCTTCTTCAGGATCGTATGTGGGTATAGGTAGGGTGCCAATAATCCCTTCTTATTATTTATAAATCAGCTCCTCTTACAAATGAAGAACCAAAGAGCGGAGACCAGCTCCCAGGCATCCTGACTGAACTCCTTTCTAAAACGATTACGTGGCTTCCTTTGTGAAAGCTTTTATGTGAGCCTTTAACATCACTTAAGGTACAGCAGCTGTTTTCCTGGGACTCTGGATAGGTCTGTTTCCTCAAGAGAATCCAACCTGGCTTGATTTTAATCTGCGAATTGTGGCCTCAGTACAAAAGTCCTGGCTGAGGTTTTAATGGCCAAGATTTAAGTACATTTAACAGACACGCCAGTGGGTGTTCCAATTACCTACACTATTAAAGGGCCTTCTGTGAGGATTAAAACACAAATCACTATTAAAAAAAAAACAAAACCCATAGTCCCTGTGCGGTATAATTTGCCAGCAGGAAAGATTTCAGTCCTGGAAAAGTTTCATATAAAAAGGAAGCTAAGACAATGAAAAATCACAGAACTCCACTAACTCGAAGAGAAGCTCGGGATTCTTTTGGCTCTTGGTCCTCAAACAGGTAAGATGCTTTGTATTTCTAGCATGTGTTTTAGACTGCACACTTTTGTCTCTCTATAGGGCATTTTGTACCCAACGGGCAAAGTCCAGGTGCATAGCATCCAAAGAAGACTTGACCTTCATGGTCCTTGTCACCCCTGGCCACAGCGATGCAGCCTTTGGGGAATTAATAACAACTCATGGACCCGTATTCGATTTCGTCTTCAGCCTTTTTCCCATCAGATGTACATTAACGTGAAGGCTTTGTGAGAATTCGTCATGTCATTAGCTAATTCGAGCCCGCCTTGGCCACGGAGGCATCTGGTCTGGGACTCGGTGCTTTGAAAGGTGTTGAGCTCTCTCCCGCGCTCACAGATGGTCCAGCCCACACTTCAGTGTGGAGGATACTCAGCAAAATGTAATTAGTGCCACAGCGTAACCACTGAATGTCATACAACTTTATATTAGCCAGAGATTCCTAGCAGAATCTACCTTTCCAAGCAGATGGTCCAGTTCTCTTTATCTCAGGAACTGATACAGTTAGCTGGAAACTAATCAGTTGAGCAGGGGCAGGGAATCTTAAAGCAAAAAGGTGTACTTGATAAGGGAAGGAATCAGGGGGTTTGGATAACCAAATAAATACTAAAAATAAAAAGAGACTAGCTTTGTACTGAAAAGTGCGGAGCATGTAAGTTCAAAGTCCTGCCTTTATCGCAGGTGGCTAGGAAATCCTGAAGGCAAGCAAGGGGGGGGGGGGGGGGCGGGTGTGTTTGTCAGTGTCCTTGGGTGAAAACGACAGCTATTTCTATCTTCCGTGGGATTAGCATACAAACATCAGACTGCTCACCAAAGAGGTCTTTACTTCTTGCCCAACCCAGTCTGGGGCTCCTCTGACTGTTGCGTCGTGTTCCTCAGAATGGAGGCGATTCCAAAACTTGTCGCCGGATTTCTTCTGCTGACCTTATGCGTGGTTGGCTGCTCCAGCCAACACTGGTCCTACGGCCTGCGCCCTGGGGGGAAGAGAAGCACTGAGAATCTGATTGATGCTTTCCAAGAGGTAAGTCGCTTTCATCTTCAAAACTGAGACATGTGCCCCCACAGGGCTAGCCTGGGCTCCACCTGCCCTAGGCGCCCCCGGGGAGATGAGGCACTGCAAACTGCCAGGCCCATTCCCGCTCGCAGTTCAGACAGGGACCAAGGAAACAGAGAGGCGAAACGACTCCAAGAGAACACGGCAACACCTGTGAAGGAGCGTGCCGTGTTCAGAGTGTCCAGAATGGCCAAAGGAATTCAAAACAATGCGACGGGTCCAAGGTCTCTAGAGCAAGGATTCCTTGGGATTTGGAAAGAAAATCTTAGAACCTCTGCTTTTTTTAAAATGTCATCTTTAAAAAAATAAATAAAACAAAATGTCATCTTTTAAAAGTATCTATGATACGAGGTCAGTGGTACGTTTAAAAAAAATTTTTTTTAATGTTTATTTATTTTTGAGACAGAGAGAGACAGAGCATGAACAGGGGGAGGGTCAGAGAGAGAGGGAGACCCAGAATCGGAAGCAGGCTCCAGGCTCTGAGTTGTCAGCACAGAGCCCGACGCGGGGGCTCGAACCCTCGAACCGTGAAATCATGACCTGAGCCGAAGTCGGACGCTAAAGCAACTGAGCCGCCCAGGGGCCCCAGTGGTACATCTTTGTAACTTGCAAATCAGTATCCTCACCAAGCGTGCATGCCCTATCATTTCTTTTTACTGAAATGGGCACTTAAGCAAAGAACTTGGAGGCTGCTGGATAGAGGGGAGCGGTTAGCAAGCTCGGGGACACAAGATATATACTGGAGAATATGCTGGATTTGATTTCATGTAAATTAGATGTCAGTACCAGCACTAACATAGGGCACTTGGTTTTTTATCTATGAAATGAGACTTCCTGGGGTCATGGTCACATGAGAGAGGCCTTAGATGTTAGTTGACTAAGCCCCAAAAGGAAAGTGGGCTAATAAAAAAAGAGTCGCTATTATTTCTTTTATTTTTATTTCTTTTTTTAATGTGTAGAAGACACAGACATTTTATTTATTTATTTTCTTAATGTTGTATTTATTTTTGAGATAGAGAGAAAGAGCACAAGTGGGGGAGGGGCAGAGAGAGAGGGAGACACAGAATCCGAAGCGGGCTCCAGGCTCCGAGCGGTCAGCACAGAGCCTGATGGGGGCTCCAAATCACAGGCCGTGAGATCAGGACCTGAGCCGAAGTCGGACGCTTAACCGACTGAGCCACCCAGGTGCCCCTCTATTTTTGTCTTTTAAGTTTATGTATTTATTTTGAGGGGGGTGGGGAGAGAAAGAGAGAATGGGGGAAGGGCACAGAGAGAGAGAGAGAGAGAGAGAGAGAATCCCAAGCAGGCTCCACACTGTCAGCATGGAGCCCAAGGTGGGGCTCAGACTCAGAAGCCTCAACATCATGACCGGAGCTGAAATCAAGAGCAAGATGCCTAACCAGTGCCAGTTAAACCACGCAGGTGCCCCAGATATTGTTTCTTAAATTAACGGGAAACAGGCCTAAGGGATGAGCAATTCGGGGCTGGGACACTTACAACAGTGCAATCTGAAGTCTCCTCTCCACAGATTGTATGTGAAGTAAATCTTATTTAACTGTGACATATTTAGTTAAAACTAGAAACTAAAAATCACCCTATTCACATCTCGAAGCTCCTAGACTTTTTGTATACCATCCCCTCAGGAGGTTCGAAGTACTTCATTATCATCATCTCTCAGGAGAAAATATTCTCTCCTCATTACCTCCATTACCTCCGGAACCACCCCCCCCCCCCAACCCATCCATTCAAATGCCTGATGGAGGATCTATCTTCTTAGATAATCCCCTTGGCCTCACTTTCCACGCACGATCTTTGGTAGAAGTGGGAGACACCATTCCACTTCTTTATCTCCATCAGCAAGAATCTCCTTCTTTTTCCTCAGATAGCCAAAGAGGTTGATCAACCCGCAGAACGTCCGCGCTTCGAATGCACCATCCACCAGCCCCGTTCTCCCCTCAAGGACCTGCGAGGAGTTCTGGTGAGTTACAGTGGTGATGACATGGGGCCTTAGAGGTGAACGACTCCTTGGTACCGCCTCTCAGGCTGTCCACACAGGACAACCAGCTCTCAGCCTCCATAGGGCCTACCTTCCCGACTGCATGAATTCCTCCCGGGATAGGGTCTCACCATTTTGTGACGCCATCTTTCAGTACCAACGGCCAGAACCTTTTTTTACCCCTTACACTGAAATCTCTCTGTAACCTTGATCTCATCTTGGTTCTGGCCTTTGGGATGACTGACAAATTTCTTCCCACTGTTATATGTCGGTTCTTCAAGTACTATTCATCAGCCCCCCTTCCCCAGACTATTCTAATCTAGGCCAATCCACACCTCTCCACCAGATTCCTTAATTCTTCACCAATGTTCTTGGTATGACATAGTTTTGCTCTGGAAAAATGAGGAAATCAAAAATGGTGCTCTAGTTAATTTTTTTCCCTTTGGAATAAAAAAAATTCCAAACTAGTAAATTTATAATTCAGAACCACATATTTGATTTCCGATTGGTTTTGTGTGTGTGTGTGTGTGTGTGTGTGTGTGTGTGTGTGTGTTTACTTTCGAGAGCGAGCGAGCGAGAGCAAGCATGAGTCCAGGAGGGGGCAGAGGGAGAAAGAGAGTGAAAATCTTAAGCAGGCTCCACAGTGAGCACAGAGCCTGACTCAGGGCTCGATCCCAGACCCTGGAATCATGACCCGAGCCGAAATCAAGAGTCGAACGCTCAACTGACTGAATCACCCCGGCACCCTTGATTTCTAGTTTTCTGACTGGATTATAACCACCTCCACATTCCCACCAAAAATGGGAATCTACTAACTTAATACAGGTTTTTCATAACCAAACACAAGTATACAGAGAACTGAATATAGAAATTGAACCTTGAACTCACTGTTGGTGATCTCTGAGCTCCGCAGTCCGCGTATCTGCAGCACTTAGGGGCATTCCAATTAGTTACCAGTTATGCCCAGGAGCAGGGAAAGCCTGAATAAATCATATATGAAGATAAGCTATAGTTTTCTTTTTCTCCATTGACCTCAACTTCCACACCCACAGTTCAAAGAAAAAAAATGCAGACAGACATCTTTATTTGCTTTTTCTACTCCAACCTACCACACAAAATAGTAAGCAGTGATATTCCCCAAGCACGACGTTAGAAGGAATTGAGACAAAAGCTAGGTTCATAACAAACAGAGATCAGATCTTTCTTTCATCCTTTTCACAACCTATCCTTCAACTATTAATGTAGATTTTAGGTTTATTAAAAAACTTAAAAACACACGATCTGTTATCTCTCTAGTGCACAAAAATAAATGGGTCTCGGGGCGCCAGGGTGGCTCAGTCAGTTAAGCGTCCAACTTTGGCTCAGGTCATGATCTCGCGGTTTGTGGGTTCAAGCCCCCCGTCGGGCTCCGTGCTGACAGCCCGGAGCCTGGAGCCTCCTTCAGATTCTGTATCTCCCTCTCTCTCTGACCCTCCTTGGCTCACACTCTGTCTCCATCTCTCTCTCTCTCTGAAAAATAAACAAACATTAAAAATAATTTTTTTTAAATAAATAAACGGGCCTCTTCTTTGTATATCAGTATTTTAGAAATTAAAATGTCAAAAGCATAATGGAATTCAGCTAGTAAAATCAACCTCGGTATATTGGTTGCTCACATATTTTTCAGGAAAGTCTGACTGAAGAGGAAACTGGGCAGAAGAAGATTTAAACCCACTGAGCCAAAAGGATTGTCAACACAAGTATAATTCTGACATTGCAATTTGTGACCCGTTTTAACGTCTATCAATTGTGTGAATTTTAGATACGCTTAGGCTAAGTTTGCATATTTCACCAGGAAGTGCTGTGTTATGAATAAAGTGGCATAAATGTTACGTCTAGTGCAGAACTCTGGTGGGGGAGGGACCCTGTAGGCCCATAAAGGGGAGAACTCTGAGTCTGGGGCAGAGGAGACGCGAGGTAACACCAAGTCGACATTACTGTTGACTAAAGAAAGCCCATGGCTCTCCTCCGACACCACCCTGCCCCAAGAGCAGTCACCTATGGGTCCGGGCCCCCACATCCGACTCGGCAACAATCTTCTCTGGTATTGTAGCTTTATTGTTGACCATACTCTGTGGAAGTGAGGCCCCAACCAAGGCTTCCTCCCACGTGGGAAGCAGCTCCCTTTCCCGGCTGTCTCCAATCCCTTTGAAAGTCAAGTGGAACTGGAGAGAGGCTTAGAGAGAAAGGAGGCCCTGCTGGGCTCCTAGTCCCGGGCTCCTTCTGGCTGCACGTGGCCTCCATGTGTTCACCACAGCGAGTGGTGCAGGCCCAGGCTTGGGACCCAGGCCTAAAAATAATCGTGTTCACCTGTCGTTATCTTTTGGGGATCGCTCGTGAGAAATGCTACGGAGTATAGCATCTTCCCTCGAAAGGGAGGAAACCAGGGTTTAAGGGGTTCACTCAGTTCTGTCGGGGTTACACGGGCAGGGCTCCCGTATTGCACCACGATGAGCAGCTGATGGCATTGGACTTGAGAGCTAGCACCTCTTTTGTTAATTGGTTATTTTGTTAATTGGAGCTGAAGCAGGATCCTGGGGCTCATGTATCTGTTTAGTTTACTGGGGACCAGTTTTCCAGGAGCCCCAGACATTGATACCAGTTCTCAATTATCCTCGTAACTTCCAAGTGATTATGAGACCATTTGAAAACCTTAAATTTCCGATAAACCACCTGGTGGCACAGCAGCAAACTGTGCCCACATTCACATGGCCACGATCAAGGTCCTTTCCTTCTTTCAATCAAGGTGCCTTTCCCCTCCTCTCCCTGCCCCCCCCCCCCCACCTCAAAAAAGGGCCTGTGTTAAGGAATTTGAACTGGAGTCAGAAACAGTCCATGGGGGAGAAAACCCTCCCTTCTTTTAAAAAAAAATATTTTTTTTGTTTATTTACTTTAGAGAGAGACAGAGCACGAGCAGGGGAGAGGCAGAGAGAGAGGGAGACACAGAATCTGGAGCACGCTCCAGGCTCTGAGCTGTCAGCACAGAGCCTGACATGGGGCTCGAGCTCACTGCGAGATCACGACCTGAGCCAAAGTCAGAGGCTCCACCGACTGAGCCACCCAGGGGCCCCTAAAACCCTCCCTTTTTGATACAGATCTGCCCAATGCCAGATTGCCCAAATATCTCCATGTGAGGAATCTCTAAATCTGGATCAGAGAACCTCCTTCCTCCCACTTTAATAAAATTAGGCAGAGATGTGGGTCCACAACCTACTTTACCGCACAAAAGGCAAAACTGCATCATTTGACTCACCGATACATACAAGGCAGGATGAGAAGCTTCCGTCTGCCAATCACTCAGTGACCGGCACACAGTCATTTTTTTTCATCGCTATTTTTGTTACATTATTATTTTTGTTAACAGTAAAATCATTATTTTTGTTAATAAAAGCAATACCATTTGCAATCTTTAGTTAACACGCTGGGAAAAAAAAAAAAAAAACAAAACAGGGCAACGCGGTCACTTTGGGGGAGGGGGAGGGGCAGCCGGAAGGAGAAAGAGTGTCTTAAGCAGGCTCCGCCCTGTCAGCTAGGAGCCTGGAAATCACGACCCGAGGCGAAATTAAGAGCCACACACTTCACCGACTGCGCCACCCAGGCGCCCTGCCCCTTCGTTTTCACGTCCTGTTTGGAGTCTCGGCTTTTCTTTGCCAAGGCTTGTCTTTGGGCAATTTCTTTGCGGGCAGCTGTGGGCTTCCCTGAATGGGTTACAGAGATGCTCATGAGCTCGGTGGCTTGTGACTCCCCTGAACATGTTGGGTATTTGGTTCTCAAATGGCCCAATGCCTAGGGACGAGGAGAGCAAAGATGACCTCTTTATGAACATTTTAAACATCTTCCTGGATCTGAACAACCCACGACCTCATCAATGCTGCTTCCAAAAGAAGCCTTCCCAAATGAAGAGTGGGGAACCATACCAAACGCTCTCTTTGACGAGAGACGTTCTCAAATAGATAGGGCTTTAAGTGTTTACCAAAAGGAGCAGCTTGAAGATTAGCCATTTTCGCCAAGGGTTTAGTCTTCCGACAATAACTGGGAAAAAGCCAGCAATCACTGCATGAGACAAGAGCATTTATAATTTTTTAAAAGGGTTTATCTTCGAGAGAGAGAGACAGAGTGTGAGCAGGGGAGGGCCAGAGAGAAAGGGAGACACAGAATTCAAAACAGGCTCCAGGCTCTGAGCTGTCAGCACAAAGCCCGACCTGGGGCTCGAACTCACAAACCGCAGTGGCCTCCATGAGCTCAAGTTGGATGCTCAACCACTGAGCCACCCAGGCACCCCTATAAATTTTGACAGTGGACAATGCTCTAAAGATTTTTTTGTTTGTTTTGAGAGAGAGAGAGAGAGCAAGCCTGGGAGCAGGGAGGGGCAGAGAGAGAGGGAGAGAGTGAGAGAGAGTGAATCCCAAACATTCTCCATGCTGTCAGCACAGAGTCCGATGCAGGGGCTCGATCCCACAAACCACGCGATCATGACCTGTGCTGGAACGAAGAGTCAGACATCTGATGGAGCCACCCAGGTGCCCTTAAAGCAGTATTTCTCTCTGGAGACCCTACACCCAAAAAGATTTCCCAGGCTTGGTGATTCAGTCTCGGGGGGCCCAAACCATTTGCATATCGAACATGCCATGGCTGCTTACGTACACAGTAGAGCATTATTGCTCTAAAATGCACTAGATGGCAAATGGTTAAAAGTTCTGAGACATTTTCTTAAAAGAAAAAAAAAATCTTAGGCATAAGCCCAGGACTTAAAACAGGGTGGCTATTCTAACTGAAGTGTGGTTGCCCCCCTCTCTCCAACGTGACCCACCACCATCAGGGAGTCGAAGCAATGAACATCCATTTTGGACACCGATTTTTTTTCAAGTTGTTGTTTTCGCTACGTTAGTGGTGTTCAGCCTTGACCTAATGCTGGAATAACATGGGGGAGATTTTATTGATTTATTTTTTAAAGTTTAGTTATTTTGAGAGGGAGACAGAGCACAAGCAGGGGAGGAGGAAAGAGGGAGACAGAGAATCCCAAGCAGGTGCTGTGCTCTCAGCACAGAGCCCAGTGAGGGCCTCGAACTCACAAACCAGGAGATCATGACCTGAGCTGAAATCAGGAGTCTGAGGCTTAACCTACTGAGCTCCCCAGGCGCCCCAGCAGGGGGAGATTTTAAAGGAATATGGCGCCTGGGTCATACTCCCCTCTCTTGGAAATTGATTTAATTGCTCTGAGGTACAGCCTCTTCTTAGGTGATACTAACGTTCAATCCAGTTTCAGAATTGGGTCCTATCCTTCCCAAGTAAGATATTAGCTACTCCTTTTACTTCCCTTCAACTCTGCAAGCCAATGAATGGAGAAACAGAACCCATCTTATAAACGAATTGTTGTCAGAAGCCATCAGCTCTGATGGCAAAGGGATGGATGGAGGGGGGAGAACCAAATGGTCTGCAGTTTTTATTGCTTCCAGGCAAAGACGACTCCATGACCCCACAGCACGAGTCTAAACAGGACTCGTAAGGAAAGGCGCCCAGAGGGACTGGGTATGATGTGTCGCGAAGGAGGTGTCAATAAAGAAAAGCCCGGGAATGATTGTTTCTTTAACATAAAGGCAATAACAAACTAAACACAATAAACTTCAAAATACATTTCCATTTTTAATTTAAAAAATAAATAACAGCAAATCTGAACAAAATTTTGCTACTTCAATGCACATCTCCCTAACGGGCCATGTTTGAAAACCAACTAGTTTATAAAATCCTGGCAACAGAGCCTTTGACAAAGTTTGCATGAACAACTCACAAAACTGGACTAATAGAGGAGTTTAGGCAGCATGTGTGGGAGACCGGCTTTGGCTGGACTGTAAGAATCAGCCTGAAATCATCAACTTAAAAGGAAAACTATCTTTGTCCTTTTGTAGATTAAAACTGGTGGTTCCACTCTCAACCCACCCCAAGAGGAACTTACCTTTTCCAACAAATTTTAAAATCCCACTTGGTCAATGGTGCACGGACCTAAAAGCTGTTGTACAGAAACGTCGTTTCCTTTAGGTTCTCTCTCTTTCTCGTTCACTTAGAATCAAAGAAAGCTAGAGCCAAAAGGATTCTAAAAATCACGCAGCCTCAAATAAGTATCTTTGTTTTACATGAAGAAATTGGGGCCCAGGAACTGACTACAAATTGACTTGTCAAAAGATACATGGTTTTTTCTGTCCTGTTTTGTGTTGATGGGGGGCAGTTTCCCCGCTTTTTTCATTATATCCGAGAAGCGAGAGGAAGTAAGGGACAAATGTCAAAGGCCTTCCAGATGCCTTTTGCAGGACAGCACGGACACGAGGGGACATTCTGGGGTGCTGGATGTGGTCTGGGTCTGGATCTGAGAGGTGGTGACACGGTATACACCCATGTAAAGTTTCGTCCATCTGTACCCCTGAGGTCTGGGTAGGTGACCATACGTTCGTTAAGTCATGTCTCAATTTTAAAGGAAGAAGTCACCCCATAATCTGGGCGCCGGGGGAAGGGGAAGGTTCCCGAAGCTTGGAAAACGTTAACAAAGGTAGACTGCTACCTCGGATCCTGCTTTATCTCACTTGTCTCAGGGATGTGCGGGGTGGTGGCATTTTTCATGGGTCTCCCTGATGGGAAAAAATGACACCAATTCTGGAATCCAGGTGTGAAGGCGGAGGAGGGAGGGGCCCGTGACCCAGCAGCCTTATTTAAGGTTTCGCTTTCCTCTAATCCCACCGTCTTGCCAACCCCACGGTACGACACAGTCTGTATACCAGGCTGTCCCCATTGAACACAGCGAATTGCCACTGCCCGAGGGTTTCGTATGGCGTCGGGCATTCAGTGAAAGATTAATAAATGTCGAATAATAGTTTTCAATTCTTGAAAGAGAAAAACAAATTCAAAGGAAGACAAGTCACCGGAACCGAGAGAAAAGAAGGGATTGAAAAAACCCCCATAAACTAATATCCACAAAGGTTGTGACGGTTGGGGGGGAAGGGGGCTACTTCCAATGTTGTTCAATACTGCAGGGTTCTTATCAAGGAAAATAAAGGCCAGCTCTTCCCCCTTTTATTCCCAGGCCCTCATCTCTCCTGTATGTAAGGTAATCGTACGGCATTTCTTTTGTAGGACAGGTATTATTTATGATCTTTTGTCCAACGTGACTTTTTCTGACCCAATGGTTTCCCAAAGGAGATAAAACTTCCAATGTTCCCTGTAATCTGTGATTCACTTCATTACCTAGAATCCTTTCTATTCAGGCAGCAGAGACCCAGTATTTCCATTAATGTGGAAGGGGAATCATATGGAAAGACAGACTGTATTAAAAAAGGGCACTGGTGTGTCAGATTTCCCCAGCCTCTCATCAAAAACCACACCGCAGAACTCGCTTGCGCTACTCTGAAGGGACCTGCTTGAGGCTTGGCATTTTTTTGTGACCCAGTTTACATCTTTCTCTTTTAAACGCAGCTTGAAAAATACGGTGTGTGAGGCCTACAGGTCCCCACTAGCCAGTCTGCGAGGCAACATCTCAGAAGCTGCTCTGGGCTCCACAGAAGCCCAGTATAACCTTTCCATTCCTTCTCTTTGTTCTCCTGCGTTCTTTCCACTAATATCCTTCCCGGTTCTTATTACTGCTTCTTCTTGAGTCATAAATAATTACTCCAAAAGGTGCCATCTTTGCAAAAGGGGCCGTATGCGCACAGCTAATTGGCACTCACGTTCCCAATTACGTTGGGGGGGAAAAATATACGTGCTGTTCGCTGGTGGCGAATTCCAGATCTTACTCGGGGCCAGGAGAGACAAGAAAGGGCCATGTCGCACCTACTGCGTCACAGGGTCGACCTCACGGGAACCTCACCTGTGTGGTGTTATCCCTGTTTCGACAGATAAAAGAAATGAAGGCTCAGAGGATTTCAATTTGAGGGAGTCTCCAAGTTAATGGACGACATAGTTGGGATGGTCTGAAATGAGATGGTTTCCTTCCAAAGCCCAGGTTCTATTTGACCCCCGTATAGGCTCTCCTGAGTAGGGGTGAAGCACGACCTTTCCCTCACCTCTTTTAAATGCGCACGTATACTAACTGCCTGAGTGACGCTGGCCATGTCGCAGAAGGTTTATACGTTCCTGACTCTGTGAAGAATTGGTATGTCTCTCCTCAGAGGGGTGGCGTGGAAACAGGCCCACAAAGAGGCAGGCAAGCAAATCCGGAGGTGAAATCTCTCACTCCTCTCTCTACCGCGGCGGGGAAGGGGATGGGGCCTGGTTGTGGGAGGGGTCTGGTGAGTTTCCCTATAGGCTGACCTCGGGGATCCACCACAAGTTTTCCACTTTGTCATCAACACCCAAGTAGGATAGAAACATCTGGGACATTTCCACTGTTGTTCCAACTAGGGATAGCTATCATCATGGAGTTTGTCAGGGCCGTCTTCTCGATCCAGGCGCTATCTGGGGAGAGAGCCTCAATTAGCAAGCTGGGGTATTAGTGAGCATGTGTAGTCAGACTTTCTGTGTTGAGCCTCAATTTCCTTTTCGACAACACGAGGGGGTTGTCTGTATGACCTTGAAGGCCCTTCTAGCTCAAAACGCCTTTAGCCTTGTGTGGTTGTTGATGTGTGTGTATGGAATGTTTGACCATCGAAATCACCCCATTTTCTTCTTCGGAAAGGAGCACTGACATTAGTACCATAGACATGTAATCGAATTAATTCCACAATCACGAGGAATAAATAATCAAAGGGAGATATTGCACTGTATTCTCCAGGGTAAAATCAGGTTGCAGAGAGGGGCTGCTGAGCCATCCAAATGGGATCTGGAAGGGAAGCTGTTGAACCTGGGGCTTCTAAGGCCCTTCTGTCCCGTGATTTGAGCTCAAAGGAGATAACAGGACAAGAAACTGTGCAAAAGAAAGAGCTTCAAGTGAGTCTGTAGCGGGAAGGAGTTACTGCCTTGTGCTGAGGGCCGTTAGTCGGGAGCATGAGGGGCTCCTGGGAGGGGGTGGGGGCAGCTTTCCCGTGCCACACATGGCGGGGACGGGGGGTTGGTGGTGCAGGAGCTCAGACCTCACAGTGGAGTCCATGTTTTTTCAACAATGATAACTATCCACACTTGAAGGTAGCCAATCTTCATTACAAAGACATTCTTTTCCTCAAAGGAGACACAGCAGCCATCAGAAAGATAGGATTATTTTGGCTACTGAAGTACTTAAGGTGGGTCTCCTCCAATGTCACTTGGGACACGATGTGCCCACGTGAGAAAACGAAGTCTCAAGCATAGTTTTTCAGAAGCGACGCAAGAAATCCTTCCAAAGAGTAGGTTCCTGGGGTGCTCCGCCATCACTACAGAAGAACTTATCCAGGCTTCTGTAGGCCTCAGTGGCTCTGCATTGGAGGCTGAGTTTAATAGTGGTGAGGGAGATCTCTCTTTTGAGAGACACACAGGACACGGCCAATTTTAGAGTTCCACGTGGAATGGAGGAGAGGCGGCGTGGCCTTAGGCTTCTATCAAAGAGAAGCCTTTCGAAGACCAACCAGTTCGGAGCTGGTGAACCTGACTCCGGATCAGGAAAGGTGGTCAGCAAGGGGCCCCAGGGAGTGAGGACAGTTTCACCTCTCAGGCATCAGGTGTTCAAGGTGTTCAGGAGTTCCAGAGAGAGAGGGGACAAGATCCTTATTGGGATCCAGGCTCAGAAGAAAGCAAGCCAGATTTCCGAGTTTTTGGAGGTGGTGGGGGTGGGACTTTGGCTTCTCTTCTGATGGGCAGTGGGGGAGCAATCTGAGGGAACAGACACAACAAGAACCAAATGAGTCTTCCCTTTTTTCCTAACCTGCCTTCTCCGCCACATTTCTGACATTGTGCTTTAGCTTCTAACTGATCTGAGTTTGTCTACACAGGCAAGAAGGGAAAGAAGACTGATTTATCCTCCCTTGTCCTCTTTGAGTTATCAGATATTCACCAAAATGTTATGTCCCCAACACTAGGGCTCTTGGCACATCTACGGTACGTACTCAATAAATATTTGTTGAATGAACAAAGGAAACTCATCAGAGGTCATTCCGTTCACTCAGAAGGAGTAAACTCTTCAAATGTGTGCCAGAACTCACGTCTTGGGTCACTCGCCTGTGCCCACAGTGACGTAAGAGAAAACCTCTACCTTCAGTCTGATGAAAAAGACTACTTGGATTTCATTACTTCCCACTGCAAACTCCCCTGTTTTTATGGTTTCAGGAATGAATCAAGAGTTGATGAGAGTGACACATCTCTGGGAAACCTGCCCAGTAAAAAGCTTGGAAAACTGACCCTGCATTCCCACGAGTGGTGTTCTCTGACCCCAGGGCCGGCCGGTGTTCCCTACCTCTGTGGAGTTCCTCTGGCCGCTCTCATAGGGCTTGCTTTTGGGGGGAGGGGGAGGCGGGACACCAGTAGTCATCAGCCCATCTGTCTGCAAAGATGGCGAGCCTAGAAATGATACAAGTCGATGAAGGCAGAGAGAAGAATTCATCAAGGCATCTTATAGAACCTCTGCTTGCCATTTTACCACCTCAACCTGGTCAATCGAATTGCTAAGATCATAGGCTATGGTTTCTGTGGCCAGAATGGAAAAGATCTCTTGCCCCATACATGACAAATGTAGCGCCGTTTACTCACCAGAAGGCTTCACACGAAGTTCCGAAGTAAAAATCCCATTTTTTGTTCAGGGTTTTTACTATTACGCTGGAGATAAAGACATTTTCTAGAACTTATGGTGTTACTCTATTCTCTGATATTTCCCAAGGGCTTAGGAAAAAATGTCACAAAGTAAGTGGTCGATAAGTATTGGTTAAATTGAACTGAACTTAGTTGTATCATTTGAACGGTGCAATATCCATTTCCTCCAGGAAACCTTAACCTGATTATCTCTAACTCCTGATTGACTATTATGTCCCATGTGGCACAACGATTTACTCCTCCATTCTTCTTACCAAGGATACCTTGTCATTCTTCTCAGGCACTGTGTTATTGCTGATTCCCCAGGCCTGACTGTAAATGGTATATAGAACAGGTCTATTTCTTGTCCTTTTTGGGGATCCTTTCCTATACAAAGTACAGGGATATCGACCCAATAGTTTGTAAGTTACTTGCTTCCTGTCTGGTCCCCATCTGACTCTATCTCATTTATACCTTCACAACTGGAAATGGAGTAGCGAGACCCTCTGGGTCACTATACAGAGAAGGTTAACGAGTCCCAACAACCCAAACACTCCTTCTCAAACTCTTGATTGTCCTATAGCACCCACCACGGAATGAATCAACTTTGTAATAATCTCATATACAGTGTGGCTGTTCTGGCTAAAAATTGCCCAGATCCATAAACATACTCTATTTCCTACTAAAACAGATATAAAGGATACGGCTACATCTCTCTATCTTTCTCTGTATAAAACTTACTTAGGGTCCTGGTAGCTTTAGGAGTGAGTGGAGGCGGGCTCAAGGGTGTTGACTGAGGCGGCGAAGAACCATGAAATGGCGTCAGCCGATTGTCCGACAACTGGAGACTCTTTGGCCTTTGTGCTTTTCTGGCTGGGCTCTAGTCGGGGTGGGGGAGGGGACACAGCAAAGCATTCTCATGGTGAAAAAGGCTGAGCTCATCAACGCTCTGAACAATCTTGCCTGTCAGAGGGAACAATTCCAGGAGCCATTCTTGAGCTTGCCGCCCTGCCATGTGGTGACCGTGGCAAAGACAAGCACAGGGAATCACTGAATCATGCTTAATTTTCTGGCCAGCCACGAGCCTGACTGTGACCACAGTTGGATTATGTTATTTAGGTTGGAAATGAGCCATCTTGATTCTCAGGGAAGGCTGGTCTTGCCTTCCTTGATGTGGCTCATGAAGAAAAAAAGCACCTTTTTTTTTTTCTTTTTTTTTAAAGTTAAGAGAAGAGAAAGGACTGTGTTTGGACCAACTCATGGAACATGGTGGTGAGAACCACAACTCCAAGCATCAACCCACATGTTTACATTGTGGGTACAAGGTCTTGCACCACTGATTTAGACGCTCAGATTCTCCATATGTGCTTTTCCTCACCCAGTCTAAGATCTGACGTTGCCACAGGCTGCTGGGTCCTGAGGAGGCACGGCCGGGCTCCCCCCTGGTGACTCCCAACTGTGACGTGAACAGCGATGTGCCCGGCTACGGGGGAAAGCACTAGCAAACCTCTGCTGCTTGTTTGCTTACCCCACCCCCCGTTTTTGTTCGTTCATTCATTTGTTTTTTTACCATCAGATCAGGTTCTGATGCTTTCTCTGCAATGACCTGGGACTTGCTCAGGCTCCAGTCTTTTCTCTTGAACTTGCTGATCCGGTTCTCCGTGTCCTCTTTGAGGGGGAGATCTTCAACTCTGGCACCTGACGAAGCTCTGCGCTCCAAGAGTGGCTCCAGGACTGACCTATTGGCCGAGCACAGGGGCAAAACCACAAAACACTGACCACCCGACAATCAAAATGTGCTCCAGAAAGACCAGGGGTTATGCCTCCT